>NC_057865.1:207083799-207781293 GCF_019393635.1 Dromiciops gliroides | reverse complement strand
TGCTATAATCTTCTACACTGACTGATGACAGTCTCCCTTTTTAATGAATATTCAGATAATAACCATTTCAAAAATATTTCATTAAATTCCTAGTTGTAGTAATTGCTGTTCGACTCTCTGTGACCCCATTTGGGGTTTTCTTGGCAAAGATACTGAAGTGGTTTGCCATTTCCTTCTACAGCTCATTTTACAGATGAGGAAAATGAGGTCACACAGCTAGTCCCTTTGAAGCCAGATATGAATTGTCTTCCTGACTCCAGGCCCAACACTCTATCCATTGTGCCATGTAGCTATTCTCTATCATAACCTAATACAGACCAGGTGAAGAAATTTTTGATTTTGGCAGGGATGTTTATGGGGAGATTTTGAGTTGAATTTTGGACATGAGAAGTTGAAAATCCCAGTGAGGCATTCAGGTGGAGATTTTAACAGACAGATAAAAATATATTTAGAGGCTCCAGGATAGGTTTGGGAGTTGCAATATAAATTTCAGAGATACACAAAGGAAACCACTAAACTATATGAAATGTATGGAGAAAATAGAGGGAAAAGTACAAAGATAAAACCTAATGAGATACTCCAAAGAATTAAGAATATAAATCTTCCAAAGGTGTGGAGGGATGACAGTCAAGGTAGAAAGATAACCAGGAGAACACAGCATCACAATAACAAAGAGAGGAAAGAATATCAAGAAGAGATAGTTAAAAGCATCATTAAGTCCAATAAAAACAAAAAATTAGAAAAGGTCTAGTATCAGATTTGGTAGTTAAGAAGTAGAGAGAAATAGGAGGACACCTTTACGACAATAGCAAATCAAGATAAAGTTATTTTAGGATAGAAAAAGGCATCTTTGTAAATAAGGTAAAGGAGAGTAGGGAAAGAGACTGAATATGAAAAAAAAAAAAAGGAAAGGAAGAAAGGAAAAAGTCAATAAAGCAAAGTACCAGAGGAGACAAAGGAGGATACAATCAAAGATATAAGTAGAAGAGATCGTTTTAGGCAGAAGGAGGCCATCGCATACTCTGAGATTAAAGAGGAAAGAAGGTATGAAGACAGGTTTTGAGACATAAAGCCGATATGAAAAACAAAAGGGAAGCCTTTAATTCTCTTAATAAAGTAGCAAATTTTACATCTTCTGAATGAGAAAAGGCTTTTGAAGAGAGAAAAGGTTTTGGGAGAACTGCTGTGGAGAGTATACCAGATGAATAAAGGACCTTGTATAACTTATATTGCCTAGTTGAGATTGTGGCACTCAGTCATGTATAATATCAATATTAAATGTTCCCATATTTATGGATGTGTCTGTAAATATACAAAAGGTGACAATGTTTTAAAAACAAACAAACATATTACCTTCTCCCACCTATACTGCTAGGAAAAGGAAGCCATGCCTCCTCTAGGGTTTTAAACCATCCTTAAGGACAAAGTGAGATCTGTTCAGATGAAAGCATAGGTAGCAAAACCAACCAGGCAAAAACAACTTGGTGAGGTTATAGTGAGAGGTCTGGTAAGGAAACTATTAGCGGTGGATCCTAAAAATAGGCAAATAAATAAAGTCTACAAGGCTGAAATGGAGGGATCTAAAAATGAGAAGTTTCAACACAATACCATAAAACTAGTTCAGTAAACTGGTATGCCAGAGATAGCCTATAGAGAACTGACCCCTACTTGAAACAGAGAAAAAGGGCAATAAAAATGGTAGAAAACAGGAACTTCCAGAGAAAGAATCAAAGTTTATGAAGATTACCAGCCAAAAAGTTATTGTGCTCACACCCAGAGCTTTCTTTTAAGCTGAGGAGAGGCAAGAGAGGCCTCCCCATTCTGCCAAATGAAAGTTCTTTCTCTTGCAGGAAAGATACATACTAAAACATACAAATCTACAAATGCTAACCTTTCAAATAGTTACCACAGGAGGACATATATTATTTCAATTATGCTGACTATGCTCAAAACATCTGATGCCCATAAAAAGAAAAATTTTAAAAAGAAAATCACTACTTGTGTTTTAATTATAACTTGGTTTATAAACTCCGACAGATTCCTAACTTGATTACTCATCTTATTTACCAAATTTCACTAAGAATGTTTTTTGTCTGGAGAAATCCAATCTAGTCTTCAAAGAAGTTATTACTAACAGTTGAGGATATCTGAAAGAATGTGCCTGCAGATGCCAAAAGTAATTTTTAAAAGGTTTCTTTTCTTTTTTTTTTTTTAAGTGAGGCAATTGGGGTTAAGTGACTTGCCCAGGGTCACACAGCTAGTAAGTGTCAAGGGTCTGAGGCCGGATTTGAACTCAGGTACTCCTGATTCCAGGGCCGGTGCTCTATCCACGGCACCGCCTAGCTGCCCCTAAAAAGTGTCTTTTTTAATATTTAATTTATTTTCTCTCCCCATCTCACTGCCCTTCCCTTCTACCAATCAGTAGAGAGGAGGGAAGGGAAAAAGAAACAAAACTCTTAACAAACATGGATAATCCAACAAAACAAATTCCCACAGTGGCCAAGTCCAAAATTTCATGTCTCATTTTGGACTATCTGGTCTTATCAATTTTCTGGCATGAAGTGGATAGTATAATTCATCTTCGGTCTTCTAAAGGTGAAGGCAATTTCAAAAGAATTCTAAAAATGTGCTGCACAATGACAATATCAGCATTGGAAGTTTCTCAATATCAAAGCTCACTGATCACATTACTTTATATGAATGTAATTTCTTTTTTAAATGGTCCTCTAAGTATCGCTGACCTTTATCTACTTTTTTACTGCTGGTATAGAGGCATGAATTTTGTTTGGTTCTACAAAAATTAGACCTTTAAAACATGAGATTACTTAATAAGTCAGAAATCAGACTAGCTAGTCATCTTCTCCCATTATCCCTGGCAAACAAAACCAATTCTATCACTTACCTGGGGCAATAATATGTAAAATAGTTCGAAATGCCTCCAGCTGCACTGTTGATGAGGTTTTATGATTTTTCATAACTTTTATTATGTTAGATGTCACCGATGTCATTACATCTAGGTGAAGGTTACTGAAGACATGGAATTTAAATAAATGATAAAAAGTGAATACTACATAGCACATCTACACATTCAAAACATCATGAGAGAAGAATGTTATGCAGAATTTTAATTCAATTTAAATTGTATACAGTGAACCTTGGAAAATCATGAAGTTAATCTTTAAGCCTGAATATAAGAAATTTAACAGCACCCTAAATTGTGGGTTAATGTGTTAATGTACCAAAGTCAATGAAGTTTCCCATGTTCTTATTAAATTTATATGTGTGTGTGTGTGTGTATGTGTGTGTATACATATATATAAAATTGTCGTCTCCTAGAAGAAAAGGATACTATCCTGTGTGCCATATAACTAGAGCTCATTATTGCCACATGATAGATTTTTTTAGGCTACACATATTAATTTCTTCTCCATACATAAAATTGTCATATATAACATATTATATCTAGATATTTTCCTCAATGGAATGTAATAATGCATCCCAGAATTTAAAAAATAGCTGAAATATGACCAACCAGAAAAGAAAACATTTATTTGGTAAGAATAAATCAAGAATCAAGAATTCTATAAAAACAAATATTCCTAAAAACTAATGGAAATCCATCTGTACTGCTTTTAGTAGTATTAGCAAAAATTAAATCTTGCTTATAAAGGAATTTTGAGTAATTAATATTGCCTAAATTTCCAGCTAAAATAATTTAAAGTTACACATGGATTCCTGATTCCTGAAACTGAAAATCATTTCAGGGGCTCTTTTATGCATAATTGTAAAGCAATTTTGCACCTCCATTTCTCATTCATAAGTATTGATTAAATAATTAGATTACAGCTATAGTAACTGCAATTTGATGTCTTCTAATCTGGTGTGTTAGCACACAGACAACTAATTTGGAAATTACTCCTATCCCAGTAACTTTTTTCCTATCTTCTTTATGTATTTTAAGAAGTATTAAAATTCAGTACTTTGTATGGTAGATCAAAAATGTTAAGGAGCCCTACCTATGGGTTTGAATTGTAGTCAACTGGTAGGTTGCTACAGAAGAGAAACAACTAGGTAGATTTCTCCCTTGCTTGTATCTATTTCTCTAGTACCACTGGATCAAATAAATTATATAATATATAATATGCATAGTAAACTTTAAAGTACTTTTAAAAAGCTAGTTATCATCACTTAATAAACAGTTTGAAATATAGGTAGGTACTTTCTATAAATGCAATTTAAAAATTTCCCCCCCTAAAATCTAGCACCTATGAATAAAAGTTGAAATTTTAAGTAGGAATTCTAAAATCCTAGAAATGGAGTGCATTCTATTCCTGAAGTGCCACAAAATTAACAGACATAGGTCCATATTTCTCCAGAAAAAGTTTTAACCTTCAAATTTTTGAAATTATTAAAAACATCTTAAAACAAAATTCTACCTGATCCAAAATCAGGTACATTCATTATCTCCATAAATCTGCATTACCTTTCTTTCAAAAGATGATTTAACATTTTACATCCACTTTCAGCCACTTCAGGGAAGTGTATATGCTTGATCATTAATAGCAGCACATTCCAGTATATTCCTTTTGACAACAGGGCTTTTCTGATATTAACTATAAGATAACATATTATTTGCAGAATGAAAATATTTTTCTGTAAACATTTGACAAAAGAATGTATCACATAATCCAAATTAATAGGAAAAATAGAATAATACAGATTTACTTGTATAATTTGGCTATTATTACCAGTTACTCTAAAATAAAAACTTCTAGGTCACCTGACAAACAAGATGGAGAACAAAACATTTTTTCTGATTCCCATAAGCTCTCAAACCTTTTCAAAACAGAAATTATGTACCACGGACAAAGCAACTTCTGCTGTCCCAATGATCTAGGACAACCAGAATTCAAAAGAAGATTAGTGAAAGAAAAACCATGAACCTATCCTGAACTCACTAGCTAACCCAACAAGGAAAAAAGAAACAAGAAAGAAATTTCCATTCAAGTTTATAGATAGGAGAAGAGTTTAGGGACAACTGGATAAAATAGGAAAATAGGATTATATAAAATTAAAAAGGTTTTGTACAAACAAAACCAGTGCAGCTAAAATTAGAAAGGAAATAGCTAACTAGGGAAAAAGCATTATAATAAGTTTCTTTAATAAATGTCTCTCTTTCAAGCTATAGAACTATAAAAAATAGCAATCATTCCCCAATTGAGAAATAGTCAACAGATATGAACAGGGAACTCTCAAAAAGAAATCTAAGCTACCAACAGCCAAATAGGAAAAAAAAATGCTCCAAATTGGAGAATTAGAGAAATGCAAATTTAAGCAATTCTGAGGATTTGCCTCGTGTCCATCAGGTTGGCAAAAATGACAAAAAAGTGAAATGATAAATACTGTTGTATTTATTGTTATGGGAAAAACAGGCATATTAATGCACCACTGGTGGAGTAATTAATTGGTCCAGCTATTCTGGAAAGTAATTTGGAGTTATGCTCCAAAAGCGAATAAAAGTGGCATACAGTTTGATCCAGCAATACTACCAGTAGGCAAAAAGTTCAAAAAGAAAAAAGAAAGAGGAAAAGCACTAATATGCACAAAATAGCACCTTTCATACTGCCAAAAAACAATAAATGTTGGGAGTACCCATTAACTGGTGAATGTTAAACAAATTAATGGCATACTATTAGACTAAGAAATAATGAAAAAATTGGTTTTGAGATAGACCTAAGAAAGCTTGTATGCACTGAGCGAAATGAAGAGAACTAAGAGAATAATTTATACAGAAACCATAGCTTTGAAAGACTTAAGAACTCTAATCAATGCAAGAACCAGCCACAATTCTAAAAGACCCATAAGAAGCATGTTATCCATCTCCTAACCAAAAGATGATAGATACAAGATGTAGAATGAGTCATATAACTTTGGACATGAACAAAATAAAAATTTGTTTTTATTAATGATATTACGTCACAAAGGTTTTCTTTTTCTTTTATTTTTCAACTGCTGGTAGTGAGTTCTGTGGCAGTGGGGGAGGTTGAAATTCTTCTCATTATTATTATTATCATCATGTTTTTTTGCAGGGCAATGGGGGTTAAATGACTTGCCTAGGGTCACACAGCTAGTAAGTATCAAGTGTCTGAGGCTGCATCTGAATTCAGGACCTCCTGAATCCAGGGCCAGTGCTTTATCCACTGCGTCACCTAGCTGCCAGAAATTATTCTTAATTGAAAAAACTTAATTTCTTAACACCGAATCCAAACACATTTCCATTTCTTCAAGTTATTAACTCTGTTAAAGATAATAAATTTAGAATTTAAAATTTTTATTCATAAGCTAATTTGGTTTTACTCTTTTAGGTAATAGAGTTATAATAATTTCAGTTCAATAGATATTTATTAACCACCATCATCCCAGGATATGGAAATACAAAGATGGCAAGTGGCCTGGAGGAAAGAGCACTGGGCCTAGAGTAAGGAAGACCTGAATTAAAATCTGGTCTCAGAAGCTTACTAGCTGTGTGACCATGGGCAAGTCACTTAATTTCTGTCTGTTTTAGTTTCCTCAAATGTAAAAAAAAGTGATAATAACAGTACCTGCCTCAAAAGGTTATTATAAGAATCAAATAGGATGATATTTGTAAGGCACTTAATAAATGCTTGTTTCCTCCATCCCAGCCCTCAAAGAGCTTACAGTGAGGGGTGAGGTAAGAAAGAAACACAACTTTAATGCAAAGTGGAAAATAAGTACATAAAAGTGATTAAAGAAAATAGAAAAAAGAGTAACATCTGAATGAAGCACTCAGAAATATTATGTATTTGAGTTGAGCCTTGAAGCACAAGAATGATGTCAATAGGAAGTAATGCTCTAGACAAGGAAAACTGAGTGAGCAAAGGTACTGGGGCAGGAAAGGGTAAGAAAGTTTGCCAAAAAAAAAGTAGTATAAAGTGCATGAAGAATGCCATGAAATGAAGGTGGATATGTAGATGAGAACCATATCAAAAAGTATCTTAAATGCCATATCTGGTCATGTGTAGAGAGCCACTGAAGGTTTCTGAGAAGAGAGGTATGATCAAATCTATGCATTTCTAGAAACAAATTGAAAAGACTTACTGAAATAGCACTATAAATATCTAAGAATGGATTCCAGGATAAGGAGAGGGTCTTAGGCCCTAAGATGTGTACTGATCTAAGAACAAGTTCAGAAGCAAGGAACAAATTCATGGTTAGAATAGAGGTCAAAGAGTAGCCTATAGTTCTGACACTTTGAACCAGCAGAACTGGCTAAGTGATTGAGTGCAGCAGCAGTCTATTGTAACTCCAACCTGGGGCAAGCCCATAGATATGTTGATCATAACCAAAGAATGCAGGCTTTCCCCTGGTTAAGATCACTTTGGGAGTACTGAAAGCTTGCAGGTCCACAGATTTAACTGTCCTGGATATTCTTGAAAAGCACAATACTCAATATCCCAAGAAACTCATGGGATAATGCACAAGTTCAAGCCAGAAATACAAAGAGCTCAACTATATTATAGTCTTAAATCAGGAAGTGGTCTGGTGGAATGAGCAAATTATAAAAGAACTATCATGGTGAATGAGATGCTCACAACACAAATCCAGAAAGAGAATGACTACAAAACAACTAGAAGCAATGCCTCAAAGAAAAACAGCTTGAGTATAAGTTCAACTAGATGCTGGAAAAGATAAGGCAAAAGGTTTTTTTGTTTGTTCCTTTTTTAAGATTAATACATTTTGGGGCAGCTAGGTGGCGCAGTGGATAGAGCACCGGCCTTGAAGTCAGCAGGACCTGAGTTCAAATCTGGCCTCAGACACTTAATACTTACTAGCTGTGTGACTCTAGGCAATTAACCCCAATTACCTCACCAAAAAAAAAAAAAAGATTAATACATTTTGTTAGAGGGGATGCAGAAAGGTGGGAAGCAATTTTTATGGCCAGTACTTCTGATAAAGGTCTCATATCTAAGCTATATAGAGAAGTCAATCAAATTTATAAGAATCCAAGTCATTCTCCATTTGAGAAATGGTAAAAGGATATGAACAGGCAGTTTTCTGATGAAGAAATCAAAGCTATCCATTCCCATATGAAAAAATGCTCTAAATCACTATTGTTTAGAGAGATGCAAATTAAAACAACTCTGAGGTACCACCTGACACCTATCAGATTGGCTAATATGACAAAAAAGGAAAATAATAAATGTTAGAGAAGGTGTGGAAAAACTGGATTGTTGGTGGAGCTGTGAACTGATCCAACCATTTTGGAGAGCAATTTGGAATTATGCCCAAAGGGCTATAAAGCTGTGCATACCCTTTGATCCAGCAATACCGCTTTTGGGTCTTTTTTCCAAAGAGATCATAAAAAAGGGAAAAGGACCCACATGTACAAAAATATTTATAGCTACTCTCTTTGTGGTGGCAAGGAATTGGAAATTGAGGGGTTGCCCATCAACTGGGGAATGGCTGAACAAGTTGTGGTATATGAATGTAATGGAATTCTATTGTGCTATAAGAAATGATGAGCAGACAGATTTCAGAAAAGCCTGGAAGGACTTGCATGAACTGATGATGAGTGAGATGAGCAGAACCAGGAGAACATTATACACGGTAACAGCAACATTGTGTGATGAACAATGGGGATAGATTTGGCTCTTCTCAGCAGTGCAACAATCCAAAACAGTTTCAAAGAACTCATGATAGAAAATATTCTCAACATCCAGAAAAAAGAACTGTGAATTATGAATGCAGATTGAATCACACTGTTTCTACTTTTAGACTGGTTTTTTTTTTCCTTCTTGTTTGAGTTTTTTCCTTTGTGCTCTGATTCTTCTTTTACAAGATCACTAATGTAGAAATATGTTTTATGTGACTGTACATATACAACCTATATCAGACTGCTTTCCATCTTGGGGAGGCGGGAGGGAAGGGAGGGAGGAGAAAAGAAAAATTTAGAACTAAAAATCCAGTGTAAACAAATGTTGAAAACTATCCTTATATATATATATATATATATATATATATATATATATATATATATATATAAGTATATATATCCTTATAATTAAATTAAATTAAAAAAAACCAAGTACTGATGACCAAATAACAGAATTTATTGAAGAATCAGTTTTGATGGAGTAGGATTAAGATTATAGATTGGTCATACTCCTGTTATCTATGGTAATTTGGAAAAAAAGATTAATACATTTTTAATACATGAAATGAAAGTTTTAGAGAGAAAAAATGGAAAATAAATAGCTAAGAAAGAATTGAAAAAACAGCTTCGCACAAGAAGTACATAACCTTTCTTAAGCAACAAACTTTCTGAAAATTGGATTAGACAAAACGGAAGCTAATGAATCCATGAGAGAATGTGGTGAGGTGGGAAGGGGAGAAGAGAAGGAAATAATTATACAATACCTGCCCATTGTGACTAAGGAAATGTGCTAAGTGCCTTGACAAATATCACATTGTTATCTGATCCTTACAATAACCCTGCAAGGTAAGTACTATTATTATCACCATTTTACACCTAAGGAAACTTAAGTGGCTTGCCCAGGGTCACACAGCTGGGTGAGTGTCTGAGATTCAACTTTAGGCCAGGTCTTCCTGACTCCAGGCCCAGCCCTCTATCTCCTAAACTGAAATTAAGCAAAAAAAACCTGAATAAATAGAAGAAAATATAAGATATTTCATTGTAATAACTTCCCTAGAAAAGAGATAGCAGAGAAAAATCTTATGAATTATTAGTCTACCTGAAAGAAACAACAACAAAAAAGAGCCTAGACATCATATTTCAAGAAATCTTAATTGAAAACTGCCCAGATGCCTTAAAACCAGAGAGCAAAATGAGAAAAGAAAGAATTTTACCAATCAACTCCTAAAAGAAACCCCGAGTGAAAACTCCTAGGAACATTATAGCCAAAATCTAGTGGTTCCAGATCAAAGAAAAAATATTACATGCTGCCAAAGAGAAAAAATCTAAATATCAAAGAACCACAGTCAGGATCACACACAGTTTGACAACTACCACTATAAAGGAGTGGAGAGCTTAAAATGCATTATTCCAAGGATACAGACAAATATAGCATTATAGCCAAAAATAATTTACCCAGTAAAACTAAGTATAATTCTACAGGGGAAAAAATGGGCCTTTAATAAAATAGAGGATTTGAAAATATTCCTGATAAAAAGACCAAAGCTAAATATAAATAACATTTATAAAGTGCTTATTGTGTTCTAAGCACCTTAAAATTAGCTCATTTGATAGATGCAAGGATTATGCCCATTTTAGTGATGAGGTAACTAAGACAAGTAGAGGTTACATGACTTGCCCAGAGTCACACAGCTAGTAAGAATCTGAGGCCAGATCTGAATTCAGGTCTTCCTTCCTCCAGATCTGGTGCTCTATCCATTGCACCACCCAGCTGAAATATAAACATAGGAGTCAAGAGAAATGTTTTTTTAAGGTAGAAATGACTGAACTAAGGAAATAAACAAGGATAAACTATTTACATTCTATTATGGGATCACACACATATTCTTTCTTAATGAGGGAGTCTAATAAGACAAAAGACCTGAGAATGATTTTGTTATGTGTTGATGAAGAAGGATGTAGAAGAATAGGAATATACTAGGGAAGCAAGTGAGAGGAAGGTTGGGGAAAATTATATAACAAAGTGTACAAGTAAAACTCTATTCCAAAAATTTAAATGGTCAGGGGGAAGAAAACACATGCACATGGTTGGGAATAGAAAAGTATTTCACTCGATAAGGAAGGATGGGAAAAAGAGATAGGGATAAGGAAGACATATTAAGAAAGGGACTGATCCTAAACAAAAGAAAGTCTAACAAAGGATTAATAGTGAAGAGAGGCTTAAAAAATAAAAAAGGATAAGAACTTGTAATTGGGCTTTGGGTTAGGGAAAGAAAAGAGGGTCAGGGAAGCAAGGCAGATGACACAAAACCTAGAACACTGGAGTTGAGCACACTTCTCTCTCACGATCCTGATTTTCATAAAGATGGTGTCAGAAACAAAGAAAAGGAAAAATATAGAAGCGTAGAATGGAGAGCAATATACAATTCATAAACATGAATGAGAACGGGATCAACTCACCCTTTAAATGTAAATAGACAGTAAAAAAGAATTAGAAATCAAAATCCAACATTTGATATTTACAAGAGACACACACAAATATTCATACATATTTAAAACAGGGCTAGAGTAAAACCTGAAGCAAATACTTAAGAACACTGAGCAACCCAATGGATAGCATACTATCCACTTCCTGACAGGTGATGGACTCAAGGTACAGGAAGAGATAATAATTTTAGGACAGAATCAATGTGATAATGTGTTTTTCTTGACTATGAATATATATTAGATGAGTTTTATATTTCTTTATTTTCAAGGCAGGGAGGAGACAGGAGAAAATTAATGTTTTTTAACTAACAAAAGTCTAACTAAAATAAAAGTTACATTAAAAAATAAAATTAAAAATTAATGACATAAAAACTTTTCTTTGTAAGTTATGCCTTACCATTTTGTTCTGATAGAGTTGACAACGCATTAGCAGCCGCCTGAAATACTTCTTTTGATGAAGAATGCATCAGCATTGCAAGTAGCATTTCCCGATGCACTGGATACCTTTTTCAAATGCAATTTTAAAAATTAACAATAACTTTTAAAGATTGTTTAAATTTTTCTCTATTTTAAAATGTTAAAAAAAATAATAGATTATGTATAAGCAATATTAGTAATATTTCCACTGGGACTATTTGATATTGAGATAGAAACCATAAGGCAAAAGAGGAAATAAGCATTTTTTTCAACTATCCCTTCAACAATGATTCTGAGCATACAGTGTAAAAAAAGGTAATAGTAATAGGAACAGAGTTAAAGAGAGAATAAGGCAGGGAGGGAAATACAAATGGTAATAGAAAAGTACAGTTAATAAAAGGTACTAAAGGGAAATTCTTATAAAAAATGGGGATAGAATGAAAGTTTACACAACAAAGGCATCAGTAGTTATGTTAGCAATTGTCTTTGGAAAAATTTACATTAGCATCTTACAGAACAGTTCCAAACAAATACTTGACAAATAGAAAAGTATCATTAAAAAACTGGTAAAAAATGGATGGAAACATTTTTCACAACTATGGCTAGTGGGAGACTTCATCAAACAAGGAAAAAAAGGGGAAGAAATATAAAACAATTTTGATGATAGAAAATTAAAAAGCTTTTGCACAAAGAAAATGATCTCGGGCAATGTACTTAAGCTCTATGGGCTTCGGTTTTCTTATTTGTAAAATGAGAGGACTGGAATAGATGACCCCTGAGGTCTTCTCTGATAAAGGTTTGATGCTTAAAACATATAGGCAGGGCAGCTAGGTGGCACAGTGGATAAAGCACTGGCCCTGGGTTCAGGAGGACCTGGGTTCAAATATGGCCTCAGCCACTAGACACTTACTAGCTGTGTGACCCTGTGCAAGTACTTAACCTTCATTGCACTAAAAAAAAATTAATTAAATTAAAACATATAGGGAATTAAAGAAATATATCTAAAAATCAAGAGTCAGTTCCCAATATATGTGGTTAAAATATATGAACAAGTAGTTCTCAAAAGAACCAAAAATTACTAAAAAAAAAAAAAAAACCAAACACAAAAAATCAAAAAACCACGAATTGCTCCAAACCACAATGAGAAAAGTTTTACTTCACATATAGCAAACTGGCAAAAATGAAGGGGAGCAAGGGAAGGGAAAGGGAATAAGTATTTATATATCACATATTATATGCCATGATCATTATTACATTTGATAAAAACCAAAAAGAATAAATTTAAGGAATTCAGAAAACCACTGAAAGCTAGATTTTATATATATATATATATATATATATATATATATATATATATATATATATACAATAGGTTTGCTGAATATTCAGTAACTCCCAAGGTTGGCCCAAACTAGATTAAAGTATAATTGAGAAATAGTAAACAAGATAAATAAAAATACAATAGAATAGATAGTGTTAATAAATGGCCCTCCTTCCTATTTGAGTTTGACACCACTCTGACAACTAAAAGAACTAAAACTAAAGAACAAAAAATTTAAATTGAAAATTATAAAAGATAATATTGGCCCTAAAGAAAAGATGAGGAAAAAATACCTCTCCTTCCTTTTACCAAACAATTGGAGGGTTATGGGTACAAAATACTGTATATGTTGCCTGCTATGATCAATTTTTTTCTATACTATTTGTTTTTTCTTTTTAATCTTTGTTATTATTCTTTTTTTTTCCTTGCAGGGCAATGAGGGTTAAGTGAATTGCCCAGGGTCACACAGCTAGTAAGTGTCAAGTGTCTGAGGCCAGATTTGGACTCAGGTCCTCCTGAATCCAGGAGGTGCTTTATCTACTGGGCCACCTAGCTGCCCCTTAATCTTTGTTAAGGGAAAATTAATTGTTAGTGCAGGAGAGGGACATACTGAAATAAATGAGATAGAGAAACAAAAAGCAATAATTTACCAATTGGTACATGAACAAAGAATATGAAAAAAGAATTTTGAGTAAGAAATAAAAGCTAATAGTCATAAGAAAAAAATGTTCAAATCATTAAAAATTAGAAAAATTCAAATTTAAAGCAATTCTAAAGGCTCCAATTCATAACTATCGAGTTGAAAAAACTGACAAAGAAGGAAAATGACAAATGAGGCAAACAAGTGAATAAATATTCTGGTGGTAGAGTTGTGAATTGGTCTAGCCATTCTAGAAAGCATTTGGAACTGCATTTTAACAGTTATTAAACTAATGACAAAACAATACCATTACTTTACACACCAAAATGATCAAAGAAAAGAACCCATATGTTAATATTTATATATGTATACATATATATATATACATATATATATATATTTATAGCAACTTTTTTGTGGTAGCAAAAATTGGAAACTAAAGGGGATGCTCATTGATTGGTGAATAGTTTACTAAAAAAGGAACACTATTGTGTCAAAAAAATAATGAAAGGAACAGTTTCAATGAAACCTAGTAAAACCTGTAGGCATTGCATTAGAAAGTGAGAAAAACACAACAAAAACAACACTATAAAAATAAACAACTTTGAAAGCCTTTAGAATTCTTATCACAACACAATAAACAACTATGATTACAGAACAATGATGATGAAGCATGATCCCCTTCCCCTGACAGTGATGACAGACTCTAGTATAGAATGACACATATTTTTTGGATAAGGCCAATGCAGGAAATTTTTTGTTTAACTATACATATTCATTACAAGGTTTTTGTTTTGTTTTGTTTTACAATAGAGAGAGGGAGAGAAAAAGAAAAACAATTTTTGTTCACTGAAAAAAAAAATCTAATTTTTCTAAAATATGCATTTATGGAGCTTTGTAAAAGGAAAGGAAAAAAGAAGATTGCTTTGAAGGACCTATATATTCACCCTTCCAGATTAGTTAGTCAACAAACATTTATTAAGCACTTATGTGCCAGGCCCTGCCCTAAGCATTTGGGAAACAAAGAAAGGCCAAAAGAATGGTCTCTGAACTCAAAAAGTACACATTTCAATGGGAAATACAGTATGCAAATCATTATGTACATACAGGATATATACAGGATTAATGTAAGTCAATCAAAGAGAAGAGTTACTAGCAGATCTGAGCGGAGATGGGTAGAACTTGGAAAGGCTAGATTTTAGAAGAGGAAAGCCCCAAAAGCTAGGAAGTAAAGAGGGAGAATGTTAGAAGATAAAGTATCATGTGTGAGGAAAAGCCATCCAATGTAGATGGATTAGAGAATTCATTACAGGGAGTCAAATGGAAAGGTTTGGAAGGGGTTAGGATAGAATGGCCATTAAATATTAAATAGAGGATTTATTCAGAGGTAATAGAGATTACATTGGAGAAATCTAGCCAATCTCAAAAATGATGTTTGCCATTAATTTTCTGTTTTCAATATGAAATCAACAAGTATTTGTTAAGGACCTACTATGTGCCATACACTGTGCTTAGAGCTAGGGATAAGAAGAAAAGTAAAAGACATGCCTTGCCCTCAAGGAGTTCACAACCTTAATGAGGGAGACAACATGAAAACAACTAGATATAAACAAGTTAAGCAAGGGATAAATAAGAAGTAATGAAGAGAGGGAAGGCACTAGAATTTAGAGGGAATGGGAAAGGCTTTCTGTAGAAAGTGGTATTTTAACTGACTTGAAGGAAGTCAGGGAAGCTAGGAGGCAGAGACAAGGAAGGAGAAGATTCCAGACATGAACAACATGAAGAACAGCCTTTGAAAATGCTTAGAGCTGAGAGATGGAACATCTTGTCTGAGAAACAGCAGTGAGGCTCCCAGTGTCACTGAACTATGCTGGGCCTGGGAGATTTAAGAAAATTGGAAAGGTAGAGCAGGGTAGGTTATGAAGGGCTTCAAATGCCAAATAGAGGATTTTATCTTTGATTCTGGGGGTGACAGGAGTCATTGGAATTTAATGAATAGGAATGGTGACATGGTCAAGCCTGCACTTTAGGACTGTGGAGGCTTATGGGTTGGAATGCAGATAGACTTATGGCAGGCAAACTGTCCAGAAGGCCATCTGTTCAGGTATGAGGGGATAAGGGCCTACACTGGGATGGTGGCAATATCAGAAGAGAGAAGGGGAAGTATTTGAACGTTAAAAAGGT
Organism: Dromiciops gliroides; assembly: GCF_019393635.1. Taxonomy (NCBI): domain Eukaryota; kingdom Metazoa; phylum Chordata; class Mammalia; order Microbiotheria; family Microbiotheriidae; genus Dromiciops; species Dromiciops gliroides. Next base: position 207,765,570 of record NC_057865.1, on the reverse strand, counting down.
GAAATCAATAGGCATTGGCAAGTTTGGAGGATGGAGAAGTTTGGGGAGAAAAATAATGAGTTCAGTTTACTGGACATCTAGTTTGAGACATGCAGTAAGCATTTTTTTTTTTGGCAGGGCAATGGGGGTTAAGTGACTTGCCCAGGGTCACACAGCTGGTAAGTGTCAAGTGTCTGAGGCTGGATTTGAACTCAGGTACTCCTGAATCCAGGGCCGGTGCTTTATCCACTGTGCCACCTAGCTGCACCCCCTGCAGTAAGCATTTGAAGATGTGAGAATAGAGGTCAGCAGAGGTTAGGGCTGTATAAGTAAATCTGATAATCATCAGTATAGACATGATAATTGAATCCAAAGGAATCCATAGGAGTTAATGAGATCATTGAGTAAAATAATATATTGATATAATTCTTATAGATTATGTATATAAGTAGCAGGATCTAATCCTACAAAGTATGAATAATTCTTGCTGGCTTCTATTTCTTTTTTTTTTTCTTTTGGCAGGGCAATGAGGGTTAAGTGACTTGCCCATGGTCACACAGCTAATAAGTATCAAGTGTCTGAGGCCCCATTTGAACTGAGGTCCTCCTGCATCCAGGGCCAGTGCTTTATACACTTCGCCACCTAGCTACACCCTGGCTTCTATTTCTAACAAGCAGGAGAGGGGAAAACAGAAATTAGGGCTCCATTTGTGTTGATAGGAACCTTTCTATGTAATCCTGACTCCTGACCTATTTATTTCTAAAAAAAGAAGCAGACTTTTTTTTTTTAGATAACCATGTCAATTTACCAGTTTATTTTTTAAAAGGGTCATAGTTCACTCTAGGACCTCTAACACCTACTACTTAAAAGCCCAGATGGATTGTGATATGGTAGCACTTATGGATGAAACTGGAAATGTACTATTTTGAAAGTTCGAGCAAAATTCACAGAAGAATATGCTGAAATCATCTTCTAACCAAAAACGGCTTGGAAGGTCAGAAGGAGGGAGCTGCTGTGCTGAGACAGGAGTCCAGCCCAACCCCACAGTCACCCTGACACAGATCCAGTACCAGGAAGGCCTCACCAGAGAAGGAGACCCCCAGAGCCTCTGAATCAGCTGAAGCACCAGTGTTGTCTGGAACTAAGTTCACAGTCTGGTGAGTGGGCTGAGCCCTGGGCAGGGGAGAGACTACAGGGGTCTATACTGGTGCTAAGGCAGAACTTGGATTTTACACCCCTACTGAGAACCAGGTGGTAGGCTCGAGTAGAAGTGGCCCAGGTCGGGGAGGGGCACAGGCTCGTCAGAGCTAACAACCACAACACACAAAGCTGGTTGATTAGCAAGTTGGTCTGGGGTCATCTAGGACCAGGAAACAGGCCAAGTGAGTGAAGAACCTGATTCTCCTTAAATCATACCACCTGGGACTTCTTAAGCTTGGGATACTGCAGCCTAGAAACAGTGCTCCCACTTTAAGGAGCTAAAAGTCTAGTAAAAGAAAGGCAAGATGAGCAGACAGAGAAAGGGGAGGACCATAGAAAGTTTCTTCAGTAACAAGGAAGACCAACGGGAACCCTCAGAGGAAGATCTGGGCCCCTATATCTAAAGCTTCCAAGAAAAATACGAATTGGTCTCAGGACATAGAGGTGCTCAAAAAGGACTTTGAAGATAAAATTAGAGAGGTAGAGGAAAAAATGGAAAGAGAAATGAGGGCAATGCAGGAAAGACATGAGAAAAAATTCAACAGCTTGAAAAGTCAAGTGGAAAAGGAGGTACAAAAGCCATCTGATGAAAATAATTGCCTAAGAATTAGGATTGAACAAATGGAAGCCAGTGACTTTATGAGAAACCAAGACACAATAAAGCAAATCCAAAGGAATAAAAAAATAGAGGGCAATGTGAAATATCTTCTGGGAAAAACTGCCGACCTGGAAAATAGGTCCAGGAGAGATAATTTGAAAATTATTGATCTACCTGAAAACCATGATCAAGGAAAGAGCTTAGACACCATCTTTCAAGATATTCTCAGGGAAAATTGCCCTAAAATTCTAGAAGAAGCAGCTAAAATAGAAATTGAAAGAATCTACCAATTACCTCCAGAAAGAGATCCCAAAAAGAAAACTCCTAGGAATATTATTGCCAAATTCCAGAGCTCTCAGGTCAAGGAGAAAATATTGCAAGCTGCCAAAAAGAAAGAATTCAAGTACTGTGGAGCCCCAGTCAGGATAGCACATGATCTAGCAGCTTCTACATTAAAGGACCGGAGGGCATGGAATATGATATTCCAAAGGGCAAAGGAAAGGAAATGGGATTACAACCAAGAATCACCTACCCAGAAAAACTCAGCATTATCTTTCAGCGCAAAAAATGGGACTTTAATGAAAAAGAAGACTTTTAGGTATTTGTGATGAAAAGACCTGAACTGAATGGCAAATTTGACTTCCAAATACAAGACCCTAGAGAACCATAAAAAAAAAATTGAAGCTGGGGGACATACCTGGGGTCATACAGTGGGTGACTGTCTTGTGTCTGAGGCTGGGTTTTGGCTGGGATCCCCCTGGGTCCAGGGGTGATGATTTGTTCACTGTGTCACTTAGCTAGATGATAACATCTTTAGGGTTAAACTGAGGGGTGAAAGGAATTCATTGGGGAAGGGGGAAGGGCAGAAGCAAAATCCTACATGAAAGTAACAGGAAAAGGCTTATGGAGTGGGGGGAGAGATGGGAGAGGAGCAGGGCAGTAAATAAATTTTACACTCATCAGAAAAGGCTCAAAGATCTTAAACTCATCAGAGCTGCCTCAAGGAGGGACTAATAGACACACCCAAATGGGTGGAGTAATCTATTTAATCTGGGCAATAAATGAGCCTAACACTCATCAAAATTGGCTCAAAGACCTCGATCTCATTAGAAATGGATCAAGGAGGGAATGAGGTACACACTCAATTGGGTGGAGTAATCTCTCTAACCCTGCAGGAAAATAGGAGGGGAAAGGGATAAAGAGAGAGGGGCAAAAGAAGGAAGGGCAGAGTGGGGGAGGGGATAAACAGAAGCAAATCACTTTTGAAGAGTGATAGGATGGAAGAAGATGGATAATAGAATAAATATCATGGGGAAGGGAATAGGATGGAAGGGAAACAGTTAGCAATAGTAACCATGAAAAAGAGAAAAGGGGGAAATTGTACAAAATATATTTATAGCATGTCTTGGTGGAGGCTAAGAATTGAGAATCAAGGGAATGTCCATCAATTGAGGAATGATGGAAAAAGCTGTGTTATATGATTGTAGTGGAACGGACTTGTGCTACAGGAAATGACAAACAGGATGATCCCCGAAAAAACTTGAAAGACTAATGAACATCGAAGTATAGTGAAGTGAGCAGAGCTGAGAGGACATTGTGCATAGTGACAGCAGTATTGTTCAATGAGCAACTGTGAATGACTTAACTACTCTCAGCAGTGCAAGGATCCAAGACAATCCCAAGGAACTAATGAGGAAGCTTACTATGCACCTCTATAGAAAGAACTGATAAAAAGAACACTTGTGGAAAGTTCACTGATTACCCAGAAGTCACTAGCTTACTGCAATTTCTATTAAGAATTTTTAAATTCTTGCTAATAACTTTCAAACATAACTAACTTAGCAAATATCTTATTATTGAAGACACCGAGGCCAAAACGCTATGAATCTACTATTATCTCTGGAGAAACTCTCAGATATAATTAAAGAACTTATTTAGTAAAATATTAATTCTAGTAAATAATTTTTTGTAATTTAATCAACATTTATAAACATATAAAAATCATTACTACTGACTGGTCATCTTCATCGCCAATATTTTCATGTAAATTTCTTTGGTACATAAGTAGATTGTTTAAAGCCCAGCATGCAGCTTCCTAGATTGAAAATAAAAACAACCAGTTTATATAATTATATAAACAATTCTCAATCAATCTTAAAAGTGACTTGGTGGATTTTCCAAAAAAAAAAGTGACTCGGTAATAATCAAACCTGCACGTCTGTCTTCCTTCTATGCAATGTTAATGCTCTGTAACTGGCTTCTAACCAGAATAATTTATTGTCTTCCTCATCGTCCTGATTCTTTTTCTTTTCTTCTAAATCTTGGTTTAAAATAATAGTTTCAGCTTGAAGATAAAAATATCATAAATTAGTTCTAATTTGGAGTGACTGCCATGTTATTTCACATTTCGAAATGGATATAAAGCTTCACTTCCAGTGATAAGCTACATTAATAAACAGTAAAAACAAAACATATAGCATTCAATGAATAATCTTACCACAGATGGCACTTCATTTCTAGCATAAATCCAATCATGACAATTCTTAAACCAACCATATATTTCACTAAATTATTTTTTTATTTCCCGCACTTTAATTTGAACCAATGCTTATTTTATCTAAGATTATCCTTAAGTAGACAGTACTGAAAGTGTCACCCCCAAAAAAGTTCATTATGACTTTAATTCACAAAAGAGACACTCGTTTTTGGACATGGCCAATAGGAATTTATTTTGCTTGACCAATGCATAACTGTTATAAAAGCTTTGTTTTTCTTTTTTCTTTTTTCTTTTTTTTGGGGGGTGGGGGTGGGAGGCAGAATTTCAATTTCCTCATCTGTGAAATGGGCATAATAGTTACTATAACCCAAGGTTGTTGTGAGGATCAAATGAGATCATAATAATTATAAAGCACGTAAGCACAGTACCTGTCACACAGTAAGCACTATTTGAATGTTAGCAATTTGCTATTTTTCTTCAACACAGATCTCTAGGGAATCTTTTGACTTTAAAGAAAATTATTATAAATAAATGAACATTGCCCTAAGTACCACTTCTGGCTAGATCATCTTTTCTGGGATACTAGTGAATAAATATGAAGATTCTTGTTTCCTTGATAAATCATCCCATGGACGGGGCTTTGAATTAATTAATGAGTTGCTCTTTGGGCAGAAAAGTATATTACTGCCTTTTTTTATACATGAGACATTTTGATACTATGAAAAAAGCCAGACCAAATAAACCTTCAGGCATTTACTGTGGAAGCTACTTTTTTTTTTTTTAAACAAATTAAGGCTAAGTTTACTTACTGAGGAGAGCCAAACAGCTTAGTCCTGCAACCTGTAAGGCTGCATTCTCTGAATATTTTATAACAGCTTTCAGGATGACTTCATGAACCTCATTTAAAACCAGGATATTAAAGAAATTATCTAAAAACAAATTATAAGTTAAATCTACATTAATAGAATTTTATATTTATCTATAAATTATTATATTTAAGTCATAGCATGGTTATATGATTACTTTTAAGTTCTTTACAACCAAGTAATACTTTTCTTTAAAATGCCTTAGCATGCTTATATACATTTTTTTTAATTGGCAGGGCAATGAGGGTTAAGTAACTTACCCAGGGTCACAGAGCTAGTAAGTGTCAAGTGTCTGAGGCCGGATTTGAACTCAGGTCCTCCTGAATCCAGGGCCAGTGCTTTATCCACTGCACCACCTAGCTTCCCCCTTATCTACATTTTAAAAAATTGTTGCAAACTGTTACCATTTAATTACTTTTCTATGCAATGACACTGAGCAAGAGTAGTATTTTTCTTTTACTGCTCTTTTTATCATCATAAAAAATAGCACCTCGATTAACATAGCACTTGATGGAGTGAAAAGTACTTTAATAATAAAGCACTGGCCCTGGATTCAGGAGGACCTGAGTTCAAATCCGGCCTCAGACACTTGACACTTACTAGCTCTGTGATCCTGGGCAAGTCACTTAACCCTCACAGCCTGCAAAAACAAACAAACAAACAAAACACATTAATAGAATTACAAAATTTCATAGTTGGAAAGAATTTCAGTGTCCTTCCTCAGAGGAAGGAAGTTTCAAGTTTTAGTTCAAGAATTCCTTTTATATCATTTCCAAGAAAGAGTAATCCAGCCTTCACTTGAAGATTAACAATCATAGTGAACGCATGACACCTAAGGCAGCCCCATTATACTTTATCTATTATTTCAATTGCCCTCCTGCAACTTTTCTGTTGTACTCCCAAGGACCAACAATCAAATCAAGAAGCATTATTAAACCTCTACATGCCAGGTAGCCTATCCCCACAAAAAGCTAAAACTGCCCCTGCTCTCAAGAACATAATGATGATGATGATCATAACAACACTAATAATAAGAGCTAGACCAGCTGGCAATTATAATAGCACTTTAAGGTTTGCAAAGCACTATCTCATTCAGTCCTTAAAACTCTGTGTGGTAGGTCCTATTATCATTTCCATCTTACAAATGAGGAAATTAAAGCTAAGAGATCAGGTGGCCCATGGCCACACAGCTAATCAATGTCTGAGGCAGCATATGAACTCAAGTCTACATGACTCCAAGTACTACACCATCTGGATGCCTATATTGAGGGGAATAACAAATCAAAACATACAAGATAAATATACAGCAAATGCATGAGAACCATGCCATCCATTAGAGAGAATGACAGTACCATCTGGGGTTTGGGGAGGGGTAGAAAAGCCTTCTGAAAGAGGTGGCATTTGCAACTCTTAAGTGTAGGTCTAAAAGGAAGCTAGGGATTCTAGCAGTTAAAAGGCTGAAGGAGGGTATTACAGGGGTGTAGAATAGCCAGGGAAAAGGCACAGTGACCGGAGATGGAGTATCATTTGTGAGGATGCAGAGAATGCCAGCATGGCTGGAATACAGGGTACTCAGAAGAGAGTAGATCCTAGGGATAAAAGGCAGCCACGGGAGTTTTTGTTCCTTGCCCGGCTGTATTCCCGATTCATCTTCACAGGACTGACTTCCTGTGTCATGCTATAATTTCATCTTGGAAACCCACTAATACCTGGACTACTTCTCACATTAGAATTCCCCTCTGCCCTCGTGGCTTACCCCTCTGATCCCAGAACCTCTATTTTAAGGAGGAGGCCCAGGGCAGTTATGCCTTCATTCCTCTTCAAGGCTGCACGCCACTGGATTTTCTCTACCATGCACTGATGCCAAGTACCTTCATCCTTCCTCACTAACCCCGCCCCCTTCAGTTTCTTTTTACATGCTGTTTTCTTCCATTAGAATAGGGCTTCTTAAACTTTTTCCACTCGCAACCCCTTTTTGTCTGATAAATTTTTACACGACCCAGGTACACAGGCATATAAAATAGGTATACAAAACCTTTTACTGTTGCCAATTTTTCTGTGACCCCCACATTCAGTTACGTGACCTCATATGGGGTTACAACCCACAGTTTAAGAAGCTAGGTATTAGAAGCTGAGTTCCTTGAGAGCAAGGAGCATCTTTCATGAATTTTATTTGTATTCTTAGTAGTTAGCAGTGCCTGGCACACAGTAAATATTTAATGAAACCTTATTTACCTTGATCTAATGGAGCATGGATGTGACATGGTCAGATTTATAAATTTAGGATAATCTTTGACAGTTGAGTGGAAGACAGATTGGCATGACAAGAGACTTCAGGCAAGGATCCAATTAGTGTTATTATAATAGTCTAGATGAAAGATGGTGAAGACCTAAACTAGAGGGGTGACTGTGTGAGTGGAAAGAAGAGGATATATGCAAGAAATTACAAGTTTTAGAAACAGCATACATGAGGTGACTGCTTACAGTTAAAGGAATCAAGGATGACAACAGGGTTATGAATTTGAGTGACTAAAAGGAGGGTGGTGTCCTCAACAGTATTAGGAAAGTTCAGAGTGGTAAAGGCTGAGAGAAATGATAATAAGTTTTGGACATGTTGAGTTTGAGATGCCAAAAGGATATCTAGTCAAAATGTCAAACTGGCGGTTGGTAATGTAGGACTAGAGCTCAGAAGAGAGACTAGGATTATTTATCTTCTGAAAGACAAATATATCTGGGAATCACTAGCATAAAAAGATGAGTGTTGGGAGTTATCCAGTTAGTAAGTAGGCATGACATGGACAAAGATCAAGCAAAAGCCCTTTAGTTAGAAAAAAAGCAGTCAAGACAGTTAGGAGAAGCAAGAGAAATCAGTCAGAAAATCCCATACAGAGTATCCAGAAGAAGAATATGTTTAAAAGTTTCACATATTGTACAGAAATGAATAAGGATAAGGATCAAGATGTCATGAAATTTTTGCAATAAAGAGATTTATAACTTTGGAGAGAATGGTTTCAGTTGTATAAGAGGTAAGAAAACAGATTTGCAGAGTTAAAAAAAAGAGAGAAAAGAGGAAGGCACTGATTATGGACCCTTTTTCAAAGGGTTTGCTGAAAGGGGAGGTGAACAAATACAGACAATAGCTAGCAAGCAGGATAGTATCTAGTGAGGGTGTTTAAAAATTGGGGAGACTTGGGAGAGGTTGAAGAGGAGGAGGAGATCAAGGCCTTTCCATAAAATAAGCTATCTTTCTAGACTATCTCATGCACCTTCTTGGGAAGAGTGAAGCCCCCACTGAGTACTCATTGAAATAAGTTAGACACTATCCTTCACCTAGTTAGAGGATATCATAGAAATGAAATACCAGATTATTTCAGTTTCCCCCGGAAAAGAAAGATGTTCACTTTTATATTTCATTAAAATGCAAGAAAATATTCCATTCTAAAATCCATTATCCTCTTAAAAACAGAAAATTCTTCTCAGGAAGAAGTGTAAAAATCTGTTCAATAAATCTACATAATATAGAACTGCAGTTTTCTAGTCTCTGACTCCATAAACCACACTCTATATTAAAATACTGACATCTCACTGAAAGTAAACCAGGTTGCTAAATTGAATGGTAATAAATAATTTTCTATCCAGATACCAAATCCTTTTCCATGTTTGTCATGCTGTAGACGTGATTTTTAATATGCTGTGCCAACAGAACAAAAGTTTCAGCAAGTTCTACACAATGCCAGAAAGACACTGACTATTGTCTTGGAAACAGAATGAGGACCGCCATAGGTAAATACAAAGAGGTTTATCACCAGTGTGATGCTTATGAATTTTTTAGCCAAAGCATCCCACAAAATAAAGCAAAAGACTAACCCTGCGCCACTTTTGTGGTAATGGAAGCAAACTAGTAAAAGAATGCACATATGATACGAATCACTCAGGTTTTACAAATATTAATTGGACTTTCTGTATTCTAAATGTGATATCCTTCCATAATGACTAAGTATATGTACTACTGCAAGAACTGAATCATATCAATCTTTAAATTTTTCTTATAAGTGAACCAGAAGAAAACCAGCAAAGATGGCAGAGGGGGAAGAAACAGTACAATCCAGCTCTCTCCCTCTCTCACAATTGCTCCAACAAAGACTGAAGAAGGGGCATCGGTGAATGTATAATCCAAGAAAAACTACATGGGTCATTTTTCTAGACCAAGATCATAAGTTCAGCTACAGGTGAGTAAACAGGCCAGCGACCATGATGCCACTGGGCCTGTACTCTGTCTGATCACAGAGCAAGATTGCTTATTTAGCCCAGACCTGGGCTGGAGCCAGCAGCTACGAAAAAAGGTCAAAAATGTAATGCTAACTGGAAAGAGCTAGGGACAACAAGCCTACAATTATGACACCTCACCTCTCATGGATTTTACTATTATCTCTATGTTGATAATTCTCAAATCTACCCATACAAGCCCTAACTTCTCTGTTGATCTACAATGTCACATCTTCAACTTTCTATAGAAGGTGGAACTTTAGTTGAGACTCAAAGGAAATCAGGGAAAACAAGGAACTGGGCCTTCACTGCTGCTAAGTAATCATACAACATCTCCTTAATCTCAAACTGGATGTCCCAAACTGATTTAATTAGTTGGGACTAGGTTGTGAAGGGTTTAAATACCAAAGAGAGGAGTATATATTTGACCTCACAGTTAATATAGAACCATAGGAGTTTACCATTAGGTAGTTAAATGGTCAGACATGCACTTTAGAGAAATCAATTTGGCAGTTGTGTGCAGGAAATATGTGGAGAACTCAGAGGGCTCTCTGTTGCCCCTCTGACTGAGTTCCCCCTCCCTAGACTCAGGCCATAGACACTGAAGCAGCAAGAGTTTCCTGGGAGAGTTTTATGGTTAAAAGTTGAATTCCAGTGACAATGCCTGGTCAGTCTCCTGGGGTCTGAGGAGTTAGTTGTGCAAGCCTCGCCTTGTTAAGGCCTGGAACAAGTTCTGTCATGTTAAGGCTGAAAGGTTGAAAAATATTCTTATTCTCTTAGAATTATTCTTGCAGATATTTTATTTGATTTCTTTGTGGTTTTTTGCTTTAAATACTGAGCTATCCTAATAAAGGGCACACACATTCACTCATAAGGTGGCGCTGATGTGTCAATTATTTATCGTCTCTGATCCTTGACCCCCGTCGGCCTGAACCCCCGACCCCAACAAAATACTAGAATGAGGAGAGACTTCAGGCTGAGACACCAATTAGAAAGTTATTAGTCAGTGAAGTGTTAGCAGCCATCCTAGTAGCAGCCCAATTCCTCTCAAAATCATCTTCACTTTGACCAAGCATCAGCAGTTCCAAGAGATGGGGATACATCCCTGCCCTCAAGGAGTTCACAATCTAATAGGGAAAACAATATGTAAACAAAGTTAAGCATGTGATAAATAGTAAATAATTAATAGAAGGAAGGGAATTAAGAGGGATTAGGAGGGGCAGCTAGGTGGCACAGTGGATAGAGCACCAGCCCTGGATTCAGGAGGACCTAAGTTCAAATCTGGCTTCAGACACTTAACACTTACTAGCTGTGTGACCCTGGGCAAGTCACTTAACCCCAATTGCCTCACCAAAAAAAAAAAAAAAGGGGGGATTAGGAAAGGCTTCCTGGAGAAGGTGGGATTTTAGTTTGGACCTGAAGAAAGTCAGGGAAGCAAGGAATTGAGTCTTCACTGCTGCCAGGCAATCCTACTGCACCTCCTTAATCAACTCACTATCCCACTCTCCACAGTGGCTCTTCCTAACCTTTTCGTCCCTTCTCAAACTTCCCATGGCTCCTGTTCACCTTGCCTCATATTTTACAGAAAAAAAATAAGGTCATTCTTCATGAATTCCCTCTTCTCACCTCTTCCTTATCTACCATCATTTCCGTGCCTTCTGCCACTCTCTCCTTCACCCCACCTCACATAAGGAAGTGCCCTTGCTCCTTACCAAGGCTAACCTCTCTACCTGTTCAAGTAATCCCATTCCTTCCTGTCTCCTCCAACAGACTGCCCCTTCTATCAGCCCCATTCTTTCATGCATTTCCTTTTTTTTTTTTTTTACTTTTTTTCCACAGCAGTGAGGGTTAAGTAACTTGCCCAGAGTCACACAACTAATAAGTGGCAAGTGTCTAAGGCAGGATTTGAAATCAGGTCCTCCTGAATCCAGGGCCGGTGTTTTATCCACTGTGCCACCTACCTGTCCCTCTTTCTTGTATTTTCAATCTCTTCCTGTCTTATGGCTCCTTTTCTATTGCCTACAAATACATTTATGTCTGCCCTATGCTGAAAAACTTGATCCTTCAATCCCCGCTAATTATTGTCCTATTTCTCTTCTGCCCTTTGTAACTAAACTCCTTGAAAAGTCTATCTACAATAGGTGCCTCCACTTTGTTTCTTTTTGCCCTCTTTTTAACCCTTTATAATCTGGCTTCCACCTTTATCATTACACTGAAATTTCTCTCTCCAAAGTTACTAATGATCTTTTATTTGCCTTTTCTCAGTCCTCTTTAACCTCTTTGAAGCCTTTAACACTATTGATCACTCTTCTCCTCCTTGATACTCTCTTCTCTCTAGGTTTTTGGGATATTGCTCTCTCCTGATTTTCTTCCTACATATCTGACCACTCCTTCTCTGTCTCAATTGCTGGATCCTCCTCTTGATCATGTCTTCTAAACATAGGTGTCCTTTGTCCTCTTCTCTATATTACTTCACTTGGCGATCTGATCAGCATGCATGGATTTAATCACCAGCTTTAGCTGATGATTCTCAAATCAACCTTTCCTCCCCATCTCTCCCCTGACCTCCAATCTCACATCTCCACAACCATTCAGACATCTCAAACTGGATGTTTAATAGATATACTGAATTCAATATCTCCAAAACGGTACTTATTATGGTTCCACTTAAAGCACCCCATCATTGCCTTCTACCTTCTCTATTACTGTGTAGGATACCAACATCCTACCAATCCTTCAGGCTTGCAACCCTAAGAGTCATCCTGGATTCCTCACTATCTCTCAGCCCCCATAACCATGCTGTTATTCATTTCACCGTTGCAATACCTCTTGAATATGTCCTGTTCTCTCCTCTGACACTTCTACCGCTCTAGTGGAGGCCCTCATCCCCTCACGTCTTGATTACTGAAATGGGCTGCTGGTGGGTCTACCTGCCCCAAGTCTCTTCCCACCCCAATCCAGTGTCCATTCTGTCATTAAAACAAAGATCTGATGATGAAACCTCTCTCTCTCTCTCTCTCTCTCTCTCTCTCTCTCTCACACACACACACACACACACACACACACACACACACACACACACACACACACACCATCTCAACAAACTACAATGATTTCCCATTGGCTCCAGGAGAAAGTACAAAAAAGCTCAGAGGACTCAATGGAATATAAAATGTAAAATGACTGGAAAGGGGGGGATGAAGGTAGAGGAGACATATAAGGGGCTTTGAAGGCCAAAAGAGATTGGATTTTATCCTAGGTGATAAGGAGCCACTGGAATTTATTAAGCAAGGGGGTGATCTGACCTCATCAACATTTTAGGAAAATTACTTTGGTTCTTAGATGATGGCTGGATTGGAGCGAGGAGAGACTTGTAGAAGGCTGACCAGGCAGCAGGCTTTTGCAACAGTCCAAGAATGAGGTGATATCAGGAAAAAAAGGGGGCATATTCAAACAAAGTTACAAGGTGAAATCAATAGGCCTTGGTAAGCGATTGGATAGGGAGGGTGAGATATAGTGAGGAATCAAGGATGAGGACTAAATTGTGAGCCTGGGAGGATGGTGGTGCCTTTGACAATAATAGGGAAGTTTAGAAGTGGGGAAGATTTAGGGAGAAAGAGAATGACTTCCATTTTGGGAATGTTGAATTTAAGATATCTTCTGGACATCTAGTTTGAGATGTCTGACAGGCAGCTGCAGATGTGAGAATAGAGATCAGCAGAGAGACTGGGGCTTGATAAGGAGATTTGAGATCAGCACAGAGATGATAATTAAATCCATGGGAACTATAAGATCCCAAGTGAAATAGTATAGGGGGAGAAGAAAAGAGGACACAGGGAAGACTCCTATAGGACATACAGTTAGTGATCATGACCTGGATAAAGAACCAGCAAAGTATACTGAAAAAAAGTAGTCAGATAAGTAGGAAGAGAACCAGAAAGAGAGTGGTATCCCAAAAATCTAGTGAGAAAAATGATCAACATTTAAAGGTTGCAGAGAGGTCAAGAAGAATAAGGATTGAAGGAAGGTCATTGGATTTGACAATTGGGAAATCATTAGCAACTTTGTAGAGTGCAGTTTTAGTGGAATAATAAGGTTGGAAGACGTAAGGGGTTAAGAAGAGAATGAGAAGAAACAAAAGTGGAGGCATCTATTGTAGATGGCCTGTTTTCAAGGAGTTTCCACACAAAGGACAGAAGAGATATAGGATGATGGTTAGCAGAGAAAAAGGGATCAAGTGAGAGGTTTGTGATGGCTATGGAGATATAGGCATGTTTGTAAACAATAGGGAGTGAGACAACAGAGAGCAGTAGAGTGGGAATGATGGAGGGAATAATAAATTGGAGAAAATGAGATGTAACAGGATTCCTTGTGCAGATGGGGGTGGGGGGAGTGTTGATAAGGTGTAAAGCAACTTCTTCCGAGACAGGAGTTAAGAAGGAGATAGTGGCAGAAAGCATCTGAAGTGATGTGAGATGAAGAAGGGAGGAGAGAGGCCTCAATTTTTTTCAGTAAAATATGAGGCAAAGTTCTCACCTGAGAGGGGTTGTCATTTGAGGAGGGATTTGGAGCAATGAAAAGAGCCTTCCTTATGGGTTTCTTTTTAAACATCCAAAGATTTTTGGATGATAGACTGTACTCAGATATTTGATACAGAGATGTTCTTTTTCTCCCAATCTATATATTTTTGTCTTATTCTGGCCTCACTTTATTTGTGTATGCAAAACCATGTTTTAGCTTTTCTGTCTATGTAGAATTTAAGGTGGTATGTGGTAAGAGATGCTGATCTAAAATGTTTTTAACAACCAAAAGTAATTAAGTAAATAAAGACTATTATAATAAATAGTCCAGGCAAGAGGAGATGAGGGCTTGAACTAAGTGATAGCTTGTGGATGGATAAAAAGGGGACAACTGTGAAAGATGCTGCATTAGTGGAAATGACAAGATGTGGGAATTAATTAAATATATGGTGTGATTAAATATGAGTGAGTAAGAAAACAAGGATGGCCCCAAGGCTACGAACCAGGGTGAGTGGAAAAATGGTGGTACCCTCAAAATTCAAATTCAAAAGAATGGTATATGAGATGAGTTTTCTTTTGGACAGGTTGAGTTTTAGATACCTACGAGGACAGATGGTGATCTTGGATTGAAGTTCAAGAGGGAGACAACAAAACTCAGAAAGGCTAGATATATAGAAAAGAACAAAGAAGAAATATCTATCTCCATAAGCAATGTATATAGATATTTGGAATCTAGCAGTAAAAGCAGAGCTTGTTATACAGTAATGAAAACGATTCCTTAACAAACATACTGAAACTAAGGAGGTTAATTCTGTGTCTTCTCTTTCAAAAACAATCACTTTAAAGGGATATATTTATCTCTTCATTTCCCACTCAGTTGTACTCCTCTGGACTTTACCATCATGCCACAGGAACCCCATAATCCTTTAAGATAAAGATCATTTCAACCCTGGAATTCATACTTCATCAATACTTCATCTACTGCTGATAGCTGCTCTAAATGGAGAGAGGGGATGAAGTTGGGTCACTCCTCGCAGAATTTCCATTTAAAATGGGGGTTCCCAAGTCAGCAATCTCTTAGCCTCCCATTGGCTACCAGGTACCCTACTTAAGAACTTCCTTTTATATGCTGTCTTCCCTAATTAAAATGAAAGCTCCCTGAGGATGGAGATCACCATTTTCTTTTAAAAATTTTTCCCAGATCTTAACATAATGCCTGGCACCAAGTAGACACTTAATATTTTACTAACTTTAAAATCTTTGTTGTTCTGCTGTTTCAGTCTTCATGACCCCATATGGGGTTTTCTTAGCAAAGATAATGGAGTGGTTTTCCATTTTCTTCTCCAGCTCATTTTATAGATGAGGAAACCAAGGCAAATAGGACTAAGTGACTTGCCCAGAGTCACACAGTAAGTGTCTGAGGCCAGATCTGAACTCAGGTTTTCCTGACTCCAAGCCTGGTGGCTCTTTCCACTGCACTATCTAGCTACCCAATTTTAATACTGACATCATACAAAATATTTTAGAGCTTTTCATCTGGATATATTTTCACAGTTAGATTGTGAACCACAGAAAGTAGCTAGTCTCATTACTTTACACTCAGAGATTGTTGTGTTTTCCTTACCAAAACAGATCACAGAATCTTAGAACTGGAAGATATTTTAGAGATCTTCCAATTGGAAAAGAGAATTTAAATATTTTCCCTGCCTACAACTGGTGTCAGAAGCAGAACTAGAACTCAGACTTTCTGACTGTGCAGTAGTCTTTCTACTATAGCCAGGAAAAAAATCCCCCAAACTTCAGCCTTTAAAAAAAAAAGAAAAACAACTTAGCATTCAGTGCTAAATAACCATCAAAGAAATGTTTTAGCAACAGCAACATCATTGGGAAAAAGTATATTACATTCTCCTTTACTGTCCTGGAGGGGAAAAGCAAAAATTCAATTTCATTACTTGGCACATATCTTCTATGAGTCATGAGATTATTCTAGTGCTATTTCTCAAATGTCAACATTTGGAATATAACCAAAGAAGGCCTTTCAGTTTCCCAAAGAAAATAAATAAGAACAATTATACCACAAGGTATCTTTGAAGACTAGAAAAGAGGAAAAGGAGAAGATAATGAAACACTCAAAAGCATAATTATCTCATTTAGCAGAGTAAATACTGAACAGGATCACTTTTTTTTTTAAATCAAGAATTCTAGAAGGAATATCTTAGTCTTAAATTTGCCTAGCTGGACCAAATCTTAGCTCAGGAGTCTTCCATTTTACAGTTATAGAGACTAAAAACTGTTACTGTACTTGTAATGCATTTAAACAGAAAAACCAAATGATATAATTAAATAAAAATAACTCACCCAATGTAAGCCTGTGTAATAAACAGCAACCAACTTCTTGAATTTTTTCACTGCTACAGAACATTTTCATGGCTTCTACCACAACATTGTAACATCTGACATTTCCACTCATTAAGACTTCAACATTACTGCCTAAATCAAAATTATAACACATTGATTTGGGGTTATTTTCCCTTGTGTACACACTTATCCAAGGCTTCCTGATTTCATATACTGATTGCCAGGATACAGTACTCTACTTACTAAAGCAATTAATAATGCTACATTATTAAGCACATTAATTGTATATGAATTATGACTGCTTTTAAAAGGATTATGCTTAACCTTATCCCAGACTTCCTGTATAAAACATGAATGAATAAATCAGAATGATGAAATTAAGGTGTAGCTTCAAAAAGCTACTTAGACCAACCTTTGATTTTAGAGTTGAGGAAATTAAGGCCAAGAGATTAGGTGACTAGCCCAAAATCATACATATAGCAAGTGAGTCAGAATCAGAAACCTAAGTCTTCTGACTCTATATTCACCACTCTTTCCACCTACCAGTGTTGCCTCCTGATGAAAAAAGGAAGAAGAGCAATATTTGTCAGTAGGAGGCTAGAAAAAGATTAAGGATACTTTTAAAGCATAAGTAAGTTGGTAACAGCTAATGAGATAAATATTTTAAATATAATTTTGCTTTCAAATAAGATTTAGAAAGCTAATAATGACACTAAATAATACTTTCCCCAAAAAAGATGGGAAGATTTTAACAAAAATTAATAAGAAAAATAACATGATAAAAGGAGGAGGTAACTGCTAGAAATCAGAAATATAATAGTTAAAATAAAATGGTTAAAAATTCTGGTTTCCAAGAGTAATTTTCTTTGACCTTTGCATTACAAATCAAACCACTTTAATTCTTGTGTTATGCTAGATGTGTGTGGGGGTGTGTGTGTGTGTGTGTGAGGGGGACACAACTTTAGCCAATAAGTCCAAAAAACTATAGCCAATGGAAAGCAAAAGGGTTCATTTAATTTGATAACACTGAGTAATTATAATCTTTAGAAGTATGGCCATTACCTATTCAATCTTCTCTACTTTCAACTACTTAATTTCCTATAGCTAAGAAATCAAAAAGCAAAGCCTGAAAATCTACAACAAGCACTTCATAAAAAAGCACTTTTTCCAAAGTGTATAGGCTACCTCCTGATAGAAAGGTGATGGACTCAGAATGACATGACATGACCAATGTAGAATTTTTTTTTAGCTTGTTTGTTATAGGAGGCTTTGGAGGGTTTTTTGGGGGGTATAAGGAGAAAGAGGAGAGGACATGGTGGCAAGGAAATAGAAAGCAAAGGAGGTAGATTTTTATTTGAAAATAAAATTTAATAAATTTACCATAGTAAATTTATTTACTTTATTTTTTTAACTTTTTAAATTAATTTCACTTTTTAAAGTATAGGACTATACCCTGATTTACTAAGGCCCAAAGTCGAATTTTCCCTACATAATTAAATATTAATGCTTACTCCCATATCTCCAGAACTTATCAATGAAGCCATAACTATACACATACATGTGTATGTACACATGGATACCTATACTATAAATGCTATATATCTTCCACTACAGTTCTAATCTTCTGCCCATAGTCAGTCATTCTGTCATAAAATGGAATTAGCCCTAGATTCTTGAAGATTATAATAGAGAAGCACAAGCTCTGTTATGTTTTAACATTTACAAACATGCTGTGAGTACAGGTTTGGGTAGTCCCCATTGGCTGAGCCTTGTTAGTTTTTAAAAGACTAATCAGTGGAATGCTAGTCAGCAGATAATAATTTTTTCAGCCACAGCAGCCCAAGGAGACATCTACTTAGGGCAAAGCTGTTAAAGCCCTATATTACCTGGCCCTGACCTACCTTTCCATCTTTACTTGGCATTACTCTCCTTTCCACATAATGTGATCTAACCAAACAAGCCCTCTCTATTCCTCACTCACAATGATTAATGTCTGATGTCAGTGCCTTTGCACTGATCATCACAGCTGCATGGAATGTGCATTCCCTCTTTACTTCTTCCTCATGGAACCCATTTTGTCTTCCTTTAAGATGCAACTGACATATCCTGTTTCAAGAAGCCTTTCCTGATCCCTACTGCTAGCTAACCTCCCTCCTAAACTATTCATTTATTATACTTAACTACTATTTCTATATACCTATATTTATATTTGTATATATGCATATTTATTAACTTTCTATGTGTACTTGTTGTCTCGCCCATTAGAACTTAAGTTCATTACAAATATGAATTATGTCATTCTTTATACTTGTGCCTACTGCCATGTGCCTAGAACACAGTAAGTGCTTAATAAGTACTTGTTGACTGAGTATAAAAGGAATTTATTTTCCTCCTCAATGGAAAGAGCATCCACACTGATGACATTATGGATCAGCAAAATATTCATGTATTCTCATTTGTGGATTGTATTTATACAACTGAAAAATACTACCAATGATCTCAAGGCTTTCCATGGTGGGGAAAAATATAAACTCACCTTTTCAATGCAGATATTTTTCCAATGAGACTATACATACATACACACACACACACACAAATATATGTGTGTACATGTATGTGTGCATGTATGTGTGCATGTGTGTGTGTGTATATATATCCATGAACCCGTTAATATCACAAAATCTAAAGAATTAAAAAATTACAACTGTGGGTTGCTCCAGGTGACAATGATACATATAGACAAAGACTATATTACCAATGCTAATTTGAACACAAGAAGTGATGAATTCAAGAAAATGAGGTGAGCTAGCTGTGTATCGATAGATAGGGTAACAAAATAGACAAAATGCTGCAACTAAACACACAATGTTAAAAGATCTAACAAAGAGGCATCCAATGTAACCAGTTAAACCCCTACGAAAAATTTTATGGAAAGACACAGACAAGAATTATACACATACACAAAAAGGCATTTATGAGTTGTGATTAGCAACAATGGAGGAAATTACCCATAACAATAAGCTCATAGTTCCACTAAAATACTAGTGCTGCAAAAAATGGAAAATATTAATGGCTACTTCAGAAACTACTAATATATAAACTGAGAGCCAAGATATGAAATCAGCCCATTAGCTAAATTTAACATTGTGGCCCATAAGCAAAATTCACTCACTCCTCACAGCCTTCTTTCAAGAAAAGTGATACTGAATTTCAAAGTTTCAGAAAATGATCTTTCTTTGATATTAACAATAGTTCATTTTTTCCCAACATTAATAAATTTAGATCTCTAATTTATAAATTATCTCCAAAAATGCTCTTGAAAAAGATGTTTTAGTTTATAATAAGTGGGAAATGACAATTTTACTTATAGATACTTACATGGGAGTGCTAGGGAATATAAACTGTGAAGAACATGAAGAACAACTTCTTCTTCATGATTAAATCTTTTTAATGCATTCAGCAAAAATATATAATCTTTGTTCTCAATAAATTCAGTTAGTTGCTCTTCTGACACTAAATTGAAAGAAAAAAACTTTAAGGACTATATAAAAGCATGAATTATTCAATGATTTTGTGTAGTTAGAAAAATAAAAATATTTCTGAACTAATCCATTAGTGAAGAGTTTTTCTGTACACAAAACTAAGCCAAGAAAAATGAAAAAATATATATAGAGAGAGAGAGATCAAACTTATTTGCATAACTGTCCTGAAATTTAGATTTAGAATTTAAGCAAAGGTACTTTAAATAAAATTTTACCTGTAATTAACAAAGATAACATGCTAGAAGGTAGATTGGAAAGTGTAATTACTAAAACTAGGAGCTGGTTTTAAGAAAAAAACATACATAAACCATGGATTATTTTGATTTTTTTAAAAGAAAGAAAACCAAATTACCAGTATCAAAAATGAAAAAGGTGAATGCACCACCAATGAAGATGAAATTCAAACAATTATTAGGAATTATTGTGCCCAATTATATGCTAACAAAACTAATAATCTAAGTGAAATGGATAAATATTTACAAAAATATTAATTGTCCAGATCAAAAGAAGAACCATGTGGAACTATGCCCAAAGGGCTATAAAACTGTGCATACTGTTTGACCCTGCAACACCATTAGTAGGTTTGTATCCCAGAGACAAAAGAAAAGGACCGGTAAGTAAGAAATTATTTATAGCCATTCTTTTTGTGGTTATGAAGAATTGGAAATTAAAGGAATATCCATCATTTGGGGAATGACTGAACAAGTTGTGATATATAATTGCAATGGAATACTACATGAAATCATGACAGGGATGGTTTCCAAAACATACTTGGGGAAGACATTCGAACTGATGAAAAGTGAAGTGAACAGAACCAAAAGAATACTGAAGACAATAACAGCAATAGTGAAAAATGATCAACTGTTAAAGACTTAGCTATTCTGATCAATACAATGATCCAAGACAATTCCAAAGGACTCAATGAAATATTCTATCCATCTCCAGAGAGAACTGATAAATTTTTCATTTTTCATTTTCTTTATTTTTCATTCTTTTGAAGGGATGGGAGTTAGGGAACATGGCTAATATGGAAACATGTTTTGCTTGACTTCACATGTACAATGACTGATGTATAGCTTGCCTTTTCAATATGTGAGGGAGGAGCAGATGAGGGGGAAATTTTGGAACTCAAAATTGTTAAAAATTAAAGATAGAATACAAAAAAATTTGAATACCTTTCGCAAAAAGGACATGTAAAATTTTACACCCAAACTTTTGCACCTCTTCATTAGTGGTAAATGTATGCATGGCATCAAAAATTAATGTGAACACATCACTGTAATCCTCTTCCAAGATCCGCAAAGTCATCAAATCTATATAAGAAAACCAAAAATTAATAGTTCTTTTGGTACTCAGAAGATTCAGAATTCTTACGTGATAGTCATGTTTCTGGACTTTATTTTTTAGTAAGCTGCTTAGTTTTCTCAAAAGTTATCATGGTGAACTTTATGCAAAAGACAACTGAAAAGAATTAATCAAGTGACCTATAGAGAATATCTGAAATGACTTTTATACACACTGAAACTTTTCTCATTTCTGAATGCTATATAAAGAAATAGTACTTTTGGGGGCAGCTAGATGGTGCAGTGGATAAGGCACTGGCCCTGTATTCAGGAGGACTTGAGTTTGTAACGATTGGAATAACGCCACCTGCTGGAGACTTACTGTAGAAGAGTTCTGCCCATGAAGCAAAGGTCTTTGAGGGCAAGACCAGGAGTCTTTTCTTTGACGTCAGGAAGTGACGCGGACTAGTGGGGGGAGGAAGGAAGAGACTGGCGCTCACTCTCGCGCTCTTTCCTGGGGACTCTGGTGGAGAGCGGAGCTAGAAATGTGCTCTCCCTTTAATAGATAGGAATCTAGGCCTTTTTCTCTCTCTTTACCAAATTCTTATTCTCCTTAATAAATGCTTAAAAGTCTAACTCTTGCTAAAGCTTATAATTGATTGGCGACCACTCATTAGATATTTTAGACAGTTTAGCTAGAATTTTAGCCCTTAACAAGTTCAAATCCGGGCCTTACTAGCTGTGTGACCTTGGGCAAGTCACTTAACCTTCACTGCCCTACCAAAAAAAAAAAGAAAAAAGAAAAAAAAGGAGTACTTTTAAACAATTAAAAACTATAACATTGTACAAGTACTGCTGATTTCTATATACATTGATGAAATTTATTTCAATTTTTATTCCTATTTATTGCCAATCTGAGAATGCAAATTTTTAAAATTGAAAACCCTGAAAAAAAGAATGAGGTTAAAATAAAACACAGATAAGAAGGTCTAACTAACAGTCTCATCATTTTTTTTCTATGAAAAAAAGGATTATATGCAGTATTGAAATGTAAGCTCTTGGGGGTGGCTAGGTGGCGCAGTGGATAAGCACCTGCCCTGGATTCAGGAGTACCTGGGTTCAAATCTGCCTCAGACACTTGACACTTACTAGCTGTGTGACCGTGGGCAAGTCACTTAACCCCCATTACCTCGCAAAAAAAAAAAAAAGAAAGAAATGTAAGCTCTTTAATTTGATCCTCTGAATAACAATTCATCATTTTCTTTTTAAAATTTTCTTTCAATTCACTTACCCTCTTTTCCACTTCTTTTTCTTTTAATTCTTTCTTAAGGAACAAAAATAAAAAAGAAGATGCCATGGTAAAAGCTGTGATCAACAGGAGTAACCCCAGTGAATTAATGCAAAAAAAAAAAAGGGAAACCAAAAAACATATAAGGCCAATAATGTACTTTTCCCAGTTATGGAATTAGATACTAAAATTCAAATTTCATGAGTAATTTTGTTATGATTCCTATTAAAAGATATATTAAAAAGTTAAAATACATTAATGAAGAATTTTAACTTTAAAAAAAAATTTTGCATTTAATTAAAATTAAATTTAAATACCTGAAGTCAGAAGTTGATCTAATGCCTTAAGTCCAATCACTGAAAGGGTTATATTAGCATTATGAATAGTGAGCATTTTAAGAATCAGTCTGAAAAAGAGATCAGAAATAAGATCAACATCTCAATAGTATGTCAGTTTGTTTTTCAACATCATTTTCTCCTTTTGGTTTTCAATATATTTGAAAATTAATTTATAATTAATGAATATCAAGTCTTATTTTTATGAATCAATAAAAGGAATTTTATTACTGATAATCAAACATAGTCTGTCCACTAGGCTCTGTTCCCAAGGGAACAAGATAGTGGGAAGTTATCTTGCCTAGGTTGGCTAGGGCTGAGAAGTTTCTCAAACAAGAGTGTAAAACAAGGGCCCCAACCCAAAAGGGAAATTAAACAGCTACACAATGGTAAAGATAATGAACTGCTTGTGATCAATTTGTAATCAAACTAATATAAAAACTGAGCAAATTCTAATGCCTTTAAAATTTCAGCTTAAGATTTTAAGTAAGATGATAGCAGAGGAAAGGCAGTAAGCTCTCAGAACTCATTTCAAGTACTGTGGAGCCACAGTCAGGATAGCACAAGATCTAGCAACTTCTACATTAAAGGACCGGAGGGCATGGAATATGATATTCCAGAGAGCAGAGGAACTGGGATTACAACTAATAATCACCTACCCAGCAAAACTGAGTATAGTCTTTCAGGGGGGAAAATGGGACTTCAATCAAAAAAGAGGACTGTCAGGTATTTGTGATGAAAAGACCATAACTGAATAGAAAATTTGAATTTCAAAGACAAGACCCTGGAGAAGCATAAAAAGGCAAACAGGAAAAAGAAATTAAGAGGGATGTTAAAAGGTTAAACTGTTTACATTACATTCCTACATGGGAAGATGATACATCTAACTCATAAGAATTTTCTCAGTATTAGGGCAGATGATAGAAATAAATTTAGACAGAGGGCACAGTTGGGAATTGATTATGAAGGAATGATATCTTTAAAGTATTTATTTTTTGTTTATCTTTTTTTTGTGGGGTGGTTGAAATTGGGTGACATGCCTGGAGTCACACAGTGGGTGAGTGAGTGTCTTGAGTCTGAGGCCAGATTTGGGCTCAGGTCCTCCTGGGCCCAGGGTAGGTGCTTTGTCTACTGTATCACCTAGCTGCCCCATGATGACATCTTTAGGGTAAAATTGAGGGGTGAGAGGAATGCCCTGAGGGAAGGGGGAGGGGAGAGCTAGAATGGGGTGAAATCCCACATGAAAGAAGCAGGAAAGGGCTTATGGAGTGGGGAGAGAGAGGGGGGAAGAGTGAATGAGCCTTACACTTATCAGAATTGGCTCAAAGACCTTAATCTCATCAGAATTTGCTCAAGGAGGGAATAACACACACTCAATTGGGTGGAGTAATCTATCTAACCCTGAAGGAAGGTAGGAGGGGAAGGGGATAAGGACTCAGGAGGGGTGAAAGAAGGGAGGGCGGATTGGGGGAGGGGGGAATCAGAAGCAAATCACTTTTTTTTTTCCTGATCATTGGTTTCTATATTTAGTATGTAATTAATGTATGAGGTTTTTTATTTTTTCCGTTACATGTAAAGATGGTTCTCAACTTTTGTTTATACATGCTTTACAATTTCAGATTTTTCTCCCTCCCTCCCCTCCCTCCCCCCCTCCCCTAGACAGCAGGTAATCTGATATAGGTTATATCTATATATCTCTATACATATACATATATATATATATATATATATACACACACACATATATATATACACATAATAACATTAATCCTATTTCTGCATTAATCCTGTTACAAGAGAAAGAATCAGAGCAGTGATGCAAAACCTCAAAATAGAAAAAAAAAAACAGCACCCAAAACAAAAGAAATAATATGGTTCAATCAGCATCTATACTCCACAGTTCTTTCTTTAGCAAATCACTTTTGAGGAGAGATAGGGTGAAAGAAGATAGAAAATAGATTAAATATCATGGGGAAAGGAATAGGATGGAAGGAAACAGTAACAGTAATAACTATGAAAAAAATTTTGAAGCAGAGGCAAGAGTAATGTAAGATGATGAGGACTGGTTGATGGATTGATGGATTGATGATGATTGGATGAAGATGGGGATTGATTGATGACAGTAAGGATGCATTGATGATGATGATAAGGATTTATGATGATGACAAATGTATGGTACTTACTTTGCTGGGCTATTGTGAAGAAAATTCTTTGTCAGTTCTAAGATACTATATAAATGTTATCTATTACTGTTCTTGTAAGAATCAACCTCATGGGTTTATTGTAAGGAAATCTCTCTTTAAAGTACTATATAAATGTAATTTACTATTACAAAAAAATGATGAGCAGGATGCTATCAGGAAAACCCAGAAAGACCTACATGAGCTGATGCAACGTGAAATGTACTGTATACAAAATAACAGCAATACTGTAAGATGATCTGCTGTGAATGACTTGCTTATTTTCAGCAATGCAATGATCCAAGACAACTCTGAAGGTCCTATGAAAAATGCATTCCATCTACAGAGAAAGAACTGATGGTATCTGAATATAGAATGAAGCATAATTTTTTTGTTCCGTTTTGTTAGTTCCTTTATCTGAAGTTCTGCTTTTGTCTGTTTTCTTTCACAACCTGGCTAATGTGGAAATGTTTTACATGACTGCTCATCTATAGCTTATATTGAATTGCTTGTGTTCTTGGGGGTGGGGAGGAGAGGGAGGAAGAAAGTTTGGAACGCAAAGTTTAAAAGAAAAATTGATGTCAAAATTTGTATTTACATGTAATTTTGGAAAATAAAACTTAATGGGGGAAAAATAGTCTCAGAATAAAAGCCAAAAATCAACATTCTATTTCTGGTACACTAGCTCTGTATGTATGAAGAAAATGGACAATGGTATTTAGAGAGCTTATCTTACCCTGACTCACATTCATTGTTTACATTACTCAAGAATAATAAAAAAGTAACAAAACAACAACTAAAAAAAGATTTTAAGTAAGTTAACACCTATTGAGCATTATGCTCACTATGCCCTAGGTCTCATAGGTACTCACAAAGCAGAAAATATGACACATAGAAAAAGGAGAATTTTAAAAAATACACCTCTATTAAGTTAAAATCCCTTTTTTGCCTAATATAAACAATTAAACACCTCTAATGATGCGGATAAAATAAAATCAATTAATTACATGAATAGTATAATGACCAGAAGGGTTTTTCTGTATATGTCCTTAGGTTCTTAATTATCAGGACTACTTGAAAAATGTGTTTTATTTGCAGAAATTGAAAATGTTTCTTTTTTAAAAATTAAAGCAATGACATCCACTGTCATTCAAATAAAATCGGATATTGGAATTTTGTTTCCTGATTTATCATTTTTTAATGCAATAATCCCCTAAACTCCCTGATTCTCCCTATCCTCTTCTACAAAGTTCAGGTAAACAAACACTGGGTTCCCTAACACCCATGTGAATCCAAGTAACCTTTCAAGTGTTCTGAAGCTAACAGGGCTGGGACTGGAAAAGTTTTTATCTTTAGCACATCATCCCATCTCATCTATTTTGCCTCTACTTTCCAAGAAATACACTCTACCATTATTCTTCCTCTTGACTTTATCTCTAAAAAATGCCTTCCAATTTATAAACTGTATTAATTATAAAATGTGCTTTAATATGCATAATTGTTTTACAAGTTTTACTGAGATCCATCTATTCATCATGTCAAAGCAGCTCAAATTTCTACAGTGCACAGTAACCCTTTCAAGTAGATACTCTTATCACCATTCCCATTTTTAAAAAGAGGAAACTAAGGCAGAGAAGGTTGTTAACCAATATCCGAAATCAATTCTCCTGATAAACTCTAAAACTTATCTTCCCCTTTCTATTGCTCAGTTATTTTTCAGTCATATCCA
This sequence comes from Dromiciops gliroides, assembly GCF_019393635.1. NCBI lineage: Eukaryota > Metazoa > Chordata > Mammalia > Microbiotheria > Microbiotheriidae > Dromiciops > Dromiciops gliroides. The sequence continues at coordinate 207,738,929 of NC_057865.1, read as the reverse complement.
GCTGTTCATGACCCCATTTGGGGTTTTCTTGGCAAAGACACTAAAGTGATTTGCAATTTCCTTCTCTAGCTCATTTTACAGATGAGAAACCGAGGCAAACAGGGTTAAGTGACTTGTCCAGGATTACAAAGCCAGTCAGTGTCTGAGGCTAGATTTGAACTCTGAAAGATGAGTATTCCTGATTCCCAGTACAGTGCTATATTCACTGGGTCAACTATTATATAATATTATCTTCCCCTCCTGCTTCCTGTAACATTTAATTTTCCTATGGTGCTTAAGAATTCACAATTTATATAAAGTTGCTGAAATTAATGATTTCAGATTGCTGACTGGTTAAGTTTTGGTATAGCCTGAGCTCTTGGTATAATAATAAAACTGCAGTTACTATCCTGGTATCATTGATTTGATGAATGACAAGTAGTAGACCTTGAAGGCATCTGTGACAGCAAAAGCAGCAGCAGCAGCTTTGGGAGCCCAGAAATGGTAGCTGGGGGTTGGACAACAGATCAGAAAGCGAAGAGAGGAGACCTTTTGCTACCACTGGGTGAAGTTGGCACTTATCAGCAACTCTATTGCCCATACACAGTTCTGAGTTATGGAGAGGAGCACCCATGTTCATTCACAAGTTTGTAGTTCCAAGGCAGAGGAGAGCACTAATATTTGTGGCTGCAAGAAAACAATGACCTTTCTGTATAAAAATCAGAGCACAAACCCGGAGAACAGTGACAACACTTCTCCCCACATCACAGCACCTTTAGAAGCATTGAAAATTTGTAGGCCTCCAGAATTAGATCTGAAAACAATAGTAGTGACTCCCCAAGCCCAGGCGAGCAGAACCCAACTTTAACATAAAGTTCAAAGTCAAGAAAAAGTGCGGAAAAATAAGAAAACAACAACAACAACAAAAAGAACTTGACAATAAAAAAGCTACTAGGATGGAAGGGAATACCAAGACAAACTCAGAAGAGGACAACAATGTAAAAACAGCTACAAGGAAAGTCTTAGAGAAAATTGCTACTTGAACCAAAGCTCAACAAGAATTCCTGGAAGAGTTAAAGAGATAAGAGTGATAGAGGAAAAAATTGGAAAAGAAATGAGAAGCACAAAAGAAGAAAAAAATCTCTTAAAAAACAGAAAAGGCCATATGGCAAAAGTCTCAAAAATACACTGAATAGGGGGCAGCTAAGTGGCGCAGTGGATAAAGCACCAGCTTTGGATTCAGGAGGACCTGAGTTCAAATCTGATCTCAGACACTTGACACTTACTAGCTGTGTGACCCTGGGCAAGTCACTTAACCCTCATTGCCCCACCAAAAAAAAAATAAAATATATATATATATATATATTGAATAAAAGAACTCCTTAAAAAGCAGAATTCACCAAATGGAAAAAGCAGTATAAAAGCTCACTGAAGAAAATAATTTCTTTAAAATTAGAACTGAGCAAGTGCAAGCTTATGATTCCATAAGACATTTAGAAACAATAAAACAAAGTCAAAAGAATGAAAAAATAGAAGAAAATGTCAATTATTTCACTGGAAAAACAACTGACCTGGAAAATAGATTGAGGTAAGGTAATAATTATTAGACTACCTGAAAACCATGATCAAAAAGACAATATAGTCATTATCAATCTGCTAATGACCTTCTGAAAGAAACTCTAAAACAAAAGCTCCCAGGAATATTAGAGCCAAATTCCAGAGCTCTCACATCAAGGAGAAACTATTGCAAGCAGCCAGAAAGAAATAATTTAAATATCATGGAAACATAGTGAAAATCAAACAAGATTTGGCAGCTTCCATGTTAAAGGAGCAGAGTATTTGGTTACTCCATACATACGATATTCTGGAAGGCAAAGCAGCCAGGATTAAGACCATGAACAACCTATCCAGCAAAACTGAGTATAATCCTTTAAGGGAGAAGATAGACATTTAATTAAAGAGAGGATTTTAGGCATTCCAAATGAAAAGATCAGTACTGAATAGAAAATTTGACATTCTAACACATCATTAACTGTGGATGTGAATGGGATGAACTTGCCCATAAAATGGAAACAGCAAAATGAATGAGAAACCAGAACCCAATAATGTTGTTTACAAAAGACATAATTGAAACAGAGAGACACATATAGGGAGGTCAAATAAAGGGGGCATATTACAATCAATTTTGCTTCAGCAGAAGTAAAAAAGGCAAGGATAGCAATCATGATCTCAGACAAAGCAAAAGCAAAAAATACAGGTAATCAAAGGAGATAAGCACAGGGAAAGTATATTTTGCTAATAGATACCACAGACAATAAGTAATATCAAAAAAATTTACAGCAAGTTTCTCTGATAAACTCCTCATTTCTCAAATATATAGGGAACTAAGTCAAAAAGAAAAGCCATTTCCCAACTGACAAATGGCCAAAGGATAGGAACAGGCAGTTTCCAGAAGAAATAATCAAAATTATCTAGTCATATAAAAAAATGCTCTAAATCACTATCAATTAGAGAAAAGCAAATTAAAACAACCCTGAGATACCACCTCAAACCTATCAGAAATGTCAAATGCTGGAGGATATAAGGGGAAAAGCTATAAAACCATGTAAACCCTTTGACCCAACAATACCACTGCTACCAAAGAGATCAAAGAAAAAAGAAAAAGATCTATATGTATAAAAATATTTATAGTAGATCTTATTGTAGTAGCAAAGAATTGGAAATTGAGGGGATACTCATCAATTGCGGAATGACCGAACAAGTTGTGGCATATGATTGTGATAGAGAATTATTGTACTTTAAGAAATGGTATGGGGCGTGGTTTCAGAGAAAAACATGGCAGGAAATATATGATCTGAGGAAGAGAATTTGGAACTCAAAATTTTAAAAGTATGCTAAAAGAAATTTAAAATGAATTGGTTGGGCAGGGCAGGGGGAATAAATAAAGTACTGAGCCAGGAGTCACAAAGACTTGGTTCAAATCTCACTTCTAACTGTTAACTGAGTAATTCTGCACAGATCATTTAACTTTTTTCTCAGTCAACTTCTCTAGGACTTATCTAGTTTCATAAACAGGTTGCATTCTACATTGGTGAGTTTTGAATATTCAAGTAGTACCAATATAAATAATAAGTTCTATAAATATCATTGCATTTTCAATATATATCTTCTGAAATCTTTGAGGACCATTTAAAAAAAAAAGCAAACAAACTAGGAGAATTTTCTATGTAGAGAAGATAGATGAAGAACATAAGTAATGTGAGTTTTGGAACATATTGCCCCAGAAAAAGTAATCTCTGGGGCCAAAGAAACAGATCCATAGGGTTGTAAAAGAGACCCTCAAGTTGTATTTCATTCTCCTCCTTACTGGAAACAACAGGATGAACCAGACTAACTCCACCAATTTACTGACAACACAAGAGCATTCTAATAATGCTAACCATAGAGAAATGGAACAAACCTGACCTTTAGCAAATCCTGTGATTCCAAGGCTTGTACACTAGTGAGACAAATAAAAAGCTGAGAGACAATGTTTCTGAGCACTTTATAGTCAATTTATTATTTAGGCTAGCAAATAATCAGTAAATTGATGGTTAGTGGCTTCTCTTGGTAACCAAAGACAAAACCATGAAAATCACTGGATGTTTAAATACCTTTGGAAAAGTGGCTGCCCCTGACAGGTGGCAATCAATCCTGATTGGTGATCAATTAATAAAGGAGTAGACTTTGAAATGAGGTGAGCTAAAAGCCTCCAGCTCTTCCTACTGAGAACTTGGTTTGATCTTGACTTAGCTGCCTCCAGCAATCTAGACAGAGGGCTCCATCATCACCCAGACCACAATGGGAGGGTTTCAAGGGCATGAACCTAATGGTTTTGGGCTGGAATTCACCGAGATTAAATTCTATTTACACTTTAATCAGAAGTAAACTCTCCTAGTTGGGTAGAGTTAGGTCCAAGATTGAAGAGAATATTCCTGGAGGATTAGGCCCTGTACTTCAGAGACTGACTATCCTACAAGGACTAACCCCTGAATGAGGAAATAGAAAGGGAAAAAACAAAACAAAACTTCAATCCCAATTTGTTTATTAATACAATAGAAAAATAATTACTTCTCTGACTGTTCCCATTTCCTTTCTGCCACTGAAGGCTGATGATTTGCTATGTTATTTCAAGCAAGGCAAAAAGTTATAAAAACATAATTTGTACCATAAAAAACTGAAGCAGCTACTAGCCCCAGAAATCTTTCCTAATGAGCTAATAAATTTATTTTTTCCTTTCAATATAGCTACTCATTTTTTTGCCCATCAGTCCTGCAGACCTCATGGCAGATTAAATTCTTCCAGGGTTCTCTTGGAACCCAGGCTGGGAAATTCCCTCAACAGTAAGGGAAACTCCACTAATATAGATCAGTGTTAACTCTATAACTTATAGTCTTAAGGAATTGCCTGAGTTACTGAGAGGTTAATGGACTTATCTATGGTCACATAGTTAGTAAGTGTAAATAAATAGAAAGACCCGAACCTAAATCTTCATGATTCCAAGGGAAGCCCCTCTATCCAACACGCTGACTTTTATTATTGGGTCACTAGTAATTATAAAATGTAAATAAAATATATTAAGTCTGAAAATATGATACTCTGTGATAATCAATGAGCTAAGAAATATGGATAGTTCATGCAAATTTGCAAATAAATTATAATGAACTATGGAATAATTTCTATTTTTCACTGCAGTATCTCAGTGTAACATGGAGGTGACCGAGGGATCCCAAAGGCAGTGGAGTACAAGTCTGGCAGATCTTACCAAGCAGAAACATCCTCAAGTACAAGGTTGGCAGTGGACTGTTACCCAAAGAACAAAGCAATTAATAAAGTGTATCTATTAAGGTGAAAGGATCTCAATCTACATCCATAAAGGGAACACCCATTCTAAAGAAGTCAAATAATTTGAATAGTACTGCAATACTAATTATAAATTGTACACCACCTATGAGAAAAATAATAATCACTCTACTTTCCTGTTTTTCTTCACTATCACAAAAAAAGAAGTGCATAACGTTAACCAGAAAAGACATAACAGCCAAGGATCTAACTAAATCATAGGAAAAGGAATTTCCCTGGAACAAATCTCCCTCTTACAGAAACTTTTTTTCTTTTCTTAAAGTTAACTACAGTCAAGGAAGTGGTTTCATCTATGAAGTCATAATATTGCAAACTGAAAAAGGGCAGCTGGTGAAATTACTATTAAGTCTGAGTGCTAGGAAATAATTTCCTCTTTTTTCTTTTTGAAAGCAGTAGTTTAAGCCAACTAAATATATATTTACTGTTTAAGGAAGGAAAAGCACAGTACAGGTTGCTACATTACTAAATGCACTGCCTAGTTCCTATATTTTTGTAGAACTGTTCTATATTCGTTTTTTGTCAAAATAAGTACCTTGTTTAAAGTTTTAACTTTCTCTTCTCTGAGAATACAGGATTCAAAAGTCATTCGAATCTGTCAAAATGTTTTTGAGTCATGACTATATTTTTGAGTCATTTACTATAATAACTGCCTATTCTACCAGGATATTACAATGACTGAATTAAATAATATCCATAAAAGTGAATTAAAGTATATGATCCAAGTTTTATAGGTGTGAGTATTCATTCCACTGATGTAGTTCACAATCCTTCTACACATTAAGAGATAGTATTGTGTTTCTATGCATCATCTGGTAGCCAATCCTCTAAAAGATGAGCTTCTCCAATCTTGGCCAGTTTAGTCCGCAGATAACAAGCAGATAATTCCTAATGGGGCCCATACTCAATGACTTCCCAGTTTGATAGGACCTGAAGAAGCTGACAGTGTCCTTCAAGACCCCATAGCCAGTTCCCTGGACATGATGAATCACTGGAATAAGACTTCTGAGTTCTATATGCAAGTAAAATACTATTTCAAAATTATATAGCATAATAAATATATCTTCAAAACATCTTTGCTCTTTTGTAAAAATCTAAAATATATAAATCTAAAGATTCTGGATTTGCATATCTAAGTGACAATATAATTGCTTTTCATATAAAATTAATACTTACTGGTGAACACCAAGAACTTCCCAATCCTTTCCAATATCCTGGGGACCCATTAAGCTTTGCATTATATCAGGACAAATTTCTGTCAATTTACAGAGAAGTGACCAACCCACCTGAAAAGTAATAAAGGCAAATATATATTTGTTTACAGGTATTAGTTGAACATCTATCAAATTAAAATGTACCCTTTCTTAACAGTACTGGTCAATGTGAATATGATAAATGAAACTATTTTTCAAAAACTAAACTATGCAATGAAATTTACTGAGAAGTATCAACAGGCAATAAAGCAACTTTCTACAAAAAAAATCTATAAGCCTGTAATACAAGGAAGGCAGTATAGTGTAAGTCAACTAACAAGCATTATTGAGTGCTTACTATGTGCCAGCCACTAAGACACAAAGAAAAGCAAAACATACAGACTCCATCCTCAAGTATCATAATTTTAATAGAAGAAATAACATGTAAATAAATGAAATGTCAACAAATGTAAGGTCATCCAAAAGTATTAGTGTTATAGAGACCAGGCTTTGAGCTAAACCCTAAGGGAAGGCAGAGAAATAAGGAGACTGAGGTGTTCAAGCACAAGTCAATCAAGCGGCTAGTTCAGACTATGCATTTAAGTGACTATCTGGCATCCCAACATCAAAGCTTAACAGGAAAAGTAAACTTAGAATAATTAAAAACTATGCCAGTCTAGGAACTGGAAATCAAAGGAATGCCCATCAACTGGGGAATGGCAAAATAAGCTGGGGTATATTATGGTAATGGAACATTATTGTGCTATAAGAAATGACAAGCAGGGTGATTTTTAAAAAGTGATGTATACTAAAGTAAGCAGAAACAAGAGAACAATGTGCACAATGACTGCAATATTGTTCAATGAAGAACTGCGAATGACAACTATTCTCAGAATACAATGATCCAAGACAATCCCAAAGGACTAATGATGTGATGTATACTATCCACCTTCAAAGAAAGAGCTGATATTGACTGAATACAGACTGAAGCATGCTGTTTTTTACTTTCATTTTTTCTTTTATTCAAGTTTTCTTATACAAAATAATTAATATGGTAATGCCATGGTAATTGCACATGTATAACCTATATCTGATTGCTTACCATGTCAGGGAAGAGGGAGAGGAGGGAGGAAAGGAGGGATAGAATTTGGAAATCAAAACTTTAAATAAAAGTGATTATAATTTTTAAAAAGCTTATGCCAGTATGAATGTAAAATGGATGACAAAAGATACAACTATCCTCAAACAAAAACCCAATTATGAAATAATGGGCTCATAACCAAAGGGTGGCCTCCTCAAAAATCAGAAATGATGTTTCCAGAGCATTTCCAGAGGTTTAAAAAAATTACAAAATCACTTTAGGAATTAATTAGTAGACTTTGCTTCAGAGATCAACAGTCCTTAAATGACTGAGATCCAAAAGTGGAATTGTTTTGGAATGAGACTGACTCAGGCCAGACTCCTGGTAGTTTAAGTTGAATTTTGGAATGAATTAAGATATTTATAGTGTCTCATTCAACCATTAACAAAGGGGAGATTTATTTATTCACACCAGGAAATATCCAACAAGGAGAGGCATTGAAGACAACGAAAACCAATTCAGCTGATAGAAGCTGCCCAGCCTGAGGTAGCCATTATGATCCACCAGCCAAGCATCAGAGTGCCCATAGGGCTCCCCAGTGGCTGCTTTGTACTCACGCAATGAGGAAGTAACATTAACACTCTGTGTCTTTAGTCACCTGAGCCAACAAATTTTGGAAGAATGTTTCAATACTTTTTAAGGAAAAACTAGACAAACCTTCATAGATGGAGGGGTTAGGATACTGTTCCCACCATATTCTGCCCCTTAAGATAGTCAAGCTCCTTAAAGGTCTTCTAGAGAACTTTCCACCATGACTTTAGGGCTATACCTAGTCTTTCCAGTATTCAAGAAGCCTGATACAGGCAGCACTAAAGTAGGAAGAGACAAACTAAAACAAAAATATAATAAATATAAAACAAAACAATGTGACAATTCTTTTACAGACCAAATTCCAGAGCTAAATGATCAGGTTCATGAGTGGGTGATGTTAGATCTTTCAAGTTCCCAATGGGTAACTCAGTGTGAAAAGGTGAATGTAAGTAAGACAATTTATAAAATAACAACAATATTATAAGGACAAACAACTTAGGAAAGCTTAGAAAATTTGACCAACACAATGACCAATCACAATTCCAGAAGATTCATGATGAAGCATGCTATTCACTTCTAGATAGAAAAGTGATACACTCAGGGTGCAGACTGAGGCATATTCTTTTTGGATGTGGTTTAAAAAAGGTATTTGCTTAACATATTTGTAACAAATTTTGTTTTTCTTGCTTTCTCAATGAGGAAAAGAGAGAAAGTGGTGGAAGGGAGAGAATTTAGAACTGGAGATAAAATTGAATTTTTTTTAAAAAGTTGTCTACAGTACTTGAATGGTTAAGTAACCTGGCCATGTTCATTATAACTATTTGCTTCTCTTATAATTCTAAATAAGGCACATAGAAGATACTTTATAAATATTTATTGACTGACTACTACTGTAACACTTTATGATTTACAAACACTTTTCTCACAATCACTCTGAGTTGTTTATACAGGTATTCCCCAATTTAGAGACAAGAAACAGCTAATAGCAGAACCAGATTTCAAATCTATGCCTCTTGAGTCTCAAGTCCAGTGCTCTTTTTATTACCCTACACTTTACTGAATTTTAGAGATAGAAGGCATCTAAGTGGCCACATTCAAAAAAGAATGCCTCTACCACATCCCCAATAAGTAGTCATCCAGTCTCTGCCTGAAGACCTTTAAGGAAGGGAAACCCACTACCTTGTGAGGTGGCCAATTCCAATTTTGAACAGCTCTAATTATTAGGAAATTTATTCTGATACCCATCCTAAATTTGCTTCTACCCACATTATTCCTGGCCTTTTCTTCTAAAGCCAAACAGAACAAGTCTAATCCCTCTTCCACATGACAGCCCTTCAAACACACCTCCTACACCACCTTTATTTTCTTCTATCCAGGCTCAACATTCCTAGTTCCTTCAATCAGTCCTTATGTGAGTCCTTAATCATTCTGGTTGACCTTCTCTGAAATACAGTTTATCAATGTCCTTCCCAAACTGTGGTGCCCAGAACATAATACAAAATTCCAGATATGATCAGGGCTGTGTTCAGCAGGACTATGAACTCCTTCTACATATAGTCTGGTGTCAAAAAACAAAAAAAAACAAAAACCAGAGAACAATTCTATCATTCTACAAACCTGCTTGCCTCAGTTTTCTCAACTGTAAAATGAGGATTACAATAATAGCACCTATTTCCCAAGGTTGTTGTGAGAATCAGATGAGATAATATTTGTAAAGCACTTAGCACAGTGCCAGGCACTATTACTAGTAGTAGTGGTAGTAGTAATCATGGTGCTGCCACCACTACTATTACTACCACCAACATCACCACAACTACTCCCACTCTAAAAGGTTGCTTTCCTTTTTTAAAGGATGGGCCACCAAATGAGAAAATGATAAACGACTAAACTTTAATTCAGACTTCCACTATCCTGAACACTGGCAATGTTACACCTACTTTGGGGTGCCTTTATTATAGAACCCATTAAATGTTCCTGTACTGGAAGATACAATTCTGAGCTACAACAAAAATATATGGGTACAATACTGAGCTGTCCCTGATCAGGAAAATATCCAGGAGCTAGAAAGGTTCCAGGTATATGCCAGTGGTTCAGGTCTAAGAACTCCTATGGACCATACAGATAAAATTCAACTTATAACAGCCTGTTTCCAGAGGATTCTTGATACCCCCAATTACCTTAGATCTAACCCAAACATTAACTGGAGAAGGAAAATATCAGTCACCTGATAAACACAAATATAGTTAAATAAAAAACATAACATGGCAGATCATTAGAGTGTAACAAAACCAAAAACCTGTCTACAATGCCAGAGAACATGGACTATGTCATAATTATCTTTATATTTAGGCTTATCACAGTACTTCATAGAAAATAAACATTTAATAATTGGTTGCTTAAATAAAAAATTGGGATATGCCATATATGATATATTTATTTTAGGCAGAAAGTGATCTAGTGTCACAAAAAATTTTAAAGTTTTTATCATATCTTTGGTTTTATTTGATTTTTGTTCACATCTAAGCTCAAACTGGAAAAAAAAAAAAAGAGTAACCTGGGGAAAAGAGGATGTGGTTTTCCTGTCATGTAAAATACTACACAAAATTACCTTAATTGTCTAATACAGTTTAATTTATATAGCTAAAAAATTTGCTTAGTCTCCCAAAGGAGTATAATTTAGTATCATTTTTGCTATCAGATTCACCAAGTTCAAAGTTCCCTTCAGTAACCTAACTATCCTAAAAATGAAAAAACTTCCAAATGCAAGAAATGACCGTGTCAACTTGTACAGGACTCAATTAACACTTTTAAAACTCAATCATTATTATATAACTATTTTGACTATAAATCACATTTTCAGCTGTCATAATACTTAATTTTTAATAAACGTAGCATTCAATACAGCAAATTCCTGTGGTTCCTATGGCAGATTATAGAAATTTTACTACTGTATTTTAGTTTCATTTTATATAGACTTGATCATAAAATACAAATGAAATATAACTTGGGGTGGGGCAAGACATCAAAGAACTCCTTATTAGATACTGCAAAGCAAACTGAGCCAACGGATGGCAACAAAAAAGAGTAGCAATAAGGGATATTACTGAGTCCAATAAGTATGTATGACAAGCTGGATTTGGAATCAGAGGGCTTGGTCTAGAATCTTCCCTCTAATATTAATACCTGAGTGACCTAGCTCAAATTAGTTAACTTCTTTGTGACTCAGTTTCCTCATATGTAATATGAATTGGACTTGATGACTCCTGAGGTTATTTCCAGTTCTAAATTTAAGATCTTTTGAACAGTACTACAGAAAAATTTTTATCCCAAATGAGGGTCTTAACAATATAGCTATTATCTTAATTCAATTTCACACAGAAGCTTGGCTAGTGTGCTAGGCCTGTAATCATGAAGACCTGAGTTCAAATGTAACCTCAGGCACTTACTAGCTGTGTGACCTGGAACAAGTAACTTAATTTCTGCCTTAATCCACTGGAGAAGGAAATGGCAAACCACTCTATCTCTGCCAAAAAATAAAAATAAAAACCCAACAAACCCAAAACCATGGACAGTATGGTCCACAGGGTCACAGAGTCAGACAGGACTGAACAGCAACAAAGCACTAATCAAATAAAAGACAATGTACTGGTGCTGGAAATGCAAAGACAAAAAGGAGCTTATAGAACACAACTGATAAACTTGGCTAAATATTTTAGTAGCTATTTGAGCTACAGTACTACACTTTGGACCATAATAAATGGTTAAATATTTATATTTATACATTCATCTTCCACCTCAGATAATCTTCATTCCCCTAATACCCCCAACCTGTTCTCCACCCTATTTGCTCCCTTCCACTACAACTGTCACATATCAACGTATTTTATGCTCTTACTCAAAAGCTAGTTCAGTATGTCACTCTCCTTTTGTATTAAAAACAAGGATATTCAAGAAACATTCAACAAAATCACAATTTAACAAAAAAATCACAGCATGTTTAAACCAAAAAAATCCTAGTATCCTTAAAAGTAAGACCAAACTTATAAATGGTTCATGAGAACAGTTTCTCCCAAGAACTAAGAGCTTAAAGCATTTCTCTCCAAACGAAAAGGGAAAAGATAAAATGAAATACATTTACCTGTTGCACACCTGCTACTCTCATGTAGGAATCCAAAACAAGTAGCAAAGGCATATGGACATTTTTGCCTTGAAATAACTTGGAAGCTGGAAAAAAAAATGGGGGGGGGGCCGAACAAACGAAACTATTATTCACTGTAGCTTTTTTAAAATCAGAAGAATAAAATAAAGTAAGTGAAAGCAAGTCCTTTACGTTTGAAATTCCTTTCCTAATAGCGACCCAAGATCTGCTCACTCCGAGAGTTTGAGCCAATGCAGAAAACTATCTCCAAAGAGATTCCTTCGAAGGGCCCAGTATTTCATGGATATTGATATATTTCTTCCACTGCTACATCTGCCCAAAGTTAAAAAAAAAATGAGGAAAGAAACAACTATTAAAGCATTACCGTGATCAGCGTATGTTAACACTAGTATATCCTCTAGAATTTGGATCAGGGTTTCAATCTGTTTTCCTTCCTGGACATTTTGCAGCCTAACTATCAACTTCTTCAGAGTTTCTTCTTCTTTTTCCTCATCCCCCAGGCTGCGGCCACTAGCCATGACGGACCCCACTCCTTCCTGAGGGCCTCCCGGGGCCCTAACCCTGAGGCGGAGTGCTCCAGGAGGGGACTAGAGAAAGCTGACCCCGCGGATCCGGAAAGTCCCCGAAGCAGGCACGCTCCCTGGCTTTGGCCTGTTTTGGAAAACAGCCGCTACCCCGCCCTTCCTGAGCCGTCCTCCTACCGCCCCACCCCCGGGGCCGGAACATGAACTCAATGCAAACTTTGGGGGAGGAGATAAGAGGCAGCAACTGGAAGCGGCTAATCCTGGAGGTAAGCATATTCTCCAAATTGCTGGGAATAGGGCACCAGTGGGGACTGGATTCTGGCCCCCAGGAGTTCTGCCTTGCCAAGAGAGCAGGGCAGAAGGAATTGACTGAATTTAAAGGATTAAGGATTTACTTAGCCCTAGCCAGTAGAACAGAGGAATTTGGATTAGAAAGCAAGATTGCTGGAGGGGAGGGACAGCCTGTAGAGGAACTGGGAGGTGAAGCCCCAGAACTAATAGGATCTAACTAAATCAGGGAACCTAGGAAAGTGTTAAAAATATATATTTTCTTAACTGTCCCTTACGCATCTCACGGACCAGAGTAAAGCACAGTTATGAAAACAGCACCAATTTATTTTTAGCATGGGCATACTGTTCCCAAAGAAAGAGCAGAAATTCCCGTGTGGGGGTAAAAGTATTTAAACGGTTTTTTTGCCCATAGTTATTGCAGCCCCAGAGTTTATGTCTTTATTGGTAAATCAACCTAGTCCAGTTTGATTAACTTTGTCCTAGTTGGTTAGTTACAGGATATTATCAGTTCCTTTGATAGTACAAATCAGTTTGACAATTCAACTTGAAAGCACACAATATGACAAGAGTATGAGTACATGATTCAAAAGGTGTTGTTACAGATAAGATACTCGGATTTTTTTTCTTTTTTTTTACAAATATTGGGGAGGGAGACAGGATGACTAGCAGACAAAGGTGTTTCTTATACATAAAGCACCAATTAATTTGGGAAGGAAGTGTCAGCAGATAGGAGTTATCTGCTAGCTATCCCACAAAATTCCCAAACATTTGGAAAGACAAATGCCAAATTCCAATTAACAGTAGGGTCTGTTTGACACCCCCTTGTATATCATCCAGGTTCAGTCAGAGGACATTTGACTTTATTAATCCAAGTTTTCATTTAGTTTATCTGGATAATAAAGGGAGCTCCAACAAATCCGGGTGATTTATATTTTCCTTAACCATCTCATTGGTATCTAGATTATCACATTTTCACAAAAGAAAGGCATGGCAACCTAGTGTCTTGTTTAAAAATAGAATGCCAAGGTTTTGTTAGAAAAAACATCCCTTCAAGGGAAACACTTTGGGATTTAAACCTGACATTGGCTGAACACCAGTAGTCCTTAATTTTGTAATTGTTTAAAGATATAGCTAACCTTTGAGGGGTGGCATGAAGATTCCATAATAGTGATCTCAGTCAAAGCAATCAAAGGCACATCTCTGGATTTAAGAATGCTTAACCACCGTCCAAAAGAAACCATTTGAGTTTGCAGGGTTTTTTCCTTTCTTTTTTTTTCTTTTTAATTTGAATGAGACCAACCATAATTTTGTTGCATGGATTTTGTTGTGATTCTTAGGTGCAAGCCTTTGGGAGGCATTTGAAAAGACAATGCTAAATACTCCCTACAAGCCCAGAGATGTTTCCTGAAATGTTAGAGATATTGACAAATATACTGGAGTTATAGACAAATGTAACAATTACATCCCACGAAGATGGAATTATATATATTCAGTGTTGGACCAAAGGGATATGTCAGCCCAAGATAATGAGGCTGTTGCCAAGCAATTCACAGCTACAGATCCTATTCTTGGTGGGCCTCCAGTGAAATCTCCTTTTGCACCCTGAGGCTGAAGGAAGAGGTGCCTGGTTCACAGATGGTACTGACAGAATAAAAATGATCAAGTTCAGTGGAATGCTATAGCCATTTGGGGCAATATTCTACTAATCCTTAGGTCCTCCCCCCCACCAAATGCCTCAAATACTTTTTTATTGATTGTCCATATTTTTCATTGATGATTACACTATGGTTTATAGGGTATGAAGTTGCGTCGTGAACTCTTGCTTTTTAGATTATTACCTACCCTTCTATAGTTTCCACAGGGTTTTGTTTTTGTTTTTGCTGAACTCCTGCAGAATGTATTGTTTGTCAGTAGAATTGTTAAATTCATCCACTAGAGTTTGTGGTGGTCCCACAGTCATGTTTTGAAGGTTTAAGGGAGATTGTGAAGGGTGTCCTAGAGAGTTTCTGCTGCTCTGGGATTCCTTAGACATTTCCCTCCCAGGCAAAAGGTACCTCTGATTAGGGAACATGATATAGATGAGGATCCAGCAAAGGAGACTGAGAAAAAGCAGTCAGACAGGTAAGAGGAAAACTAGGAGAATATTGTCCCAAAAACCTAGGGAGAAGAGAATATCAAGGAGAGAGTGATCGAAGACTACAGAGAGGTTGAGGAAAGTGAGAACTAAGAAAAGGCCATTGGATTAGTCAACCAAGAAATCATTGGCAATTTTGGATAATAATAATAATAACTAACAATTATATGGTACTTACTATAATTATCTTACTTGATCCTCACAACAACCCTGAGAGGTAGGTTCTATTATTATCTCCATTTTATAGTCAAGTAAACCGGGGAAAATGGGTTAAGTGACTTACCTAGGGTCACCCAGTTGGTATCTAAGGCTGGATTTGAATTCAGGTCTTGGGCCTGGTGTTCTATTCACTGTACCATTTACCTAAGAAAAGCAGTTTGGGTCAAGTTTGGAAGCTGTATTGTAAGAGGTTAAGAATAGAGTACCAGGAAGTACAAAGTACCTATTGTAGATGACATTTTCTTTCTTTTCTTTTTTAATAATAAACATTTTTATTTAAAGTTTGAGTTCCAAATTCTATCCCTCCTTCCCTCTTTCTTCTCACCCATACCTGAGGCAGTAAGTAATCAGATATAGGTTATACATGTGCAGCTATGTAAAACATTACCACATTTAGTCATTTTGTATAAGAAAAATTGAATAAAAGGGAAAAAATGAAAGTGAAAAACAGCATGTTTCAGTCTGTGTTCAATCATTATTAGTTTTTTTAAGTAGATAGTATGCTTTATCATTAGTCTTTTGAGATTGTCTTCTGAGAATAGTTAAGTCATTCACAATTCTTCATTGAACAGTATTACCGTTACTGTGGACATTCTCCTGGTTCTGCTCACATCAGTCCATATAAATCTTCCCATGCCTTTCTGAAATCATTCTTCTTGTAATTTCTTATAGCACAATAATATTCCATCACAATCATATACCACAGCTTATATAGCCGATCCCCAATTGATGGGCATTCCTTTGATTTACAATTCTTAGCCACCACAAAAAGAACTGCTAGAAATATTTTTGCTAGAGATGACATTTTCAAGGAGTTTAGCCATAAAATGCAGAAAAGATAAGATTATTCTATGATGATAGAAGGATCAAGTGAACGGTTCTTTTTTTTTTGAGCATAAGGAAGCAATGGACATGTTTTAGGTAGTGAAGAATTAATCAGTAGACAGAGATTGAAAATAAGTGATAAAGTGGGAATCACTCCACTTTATATCTGCTTTTCTGTCTCATTTGAACTCCCCTGGATAAAATGTCCCTCCTAGGATAAACACATCACTTCTAATCTCATCACCATGTTGCTAACCCAAGCCTTGATTGGCACTACCTCCCTCATCTTCCTTTCCCTTCTGATTAGAAGGCTAGAAAGTGGGGTACCAAACCCTTCCCACTGGTATCATTTATAGAAGGCAGAAACTGGACTCAGCTCATTCAACTTGGCATCTGCTGCTCTGCCTCATTTCAACTCCATGAAACAAGATAAACAAGATACCCTCATACCTGGTACTTTATGGTGTCTCCCTCTTCTACTTTGCTGCCTCTTTTTGTGTTTTCTCCCCCTTTAGACTGTGAGCTTCTTGAAGGCAGGGATTCTTTATTAATTGTATCCTTAGCTCTTAGCACAATTACCAGGATTTTGATTGGGTAGTAGATATGAATAGCATGAACCTCAAAGGAAGAGAGATTACTGAGTGAGGTAGAGGAAGAACCTGGAAGTGACAATGGGTAGCAAAGAGTATTACAACTTTCCCACCTTGACCATTGAATTGAAGGGAATGAATGAAGGTATAGCTAGTCCTGGAAAGGGTAGCCAAGGTGGCTGTGTTATTATGACAGGGGGTGGTGGTGGGAACCAGGTTTCAGTAATAGCTAATAGATGGAAGGAATGGGAGAGGAAAAGATTTAGGATAAAGGGATGTTTGTTGCCTATGGAATAGGCATTCCAGAGAGATGGGAGGTAGTGGGGGTAGAATAGGAAATTAGGAGGTGAGGTTGGAGATGTGGTTTGGATTTCCCATACCAACTCTCCTCTTCCTTTTCTCACAAGGGACAAGTGCAGCAAAAGATGGAAGGACTAAAGTCAAAGAGAAGTTTGCTCCCCTTTGGTTGAACCTCCTTTGTGGAGATTCTCCACATCCTGGTTGGGAGAACAGGCAGGCTGGCATTTTGCATGATGTCCTCTGTATAGAAATTAAATAAATAAGGTGACAACATGCAGCCTTATCATACTTCTTTTTCAATATTAAACCAATAAAATTCTGACTACCTATATGATCTTGGGGAAATTGCAACTCCTTTGGGTATTAATTTCATCTGTAAAATGACCCTAAAGGTTCAGTACACAGTCTATATGATCACATGGTTCTATGATGTTGAAGGTTCCTTCTAGCTTAAATCTATGGTTCTGTGAGTTTTACATTCAAACTATTTTTCCATTCAATTTTGGTTGAATGTGTGGCTTTCTGTGTTTCTTGTAGAATTGTTCTTAGTTATTTTATCTCTTTTATTTCTGTATTGCCTGAATCATTGAAGTTCCAGGAGATTATTTTAAATGTTTAACACTTGTTATAATAATTAGTTTTCCTTAAGCCCAGGATAGTGATATAATGTCTCATAAAGTCCATGTTGTTCCCTCCTCTTCAGCTTTAGGGAGCTTATTTTAGACAGCTTATTTTAGAGTTCAGTCATAATCATTCTGAGCCTATAGGGAAATTTAGGTAGAGATTGCACATTTGCATTTATATTTATTTCTTATTAATTTACATTTATCTATATCTCATAAAGTTACATTTTAACCTCTCATTATCTCTCCTTGTCTCTTTGTGATCAAAGCAAAATACAGTTTACTTGAAATGGTTGGGTAAAAATAGTATCAGGAAAGGAAGCTGGGGAAAAAGCAGTCTATTCACAAGACTTTCCTCAGCCTGAATCTTCTGCTTCAATATTCCTGTGGAACTGATGACCATCCTCAGAATCTCTCTTCTGTGTCCCAACTCTGCCACAACTCCTACTTTTTCTCCTAAGAGAGCTTATACATCACATGCTTGTTCTAACCTCTCAGACCAAGATCCCAAGAATTCCTGTCTCCAGTTCTGAGATAGCTCCTTCCTTTTTTCTACTAATTCCATAGGATATGACCAAGTGTTTCAGTGGCTTAATTTTTATTCATTAAGGATGTTCCAGGACCTGTTCACACCAGTTTTTACTGATTGATTCAAGCTAGAAGTCTTCGTATAAGTCTTCATACATACCCAACACATGTAATTACGTTTAAGTGGGTAGGATAATGATGGAGTCCCACCCTTACACTCTCCCTCAGTGATTTGGGGGCAACAAGGTTTAAGTGACTTGGCCAGGGTCACACAGCTAGTAAGTGTCAAGTGTCTGGGGCCGCATTTGAACTCAGGTCCTCCTGAATCCAGGGTCGGTGCTTTATCCACTGCACCACCTAGCTGCCCTCTCCCTCAGTTTTAATATTTTCTGTCCTCAGTAAATTTACTGAAATGTGTTTGGTAAGAACCATAGTCCCAAATCCTAGATAGTTCTGTAGTGACTTGGGGAGGTTTTACATTTTCCTTTTTGAATGCTAACATAGGGAAAAGTTTATGCTATGCAATTCAAGTCCAGTAATTAACACTCTTCTTTCTCCAGAATATTTAAACTCCCATTGTAGAAGTCTAGAAGTCGGGGTGGCGTGGGGGAGGAGAAACCAGTTCTCTCAAGTTCTGATCCCCATGTTAGCTTCTTTTTTTGAGTTGGAAAGAAATATATCTCTCAGGGCTTTAGTTACTTAGGCTTTCTACTCACCACTCTTCGAGGCAGCCAGATCTAGTTATGCAGTTACCTTTGCTAGTTACCTTCAAGCAATAATAGCTATGGAAAAAAGCCAGATTAATTTGCTAACAATAATAATTAATAAACTATACAGTATATACAGTACATGCATGATGTTAATACAAAGCAAATAAATGTCTAAGAGAAAAAATAAAACAGGAGTAAGCAACAATGAACAGATACACTAAATAAAACATGTAATTACATACAAGGTGGGATCTATTGGAGAGATTCTCCATCTAGGACTTTCATTATTGGATAGTCTAAATACACTAGAAAAAAAATGGCATTTCCCCCCTTTTTCTGTTGTTTTAAACGGCACTTGTACAGCAGTCTGGTTTTCTAATGTGTTTCCTTAAAAGTAAAATGAGTTCCTTTGAGATTATTTTTGTAATTTTTAAAAATTTGCTACTTTGTTGAACATTTTAGCACTGACACTTGCTATGTTATTTAATTCTGTATAGGCATTGATATTGAGGAATATATGAGAAGTATGGACTTTGCATAACCAAAATATTGATGCCCAGCTATTTACCTAGACTGTACCATGATGGATCATTAATATTCATATATACTTTTTGTTTTTCTAAGCAAACCAAGAGTGTTTACCTTTTGTAACAATCTCAGACAGCTTGTTTGGGATTCTTTGGAGTAAGTCTATCCACAATAGGTACCTCTACTTTCTCTTCTCACTCTCTTCCTAACTCTTTAAAATGCACCTCCTAACCACATTATTCCTCTGATACTGTTCTCTCTAGAGGTGCCAGTGAGCTTTTCTCAATCTTTATTATTCTCACCCTTTCTCCAACCTTTGATGCTATTGATAACCATCTCCTCCTTGAGACTCTCTTCACTCTAAGTTTTCAGGACACCACTCTCTCCTGGTTCTTCTCCTACCTGACTACTTTTTCTCAGTCTCCTTTACAGGTTCTTCCTCCAAGTCATGTCCTCTTATGGTAGGTGTTCCACAGGGTTCTTTCTTGGTCCCTATTCTCTTCTCCCTCTATACTACTTCACCTAGTAATCTTATTAAGCGCCTATGAATTTAATTTTGCTATTGCTTCTCAAATCTACCTATTATGTCCTAAACTCTTTGCTAACTTCCAATTTCACATCTCTAACTTCCTTTCAGACATATTGAACTGGATTTCCAGTACACACTTTAAACTCAACATAATCAAAACAGAATTCATTATGTTTCCCTTCTCCCCCTTCTACCTTCTCTATTACTATAGAAGGCAATCCTTCCCAGTTCCTGAGGCTCACAATCTATGTGTCATCCTTAAATCCTCACTATCATAAAATTTACCCTCATATCGTTCTGTTGGCCAAAAAAAAAAAAAAAAAGATTTCATCTTCGCAACATCTTTCAAAGCAGTCCTTGATTTCAAAGCGCTGCCATCCATGGCTGCTGGGCCTCATCACTTTATGCTTAGACTATTACAGTAGCTTCCTGGTTGGTCTTTGTGTCGCAAGTCTCTCCCCACTCCAATTCATTCTCCAGCCACCAAGTGATTTTCCCAAAGGGCAGGTGTAAGGGATTACAATTCTAGCTATACTATCTAAAATCCAATGAGTGGTCACCAATAAATTATAAGCTTTAGCAAGAGTATTTAAGTGTTTAAGTATTTATTAAAGAGTATTAGGATCAGAGAGAAAGGTAAAAATCTAACTATTTCTAAGAGACCCCATCATCTGACCCACCATGGTGAGGTCAAGAACAAAAAGAGCAAGAAGCCCTCTGCCAGCATCTGCTTCCTACTTTGTGTCCTCCTCCCAGAAATGGGAGGCTCCTCAAGTTGATTGGCTGGTAGCTTTGATAGACAGTACCCACGAGCAAACATCACTTCCTGACACCAAGGAACTGACCACATGGCTTGCCCTCAGACACCTTCTTCTCATGGCGGAGCTTTCCTACAGTAGCTCTCCAGCAGGTGGAGTCATTCCAATCGTTACACAGGTCTGATTATGTAATGTTCTTTACTCAATAAACTCCATTGTCTCCCTATCCCCTCCAGGATCAAATTGTGAAGAAAATTATTAATAATAGAGCCTGGCCTGACCTTTTTTAAGGTCATATCAGAGTCAGGAAGTTACCTCACTCAAAACTACACCTACCTGAAAGTTTTGTTCCCGCCAGCAGATCTGAACTCTGACCTCAGTACGTTCTGCTTATGGACCGCCCTAAAATCCAGTGAACCAATGGATTTGGGTGATACTGGCCAATTAGCTTGGAGCAGTGTGTAGGGACCACCTCTCTTCCGGACCCACAGGCAGCTTCCACTCTCACAGGCACAGGAACTTTCTCTTTCTGGCCTGAGACTCCGAGGTGGTGGGCATGTGGCTTGTTTTAAGTATGTAGAGCTTCTGAACTTTCTGAACTCCATGTGTTTTCTCTTTACTAATATTTAATATACTTTAATAAATGCATATTGTCCCAAAACTGGTGCAGTAGCCTCTAATTTCTAAGTAACAAATATATTAGAAACCCCAGCTAATTTTCCTTACACTAGGGACAGTAATAAGCCACTACATTTAGTTTTACTCATCACAAAATACAAAATTCTCTGTTTGATATTCAATAGCTTCCATAACCTAGATCCCTCCTACCTTTCCAGGATTCTTATAACTTACTCCCTTGTCAGGCATTCTTTAATCTAGTGACAATGGTCTCCTTCCTGCCCCATGAACAAGATACCCCGTGTCTTGTTTCTGGGAATTTTTTTCTGGCTATTCCTCATCCCTTGAATGCTCTCCCTCCTCAACTCTGCTTACTGGCTTTCATGGTTTCCTTTAAGTCTCAATTAAAATCACATCTTCTACAGGAACCCAACCCCTTTCATAGTACCTCCCCCTCTTATTTGCTTCATGTTTGTTTTATATTTAGCTTATTTGTATATATTTGTTTATTGTCTCCCCTATTATACTGTTAATTCATTGAGGACAGAGATTGGTTTTTTGTCACTTCTTGTATTCCTAATGCGTGGCACATAGTAGGTCCCTAATAAATGTTTATTGACTGCCTGACTATTGATCCATAAGACAGTTCACCTTTTGGTCAAGATACTCCAAAATAATCAACTTTACATGTTTAATTCCTTTTCTTGGGAGCTTCATCCTTGTCCAGGGATTATTTGACTTTTTTTTCTATTGTCTCTAATTGAATCTACTTGTTCTGTTATTTGGTGAGTTTGGAATTCCAGAAATCAGAGTGTGTGATTTTCTAGTCCACTGATGAGAAAGAACCACTTAGGGATTCCTTATCTTTTACCTGGTCTCCTCCCACTGCCTCCCATGTCTTTTATTATTAAAGGACTTACCATTTTCAAAGGGTCTGGCTGTGGGGCCTTCTATCTTCCTATTGCTGTTCCAGCATCATCTTCATGAGATAGCAGTCTTCCTGTCAGTGTGGCACATTGAATAAAACACTGGGCCTAGAATCAGGAAGACCTCCATGTAAATCTAGCCTCAGGCATGTATTAGCTGTGTGACCTTGGGTCACTTTGTCTCATTTTCTCCAACTGTAAAATGGGGTGAAAAATGCATGTGCCTCCCATGGTTGCTATGAGAATCAAATGAGATCACATTTATAAAGTGCTTAGCACAGCACCTGGCATAGAGAAGGTGCTATTACCTCCCCAAAACAGAATCCCCAGCTTGGGGCAATATTTGCATTAACAGGAGTCAAGGAAATGTTGGACTCATTCTATAAGAAGCCTAGCTAAGAGAATATACCATGACAAAGGGGAACTACTTGAGCACTGCAGAAATGGAAGAAAAATGGAAGAAACCAGGTTTCTATCCAGAGAACACGTTCTCTGAGTTCTCTTTGCCACATGTACTCTAAACATGAACCCTCTTTCCTCTGGACTCTGCATGTATTTGAGGGAAAGTGTATCTCAGACTTTTAGGGGGATTTTGTATGCCAACTGTTCTTTATCATCTTAGTAAATACCCCTTTATAAAGCTACATAAGGCCTTCAGAGCAAATTGATTCTAATTTATAATCTTGTCAAGAAGCATACTGATTCAGCTAAAGCCAATGGCACTAGCAAATTACCCCTGACTCCTTAGGGTTACTCTTGTTTGTTTTGTTTTTTGTTGTTGTTGGGTGTGGTGTTTTTTGTTTTTTTGTTTTTTGCAGGGCAATGAGGGTTAAGTGACTTGCCCAGGGTCACACAGCTAGTTAAGTGTCAAGTGTCTGAGGCCGGATTTGAACTCAGGCCCTCCTGAATCCAAGGCCAGTGCTTTATCCACTGTGCCACCTAGCTGCCCCCAGGGTTACTCTTAAAACCATGAAGGAGAGATATAGCCAAGCTAACTTTGAGAACACAGCTATGAGAGGAAATGGGAGTTGGACTAAGTATGTCTCAGAGCTTTCATGGGCTACTAATGCTTCAGATGTTCTGTTAGTAGATTAGTTTGTCTTTGTATGCAGTCCTCAGTATTAGAAAGTGAAGTGCTAGAGATTATTTATAAAAGAAAGTAAATTCCTCCCCCTCATTGTAAAACTCTCAGTTCTTCAGTCTTCAAGTGGGGCTGTTAGAAGAAAGATTTATTCTGCAGAGGGCAGATATGAGAACAATGGGTATGAATCGCAAAGAGATGAATTTAAGCTTGTTAGACTTTCTAACAATTAGTGTTACCTAAAAATGGAATAAGTGCTGACATGATGAAAATACATATGTCATTGAGATGAAAAGGATCTCAGAAGTGAAAGGGTCATAAATTAAGGGCTAGAAAAGACCTTTAAAGATGACATAATTTACCTCCTTCATTTTATAGTTGAGAATAGGTACAAAGAGGTTAATTAAGAAAATGTGTAATCTCTGACCCAAATTAATCTCAAATACTTTTTTATAATAAATGTTAATGAAACATAAGTTTCAAGAAGTTTATAAATCAACATGAAAACATACTGGCAGATTTCTTCCAATGAATTTTCCTTAACATAAATTTATACTTAAGATAAATCTCCAATTTGCCCTGTATATATTTTGTTTGCACATAGTTGTTTGTGTGCTGTCTCCTCCAGTGACTTTCAATTGCCTTTCTTTGTATCCCCAGTGCTTAGCATAGTGCCTGGAATATTTATTGACTTGACTTGTTTCTCTAGGCCCAATTATTTTATTTCTTTTCTTCCACTTTCTTCTTCCTGTTACTTAGTAGGTTTAAATACCTATAGATAGCCTTATAGGTTTAATGGTCAGACAGGGCAAGGTAAGGGAGGGAATAAGCATTTATATAGCTCTTACTATGTGCCAGACACTGTGCCATGTGCTTTGTAAGTATTATCTCATTTGAGCCCCACTACAACTCTACAAGGTAAGTGCTATTATTATCTCTATTTTGCCATTGATAAAACTGAGGCAGAGATTAATTGATTGCCCTAATACAGCTAGTCAATATCTGATGCTGGATTTGAACACAGTTCTTCCTGTCTACATGCTAGCTGTCTTCATTGATGGATACTCGCCAAGTAGTTACACACACACACATACACACACACGAGAGATTTGGGCATGTCTCCTTGGGGGAAAAGTACTGACTAAATGGCATGCTTTCTATACTTACCAGAGAAGCTGGGGTCTTCTCTCCATCAGTTCTGGCTTTCATTATGGAGTAGTGCTATTCCTTGTATAGAGATGTATAATTTTATGGATCTACAAATGAAAACTTAGTTCTAAAACTCACAATCTCATACTCCCTTCCCAATAGCTAACCCCATTTCCTTTTCAATGTACTTTTTTCTATTGAGCATTAGTTATGTGACCCTAGCAAAATGGAATTGACTTCTTTCAGAATCTCAGAATGAAGCCTGTATATGCTGCATACAGTATTTGAACTCAGCCTAGAGAAAAAATTTAAATAAACAATACTTTAAAACAATTGGATAATGCATAGTAAAAAATTTATTGCAAGCTGCAAACACCCTGTTTTCCTAAGTTTCAGAAGTCTCTCATATGAAGGCTTGATCTGTACCCAAGAACATTAGTCTTCCTTTAACCAGGCAAAGGGATGCAATAACACTGTTACCACAAGATGTTAAACACATTTCATATAGAAATGGACATCATCTGAGCAGGATGCTCTCAGAAAAGTCTGAAAAGACTTATGTGAGCTGATGTAAAATGAAATGTACTGTGCACAATGTAACACCAATATTGTAAGATGATCAGCTGTGAATGAGTTGGCTATTCTCAGGGACACAATGATCCAAGACAACTCTGAAGAACTTAGGCTGAAAAATACTATCCATCCCCAGAGAAAAAACTGATGGTGTCTGAATACAGATTGAAGCATAATTTTTAGTTTATTTTTCTTGAGGTTTTTTTGTCTGTTTTCTTTCACAACCTTACTAATATGGAAGTGTTTTGCATGACTACAAACGTATAACTTATATTGAATTGCTTGCCTTCCTTTTTTTTTTGGCGGGGCAGTGAGGGTTAAGTGACTTTAGTTTGAGGCTGGATTTGAATCCTGAATCCAGGGCTGGTGCTTTATCCACTGTGCTACCTAGCTGCCCCACTTGCCTTCTTTTTTAAAGGGAAGGGGGAGGAAGGAAGAGGATTTGGAACACAAAGTTTTTTAAATGGATGTTAAAAATTGTTTTTAAATGTAATTGGGGAAAAATAAAATTATAAATAAGAACTGAACATCATCAATCAGCAACTCTGGAATTGGGATCTTAGCTTACTCATGGCACGAGAGCATAGAAAGTATTATCTGGTATAATCTGGTAGTCCCAGTGTTGGACTAGTCACAAGCATGGTCCTCTGACCTTATCTGACCACAGATGCATCATGGAGAAGGGTAACTGGATTCAGCAACAAGCCCAAGCAAGGAGCTATGCTCTACATATTCCTACACCCCATTCAATCTGATTGTGACTGCCATTCTTCACTTGCTGCATTATATCATTTCCCTTTTGACTCCCCAAATTCAAAGGCACGATTGCTTCTTGCAGCAGAGAGTAGGAGTAGCAGCAGAATAAAGGGCATCAAGGAAAACCTAGCTTCTCTCCTATACCCCAAATCCTCTTTGTGGTCATTTTAAAGTAAAGTTTTTTTTCTTTGTGAAATATATGTGTGTGTGTGTGTGTGTATATACATATATATTAGAAAAGGAAAAACATTCTTACCTTGCACAACCCAAAGAATTCTATTAGATAATGACAAAAATAATATAAGATAATATTACCTATTACTTGCCACTCTTCTTTATAATCCTAATAATGTCAGGATTCAAGTAATATCCCTCCATTCCTACTCTTATGATATTTACTCTAGTTTTGAGTTGAACCACGCTAAATCCCCACCCTGGGATCTTGCCTTGTAAAAGAACCTAGCTTGAGCCCTGTTCCTAACTCATGTCCTTGTCCTTTTTGTTGAAATTTATAGCAAGTTAGATCATGAAGGGTAAATTAACCAGGTTATTCTTGCCTGGCTTGCCAAGGGGTGAATGGGGTCTCTTGACTAGGCCTTGCTACCTCATACTACCTCCTTCCCCTTTTCTCCTAAAAGTATAAAAACCTTTCCTGTGAGTCTCTTGGTGGGATATCCCCCAGTGTGGTAGGTTTGATACCCTGTTATCTTGATTAAAGATGCTTTATTCCTCCACTTATGAGTTTGATTTATTTCAGGACTTGACACTAAATGATAATGGATTTCTCTCACCTCTTTACAAAGTGTTTGTTGCCCTGTCTTGAAGTCTAGTGCCTTTTTTTTTCTTTTTTAGTGAGGCAATTGGGGTTAAGTGACTTGCCCAGGGTCACACAGCTAGTAAGTGTTAAGTGTCTGAGGCCGGATTTGAACTCAGGTACTCCTGACTTCAGGGCCGGTGCTCTATCCACTGCGCCATCTAGCTGCCCCTCTAGTGCCTTTTTATTCCTGCTATTGTCAAGATTCCTTCCCTTTGCTTCTTTAAGTTCTTTTGACAAAACACATTGCTGAGTCCTTCCAAGAACCTCCATTTTGGTGAAAGGCCCAGATCAATCATTCTTTATTCTCTACACTTTCTCCATCCTCAAAAGTGTTTTGCTTGTGACTACTATCTTCCTCAAATACTCCGTCTCACCTATCAGCACCCCTCCTTTTATCCCCTTCCCCTCCTACTTTCCTGTAGGATAAGATAGATTTCTATACCAAACTGAGGGTGTTTCTTATTTCCTCTTTGAGCCAGTTCAGATGATAGTACAGTTCAAGCTCATTTCCCCACCTCTCCCATCTTCCCCTCCACTGTAAAAGCTCTTTCATAACTTTTATGTGGAATAATTTACCCCATTCTACCTCTCCCTTCCCCCTTCTCCCAGTGCTTTTTCTTTATCACCCCTTAATTTTATTGTTTTAGATATCATTCCATCATGTTCAACTTACTCCCATACCGTCTATCTATGTATACTACTTCTAACTACCCAAATAATAAGAAAGTTCTTAGAAGTTACACTTATATTCCCAGGGAGGGATGCAAACAGTTTAACAATACTGAATTCCTTATGATTCCTCTTTCTTGTTTACCTTTTAATGCTTCTCTTTAGTCTTGTATTTGAAAGTCAATTTTTTTTTCATTCAGCTCTTGTCTTTTCATCAAGAATGCTTGAAAGTCCACTATTTCATTAAATATCCATTTTTCCCCTGAAGGATTATACTTAGTTTTGCATGGTAGGCGAGTCCTAGTTGTAACCCTAGCTCCTTTGCCCTGCAGAATATCATATTCCAAGTCCTCAGATCCTTTAATGTGCAAGTGCTAAATCTTGTGTAATCCTGACTGGGGCTCCATGATATTTGATTTGTTTCTTCCTGACTGCTTGCAACATTTTCTCCTTGATCTAAGAGCTCTGTAATTTGACTATAAAACTTCTGAGAGTTTTTATTTTGGCATTTTTTTCAGGAGATGATCAGTGGATTCTTACAATTTCTATTTTAGCTCCTGATTCTAGAATATCAGGGTAGTTTTCCTTGATAATTTCTCAAAAGATGATGTCTAGGTTCTTTTTTGGATCATAGCTTTCAGGTATTCCAATAATTCTTAAATTATCTCTCCTTGATCTATTTTCCAGGTCAGTTGTTTTTCCAAAGAGATCATTTGCATTTTCTTCAATTTTTTTCATTTTGTAAATTTTGTTTTATTGTTTTTTGATGTCTCAAAATCATTAGCTTGCCCAATTCCAATTTTTAAGACATTATTTTCTTCAGTGAGCTTTTATGTCTCCTTTTCCATTTAGCCAGTTGTACTTTTTAAGGAGTTCTTTTCTTCAGTCAAAACTGATACATCCAAAGCCTTAAAGAAAAGTGTGAATTGCTCTCAGATCCTCTGGATCTGAGTTTGTGTTTTGATCTTTCCTGTTACCATAATTTTCTATGGTCAGTGTCTTTTAGTGTTGTTTGTCCATTTTCCAGCCTATTTCTTGACTTTTAACTTTATATTAAAGTTGGGCTTTGCTCTGAAAATGGAAAGGGCACTATTACAGGCTTCAGGGTTTTGTTTTGTTTTGTTTTGGTGCAGGTGTTTCAGAGCTAGTTCTGGGGACCTATAAGTTTTCAGTTCCTTTTAGGTGGAGAGGTGTGTCTACTACTCTCCTGGTCTGTGCTCTGGTCTGTGAGCAAATTCTAGCACTCTTCCTCCATGGAATTATGACCAAGGTTTCTTCTCCCCTGTGGCCATAAGTTCTGGTGAGCTACAGCTACTCCTTGTCCTGGGACCATAACCAGGACTGCAACCCAGATCTATGTATAGGCAATGCAACAGATTCCTGCACATATTGTCAGCAAAGGGACCCCTGTAATTTCCTCATGAATAGTTGTCCAACTCCCTTACCATTTGTGGACTGAGAGCTCCTGAAACTCTTGCCACAGATAGTTTTCCCTAAGGCAGACTGCTGACTTGCTGAGCTATTGCCTGTGCTGGTCTGTGTTCCATTCTCATCCCAGGGCAACAGACCTTTCCTAAGGACCTGTTGTTTTGGTCTGGATTATTGTCTCACCCTGTCATCTTGTTGGTTTTGCCTCTCCTGAATTAATTTTGAGGCACTATTTTAAAGCTGTTTGGAGGGGAATCTGGGAAAGTTCAGGTGAGTCCCTGCCTTTTTTCTGCCATCTTGGCTCTGGTCCCCTTTTTAAGGAGGGATTTTTTTTTCCTTCAGTGAATTTTTGTGCCTCTTTAACCAGGCTTTTATTTTTTTTCATAATTTTCTTCTATCACTCTCATTTCTTTTCCTAATTTTTCCTCTACCACTATCATCTGCTTCTTTAACTGTTCCAGGAATCCTCATTGAGCTTGTGTCCAAATAACATTTTTCTTTGAGGCATTTCTTGTAGCTATTTTCACTCCAGTCTTCTTCTGAGTTTGTCTTGGTCTTCCTTGCCACCTTCATTTTTATGCCACCAGCTTTTTATGGTCAAGTTCTGTTTTTGTTGTTTGCTCATTTTTTCCAGCCTATTTCTTTCTCTCTTTTTTTGGACTTTAAAAAAAATACATAGACAGCAGGAACATCCAGGACATATCAAGAGTCCTGTGGGGAGACCAGCGGTGGTTAGAGGGGGCTAGAGGCAGTCTTGAGTGTCAGCAACGCCCTGAGCTGGTACTGGTGGAACCTAGATGGGTAGATGTCCCCCTCATGCCCACCCCACCTCCCAGGGGAGAATTTCTATTGCCTTGAAGCCCAAGGGTAGAATTGGGGGAGCTACAGCTGGGAGAGGTCAGCTGCTTAGACGTGGGCCAGAACTGGGGCCATGGTCCCTGATGCTAAGGGGGTTGAGAGGGGGGTGTCCAGTCATTTGAAGCTTCTGGCTCACTTGTTCTCTTCACTTATTCTTCTGTAGGTGAGTCATGCCTGCCTTGGTTACTTCCTGGGTCAAACCAGCTGCCTTGGGCAGTGCTCATTCACTCAGGTCAGTCACCAGACTGTCCATGGAAACCTGGTGCCTCAGGAAGATGGGCAGATCAGGTGGTGATAAAGGATCTTCGAGCTGTTACAGGTCACTAGAAGCATGAACCACAGCAAGAAAGCACACTTCCCTGCATAGTAGAAGAGGAACCAGAAAAGAAAGATGTCAGAGAAAAACTCAGCCAGACCAAAAATGCTATCTACCATACAGTAGGTTAGCCAGATGGTATCATCTTTGTTGTGACTCTCAATAGCCTTGATAGAGGCATATGTTGGGTAGACGAATCCAATGAGATTGCAGATCAGGGAGGCACCATAGCCAAATATGAGATAAAGAGCCAGGAAGGCAATGGTACCTGTAGCCAGGTAGTACTTTTTGATACCAGAGATTTCTTCCAGCTTCCCCAGGACATCGGTAACAATGCTCCAGGAACCTCTGGAAATGTTGCCTCAAGCTACCCATGGCTCCCAGGACCGGGGGGAGGGGAGGGAATGGAGGAAGACTGGACCTGGGTTGAGGGGCAACCTCCAGGGCTCCTCCACTGCTCTTCAGCAGTGCTGGTGGTGTCTCTCCAGACTATTTTTTGATGTTAAACTTTATGTTAAAGTAGGGCTCTACTCATGTGGAGGCACTGTCCAAAACTTCAGGCTCTTTCATGCTGCTGTTTTCTTTTCTTTTTATTCATTTATTATTTTATCTATCCCCAATTACATGTAAAAATGATATTTAACACCTTTTTTTAAAACTTTGAGTTCCAAATTCTCTTTCTTCCTTCCTCCCCAACCTTTTCGAGAAGTAGTCAAGCAAAAAAAACATGCTAGAACTAGGGGTCTGAAGCTTTTCAGAGCTTCCAACATGGTGCAATCTAGGCAGAGTGGTTATTGCTTTCCTGGTCAATGATCTGGTCTTTTAGATAAAGGGAGGGCCCCTCTTTATAGATACACTGGCACTGCTTTTATTCCTGGAATTGCGACCAGGTCCCCTGCTCTCTTGCAGACAGACTTGCTGATGCTCCTGTCTGCCTTGGAACTGAGACCAGGAACCTTGATCCCTTGTAACTAACTGACTGCAAGTCCTCTATGCCCTGTAACTAACACAGAGTTGTATATGGGCAATAGAGTTGCAAATCAGCACCAGCTGCACCCAGTACCCTCAAAGGATCTGTTCTGACCACTTGTCTGACACTGCCCTCCCCCCTTACTGTCTCTGGGCTGAGAGCTCTTGAAGCTGTTGTTACTTCTGTCATGGCCTCCTCTAAGGCCTGCTGTGGCATGCATCCTATGTGAGGCTCCCACCCCAGTTTCAGAGAGCTCTCCTGCCAATCTCCTAAGTTGTCATAGGCTAGAAAATGTCTTAGCATAACTTTTTCTTGGTTTTGCTGCTCCAAAATTTGATTTGAGGAATCATTTTAAAGTAGTTTGGAGGGCGATATTGGAAGAAATCAGCTGTATTGCTTCTTTTCCTTCACCAGACATTCTTTCATTCTTATCCATCTTATCCTGGCTGAGCCTGAAAATGAGCTAGATCCAATGAATGACCTGCTTGGCTCTCCAGCAGTGGATCAGATTGGCAGTCCATAAACCATTTTATGAAAGCAAGGGAGCAACTCATTCATCTGTGGTGAAAAGAATGATTGTAGTTTGAATTCACTCTCCTCAGAGACCAAAGTAGTAGAGAGAAAATTGCACTCCAGTATAGAGGGGATGTTATTGTACTTTTATTCTTGTTATATTTTCTCAGTAAATATACTTTTATAAAAGCTAATTGATGTTAATGGCTTTTCAACAATATCAAGAAGCTGCCAAATGATTAATACTGAGGAGATACTAACTAGCACTGGCAAATGATATTGGGACAGAAGTCACTGGTGGTTGATATTGAAAATACACCAGAATAGGTGCTTGAGATGATAGTATTAGAAACACTCCACTGGGGGGCATCTAGGTAGCACAGTGGATAAAGCACCGGCCCTGGATTCAGGAGGACCTGAGTTCAAATCCGGCCTCAGACACTTGACACTTACTAGCTGTGTGACCCTGGGCAAGTCACTTAACTCATTGCCCTGCAAAAAAAAAAGAAAGAAAGAAAGAAAAAAGAAACACCCCACTGCCCCTCAGGAGTTCCCCTAGAAAGCTGAGAAGGAGATGTAGTTATCCACAGTCAGGGGAATTGATTTGCCAGTGTATGTGCAGGTTGATTAAGTCCAGAGTCTCATTATGTGCAAAGAAAAAACAATGTATACATAGTGAAAAGTAAACAAATCATTCGTAATAAAAGTTTACAATTTCAGGCACAATCCTCTGCTTGGTGATCTTTATAAACTGAAAAGTTCATAAATGGGAGACCACCCAGATGGTAAAGTTGAAAGAAACAATACAGCCTTGCTCTCTAAGTGTTTAGCACAGAGCCTGGTATATAGTAGGTATGTCACAAATACTTGTTGACACTCCAAGGGCAATCTCAAATGAATCTCAGAACAAGTAGTCATCAGCATGTGAAGAAAAAATCAAAATGAGAGGTTCTCTATGGTCTAGAAGGAACTTATCAAGAGTTCTCTAAAAACATCTAATAGAACTTACCAATCAGAAAAAGGGGCCTGTAGGGGACAAATGTTCTTTCAGGGTGAGAAGTCCACAGGGTCAGGGTGAAGTTTCAAAGTGACAAGTCTATGGAATTGCAGAGAGAGAAGTCTGAAAAATCAGAAGGTGCCCAGAAAGATATGAAGGAGTAAAAGGAAATATTCACAAAACATCTGTGCATGCTCTGAAACAAGACGGGGTCCTACCATTATGCTTCATCATGTATTTCCAAAAGCATGTTCACCAATTTCCTCCCCTGCAAAATAAGTTGGCAAGAAACAGAGGTACAAGCATATGCTTCCAGGACTGCACCTTCACTGGCCACTTTTCCCCACTCCACCATGTAAAATTCACAATTAAAAGGGTAGTCCTGATATTACCCAGCTAATTTAGGGGTTTTTGTTTTTTGTTTTTTTAAAGGATATTAACACTTAGCTGAGCAAAAATAAAAACAAAACCCATCTACAGTGCCATGCCAAGACAATGTTCTTCAGACCCTTTCCACCCCAGGACACCTGGCCAGGAAGGTATAGGGAGATTTGAGGTTTTCTTCCACCAGACTATGAACAAAGTAACCAGATTTTCTTAAACCTGCTCCATTGAATTACAGATGGGGCCCTAGATGGCACCAAAAACAATTCACAATCCCAAATCAAAAGTCGGGTTGTCCCAAAAAGGTTTGGTTTAGCATGCTTGAAAGGAGCTGAGCACAGAGAAGTTTCTTTTTATTCACCAGCCCAACAGGCTATTGCTAGTCTCCCAGAGGGGTCAGTCTAATGTAGATCTAAATTTATATCATCTGTTCCTTGGGCAATCTCGAAGGGAAATCCCAGCAGCCCTA
Organism: Dromiciops gliroides; assembly: GCF_019393635.1. Taxonomy (NCBI): domain Eukaryota; kingdom Metazoa; phylum Chordata; class Mammalia; order Microbiotheria; family Microbiotheriidae; genus Dromiciops; species Dromiciops gliroides. The sequence continues at coordinate 207,705,944 of NC_057865.1, read as the reverse complement.
CGACTTACCATAGTAAGATTTGGGGGCTCCCACCAGGAAGGCAGCTATTTAGCAGAGGCAGAACAGCTCAAATATTCCCAACTCTTGCCACTGCCACATGTGACCAGTGGGGCTCCGCCTCCCGTTTCAGCCCAGCTGCGCCAGATCCCTAGCTTGGGGCGGGAGGGAGTCTCTTTTAGAGTGTGAGACCAGCTCAGATTCCAACTCCTCTTGTACTGTAGCTCCTTGGCTGACATCAATTTCCCTCCCTAAGTGTCAGCTGCAGTAGGGAAATCGAAGAAGAAGGAAGGCGGGAACAGCATCGAGTACCACAAGTTCCTCCTGAGCTCCTGGAAGAAAAAGGAAAAAGAGGGAAGGAGGCAGCCGCAGAGGCGGCAGCAGAATCAGCTGAGGTGGCGGCGGCAGCAGCTGAGGCTCCACATTGCTCAAGGCTCCTATACCTGCTGTGCGTACCCGGCTCTGGAGGTTCCTTTTTTCTCTCACGGGGGAAGGCAAAGACTCCCCTATGAACCGCAAGGCAAGCGAGAATGTGGAGTACACCCTGCGGAGCCTGAGCAGCCTCATGGGCGAGAGGCGGAGGAAGCAACAGGATCCAGACTTGGCCAGCGCCTCTGGGGAGCAGAGCCTTATTGCTGCCACCGAGTCATTCTGCAGCCTGCAGGGGAGTGGTGGTCCTGGCCCGGGCTCGAGCACCTACCTTGGCAATACCGGGGATTTGGAGCGAGCGGCACGGCGACAATTCCAGCAAGACGAGACCCCATCCTTCGTCTACGTAGTGTCGGTCTTCTCAGCCCTGGGCGGCTTCCTGTTTGGCTATGACACGGGAGTGGTGTCAGGGGCTATGCTGCTGCTGAAGCGGCAGCTCAGCCTGGATACGCTATGGCAGGAATTGCTGGTGTCTGGAACAGTGGGGGCGGCTGCCGTCTCTGCGCTGGCCGGAGGGGCCCTCAACGGCGTCTTTGGCCGCCGCGCCGCCATCCTGCTGGCCAGTGCCCTCTTCACTGCTGGCTCCGTGGTGCTGTCAGTGGCGCAGAATAAGGAAACGCTGTTGTCCGGCCGAGTTGTCGTGGGATTCGGGATCGGTAAGTTTAGTAATGGAGAAACTCCTTGGAACAAGCACTATTTAAGGTTCTCTGTTAAACATTTTGTCCCTTGTATTTCTCCTGTCTCTCCATCTTAGCTCATCCCATGGACACTGGGCTGCCTTTATCTCATTCGGATCTTCTCCACAACGTCATGACTATTAACCAAGTGAGGGCGCAGCCTGGATCTTCCTTCCAGGCCTGTCTCTTGTATCCCCTTTAGTAAGCTTGCCTGATTTCCTGGCTTCTCCTTATAATCAAGCCCATTTTGACGTTTCTGTCGCTCCCTCCCTTTCCTCTCATTACCAACCCACTTTGGCCCTTATGCTTTTCTTGAACCATTTCCCGAAGTCTCTGGCCTGGGGCCTATTTCCACTTTACCATCTTGCCCTGATCTTCTAAATGGCTTTTCTGGTTCTAAATTATTTTCCCTATCTTACCTTTTTTCACTCATCCCCACCTTCATTTTTAGTTGCCTTTCCTATTTTCTGTATTTTCACCCTTCAACTTTACCCCAGAAACTTAGAACTATGTTTAGTTGTTTCTAACATTCTCTATGCACATGGATACTTTCTTTTTTCCATTCTTTCTTTTTTCTTTTCCATAAAGGACATGTTTTCTCCTTAATTTATGTAAGGCAGACTTTCCAAACCAATAAGTGAATATTTTCACATTCATCTACTATAGTTCAGTCATTACTAAGTTAATGGACATCCTCTGAGCTATCAATTCTTTGCCATGTCAAAAACCCCCAAAAAACTGGGGCAGCTAGGTGATGCAGTGGATAGAGCACTGGCCCTAGAGTCTGGAGGACCTGAGTTCAAATGTGGCCTCACACACTTAACACTTACTAGCTGTGTAACCCTGGGCAAGTCACTTAACCCCAATTGCCTCACCAAAAAAAAAAAAAACTATGAAAATTTTTGTACATTTTTAGAGTTTTGCCTGGGCCCAGTTCCTCCCTTAATCTATCATCCCTTTCATTTCCCTTTCTCCCTTCTCTTCTTATTTCCCTGTTGAGTGAAATGTCTTCATATACTCAACTACATGTAGAGTGTATGTATGTGTATGTGTATTTTTTCTTCCTTTGACCAACCAGTTCAGATGAGAGTGAGATTAAAATGTCAGTTCCTACCCCCACTTCCTCCTTGTTTATGTAGACTTTTACTTGTGCACCCTGATTATGTGAGATAATTTCTCCTAACCTTTATTTCCTTTTCCCTAGGTAAGGCCTAACAGAACCAGTCTTAGATCCTCTGTCTAATTAGACTCCTTCTGTGACCCCTGATGATGATAGAGTTAAGAGGGAACACATGTATCATATCCCTTTATTAGAGTGTATTGAGTTGATCCTTGTTTAAAAGTTCCTTATGATTGTTCACTCATGTCTACCTTTTTGTTTCTCTTGATTCCTGTGTTGGCATTTCAGAGTTTCTATGCAGCTCTTGTCTTTTTATCAGAAATGCTTCAAAATTCTCTATTGCATTAAAGGTCTATTTTTTCCTAATGTAGGACTATATTCAGTTTTGTTGGGTAAATTATTCTTGGTTGCATTCTTTTGCCTTTAAAATATCATTTTCCAAGCTCTCCTCGATTTTATAATAGTGGAGGCTGACTCCATCATGAATTACAACACAGCAATATTGCATTACATTCATGTACCACAATTTATTTAGTTCTCCAATCATAGGGTATGTATTTTGTTTCCAATTTTTGATCACAGAAAGTGCTGCTATAAATATTTTGGTGTATATTAAGACTCTCTTCTTATGAGTAGACTCCTTGGAGTATAAGCCCAGTAATGGAATTCCTGAGTCAAAGGGCAAAGACCTTTTAGTCACTTCATTGGCAATATGATTTTAATCAATTCACACCTCCACCAATGTGCCTATTTTTCTACAACTATTCCAACACAGACTACTCCTGTCTTCTTTCATCTTTGGCAATTTGTATGGTGTAAAGTAAAATGTTAGGGTTTATTTGAGTTGCATTTCTCTAATATTATTGGTGATTCAGAGTATTTTTTCCATGTGGTTGTTAATAGTTTTCAACTCTTCTTTTGAGAATTGTTTATTCCTATCCTTTGACCACTTATCTATTTAGGAAATAGCTGTTGGTTATATATGTACATATATATGTACTATGCATATATATACACATAGCTGTTCATTTTTATGTGTTTTGGATATCAAGCCCTTAGAGAATTTCATACAGATTCTTTTTCTAATTTGATGGTTTCTGTTCTGTGTACATTAATTTTTTTCTGTGCAGAAGTTTTTTAGTTTCATGTATTTCTTCTTTTGTAATAGTGTTTATTCCTTGTTTGTTTAAGAATGTTTCCTGTGTAAAGCTATGAGAGTTATTTGATCTCTTTTATTTTATTTTATTTTATTGTGGGGTAAGGAGGGTTAAGTGACTTACCCAGGGTCACACAGCTAGTAAGTGTCAAGTGTTTGAGGCCGGCTTTGAACTCAGGTCCTCCTGATCCAGGGCCAGTGCTTTATCCATTGCACCATCTAGCTGCCCCCTCTTTTAATGTTTTTATTGTATTCTCTCTAATATTAAGGTCATTTATCTATTTAGAACATTTTCTGGAAGAATTTTTTGCCTTCTTTTTCTAAGAGTTCTAGGCAGTTTTCTTATGATTTGAAATGTTTAAGCTTTTTTTTTGTCTGGCTTTTAGGTAATTCTTTTAGTCTTTGGTCCTTTTTCTAGGTCATATGTTTTTGCCATAAGATGTTTTATTTTCTTCTAGTTTTTTTGGACTTTTGGCTTTATTTTAATATTTTTTTATGTCTCAGAGAATCATTAAGTTCTTCTTCCTTTTCCTCTTCCTTCTCCTTCTTCCCTCCTCCTCCTTTTCCTGCTGCTACTCATTTTATTTTGCATCAGTTCAGGTAAGTCATTCCAGATCATCTAGCTCATCATTTCTTACAGCACCATAATATTCCATCACGACAACTTATTCAGCCATTCCCCAATTGATGGATGTCCCCTCAGTTTCCCATTCTTTACCATGAGAAAAGAGCTGCTATAAATGTTTGGACATAGTTCCAAATTGCCCTACATAATGGTTGAATCATTTTACAACTCACCAACAGAGCATTTGTGTCTGAATTTTCCCACGTCCCCTCCAACATTTGTCATTTTTCTTTTCTGTCCTGTTAGCCTAATAGGTGTGAGGTAGTGTGTCAGAATTTGTTTAATTTGAATTTCTCCAATCAATAGTGATTTAGAGCATTTTTTCATATGGCTACAGGTAGTTTTGGTTACCTTCATCCAAAACCTGACTGCTCATATTTTTTAATCATTTGTCAATTGGGGAATGGCTCTTATTTTTATAAATTTTATCCATTTCTCTATGTATTTGAGACATGAAGCCTTTATTAAAGAAATTTGCTTTAAAAATATTTTCCTAGTTATGATTGATAACTGTATTTCCCTCCATCCTGTTCACCCATTTATTCTATACTCTCTCTCTCTCCTTTCACCATATCCCTCCTGAAAAGTGTTTTGCTTCTGATTATTGCTTCCCCCAATCCCCTCTCCCTTCTATGACTACTCTCCCCTTCTCTTATCCCCTTCTCCTCCTAATTTCCTGTAGAGTAAGATAGTTTTTTATACCCAATTGAGCGTGTATGTTATTCCCTCTTAGAGCAAATTCCTATGAGAGTAAAATTCAAGCATTCCCCACCAATCTCCCATCTTCCCTTCCACTGTAAAAGATTTGTTTCCTTTTTTATGTGAGATAATTTATCCCATTCTACCTCTCTTCTTTCTCCCAGTACATTTCTCTTTCTCACCACTTAATTTTATTTTTTTAGATATCATCTAAATCATATTCAACTCACATCTGTGACCTCTGTCTACATATACTCCTACCTGCCCTAATAATGAGAAAGTTCTTATGAGTTACAAATATCAGCTTCTATGTAGGAATGTAAACAGTTTAAACATACTGAATCTCTTATGATTTCCCTTACCTTGTTTGCCTTTTTATGCTTCTCTTAAGTCTTGTATTTGGGATTCAGATTTTCTATTCAACTCTGGTCTTTTCAACAGGAATGCTTGAAAGTGCTCTAGTTCATTAAAAGTCCATTTTTTTGGTAATAAAGTATTTTATTTTTTTCCTGTTACATATAAAGATAGTTCTCAACTTTTGTTTATACAAGCTTTCCAATTTCAGATTTTTCTCCCTCCCTCCTCTCCCTCCCCCCTCCCCTAGACAACAGGTAATCTGATATAGGTTATACACACACACACACACACACACACACACACACACACACACAATAACATTAAACATATTTCTGCATTAGTCATGTTATAAGAGAAAAATCAGAGCAATGAGAAAAAACCTCAAAATAGAAAAACAACAGCACCAAAGACAAAAGAAATAGTATGGTTAATTCAGCATCTATACTCCACAGTTCTTTTTTTTTTTCCTTGGATTTGGAGATCCTCTTCTATCATGAGTTCCCTGGAACTCTTCTGTATCATTGCATTGGTGAGAAGAATATAGTCCATCACAGTAGATCAGCACACAATGTTGATACTGTGTACAATGTTATTCTGGTTCTGGTCATCTCACTCATCATCAGCTCACACAAGACCCTCCAGGTTTCTCTGAACTCCTCCTGCTCATCGTTTCTTACAGCACAATAGTATTCCATTACATTCATATACCACAACTTGTCCAGCCATTCCCCAATTGATGGGCATCCCCTCAACTTCCAATTCCTTGCCACCTAAAAGTCAATTTTTACCCTTGAAAAACTCATTTTTGCTAGGTAGGTGATTCTTGGTTATAATCCTAGCTCTTTTGCCCTCCACCATATCATATCCCATGCCCTTAGATCCTTTTATGTAGAAGCTGGTAAATCTTATGTTATCCTAACTGTGGCTCCACAGTACTTGAATTGTTTCTTTCTGGATGCTTGCAGTATTTTCTCCTTGACCTGGGAGCTCTGGAATTTGGCTGTAATATTCCTAGGAGTTTTCATTTTGGAATCTCTTTGAGGAGGTGAGTGGTGAATTTTGTCAATTTCTATTTTACCCTCTAGTTCTAGAATATCAGGGAAGTTTTCCTTGATAATTTCTTGAAAGATGAAGTCTAGGTTCTTTTTTTGATCATTGTATTCAGGAATTTCAATAATTTTTAAATTATATCTCCTGGGTCCATTTTCCAGGTCATTAATTTTTCTAATGAGATATTTCCACTTGTTTTCTATTTTTTTCATGCTTTTGATTTTGTTTTATTGTTTCTTGGTGTCCTATATAGTCATTAGCTTCCACTTGCTTGGTTCTAATTTTTAAGGAATTGTTTTCTTCAGTGAGGATTTGTACCTCTTTTTCCATTCAGCCAATTCTGCTTTTAAAGGAGTTATAATTTTGAATTGTATCTCATTTTTTCAAATTACATGAAAAGATATTTTAAGACAATAAGAAATTTGGTATAGGTTATATGTATATATACATGTAAAACATATTTCTATATTAGTCATGTTATAAAAGAAGAAATAGAGCAAATGGAAAAAAGAAAAAAATAATAAAGTGAAAATAGTATGCTTTGATCTGCATTCAGACTCCATCAGTTCTTTCTCTGTATGTGGATAGAATTTTCCATCTTGAGTCTTTTGGATTGTCTTCATTCATTGTATTGCTCAGAAGAACTAAATCAATCGTAGTTGATCTCATACAATGTTGTTGTTGTGGCCAGTATTCTCCTGGTTTTGCTCACTTCACTTTAGATCAGTTTGTGTCAGTCTTTCCAGGTCTTCTGAAATCTATCTGCTCATTATTTAGTATTATTACATTCATATAACATAAATAATTCAGCCATTCCCCAATTGATGGGCATTCCCTCAATTTCCAATTCTTCATGATCACAAAAAGAACTGCTTAAATTTTTCTTATGAAAAGGATTCTGAGATTCATTAGTGGAATCCCCAGATGGGAGATGGAATAATGCCAAGTATAAAAATTGGGTTCTCATTTTCTGCTTGTATCTGAGTTTCCTGTATATATCAACATAACAACTGCTATATACAAGCAACTGAGTTTCCTGTATATATTAACGTAACAAAAAATTGTAAAAGCCTGTAGTCTAAAAGGTTCCAAATTCCATTTTCTAATAATAAATAAGAATTGAGTTAACTTTCATTATCTGACCTGGTTATTGGCAAAGTAATTTAAAATCATGCTAAGATCGATTTTATAGATTTTTAACTGAGGAAGAGGAGCTTTACAAGTGACCTGAATCTAAGAAGATAGTCAGCTGAGAAGAACTGCTCTGAGATCACACCTGAAATAGAGAGCTGCATCAGATGGCATCCTGAAAATTAGAGAGCTGTATGACATGAGACTTCTGAGACTTTAATGGACAGTTTTTCAATGTTTACTTTTCACCTTCGTGTACATTATTTGTACAGTCTGCTTACTAAAGTGGACTGCCCCCTTTGGTTTTGTTAATGTCACTCAATTTCTCCCCTTTTTTTCCTTCACATTGTTACCTATCATAAGCCCCATAGTTTAAGAACTCTTGATAGTATTTTTAATATCATTGAGGAGACTTTATCTCTCAATAGAATAAAATGAGGGATTTTGAGAAATAATTATTAATGATCAATATCTTGGGGAACCTAGTGATCTCCCCTTCTTTCTTAGTCCTTATTCCCCCTTTCTATTCCAAAGGCCAGTTCTCCTTGAAACAAAGATTCATCCAGGTCAAAGGAATCTTGGGTAGAGACAGATTCCTTTGTCTAGATAGCTAAAGCTTGGATGGGCTCTACATTCTTTCTCTGATGTCATTCTTACCAAGATTTGAGTGACCTAAGCCATGTAGACTTCACCCAAACTTCATTATAATAGAACATACCTCCAAATTATATCAACCAATTAGATTTTATTGCTATGTGATGGACCTCCTACAGTTAGAAGGGTATATAAACTGTGACCCAACTGCCACTGGGGATCTTTGGTCTGAGAGACAGCCAAGAACCATCATTTTATTAATAACCTGCTTGTCTATTAATAAAATGATTAAATTACTCAGTAACTATATCTCTCATATCTTTAATTATCACAAAATATTTGTTAGAATTCACTTTGGGGGGGGGCAGGGCAATGAGCATTAAGTGACTTGCCCTGGGTCACACAGCTAGTAAGCGTCAAGTGTCTGAGGCCATATTTGAACTCAGGTCCTCCTGAATCCAGGGCCAGTGCTTTATCCACTGTGCCACCTAGCTGCCCCAAGAATTAACTTTTAATTTCATGTGGCCCTGGAGATTTTTTCTTAGGGAGTTTATTGATGACTTGTCCAGTTTCTTTTTCTAAAATGAGGTTAAGTATTCTATTTCCTTTTCTGTTAATCTGGGCAATTTATATTTTTGTAAATATTATTCCATTTCACTTAGATTGTCTGATTTATTGGCATACAATTGAGCAAAATAGCTCCTAATTATTGCTTTAATATCTTTTTCATTGGTGATGAATAACCCTTTTCATTTTTGATACTGGTAGTTTGATTTTTTTAAATCAAATTTTATCTGTCTTACTTGGTTTATATAGTTTATTGGTTTTTCATCAAACCAGTTCAGTTTTATTTATTAGCTCAATAGTTTCCTCACTTTTAATTTTATTGATCTCTTCTTTGATTTTCAGGATTTCTAATTTGGCAGTTAATTAGGGACTTTCAATTTGGTCTTTTTATAGCTTTTTTAGTTGCATGACCAATTCATTGATCTTTTCTTTCTCCATTTTATTGATTGTCATTGTTATAAAATTGATATAAAATTTTCCCTAAGTACTGCTTTGACTACATCCCATAAATTTTGGTATGTTGTCTCTTTATTTTCATTCTCTTTGATGAAAATTTTTTATTGTTTCTAAGACTTGTTTGAGCTACTCTTTCTTTAGGATTAGATGATATAGTTTCCAATTAATTTTTAATCTATCTTTCCGTGGCCCTTTGTTGAATGTAATATTTCTTGCATTATGGTCTGAAATGCATGCATTTAATATTTTAGCTTTTTTTGCATTTGATTTTTTTATGCCCTGATACATCATCAGCTTTTTTTCATAGGTGCCATGTACAGTGGAGAAAAACACATACTCCCTTCTGTTTCCATTAAATTTTCTCCAAAGTTGTATCATATTTAACTTTTCTAAAATTCTGTTCACCTCCTTACCTTCTTTCAAAGTCAGATTATAGCCACACCTTCTACTTATGTATATCCCTTCTATGAGCTTTGGTAGAGATACACTTCTTAAGAGCATGTAGGAATTATAAACGTTTTATTCATATTAAATCCCTTATGATTTCTTTTTCTTGTTTACCTTGTAGGCTTTCTTGAGTCTTGTCTTTGAAAGTCACATTTTCCATTCAGCTCTGGTCCTTTCATTAGGAATGCTTGAAAGTCCTACATTTCATTAACTATCCTTTTTTTTTTTTTTAACCTGAAGGGTTATACTCAGTTTTGCTGGGTAGATGATTCCTAGTGGTAATCCTAGCTCCTTTGCCCTTCAGAATATCGTATTCTAAAGCCTTGGATCCTTGAATGTGGAAGCTACTAACTCTTGTGTGATCCTGACCAGGGCTCTGTGATATTTGAATTGTTTCTTTCTGGCTGCTTATAGTATTTTCTCCTTATCTTGGGAGCTCTGAAATTTTGCCATAATATTCCTGGGAATTTTCATTCTGGGATCTCTTTTAGGAGATGACTGGTAGATTTTTACAATATCTATTTTATTCTCTGATTCTAGGATATCAGGGCAACTTTCCTTGATAATTTCTTGAAAGATGCTGTCCAGGCTCTTTTTTTTTTTTATCATGGCTTTAAGGTAGTCCAATAACTCATCTCTCATCAATCTATTTTTCAGGTCAGTTGTTTTTCCAATGAGGTATTTTATATTTTCTACTATTTTTTTTTCATTCTTTTGCTTGGTTGATTTTTGACTTCTTATAGTCAATGGTTTCTACTTTCCCAATTTTAATTATTAAGGAATTATTTTCTTCATTTAGCTTTTGTATCCCCTTTTCCATTTAGCTAGTTCTACTTTTTAAAGAGTTGGGCAGCTAGGTGACACATTGGATGAAGCACCGGCCCTGGATTCAGGAGGACCTGAGTTCAATTCGGTCCTCAGACACTTGATGCTTACTAGGTGTGTGACCCTAGCCAAGTCACTTAACCCTCATTGCCCCATCAAAAAAAAAAAACCCAAAACCAAACCCAAAACCCCGAAAATAAACAAACAAACAAACAAAACCTCTTTTTAAAGAGTTGTTTTCTTCAGTGAAGTTTTATACCCTTTTTTCCCCAATTTTTTGCTGCCTTTTATTAAGTTGTCATCTCTTTTTTCATGAATCTTTTATGTTACTCATTTTTTTTTCCAATTTTTCTCCTACCTCTCATATTTGATTTTCAAAATCCTTTTTGAGTTCTTCCAGGCAGAGATTTTGGGCCTGAGATGAATTCATATTTCTCTTTGAGTCTTCAACGTATAAGTATTTTGACATTGTTGTCCTTTTCTGAGTTTGTGTTTTAATCTTCCCTGTGGCAAGAGTACCTGTTTCTGGTCAGGGCTTGTTGTTGTTATTTTTCCTTTTTTTCCAACCAATTTCATGACTATTAAAGTTGAGCTCTGCTTCCTGCTCTAGGGAACAGGAGCCTGGTCACTGGCTCCTGGGGCTTCTGGAACTGTTTGGCTTGCCTGTTGCACAGGGAGTTGCGGAGCTGGTGGCTTGCCTATTGAATGGAAGAATCTGGGGCTGGCTGCTCACCTGTTTTGGAGCTGTGGGGCTGTTTGTTCACTTGCTGTACTGGGGCAGAAGACCTCAAAGATGGCTTGCTATGTTGCTGCCCTGCTGAGCCAAGAGTGAGGAGCCTCATTTGCTGATTTGTTCTGGGCCTAGGGGCCTCCCTCTGGTTTTCCTGGACTATACTGTGCTCCCCTTTTACCCCACTGAGACTGCAGTCCTTCAAAGTTTGGTTTATCCCAGTCCTTTTGTGGGTTCTGTTGCTCTAGAATTGGTTTTGAGGGTTGATTTAAATTTGTTTTGAGGGAAATTGTGGAGAGCTCAGGCAACTTCCTGCCTTTTCTCTTCCATCTTGGCTCTGCCTCACCATAATAAATTTTCTGTTGTCAGGGTTTGTTGTTGTTGTTGTTGCTGTTGTTGTTGTTTGCTCATTTTTTTCATCCTATTTATTGACTTTGAACTTTATGGGGTTTTTTGTTGTTTTGTTTTTGTTTGTTTTTGATGGGCATTGAGAGTTAAGTGACTTCCCCAGAGTCACACAGCTAATAACTGTCAAGTGTCTGAGGCTGGATTTGAACTCAGGTCCTCCTGAATTCAGGGCCTTTGCTTTATCCACTGTGCCACCAGCTACCTCCCTGAACTTTATGTTAAAGTTGGGTTCTGCTTCCAGGTGGAGTGTTCCAAACTTTAGGTTTTTCATGTTGCTGTTTTCCTAGCTAGTTTTGGGGGTTCTGTAAGTTTTCTGTTATCCCAAGGTATGATCTCAGGAGAAGTGTGTTCACTGTTCTTCTAGCCTATGCTCTGGTCTTTGAGTGACTCCAAGCACTGTGGCCAGGGTTCTTGCTCTTGCTAGTGGTCTTCCTTGTCCTGGAACTGGGGCTCTAAATTCCATATGAATAATGCAACAGAGTCTTGCTCCCAAAACAAGCAAAGGGTCCCCTGTAATCTCCTTCTGTCCAATTGTCTGAGCTATTTGCCATCTGTGGGCTGAGGACTCTGGAATATGCCTCAACTGTTGTAAATTCAGTTGCTTCCAAGGATTGCTGCTGGCTTGCCCAGCTTGGCTTCCGCTGGCTTAGCCTGTGCTAGACTGTGCTGTACTCTCACTCCAGTGAGATGGGCCTTTCCTGCTGATGTTTTAAGTTGTCTTGGGCTAGAAAATTGTTTCACTCCATCCTTTTTTTTGGTTCAGCCATTCCAGAATTCATTTTGAGGTGTTATTTTAACATTGTTTGGAGGGATATTTAGGAGAATTCAGGTGAGCCCATGCCTTTACTCTGCCATCTTATTTCTACCATCTGAAATCAAAATTTTATAGCATTATTGTATACTAGAAGAAAGTAAACCCAAAATCATCATTAGACTATTTTGAAAATTTGAATTTGTTCCACAATGTTTGATATAATAGGGAACAAATCAAGCATAATGTGAATTTTGTGTTTGCCTATGTGCAATTTCATCCATCTCTAGAATGTAGAATAACTGACAAGCTTCAACCTTTCTAATACCTATTTTCACAAGCAAACTTCAGATCTTTTTCAAGATAAAGTGTCACATTTATTATATAGCTTTTGCAGCAGTAGGAGCTCTGGTTGAAGGAGAATTGGTCTATACTTATAAAATCCAACCCTACTTTCATCTTCTGCTATGATCAAAACCCATGATTCACTTGAGTTCTGAAGTTGCAACCTTCTTGCCTATACCTATTAATTTTGCAGGCCAAGGACCTTTGGGACCAAGGCAGCTGGCTGAAAAGCAGACCAAGTCTGGAGTCACCACTACTGTTTACTGTAGTACAGTCAATCCTCAATTTTCATGGGGGTAATCCTTCTAGAAAACCACACAAAAGTAGAAAATGTGAATGTTGATTCACTGAACATATAGGAAATAGGTGGTGAGATTCCCATGACCACTGTAAGGATTGAAATGACACCACCTGCTTGAGACTTATTGTAGGAAAGCTCCACCATGCTTAAAAGTCTAACTCTTGCTAAAGCTTATAATTTATTGGCGACCACTCATTAGATATTTTAGACAGAGTAGCTAGAATTTTAGCCCCTTACACTACCAAAACCTGTAATATTTTTTGAGGGTGGGGATATATGTCAGTTTATTTTCTTTCAGTCTCTAGTCTAGGAATTCTTAACCTAGAGTCTGTGAACTGGTTTTTGTTTTTTATTTTTTAAATATTTTGATAATTCTATTACAATATAATTGGTTTTCTTTGCAAATCCTGTGATACCTCGCATATATAAGAACATTTTTTTCTTAAAAGGGGTTAATAGGAAACCTGTAATATTTTGCTAGAGATTGCTAAAATACACTTTTTGCATATAATTCTTTATAACAAAATATTAATTCTGATAATGTATACTTTTCCTAACACATTAACCATGAAATATCCCATAAAATGTAGAGGAGGGGTAGGGACAGCAATAGAGATCTCCCCAGTTTCCTCTGAAACTGTCCATTTCATCATTTCTTATGACATAATAATATTCTATTATATTCATATACCACATGTTTTCAGAAAATACTTTAATATAAAGTACTTTAATAAATATTTAATTAAAAATAATATAAAATATTTGTAAACTATTAACAACATCTTGCTTGGAGAATTGTTCACACAATTCCACTGGACACTACATAATGTCTGTTGCTGATGTGGCAAGAAAAACCTTGTCAAGTCTTTGGATCCTCTTCTCTTATTAAAAATGAGTTTCATGTTATTCTTTAATGAAAAGTTCACTGGAGACTAAAGGTATTCTCTTCTCTACAGAAGTTTCCTGACTCTGAGTTTTCCTGCTTCCCAAATAGAAAAATTATATTCAGAAGTAACATAATGCATATCCCTCTCAGTCTTGTGCTGGCTCTTAAAGATGCAATGGGGAATAGCAGTATTTCCAATCATCAGACAATTCACTAGTCTCAAAGGGACAGAATGGTCAGAATGTAGTAGATTTTTTATCACCATGTTGATCCCTCAGATAATTCTAAACCCAAAATAATCACAGATTGGATTGTCTGTAAGAAAAACTGGTCCATCAGCTTTCTGTCTGAGATTATCCACTATTGTACAAATACCGATCCAGTTGGCATTTACCGTGAGTGCTAGCAACATAAGTGTGAATACCCTGGAGATCAACAGAACTGAAAGGGATATGAGAAGAGACTAGACATGGTAGAGGAAGAAATGTTTTTTTGACTGTGCTTGCTGTAGCAGGGGAGGGTAAACTAACAGTGCCATATCATGAAGTCTAAGCCATTTTGCTAGTTGGGCAGTTCCAGCATCTGCAAACTCAGATTGCATAAGCAGCAGTTTGTGTCCTGCTGAGTGGATCTGGCTCCCTTTCTCATCATCTAGATCCCCTGAACTATAATTCATCATAGTCCAAGTGCCTATTTTTTACTTCGGTATTGCCTTTTGTCAGTAGACCTGCCATCCTCGTTTACTCTGGGGTGAGCAGGGGCATATTTTAACACTGTTAAGAACTGAGCTGAACAGCTTGAGTAGGAACAAGCATTCAAATATGGTCAATGAGGAACAAAAGTCCATCACCTTTCACCAAGGTCATCACGTTAATGAGGTGTTTCTCTGATAGGCACTGAATACATACTTTAATATCACAACGTATATCTTTCAGAATCACCACCTTATGGTGATTAAATTATTAAAATACTTTTTAAAGGCTTTCTTTAAAGGGTAAATAGTGGGGGGCAGAGCTAAGATAGTGGAGGAAAAGCTGCGACTCCCCCAAGCTTTCAATAAACCCATTCACACACTCCCAAAATAATACCATAAGACAATTCCCAGAGAAACCTAACCCACATAAGAACAGAACGAGACTATATTCCAGTCAAAGACAGCAACTGGGATCACCTTCTGTTCAGGCTGTTAGAGGAGCTCAGCTTGTGGCCCGGACCCAGCCCAGAACAGACCATGCCTCCAGGGCCTTGGAGTCTTCAGCACTAGCAGGTTCTTCTGAGGCTCAGCTCATGGACCAGTGAGGGGTTTTGGTGGTTGGCCAGGGTGAAGTGGCTACAGTCTCTGCTGAAGTTGGGGTGAAAGTGCCCTGGTTCTGAACCAGTAGGCTCACTCAAGTGGTGGGGACCTAGTGGGGGAGGGGCACAGGCACACCAAGCTTCTGACCATAGAGAATCAGATTTCAATCAAACATCTGCTTCTGGGTTGAGATGAGTAGGCAAAGAAAACAGCAGACCATAGAAAACTTCTTAGGGGGAAAGATAGACCAGAATACACCCCCAGAAGAAGATAGTAACAAAGTAAAAATTCCAACATCCAAACCATCAACAGAGGAAGAACTCATGGTATCTAAATATAGATTGAAGTATAATTTTGTTTGTTAGCTACTCTTTCTACTCTTTCTAAAGTTATTTTGTCTGTTTTCTTTTACAACCTGACTAATGAGATGATGTTTTGCATAACTACACATGTATGACTTTTATTGAATTGCTTGATTTCATAGGGAGGGATGAGGAAGGAGGGAGGAAGAAAAATTTAGAATACAGAATTAGCTCAGGGACCTTGATCTCATCAGAGTGGGCTCATGGAGGGAATAGCATTCATACCCAATTGGGAGGAGTAATCTATTTAACCCTGTAGGAAAGTAAGAGGGGAGGAGGATAAGGAAGGAAGGGTGAAAAGGGGGAGTGCTGAGTGGGGGAGAGGATAGTCAGAAGTAAAACACTTTTGAGGAGGAATAGGTAAAAAGAAGATAGAGTAAATGTCATGGGAAGGGAGTGGGATGGAGGGAAATAGTTATGATGATTGATTATAATGGCAAAACATATGGTACCTACTTTGCTGGGCTATTTATTATGAATAAAATTCTCTATCAAGCTTAAGGTACTCTATACAGGTTATGATGAGCAGGATACTATCAGAAAAACCTGGAAAGACCTACATGAACTGAAGCAGAGTGAAATGTACTGTATACAAAATAACAGTAATAGTGGGAGATGATCTGCTGGGAAGCATGTGGTTATTTTCAGCAAGGTAATGATCCAATATAACCCTGAAGGATTTATGAAGATTGCAGCCCATCTGCAGAGAAAGAACTGATTGTATCTGAAAACAGATGGAAACACATTGTTTTAAATTCTTTTTTTCTTTTCCGCTTTGACAATTCCTTAATCTGAAGTTTTGGGGTTTTTTGACTGTTTTCTCTCACAACTAGCTAATATGGGAATTTTCCCATGACTACTTATTTTGAATTGCTTGAGTTCTTGTGGGTGGGGGGTGAGAATGGAGGGAGGAAGAGAAGTTGGAACACAAAGTTTTTAAAAATTGATGTTAAAATTTGTTTTTACATATATTTTGGAAAATAAAATTCTATTCAAAGCAAAAAGAAAAAAGTGAGGCAGGCCCTCCTCTCAAGGACTCACACTAACTGAGAGAGACAACACAGAAAATAAAGCAATTGAATAAAAGTATTAGGAGTGTAAGCTCATCTTCTGCAGGAAGTCTTCCCCAAGCCCTTTTCATTTCAGTGCTTTCCCTCTGTGAATTGTTTCCTATTGATCCTGTATATGGCTTCTTTTGTATCTATTTCTTTGTGTGTTGTCTCCTTAGGATCCTGTTAGATTGTAAGCTCCTTGAGGGCAGGAATTGTCTTTTGCCTCTTTTTGTGTCCTGAGCACATAGTAGGTGCTTAATAAAGTTGATTGATTGAAAAAACAAAACAAAATTAATTTCTATTGTACCCATTTAGGTAGTAAGCATTTATTAAATCATATTAATGTTAGGAGAGCATTGACCGCATTTAACACAAGCTGAAAAACCCTCAGTACCATATTGTCTCTGAGAGAGAGCACGTGGCTCCAAACAGAGTTAAGAAATCCTACATTACCTAGAAAGAGAGCTACTGGACAGCCTTCCTCCCTTATTGTGCCACCCAGAATAGTGTTCACCTTGAGATATCAGTTTTACACAGTCTTAAGCACTGCTCAAAGCTAATTGGCGAGAATTGTTTAGTTCCATTGGTTGATGTGACCTGAGGGTGGTCCATATTAAAATGAGCTCTACCTGATGAGGTCAGGGTCTAGTGAAAGACAGACCCCCACCCCGAGGGCAAAGGTACTTTCAGATTGGTGTGGGGTTTTTTGTTTTTGTTTATTTAGAACGTTATGTTTCCAAATTACATGTAAAAACAAATTTTGACATCAGTTTTTTAAAACTTTGTATTCCAACTTCTCTTCCTCACTCCTTCCCCCCTTTCCCCTTCCCCCTAAGAACTCAAGTATTTCAATATAAGTAATACATGAGTAGTCATACAAAACATCTCCAGATTAGCAAGGTTGTGAAAGAAAACAGACAAAAACAAAACTTCAGATTAAGGAACTATCAAAAAAAAATTATGCTTCAATCTGTTTTCAGATACTTTCTCTGTAGATGGATTGCATTTTTCATAAGACCTTCAGAGTTGTCTTGGATCATTGCATTGCTGAAAATAACCAAGTCATTCACAGCAGATCATCTCACAATACTACTGTTATTTTGTACATATTATATTTCACTCTGCATCAGTTCATGTAGGTCTTTCCAGGTTTTTCTGATAGCATCCTGCTCATGATTTTTTTTTGTTTCCAATAAAGTAACTAAAAAAAAATTATGTTTCAATCTGTATTCAAATACCATCAGATGGTATTTGGATTGCATTTTTCATAAGACCTTCGGAGTTGTCTTGGATCATTGGATTGCTGAAAATTACCAAGTCATTTACATCAGATAATCTCACAATATTACTGTTATTTTGTATACAGTAGATTTCACTTTGTATCAGCTCATGCAGCTCCCCCCAGGTCTTTCTGATAGCATCTTGCTCATTATTATTTTTGTAGTAAACTGCATTTATATAGTACTTTAAAGAGAGATTTCCTTACAATGAACCCATGAGGTTGATTATTGCAACAACAGTAATAGATAACTTTTATGTAGTACCTTAGACTTGACAAAGAATTTTCTTCACAATAACCCAGCAAAGTAAGTACCATATGTTTTGCCATCATCATCCATCAATCCTCATCCTCATCCTCAGTCAATCCTCATCATTGTCAATCAATCCCCATCTTCTTCATTCAATCCTCCTCATTATCAGTCCTCACCATCAGTCAGTCCTCATAAATCAATCCTCATCTTCCTTCAATCATCAGTCTACCAATCAATCAATCAATCCATCATCATCATCATCCATTACTCTTTTGTCCCTGCTTCAAAAGTTTTTTCATAATTACTGTTGTTAACAGTTTCCCTCCATCCTATTCCCTTCCCATAATATTTACTGTTTTCTATCTTCTTTTACCCTATACCTCCTCAAAAGTGATTTGCTTCTGACTTCCCTCTTCCCCTAATCTGCTCTCCCTTCTCTCACCCCTCCTTCTTTATCCCCTTCCCCTCCTACTTGCCTGCAGGGTTTGATAGATTAGTCCACCCAATTGAGTGTATGTTATCCCCTCCTTGAGCCAACTCTGATGAGATTGAGGTCTTTGAGCTAATTCTGATAAATGTAAGGCTCATTCACTTCCCCTCTCCTCTCTCATGTCTCCCCCCACTCCATAAGCCCTTTCCTGCTTCTTTCACGTGAGATTTCATCCCATTATACTCTCCCCTTTCCCTCTCTTCCAGTGCATTCTTCTACCCCATCACTTTTACCCTAAAGAAGTCATCATGGAGCAGCTTGGGTGTCACAGTGGACAAAGCACCCACCCTGGACCAAAAGTCAAAATTTCAAAAAGCCCAAATCCAGCCTCAGACATAAGACACTTACCAGTCCTAAAAAAAGAAGATGAAGAAAAAATAAATTATTTTACAGATATCATCCTTTCATAATCAATTCCCACTTGTGCCCTCTGTCTAAATGTATTCCTTTCAGCTGCCCTAATACTAAGAAAGTTCTTATGAGTCAGAAGTATTATCTTCCCATGTAGAAATGTAAACAGTTTAATCTTTTAATATCCCTTATGATTTCTCTTTCCTGTTTACCTTTTATGCTTCTCTGGGGTCTTATATTTGAAAGTCAAGTTTGCTATTCAGTTCAGTTCTTTTCATTACAAATGCCTAAAAGCCCTCTTTTTCATTGAAGTCCCATTTTTTTCTCTGAAAGATTATACTCAGTTTTGCTGGGCAAATGATTCTTCTCTGTAGTCCCATTCCTTTGCCTTCTGGAATATCATATTCCATTCTCTCCAGTCCTTTAATGTAGAAGCTACTAGATCCTGTGCTATCCTTACCACGGCTCCACAGTATTTGAATTGTTTATTTCTGGCTGCTTTCAGTATTTTCTCCTTGACCTGGGAGCTCTGGAATTTGGCTATAATATTCCTGGGAGTTTTCATTTTGGGATCTCTTTCAGGAGTTGATTGGTGGATTCTTTCCATTTCTATTTTACCTTCTGCTTCTAGAATATCAGGGCAATTTTCCCTGACAATGTCTTGGAAGATGATGTCCAAGCTCTTATTTTGATCATTGTTTTCAGGTAGTCCATCCAATAATTTTCAAATGATCTCTCCTGGATCTATTTTCCAGGTCAGCTGTTTTTCCAAGGAGGTATTTCATATTGCCCTCTATTTTTTTATTCATTTGGATTTTCTTTATTGTGTCCTGGTTTCTCATAAATTCACTATCTTCCATTTGTTCAATCCTAATTCTTAGGCAATTATTGTCTTCAGAGAGCTTTTGTATCTCCTTTTCCATTTGGCTTTGCAAGCTGTTGACGTTTTTCTCATGACTTTCCTGCATCACTCTCATTTCTCTTTCCATTTTTTCCTCTACCTCTCTTAATTTATCTTCAAAGTCCTTTTTGGGTGCCTCTATGGCCTGAGACCAATTCATATTTTACTTGGAAGCCTTTGACGTAGGAACCCTGACATTGCTATCCTCCCCTGAGTGTGCACTTCAATCCTACCTGTTGCCAAAGAAACTTTCTCTGGTTTGCAACTTTCTCTGTTGGCTCATCTTGCCAATCTTTTACTTGACTCCCAACTCCTTCCTAACATGGGGCCCCGCTTCCAGGATATACTGTCCCAAGCCTCAAGGGGTCCCAGGTGATAGAACTCAAGGAGGGGCAGGTTCTTTAATTGCCTGGCCTGTTCTCTGGTCCATAGATAACCCCAGGCCAACTTGCTAATTAACCAGCAGCAAAATTGTGTGCTGTGGTTGTTAGCTCTGATGAACCTGTGCCCTTCCCCAACCTGGGCCTCCACCATTCAAGATTTCTTCCTGGCTTCTGCTGGGTTAGGACAACTAAAATTCTTCCTCAGCTCCCACAGATACCCCTGAATCCTCCCCCAGACATTCAGCCCTCTCACCAGACCGTGAGCTTAGTTCCAGAAGATGCTGATGCTGCATCTGATTCAGAGGCTTTGGGGGTAAGTTTCTCTGGTGTAGCCTGCCTGGGGCTGGATCTGTGTCACACAACCAGTGGGGTAGGACTCCACTCCCAGCCCAGTACAGGAGGCCCCTCCTGCCGAACTTCTAAAATAATCTCAGCATGTCTTTTTGTGGGTTCTGCTGAAAAAAGGAATTGTCTTATCACTGTGTTTCATTTTTAGGAGTAATTGTGTCAGGAGCTCTGAGCATTTAATCAAATAGGTGTGGTTTTAATCTCTACTTTACTGAGTTAGTCTGATTTCTATTGTACCTTTGGTCTGACTCTGGAAGAGATCAGCTAAGGTTCTGTGGGGGTTTGGGGGGTCTCCCCAAAAACATTATTAATAATTATTTTCTCACAACAATTTTAAAGAACTGACAGGCTGAGAAAAGAAAGTATAGAAACAATAGAAAATTTTATGAAAATGAAAAAAGCAAGACAACATACTAAAATTTATGTTATGCAGTAAAAGTTCTCCTTAGGGGGGAAATGTATATCTTTTATAAATTTATAAATTTATTTTATAAATTCAGTTGGAAATCTATATAGTCCTGGAGTTATTTTCTTTTAGAGTTATGGGGGCAGCCAAGGTGGTGCAGTGGATAAAGCACCGGCCCAGTATTCAGGAGTACCTGAGTTCAAATCTGGCCTCAGACACTTGACACTTAATAACTGTGTGACCCTGGGCAAGTCAGTTAACCCCCATTGCCCCGCAAAAAAAAAAAAAAAAGGAAAAGAAAAAAGAAAAAAATAGAGTTCATTTATGGATTGTTCCATTATTTTTTTCTGATGTTGAGTGATTTCAACAATTTATTTCTTCCTTGCTTAATTTGAGTATTTTAATATTTTTGTTTGCATTCATCCATTTCCTCTAAATTATCATAATTGGACAAAATAATTTCTGGAAATTTCTTTTATTTCTTTAATTATTGTGAATTTTCATTTTATATGAACAACTTGATTTTCCTTTAAAAGTAATTAGAGGGATGGTACGGAAGAGTTCCAGGAAACTCATGATAGAAGAGGATCTCCAAATCCAAGAAAAAAAAAAAAGAACTGTGGAGTATAGATGCTGATTGAACCATACTATTTCTTTTGTTTTGGGTGCTGTTGTTTTTTTTTTTTCTATTTTGAGGTTTTGCATTACTGCCCTGATTTTTTCTCTTATAACAGGATTAATGCAGAAATAAGATTAATGTTATTATGTATATATATATATATGTGTGTGTGTGTGTGTGTATATATATATATATATATGTATATGTATATAGATATATAGATATAACCTATATCAGATTACCTGCTGTCTAGGGGAGGGGGGGAGGGAGGGGAGGGAGGGAGAAAAATCTGAAATTGTAAAGCTCATATAAACAAAAGTTGAGAACTATCTTTACATATAACGGAAAAAATAAAATACCTTATATGTAAAAAAAAAAATGTAATTAGAGGGGGCAGCTAGGTGGTGCAGTGGATAGAGCATCGGCCCTGGAGTCAGGAGGACCTGAGTTCAGATCCGGCCTCAGACACTTGACACTTACTGGCTGTGTGACCTTAGGCAAGTCACTTGACCCCAATTGCCTCACTAAAAAATAAATAAATAAATAGATTACCTAACTTTTTATTTATTTAAAGTTTGTAACTTTATTGATTGACCTTTTCTTTCATATTTCTTTCTTTGATTTTCACAATTTCTACTTAATTGTTCAGTTGGGGATTTTCATTTATTCTAGATGTTTTTAGTTGTTTTTTGGGGCATTTACTTGATTTTTTCCTTTCTTTTGTTAATGAAGCCATTTAAAGATAAACATTTTCTCCCAAACACTACTTTCACCTCCTCAAATAAGTTTTGGTATATTGTCTCACTATTTTCATTTTTTGGAAAAATTTTTCTATTGTTTCTATACTTTGTTCTTTGACCTATTCGTTTTTTAGAATTGTTATTTGAACTTCAATTAATTTCTTCTTTTCTTTCTTAAAAGAAAGTGAAAAATAGCAAGCTTCAGTCTATGTTAAACCAATATCAGTTCTTTCTTTGGATTTGGAGAGTATGCTTTATCATTGGTCCTTTGGGATTGTCTTGATTCATTGTATTGTTGAGTATAGTTAAATCATTCACAGTTCTTCATCAAACAATATTGCTGTCTCTGTGCACAATGTTCTTTTGGTTCTGCTCACTTCACTATACTTCCAGGCCTTTCTGAAATCATCCTGCATGTTATTTCTTTCTTTTTTTTTTTTTTTTTTTTGCTGGGCAATGAGGGTTAAGTGACTTGCCCAGGGTCATGCAGCTAGTAAGTGTCAAGTGTCTGAGGCCGGATTTGAACTCAGGTACTCCTGAATCCAGGGTCGGTGCTTTATCCACTGCGCCACCTAGTTGCCCCCATGTTATTTCTTAAAGCATAATAATATTCCATAACCATCATATACCACAGCTTGTTTAGCCATTCCCCAATGGATGGATAATCCTTTGATTTCAAATTCTTAACCACCACAAAAAGAGCTGCTATAAATATTTTTGTATAAATAGGTCTTTTTCTCTTTTGGGGGATTTCTTTGGAATATAAACCTAGCAATGATATTTCTGGATCAAAATGTATGCACAGTTCTGTAGTCCTTTGGGCACAGTTCCAAATTGTCTTAGCTTCTTTCTGCTTATCCTTTGGTTAGATTCATTTAGATACCCCACTCTTTTGGTTTTATTATTTATTTTGCCATCCAATTTCATTAATTTTTCTTTAAAGTATTTAGGTGCTACACTATTTCTTGCATAAATATTAAGTATTCATATTGATTTGTTACCTTTGGTGCATTTAGACATGCTACAATTTTGTTGCTTATCTCTTGATCATGTCTGTATTTACTATAGCTTTATCTGAAATCACGATTGCCATCCTTTTTATAAAGTTCAGCTGAAGTGTAATAATTTTGCTTCAGTTCCTCATTTAAATTTTATAGAAATCTTTATGTTTCAAGTGTGTCTCATGATCATCATATTATTGGATTCTGTTTTCTAAATCAGTTTGTTGTCTTCTGTTTTATGCATGAATTCATCCTATTAATATTAATGGTATTTTTGTTAATCGCATATTTCTGTCCATCCTGACTTATACTTTTTTCCCCTTTCTTTACTCTCACATCCTTTACAAATAAGCAGGTGATGCTTATTAGTGAATTTCCCAAACATATATGATCTATATATGAAATGGCCTATTTTTATTCTGTTGCAGCTCTTCTCTTTTCCTTTCTTCATTCCCAACTCCAGGTTTTTACTCCTATTCCTTTACTTTCTTTTACTTCCCTTTACTTTCTCTTCTGCACTATGGTAGTTTGTTTTGCTCATGACTCTTTCTTTACCTGTAATGCCCTCTTTTTTAAACTCCCCCTTCCACTCTCTTTTTTCTGCCCCATCCTATTTCCCTTTTGGGGTCAATTTACCATGATGTGTGTGAGTGTGTGTGTGTGTGTGTGCACGCACATGTGTGCAAGCATGTGTGTATGTGTAATTGTACTCAATCTTCCTTTGTCTGGTTCAGGTACAAGTGAGGTTCATAGGATGCCCTATCCCCCCATCTCTTCACCCAAGTTTAAATATTCTTCATCTTATTTATCTCTAATATGTTTCTAAGCCTTTCTTAAATCATCCTGCTTGTCATTTCTCTTTCCCTATAATCCCCTATCCATTCTGTTTTCTTCTTGTTGTAAGAACATCAAAACAAAACAATTCAGATTCTCTTTCATATTTACCTCTCTCTATGATCCCAAAGATATTCGAGTTCTGAGAATACCATTTTTTTTCATATTCCCACATTAACATGTAAACAACTCATCCCCACAAAGTTTCTTCCAGTTAAACAAATGTGTACACCGTTTTTCCCCTTGGCTCCTGCATTTCTATTTCTGAATGTTTACTCAATTTTGATCACTTCATCAGGAATATTTGGAAATCTGTTTCATTAAAGGTCTATTTCCCCCAAGTAGGATTATCTTTAGTTTTCCAGAATTTATTTTTGGGTGAAAGCCTTTATCATCATTTTTGTCCAGATAAAATATAATAACAATTGTCAAGTCTTATGTGATCTGATCTATGGCTCCTTAGTACTTAAATGCTTTCTTTCTGGCTTCATAAAGTATTTTTTCTTTGACCTGAATGCTCTGGATTTTGGCTATGATATTTCTTAGAGTGTTTCTTTCAAGAGATGACCAATGGGTTCTTTCTGTTTTATTTAGCTATGGTTCCAAGATATCTCGCAATTTTCACCTAAGATTTATTTTTTTGAAACATGGTATCCTTGGCTATTTTTTATCACGATTTTCAGATAATTTGATAATTCTTAGATTATGTTTTGTTTACTTGTTTTTCCAGGTAATTTGCTTTTGATATTGTATTTCTTTGTATTGTATTCTGTTTTCTTCTGTCCTTAAATGTTTTGATTAAAAATATTTCTTTTTGCCTCTGAGTCATTTTCCCAATGGCCCATTTTAATTTTCAGGATATTCAGTGCTTGGGCAAAGGTTTGTATTATTTTTTCCAACGTTTCAATTTTCCTTGCCTTTCCTTACTCCCTACCCATTTCATTTTGTACCTCTTATTTCTTTTCTTTCAGGTACTCTTATAATCCTTATAGCCAGAACACTTTTCTCTGAGTTTCTACTTGGACTTGTGGTGTAGCTATTTGGGATTTGCCCTTTGTACTTTTTTTCATTCCAAGATATTTTTTCATTATATTATTTTCTTTGACTTGCACATATCAGCAATCTCAGCATCTGGCTTGTGGTGGTGGTGGTTGGTTCTGCTCTTTATTCCAACTTTGCTTTTATGTACCTGTTTGTTATGGACCGAGTTGGTCCAGAGTATGGTGGCTAAGACTATGCTTCATCGCAAAGAATTATTTAGTTTTGTCTTCTGTTGTGGTTCAAGTCCAAACTATCTGGATGCTGGTTATGACAGGCCTTCTTGGGTGCAGCTCTGGAACTTTTCTTCTGATGTGGGCAAAAGTCTTGGTAGCCCTGCTACTGAGGCCTTTTTATTCTACTGCTTCAGAGACTCCTTGCCCCCCAGTCTCCACCCCAAGTCTAAGTTCTTCCTAGGGCCTTCCTCTTGAAAGTTCTTTTCAGTTTCTGTGGGGCTTAATTGTCTGTTTTAAGGTTTCCACCAGATTTTGTCTATCATTTATGTTGCTACAGATTAGGTAGAGGTGTCTATAGTTGATTCCCTTTCTTTTTATACAACTCCATTTAAAAATTTTACTGATGTTATGTTTGAAAATTAAGGTAAACTGATAGTGGTCTGAGCATGATCAATTTATTAGTTAGGCTAGCAGTAACCAATAAATTGGGTCAGTGACCTCTCTCAATGACCAAAAAACTACAAAGTAGGACTTACTAGCCTTCATATAGTTTTGGGAAGTACAAGAAAACAAAGAACAGAGTTGAACAGATAGGGAAAACAATGCAGGTCTGGTAGCTTCATGGGAGTGAGGACAGCATGATTGGTTACAAGTAGAGTAGGCTAGTATTCATATGGGAGTTAGCAATCACCCCTTTTTGTCTTAGAGGAATGCTTGATTGATTTATGGGACCCATCTGCCTGCTGAGGCTATTGATGGTGCACCAGGAATAGCAGACTCTCTGGCTCCTAAGAGGAAACTCCTGTGTCTAAGAAATGTTCATTGTTTGAGTCCACCTACAATGTTAGAGATAGTGGACCAGACTCCCTGGTGTCTCCCTGCATCCTTCAAGGATAACAGATTTCCTTGAGGTAAGAGTACAACAGTGATTAGTGGGAGAACTGGATGTCTAAAATTATAGGCAAAGAGCCAAAGAAATGTGGCTTGAGCAACCATATAAAATGGGACAGTAATATAGAATAGAATCAATTACAGAATAAAATAAAGTATAAAATGATACAGAATCAATTTAATTTTTTCACTGGGTTATTTGTGGGGGAATCTGGGTTCTTCTTGTTCCTTACAGATTGCTATCTCCCCTCAGTCCCCTGTTTTAATATTTCTTAAAGAAGGAACCAGAAGTGCAGGGATAGAGGAGTTAGTATGTTTCAAAAAAAAAAAAAAGGCAACAATGAAGAAAACACAACCTATATTTCCATGGTCTTTAGTTTCTTTTCAAAGCTTCACAAACTTGGTAATACTGTTTAACTTCTTTTTGGCATTGCTATTCATGCCTATGTTATTCATCAGGAATAAGTGACCTACTTAGGGTCATACAAGCTGAATCTGAATTTAGATTTCCTGACTCAAGGATTGACACTTTATCCACTATGCCACCTAGCTACTTATAAAAATAAATCCACCCACTACCACCTAGCTACTCATAAAAATAAAATATAATGAATATAGTGAAAAATTTAAAAATAGTGAAATTGACTTCTAATTATAATGACCAAGTTTATCCCTTCAGAAAAAAAAAGAAAATAATTACTCCCTTCTTTACACTTGTAGACCCTAAAATGCAGTCAAAACTACTTTGCTAGTGACAGAGGGGGAAAAAAGGAGACAATTCATATGGTTTAAAAAACACACCTAATAATTCGGATAAAATGGCTACTTCCCCCACCTCCACATTCACCATGGCAACAGAGCATGCATTCCTTCAGGGAATTGTAAACTAATACAAATGGTTTTCCTGTTTCCTAAAGTATCAGACTAGTATACAGGTGAGGTGTATTCCAACCACATTTTTCTTCAATACCTTTTATTTGCTAGCATAGTTAATTTCCAATATTGTATAGCTTGCAAATTCTAATCTGGCACCTTGCTTTATGCACAGTTTGTTTTGATGAAGGCCTTGAAGTGGTTTTGAATTTCTTGCAAAAATTTAAGTATGTGGATTTTAGCTCAGAGAAGTTTTTCATTAACTTTCTAGATTAAGACTATGTTTGGCTTGCAAGGCAATTAAGATATCCATTTATTGATGTTATTTTTATTATTTCAGATAGGTTAGAACAAATCAATATTGAAAAATTCTAAAACTGTTCAGATATTTTATGTAATTACCAAATAAAATTCTAGAAGTAGTAATATGGCAACTTACAGCCATGGAAGCAATAGTGTAGGAATGGAAACAATGGATTTTTACCCCTCTGTCAGTCTATAATGATATAATTTTTGGAAAACTCCTAAAATCACAAGACTATTTTCATCTTTCATAATAATAGGTTACATAGTTTTATTGAGTTCCTAATTTAGAAATTAGGAGGAATGCAATCTGACATTGACTGACACTATCAGTCTTTTACCTGCATATAAGCAATGAACAATTCTGTAAGCATTATAAAAAGAAATTATTTTGCATTGTCACCACTGTGACTGTATTTCCACATGGATTTAATAAAGTTAGTTACTATATTGTCAGTAAATTTTCATATGTTTAGACTTGTTAAAGTAAAACATTTATATGTGAATGGTAAATTTTGGGGAGGCATTTTCTGTTGTCTGCTTTTAATTATGCACATGGTAAATTTGATTAATAATTTTGTGTGTTGCATGGATTTTGCAGGGCCAAAATTCACATACCTTTCTCCTCTCTTTATATACCCCTAAATTATTATTTTAAAAGATTTTAAATGTGGAAAATCAGTTCTAGTATCATATTGCACACACAAATATTAACAAAAGCTTAGAACAGATTGTGCATTTATACAAACATATGTAGTCATCTAATTTTAATATTTTTAACAAAAGATAATATAAGGTGAATGTCATGTTTATTTTTCATCACTTCCTTTGTAGGTATTGCTTCCATGACAGTACCAGTGTATATTGCAGAGGTTTCTCCACCCAATTTAAGAGGCAGATTAGTTACAGTTAACACATTATTCATCACAGGAGGGCAGTTCTTTGCAAGTGTTGTTGATGGTGCCTTCAGTTATCTTCCAAAAGATGGATGGAGGTATGTACACTATTCTTTTATTTAAATTATCAAATATTCAAATATGTATATTATCAAGTTTTTAGTACATCTAGAAGAAGCTTCAGTGGTTTAAAAAGTATATAAGCAGCTTACGGTTGCTTATGATTAGTCACTTCCTAATTTATGTGATGATACCTGACTGCAGGGTTTGTGTACTCTTCAACAAAAAATATAGTCTGAAAGTGGACAAGTGCTAATATTTGATTTAATAATAAAAAGATTATCAATGGGATGGTATTTTAATAGCATTTCAATAACAGCTAACTGTATGCAGCCTTTTAGAAAATTATTTTTATAAAATAAGTGTGGTAATACTTATTCTTGAATAATATTGACATGCTTTTGATGAATTATAAATAAGTAATTTTGGATTTAGTCAGGTAAATATTAACCCAAGGAACTTTGGATTTCAAATAAATATGTAATACTACAAAGAAAAATGTAGAGTACATTTATACTTAATTTGTCCATCTTTTGGCTCATCCAAAGTTAGATTGGACAAAAAGAAATAATGCGAAGCTTTGTATTCAAGTGAGTTTTTAGTAATCATATATAGGCAATACGAATTAATTAAAATTAAAAGATATGGAACTATGGTTGGCTGTATATGCCCAAGACTTTGTGACTTTACTCATGACAGCTATGCTTTTGCATTCCTCTGCCTAGGTTCAATGTCTATCAGTTAATCAATAAGCATATATTAAGCACCTACTATTTGCTAGGCCCTTGGGATACAAACAAACAAACAAAAGGAAGTGAGTCCCTACTCTCAACAAGTTTATATATTTTTTATTAACAAGTTTATATTTTAATGGGAAACAGTACACACACACAAACACACCTACATAGGTATACGTCTGCATATACATGGAAAGATGATGAAAGCTAACATCAAGGTGGGGAAGAGGTAGCACTAATACCTGAGGTGACCCATATCATAAGGGTTTATGTGTGAATTCTAAAGTAAACAGGGATTCCAAGTGGCACATGAGAGGTGAGAGCATTCTCAGCACTCAGTTCAGTAAGTTAAAAAATCAGAGGCAGGAGTTGAGTGTCATATATGAAGAGCCTCAAGAAAGCCAGCATAAGGATAGGCAGAGCTAATATAGTAAAAATGACAATACTGCCTAAATTAATTTACTTATTCAGTGCCATACCAATCAGACTACCTAAAAATTATTTTATACAGCTAGAAAAAATAATAACAAAATTCATCTGGAAAAACAAAAAATCAAGAATGTCCAGGGAAATGATGAAAAAAAATTCACAGGCAGGTGGGAGAGCGGTACCAAACCTGGAGCTTTACTATAAAGCGGCAGGCATCAAAACCATCTGGTACTGGCTAAAAAATAGAGGGGTGGATCAATGGAATAGGCTAGGCTCAGGAAATGCAGTAGTAAATGACACTAGTAATGTAGTGTTTGATAAACCCAAAGACTCCAGCTTCTGGAATAGGAACTCAGTATTTGACAAAAACTGCTGGGAAAACTGGAAGATAGTATGGCAGAAATTAGGCATAGACCAACATCTTACACCTTATACTAAAATAAGGTCAAAATGGATACACGATTTAGACATAAGAGGTGATACCATAGGTAGATTAGGAGAGAAAGGGATAGTCTACCTATCAGATCTTTGGAAAGGAAAACAGTCTTTGACCAAACAAGAGATAGAGTATATTATAAAATGCAAAATGGATGATTTTGATTATATTAAATTAAAAATTTTTTGTACAAACAGAAGCAATGCATCCAAAATTATAAGGGAGGCAGAAAGCTGGGAAACAATTTTTGAGGCCAGTACTTCTGATAAAGGCCTCATCTCTAAAATATATAGGGAACTAAATCAAATTTATAAGAACCCAAGTCATTCCCCAATTGAGAAATGGTCAAAGGATATGAACAGGCAGTTTTCTGATGAAGAAACCAAAGCTATCTATTCCCATATGAAAAAATGCTCTAAATCTCTAATGATTAGAGAGATGCAAATTAAAACAACTCTGAGGTGCCACCTGACACCTATCAGAATGGCTAAAATGACAAAAAAAGAAGATAATAAATGTTGGAGAAGCTGTGGGAAAATTGGAACACTAATTCATTGTTGGTGGAGCTGTGAACTGATCCAACCATTCTGGAGAGCAATTTGGAATTATGCCCAAAGGGCGATAAAGCTGTGCATACCCTTTGACCCAGCAATACCACTTTTGGGTCTTTTTCCCAAAGAAATCATGGAAGGGGGAAAGGGACCCACATGTACAAAAATATTTATAGCTGCTCTTTACGTGGTGGCAAGGAATTGGAAGTTGAGGGGGTGCCCATCAATTGGGGAATGGCTGGACAAGTTGTGGTATATGAATACAATGGAATACTATTGTGCTGTAAGAAATGATGAGCAGGAGGAGTTCAGAGAAACCTGGAGGGTCTTACGTGAGCTGATGATGAGTGAGATGAGCAGAACCAGAAGAACATTGTACACAGTATCATCAACATTGAGTGTTGACCTACTGTGATGGACTATATTCTTCTCACCAATGCAATGGTACAGAAGAGTTCCAGGGAACTCATGATAGAAGAGGATCTCCAAATCCAAGGAAAAAAAAAAGAACTGTGGAGTATAGATGCTGATTGAACCATACTATTTCTTTTGTTTTGGGTGCTGTTGGTTTTTTTTTTCTATTTTGAGGTTTTGCATTACTGCTCTGATTTTTTCTCTTATAACAGGATTAATGCAGAAATAGGATTAATGTTATTATGGGTATATATATATGTGTGTGTATATATATATATATCTATATGTATATGTATATAGATATATAGATATAACCTATATCAGATTACGTGCTGTCTAGGGGAGGGGGGAGGGAGGGGAGGGAGGGAGAAAAATCTGACATTGTAAAGCTTGTATAAACAAAAGTTGAGAACTATCTTAAAAAAATACCTTATATGTAAAAATTAATTAATTAATTAATTAATTAAATTTTTAAAAAAGTCAGCATAAGCAAAGAAAAATAATATAACATAGGACTGGAAAGGGAGAATGGTGTCATACCGTGAAGCTCTTTAACTGCCAGAGGAATTTATATTTGGCCTTAAGCAACTAGGGAGCCATTGGAATATATTGAATAAGAGATGACATGGTCAAACATGTACTTTAGGAAAAATCATTTTGGCATCTGTGTAAGTGGGATGGAATAGAGTCAAGAGAGACTTGAGGCAAGAAGATCAATTTGGAGGCTATTGTTATAGTTTAGGCAGGGGATGATGAGAGTCTATATGTGGTACCTAAGAGATTGGTGAGATAATAAGGGAAAGGGACATATGCAAGGAACTCCTTTAAAAAACAGAATGGACTAAATGGAAAAAGAGGTACAAAAGTTATATATCAATTGAAATATTGAAATATGAATTGGTCTCAGGCCCAAAAACTCTGCCTGGAAGAGCTCAAAAAGAATTTTAAAAACCAAATAAAAGAGGTAGAAGAAAAATTGGAAAAAGAAATGAGACTTATACAAGAAATTAATGAAAAAAGATTGACAGCTCGATAAAGGAAACATTATAATGGAAATATACATATGTATATATTTCACTGAATTTACTGAAGGGAACAACTCTCTAAAAAGTCAAGTGGGCAAAATGGAAAGGAAGTACAACATCTAACTGAAGTAAATAATTCCTTAAAAATTAAAATTGGGCAAGTGGAAACTAATGACTTTGAGACATCAAGAAAACAATATCAAATGAAACAAAATCAAGAGAATGTAAAATACTTCATTGGAAAAATATTGACCTGGAAAATAAATTGAGGAGAGATAAGTTAAGAATTACTGGAATACCTGAAAGCTACAATCAAAAAAAGAGCTTAGATTTCATCTTTCAAGAAATCATCAAGGAAAACTGCCCCAATATTCTAGAGCAAGAGGCTAAAATAGAAATTAAAAGAATCCACCAATCACCTCCTGAAAGAGATCAGTCAAGATTTGGCGATTTCTACAATAATGGATTAGAGGGCTTGGAATATGATATTCCAGAGGTTAAAAAAGCTAGGATTACAAGCAATAATCACCTACCCAGAAAAACTGAGTCATCCTTCAGGGGGAAAAATGGGCACAAATAAAGTCAGTTCTAAACAATTGCTTATGGATAGGCCAAGCCAATATAATAAAAATGATAATTTTGCATAAATAAATTTACTTTTTCAGTGCCGGTAGTAATCAAACTACCAAAAATTATTTAATAGAACTAGAAAAATAATAGCAAAGTTCATCTCAAAGAACAAAAGGTCAAGAATATGAAGTGAATTAACAGGAAAAAAATACAAAGGTAGGTGGCCTAGCAGTGCCAAATATCACATGATGTTATAAAGCAGTAATCATCACAACTATCTGGTACTGGGTAAGAAATAGAATGGTGTATCAATGGAATAGATTAGGTACACTAGACAATAATAAGCTAGTGTTTGATAAACCCAAAGACCGCAGCCTTTGGGATAAGAATTCACTTTGACAAAAAATGCTGGGAAAACTGGAATACAATGAGGCATAAATTAGGTATAGACCAACATCTCATACCATATACCAAGATAAGGTTAAAATGAATATACAATTTAGACATAAAGAGTGATACCATAAGCAAATTAAAACAGCATGGAATAGTCAACCTGTCAGATCTATGGAGAAGAGAAGAATACATGACCAAAAAAGTGATAGAGAGAGAGCATCACAAGATATAAAATAGATAATTTTGGTTCTATTAAATTATAAAAGGAATTTTACAACCAAATTTAAAGTTTCAAATGCAACTAAAATAGAAGGAAAGCAAAAAGCTGGGAAGCAATTTTTATATATTGTCTCTGATAAAGGCCTCATTTTTCAAATATATAGAGAATTGAGTCAAATTTATAAGAATACAAGCCATTTCCCAATTGATAAATGGTTAAAGGATATGAACAGGCTGTTTTCAGACAAAGAAATCAAAGCTATCTACAGGTATATGAAAAACAGCTCCAAATAATGTTTTATTAAAATATTCAAAATATGACATTTAAAATCTAATGTATGGTCGCCCTTTTTTTGCCCCCAGTGTTCGGGGGGGGGGGGAAACTAGCTAGGGTTTACTTATAAGTTAGAAATGTCAGCACCAGTTTTTGGCATTAAGCATTTATTAAAGAGTAAAGAGAGAATGTGTGGAGTGCAGAAAGTTAAGAAAGAAACCTGTCTACCCTAGAGTTGAGACTGGCCTCCTTCGTCTCCTTCTCTTTCTGCCACCAACATGAGGTTCTGGGAATGCAAGAGTGAGAGAGAGAAAGAGAGAGAGAGAGAGAGAGAGAAAGCCTGCTGCACTTCTTACTTCCTGCCTCCCTGTGGGACAGGAAGAGGAACGGTCTCCACACAAAGCTCCAAGGGAATTGGCTGATAGCATTCAAGTCCATTGATTTGACATGACTTAAAGGCGGTTCATGAATTGTGATGTGACTTCCAGACACTGATTTGACCTCAGAAAGGTCATTTCATGCTTTTGCGGCAGGTGGCCCTGGTAATAATAGTCTCACACTCCCCCCTGTGCTTCATGAAGAAACATGGTTTCCTTACATGAAGCAATAACATTACAGATACTTATGTAATAAGTAATAAGTAAAGGGAATGAAAAGAGAGAAAAGAAATTGAGCGACACATTGACAGAAGCTAAAGGGGGCACTCCCCTTTAGCAAGTGGACATTACAAACAAAGAAAAACTAAAGGGGGCACTCCCCTTTAGCAAGTGGACATTATCAATAGTGTATGCAATGGGGAAAAGAAAAACAGGAAAATGTCCATTTAAGTCTTTGAAAGTATTATCTCAGATGGTTCCTGGGATGTCATCTGTGTATAGCTCTAGATTCTGGGCACATGGTCTTGGGTATGGTTGTAGAGTTTAAGTCCTTCAGATGTAGATGCTGATGATCAGCTAGAAAATCCCCTCAGCTGGAAAGTTTCTTACAAAATTTATCTTAAAACAATTTTAAATAGCTTTGCCAATAACCAAATCAAACAATGAGAGTTCTCAAAAACATACGTCTAAGGAAATTTAGAATCTTTTAGAGATTTTATAATTATTGTCCAGTTGTTACACATGAAACATATGATAAAAACAAAAATTGAAACAGTCTCTAAAACTTAATATTACTACACTCCCCCTGTGTAGAATAAATTGAGAAGACAATTGTGATATTAATTTAGAAAATAATTTTTATCTTTGTTTCATCATTTTTTGTATCATCTGACTAATTATCCTTATGCCATTACGAGAAATTAAAGAATTTAATATAACTGGTAAAAGATGTCAAGGCCAAATCCAACATTGTATTTATCATGACACCTGAGATAATTATGGGGTTAACATTAAAGAACAGAGGGGAAACTAAGTGAAGCTTAATCAGATGCATAGGATTGAGATGTCCATGACATCAGGCATATAGGAGGGGGAATCGAAGTCAGGCTTAGAATCAACCTAGACGTCCAGTGCTATGTGGGGGGAAAATTAAACCAAGAGAATGCAACTTCAGCTCTGGACAATGGCTGTTCTCTCAGACTTTCCCAAGGCAGTGCACTGCCTGGACTTTGTGTCTCCCCTTCTGTGACAGTTCAGTGCCTGCTCTTGTATGTATCCCTCTCATGGATGGCTGGCATTATGGCTGCTGAGTATCTGATAACTCAGAATAAAGGCAATTAATGTCTCATATGGTAAGTTCCCATAATCCAAGTCTCATATGGATTTAACAACTGAGGATAATGATGACAGCAAAAAAGTGTAATTTTGCTTTGACTCAGAATATAATATACACTGTGCAATAATTCCAAATAATATCTTTTTTTAGCTTGGTAAAAATAATACTTGTAGAATTAATTTACATATGTCATGGCAATCAATTTACCAAGGAAATACTTTATATAATTTGATCAAATAATCAGTTGGAAAAACAAACAATTTAGAATATGGGAGAATAATACTCCCAGACTTAATATTGTATTATGAAATCAAGACCATCTTGCATTGGTTCAAAAATAGAGAGACAGATGAATAGAACAAAATACATATGGAAGAATAAAAGACAATAAAATTCAAACTGGCTTAAAGCATAATCTTAAAATAATGAAAATCTCTATGAAAATAAACTCATACTATTAATTTCAAAATGTAGATGCAATAGCATAAAAAAAACCCTATGTAACATTTGCACTGACATTATTATTCATTATTATGTAGCAATTGGAATGATGCCACATGCTGGAAAGTTACTGTAGGAAAGCTCCCCCATGAGGAGAAGGTGTCTGAGGGCAAGCCATGCAGCTTTCTTTGGTGTCAGGAAGTGACATTTGCTCATGGGTGCTATCAATCAAGGCTACCAGACAATTAGCTTGGAGATGTGTGTGCAAGTGGATGGCATGTTGCCAGTTTCACAGTAGGCTTGTGGGATGAAGGAGGTGTGGCTCACACTCTTTCGTGAGGACTCTCACGAAGAGTGGAGCTAAAATGTGTTCTCCCTTTGATAGATAGATGAATCTAGGCTTTTCTCTCTCTCTCTCTCTCTCTCTCTCTCTCTCTCTCTCTCTCTCTCTCTCTCTCCACCAAATTCTTAAAAGTCTAACTCTTGCTAAAGCTTATAATTTATTGGCGACCACTCATTAGATATATTAGACAGTATAGTTAGAATTTTAGCCCTTACAATTACATAATTTCCATGAATTCATTATTCATGGTACTGATTATATGTGGGAGCAAATAATCAGAGTCCTTCTCTCTGATTTTGATGGCAGTTAGAGTTGGCAGCAATACCTGGAAAGGACCTGCCCAAGCTAGCAGAGTCCCCCTAGTCTGCTGAAAATTTTTGATATATACAGTCTCCTGGTCTCAAATCATGTAAGGAGAAGTCCAAGGGGCCAACTTGTATGTACTGCTGCTCCTGCCTCATGGAGTTCACATAATCTGGCTTCTAATTCCTGTATATAGGAAGTAACAGAGGTATCTCCCCCCCCCCCAACCAATGATGTATATACTGGGGAAAAAGGTATTGCTTGGATAGGAGGATGGCCAAAAAGCATCTCAAAAGGTCTTGGCCTGCTGCACAGACAGAACAGTGCCAAGAGTAGAACATCAGGCCAATACAAATGAGTTTCTGTGCACAA
This sequence comes from Dromiciops gliroides, assembly GCF_019393635.1. Classification (NCBI taxonomy): domain Eukaryota; kingdom Metazoa; phylum Chordata; class Mammalia; order Microbiotheria; family Microbiotheriidae; genus Dromiciops; species Dromiciops gliroides. The sequence goes on along the minus strand of NC_057865.1, from coordinate 207,669,623 downwards.
TTTGCCAATCATGCTCTTAAACTCTTTATTCATACATTCCACCTGGCCTGAGCTTTGTGGGTGGTAGGGTGTATGGAACTTTGGAGTTACTCCTAGGAAAGAGTAAATTTGGGATAGAACAGAGTCAGTAAAATGTTTGCCTTTGTCATCATCAATGTGGGCTGGTGGGCCAAAGCAAGGAACTATTTCTTTGAGAAGAATGTTGGCAGCAAATGTAGACGCGGCTCGGGGACATGGAAAAGCTTCTACCCACTGAGTGAGTTGATCAACTATAATAAGACAAAAGTTATAACATCCTGCCTTAGGCATTGTGATATAATCAATTTGTAGATGCTCAAAAGGTGTATATGCTATAGGATGTCCTCCATAAGCTTTAGCCCGGAAGGCATGTTGATTATAAGTCTGACAGACAGGACAAGAGGCACACACCATAGAGGCCACATTAGTAATTCCAGGGGCAATCCAAGCTCTTTTTACTAAGCTTACAATTCCTTGTGTTCCAAAATGGCCTTTTCTTTGAATAGATAGGCATACTTAGTGGTAGAAACTCCGGAGGAGAAGCGGCTATCCCTCTAAAGTCACCCAGACCCCATTGATCTCTTTAGCCTTGAATTTATTTTTCTACTTCTCTACTTCAGAATTATCATAAGTCAGAGAAATGGAAACATTATCAGAAGATGAGAGGTTAAATACATGTTCAGGAGCTTCCAAAGCAGCAAGCTTAGCAGCAAGCAACAGCAGCTCATTCATTCCATTCCATTTTGAGATAGGGTCGCTTTTTTCCCCATATGAGCAGGACAATGAACAATAATAGATAAGGCAGATAGGAGATCTTCATAAATTCTCCGTTAGCAATGACTTTGCCAGCAGAGGTTTAAAATCCTCTCTGCAGCCACAGCATCCTACAACATGGCAACTAAATCCGTATCTGGAATCAGTGTAAACAGCAGCACTTTTTACTCTGGCTAGAGAACAGGCTTGTGTGAGAGCCACAAGTTCAGCAGCCTGTGCACTAAGATAGGAAGGCAGAGAACCTGCCCAGATAGTATTATGATCAGAAACTACAGCAGAACCTGTATGGTGTATTCCCTCACATATAAATGAGGATCCATCAGTATAAAAAATTAAATCCGGGTTCTCTAAGGGTGTGGCAAAAAGATCATCATGAGGTTTCTCAGCTATGTCAACTAGGGAGGTGCAGTCATGCAAAGGCTCTCTTGAGAATGACAGGTCAGGAAGTAGTGTTGCTGGGTTAAAGACTGTACAACACTTTAAAGTGATTCTCTCATTTCCTAGCAGGGTTACTTCATATCTGGTGAGCCTTTGATCTGAAAAAACTTGTGTCCTGTGATGCAGTAAGAGAGCCTCAACTTCATGAGGGCACTATCCAATTAGAGAGTTACCTAAGACCAGATCAGAAGCTTTTTCTACAAAAAGTGCAGTGGCTACCATGGCCCGAAGGCAAGGTGTTGTTCCAGCAGCTACAGAGTCAAGTTGAGTAGAATAATAAGCTATTGGGTGCTGGACAGGTCCTAATTTTTGAGTCAGGACTCCAGAAGCTACTCCTCTCTGGTAATGTACAAAAAGAATAAAAGAATTACTGTAGTCTGGGAGTCCTAGTGCAGGTGCTGGTAACAAGGCCCATTTTAATTCTGTTATAGCTGAAAAATGCTGGGAAATCTGGCTGTAAATGTTCTGGGACAGAATTTTTGGTTAGAGTTGTAGGAGGCTTAGTAATTTCACCAAAAGAGGGTGTCCATTGTCTGCAATACCTAGCTGCTCCCAGAATAGCCCTTAGCTGCTTCTTAGTAGAGGGGCAGAGAGTTGTTGAATAGTCTGGACATGCTTAGGAGAGATGGCTCGAGTGCCAGTAGCCAAAACAAAACCCAAGTATTCCACCTAAGGTAAACACCATTGTACCTTCAACTTAGAGACCTTATAGCCTCTTTTGTGCAACTCTAGTAACAAATGGTGACTGTCTTCCTGGCAAATCTCAGCATTAGGTATAACCAGGAGTAAGTCATCTACATATTGGACTAAAGTGGAAACTTTAAAGGTAAAGGAGACTAAATCTTGTTGTGAAATTTGAGAGAATAGTGTGGGACTGTCAATAAACCCCTGGGGGAGTCTGGTCCAAGTCTACTATGTATTTTTCCAGGTGAAGGCAAACAGGTATTGGGAATCATGATGTACTGGTATTGAAAAGAAGGCAGAACAGAGATCTACCACTGAAACATGTTGCTTCACATGGGATTGAGGAAATTATAGTAGCAATATTGGGCACTATTGGATGTCTAGGTATAACATAGGAGTTAATTGATTGCAGATCTTGTACAAAACAGGAAACAGGTTTGCCATTTCGCTCAGGATTGGGCTTCTCAGTGGGCAAAATAGGAGTATTACATGGGGAATGATGGCATGGGACAATGAGGCTTGTCAAAGCCTCAATTATAGGAGCAATTTCCTCAATGGCTTTCCTAGATAAGGGATATTGTGGTGGTGGGCCATCTTTGGTCTTAATGGTAACAAGCACAGCAGATTTAAGGAGACCTACATCAAAAGAGGAAGAAGCCCAGAGGGACTCAGGAATAGCAGAAGGGGTTTCAAATGTATCCCTCACTGTTTCTTGAGTGTCGAGATCAAAGTTGGCAGCAAATGGACAGTATCCTCTGGCAATTCCAGGGAGATGCCACCATTTGGAGAACAAGATATGGTTGCTCTAAGTTTACAAAGGAGGTCATGACCTAATAGATTTGCAGGAGAGTCAGGCATAAGTAGAAATGAATGTTCTACTGTTAATGGGCCCATAGATACCATGTGAGGGATTAATTTTGCAACTGTTAGAGTTTTCCCTGAAACTCCAATTACATTTAGAGATCCAATAGATGTACATTCAGGGCCAGGTTTGCTCACTGGGACTGATCTTGAGGCTCCTGTATCTAATAAACAATCATAATAAGTGTCCCCAACCCTAAGGGTTACATGGGGTTCATTACTTTGGGGAGGTGAATGGACTGGCACAAGGGGACTAAAAATCTCGGGGTCTGGAAAGGTAAAGTCTTCAGATTCCACTGTCCTTTCCCCTCTCCTACACCATCAATCCTCTGTATCTCTCTGAGATGATCTATTACTGTTTTGATTCTGCCTTTCTGTACCTCTCTGAGAGGGTCTATAATGGTTTGATTCTGCCACTCCATGCCTCTCTATAGGATCTATAATTGTTGTGATTCTTCCCCCTGAAGGGATTTCTAAATTCACCAGTCATCATCTGTTGGAGTTCTCTTTACATAATCCTACAGTACTGCATTGTGTGTCCCTGTCTACTGCAGTAATAACAAAATCTAGGGTGTTGATAGCAATTCTCAACTCCCTGACCTTGCTGCCTCATGGTTTCCTGTATTAGAGCTAAAATGCCCTGTCTGTTCCTTTCTTCCCTCTCATTTCCTTTATAAATATATGTTGCTATTTCCTTGATTCAGGGTATTCCAGCCTGGACATTGCCTTTCAAAATATTTCTGTATTTCTGTCAGGGATCAGTGCATAAAATAGCTAATGATAAAGTGTGCATCTCTAGAATCTAATGGGTTTAATTTAGTATATTGTTTGGCACACTTACACAGTCTCCATGTGTATTAGATCTTTCATTAGATTCTTGAACTGTATCTATAAATTTTTGCCAATAATCAGTCTTGCTAGGACAGGATTGCCTTTAACTATGTTTCCCTTGCTTCCTGCATCTTATTAAAATGTTTAGGGATATTGGTGTCCCAGTTAGGGTTTTCTAAAGGCCATCGAATAGCAACTTTTCCTGGTGTTTCTAAGGAGTTTGCTGCAGCTATTATATCATCTCTTTCCCCTGGAGATAATATTGTTTCCATGAGATCAGTAACATCATTCCAGGTGGGCTGATATCCTCTGAAAATTGGCCTACAGTGGCTGATAACTGCTATGGGATCCTCATCAAATTTAGCAATATCTCGTTTCCACGAACTCAAATCTTTGGGCCCAAAAGGCATGTATTGTCTGAGTCTTAGTACAGCACCATTCTTACTACAGCACCATTTTGACCATGGGTGAGGATCTCTTGAAGGGGAAGAATTTTGATCTCTGTCTCCTCTACATGTGAATCTTCTCCTTTTTTCTTTTTTCTTTTTTTTTTGGTTGGCATAGAGGATATAGAGGGAGAGGGAATAGGAATTGGGTCCTTTAAAGGTGAATTTTTTCTTCTTTTCTTTTTTTTCTTTTTCTGTGTATGTGTTGGGTCATTTGGCATTTCAGCCTGAGAAACAGGCTTACATTCAAACTCAGGCTTAGATTCCCCTTCTCTTGCATCCCCTTGGGTCAGTTCCTTGCTCACTATATTCTGGAGATCCCAATAAGTAAAATCTATGGGGGAATTAAAATGCAGGAGTAATTGCAAATTTTTCAATGTTAGGGAATCAAAAGATCTGTTTTCTGACCATTGGTTCTCTAATAAGCTAAAATATTTTTCATGCTACTTAAAACACAGTTTGATAAACTTTGCTTTTTTCCTGCCTGGCTGAATTGGTAGCTTATAAGAATCCCATGCTGTGAGTATCATTTCTAGGTGAGACCCCTGTATTATATGGTAGGTTTCAATATTTTTAGTCCTCTCATTGTAATTAAAAAATTTCCTCACTATAACACAAAGAAAAGTAAAAATAAAAATAAAAATAGGAATAGAATATTCAAATTCAAACAGACCGATTGTAAACATGATCTTAACCTCCATTTATGTGAATAGCCAGACTAAGGTACTTAGGAGATTGAGGAGACCCATTTGAAAATTTAAAGGGATAGACATATGGAAATAGGAGAAAATTTCTTACCCAATATGAAGATCAGAAGATTGAGGGGTTCAGCACTCCACTTTATGGCTCACCAACTATGACGTTTAAATTCTAATGTGTGGTCATCTTTTTTCTGCCCCCAGTGTGACCGAAAACTAGCGAGGGTTTACTTATAAGTTAGAAGCATCAGCACCAGTTTTTGGCATTAAGCATTTATTAAAGAGTCAAGAGACAATGCGTGGAGTACAGAAAGTTAAGAAAGAAACCTATCTACCCTAGGTTCAGACTGGCCTCCTTCTTCTTCTCTTTCTGCCACCAACACGAGGTTCGGGAACAAAAGAGTGAGAGAGAGAGAGAGCTCGCCTCACTTCTTAACTTCCTGACACCCTGTGGGACAGGAAGAGGGGCAGTCCCCACACACAGCTCCAAGCTAATGGGCTGGTAGCATTCAAATCCATTGATTGACATGACTTAAAAGTGGTCCATAAATCCATAAATTTTGAGGTAACTTCTGGATATTGACTTGACCTCATGCTTTCTTGGCAGGGGGCTCTTGTTATAATATTCTCACAAAAATCAAACAACTCTGAGGTACCACCTCACACCTATCAGATTGGCTAATATGACAAAAAGGGAAAATGAAAAATGTTGGAGAAGATGTGGGGAAATAGGGACACTAATACACTGATCCATCCATTCTGGAGAGTAATTTGAAACTATGCCCAGAGGGCAACCAAACTATGCATACCCTTTGATCCAGCAATACCACTATGAGCCAGACTACTACTAGATCTGTATACCAAAGTGATCACAAAAAAGTGAAAAGGACCTATGTGTACAAAAATATTTATAGCAATCCAATTTTGTGGTGGTAAAATATAGAAATTGAAGGGATATCCATTAATTAGGGAATGAGTGAATAAGTTGTGGTATGTGAATGTAATGGGATACTATTGTGCAATAAGAAATAATAAGCAGGGCAACTAGGTGGCGCAGTGGATAGAGCACTGACCCTGGAGTCAGGAGGACCTGAGTTCAAAGCCAGACTCAGACACTTAACACTTAGTAGCTGTGTGACCCTGGGCAAGTCACTTAACCCCAATTGCCTCACCAAAAAAAAAAAAAGAAGAAGAAATAATTTCAGAATTTCAGAAAAACCTGGAAAGACTTATATGAACTGAAGCAAAATGAAATGAACAGAACTAAGAAAACGTTGCATACAATTGCAGCAACATTGTATGATGGTCAGCTATGAATGACTTAACTCTTCTAAGCGGCACAATGATCCAAGAGAAGTACAAAGAACTCATGAAGGAAAATGCTACCCACATCCCGATAAAGACGTGATGGACTCTTAATGTAGATCAAAGCATACTTTTTTCATTTACTTTATTTTGTTTTTTTTCTTTTGATCTCTTTCTTCTTTCATAACTGTGACTAAAATGGAAATGTTTCACAAGATATTACATATGTGACATATCAAATTACCCATATAATTGGGAAAATAAAATACTATTAAAATATTATTCTGAGAATGGTTCCATAGCCTTCCCCAGATTGCCCAAGAGGTTCATGACATGCAAAAAAAGTTTTAAAACCCTGGTTTAAAGAGTGGTTTGTCTCTACTCACTGCCTCAAACAGCGTCATTCACCAAACTGCTAAATCCATTGTTGCCTCTTGAGCAAGTACCTTAAGTTGCAAAGTGCTGTGGTGGATTAAGTTCTCATAGGAAGTAGATGATTTCCTTTGAGGGTTTGAGCTCTTCTTCAACTCCTGTCCCTTGTCTGGACTGACTGCAAAGCTATCAATCTAGATTTTTAGTGACCACTAGATATGAGCTGTCATCAGTCAGTCAATAAAAGTTGCCTCTTTTCTCAATCTTGTAATAATTTCATACATTTAAAATAACTACCCTGGGGGCAGCTAGGTGGCACAGTGGATAGAGCACCAGCCCTGGAGTCAGGAGTACCTGAGTTCAAATCCAGCCTCAGACACTTAACACTTACTAGTTATGTGACCCTTGGCAAGTCACTTAACCCCAATTGCCTCACTAAAAAAAAACCAAACAAAAAAAAAAACCCCACACTACCCTGGACAGTGTGTCAGGATAATGGAATGTGGTAGATAAGGGGATTTAGCAGATACTCAAAGGCCTACCTGGAGATTAAACTGATTGAATTAAGTGAGTGTGATTGACTGCTGATTAGCCTACTTCAGTTAACTAGATTGTAAGCACATCTGGCTAGCCCTTAAGAAGGTATTGTTCTCAGAAGCTAAAAACTTTGAACTTAACTCTAGACCACCTTCAAGTCCAGTGAACCAATGGATTTGAATGACGCTATCCAATCCACTTGAAGAAGCTCCCATTTCTGGGAGGAGAACATGAAGTAGGAAGTGGAAGCTGGCTGAGGGTTGATTCTTTCTTTTGGTTTGAGACATTGGTTTGGTGGCAGGACTTCAAGTGGAAGGTTTGGGAAGGCTAGGAATTCCATGCTATAAGAAATCTGTTCTCAATCTTTCTCTCTCTTTACTATCTTAAATCTTTTAATAAACCCTTAAAAAAAAACTAAACTCATTTATCAGTGATTTTAGCCAGTTTCTCCCCAAAGCTGGGGGGACAGATTAGAACCCACATTTAGAATTTTAACACAACAGAAAGGTCTTTACACTTGTTTTATCTCTTATTATTGGGCTAAGAGGAAAGAGATTGGATCAATTCTTCTAACCTGCTTCCTTACACATGCCATAAAACATGTGGAAAGGGAGGGAGAAAGAGAATTTGGAACACAAAGTTTTAAAAATCGATGTGAAAATTTCTTTACACATGTAACTTGGGGAAAATTCTAAATAAAAATTAAATTGAACTCATAGTGAGAACAAAAACAAAATTTATAAAAAAACAAAACGTGGAGAAGCAATGTATTACCTTGGGGAAATTATCAGATTTAGAATTAATTATACCTGGGTTCAATCTTGGCTCTCCTACTTATTGCCCTAAAACAAGTCATTTAAATTCTCTAAGCCTCAGTTCCTCTACATAAAGTGTATATGATAGTTGTACTAATCATTTTATACCATATTGTATCATATGAGATAATATAAATAACATAAAATGCTTTATAAATCATAAAGCCCTGTATAAATGTATACTTGAAGATAGTGGAGTATAGGCAATAATTCAGGGGAATGCTTCCAACCTCCCTCTCCAACCAACTTTAAAATATCTACTCAAATTGAATCTAGAGGGGCAGAGCCAACAAAAGGTCAGAGTGAAACATTTTTCCAGGAAAACACAAGCTAAGAGGTCAACAGGAGAAGTCTATGACACCAGAATGGGGGTCAGCCTGGAGAGAAGTACAAACCATGGCAGGCCTTTAAAGCAGCTGCAACAGTAGTAGCAGCAGGTGAGGGGGTTAGACAACTGGTCAGAAAGAGATTAAAGGGGAAACCTTTGGTGGCACTGGGCCTAGGACCCTAATAAAATTGCCTATGTGTAGTTCCAGGTCATAGTTCCAGGATGAAAAGGAGCACTAGCTCTTGTGACCATAGGGGAGGAGGGGTCCTGGTCACACTTCCAAGGCAGAAAAGAACACTAGCAATTAAGGCCACAAGAAATCAGAGTACCATGTTGGCACTTGTGCCTTCCAGGGGAAAAGGTCCCTTCCTAGGTAAAGACCAGAGCACAGGCCAAGAGAACAGTGACCACTCCTTTCCTTGTATCATCTACTTTGGAAGCACCCACAACTCACAGATCTTTAGGACTACTTCTGAGAATAGCAACCCTCTAACCTGGTAGCACAGTATAGCTTTAACATGAAGTTAAAAGTCAAGAAATAGGCTGGAAAAATGAGCACACAACAACAAATAAAGAACTTCACCATGAAACTCTACTATGGTGACCAGGAAGATCAGAATGCAAACTCAATTTTTTAAAATGATGTCCAGGGGCAGCTAGGTGGCGCAGTGGATAGAGCACCAGCCCTGGAGTCAGGAGTACCTGAGTTCAAATCCGGCCTCAGACCCTTAACACTTACTAGCTGTGTGACCCTGGTGTGACCCAAGTCACTTAACCCCAATTGCCTCACTTAAAAAAAAAAATGATGTCCAAAAAACTAAAAGCAAAGCCTCAAAGAAAAACATGAATTATTATCAGGCCCAAAAAGAATTTCTGGGAGCACTTAAAAAAGATTTTAAAAAATCAAATAGGAGAGAAGGAAAAAAAATTAGAAAAGAAATGAAAGTGCTGTAAGAAAATTATGAAAAGAGTTAACAGTATGGTAATAGAGGTACAAAAATACCAAAGAAAATGACTTAAAAACCAAAATTGGTCAGGAAAAAGAGGCACAAAAATCCACTTACAGGAAGAATGCTTTAAACAGAATTGGCCAAATGTGTGTGTGTGTGTGTGTGTGTGTGTGTGTGGTGGGGGGAATGGTAGAAAAGCTCACTGGAGAAAGTAATTGCTTAAAAATTAGATTTGGGCAAATAACAGCTCCATGGGACATTAAAAGAAAACAACAAAAAAAGTCAAAAGAATGAAAAAATAAAATATAAAACATTGGAAAAAACAAGACATGGAAAATACATCAAGGAAATATAATTTCATAATTATTGGGCTACCTAAAAACCTTGATGAAAAAAAGAGCCTAGACAACATCTTTCAAGAGGTGACGCAATTGGGGTTAAGTGACTTGCCCAAGGTCACACAGCTAGTAAGTGTCAAGTGTCTTATGCTGGATTTGAACTCAGATCCTCCTGACTCCAGGGCTGGTGCTCTATCCACTGTGCCACCTAGCTGCCCCCTTTCAAGAAATTATCAAGGAAAACTACCCCCAGACCTTAGAAATTGAAGGAATTCCTCAATTACCTCCTGAAAGAGATCCCAAAATGAAAACTCCCAGTGATATTATAACCAAATTCCAGAGCTCCAAGGTCAAGGAGAAAATATTGCAAGCAGCCAGAAAGAAATCATTCAGATATTGTGGAGCCGCAGTCAGGATCATACAAAATTTAGAGGTTTCCAAGTTAAAGGAGTGGAGGGTTTAGAATATGATGTTGTGGAAAGCAGAGTAACCAGAATTACAACTGTGAGATTTAAAATTGGATATTAGATCATAAATCTCCCCTCTTTAACCTTTCCCTTAATTTATCTCCCAGACTAGTAAATGGAAGAAGCTTCTGGTTTTCTAGTTAGAGCTTTTATTGTATGGTAGTTACCAGGTGATGTTGATTAGAGGGATAGGAAAGTAGAAATACAAAACAAATAGTCTTAAGTCTAAGCTTAGTCTATATTCCATATAAAACTCACCAAAAGCCCAAGGCCACCTTTGGGGAGAGAGAGAGACCGAGTCAAGCGCATGCTGCTGCTAACCGTGAGCTGGGCCGAGTCGAACTCCAGTCAGCGTCTGTCTGTGCAGTGCAGTCAGGAGACCAGCAGAGCAGGAAAAAGCTCCCACTTCCATTCTCTCCTTGCCTTTTAAGCTCGCACCCCGGAAGTCGAGTGCTTAGCAGGCAATCTGGCGTGCATAGCAGGCGGACTGGCATTCGTAGCTCATGCCGTTGGTCTCCTCCCTGAAAGGGTGGTCCTTAAAAAAACTGGCGTCTCTCCATTATTGCTAGCTGACTGTTAAAACTTTTTACCACACAACCAAGGATCATTTGCCCAGCAAAAGTGAATATAATCCTTTGAGAGAACAGGGGAATGGATATTCAATAAAAAGAGGACTTCCAAGCAGTCTTTTTTCATTGTGAGGCATTTGGGGTTAAGTGACTTGCCCAGGGTCACACAGCTAGTAAGTGTCAAGTGTCTCAGGGCAGATTTGAACTCAGGTCCTCCTGAATCCAGGGCCTATGCTTTATTCACTGTGCCACCTAGCTGCCCCTCCAAGCCGTCTTGATGAAAAGATCAGAATCAAATAGAAAATTTTATATTTAAAAACAGAAGATTCAAAAAAAGCATAAAAAAGTAAACATGAAAGATTATAATTATAAAGATTATGATTATAAGGGACTCAATAAGATGGTTATATTCATACATGAGAAGATAATACATGTTACTCCTAAGAACTTTATCATTAATAGAGCAGTTAAAAAGGGATGGAGCACATGGGGGTGAGGCTATTATGTTGGGATGTTCTAAAAAAAATTACGGGGTTTGAAAGAAGGATACACTGGGAGAAAGAGGAAGGTAGAGGAAGAATGGGAGAAAATATCTCACATATTAGAGGCACACAAGGAAGAACTTTTACAGTGGAAAAGTAAATGGGGGGCAGTGGTGGGCAATACTTGAACCTCACTCTCATTGGAACTGAATCAAGGAGGGAAAAATACATAAACACACACATACACAGTTGAATATAGAAATCTATCTTAGCCAACAGGGAAATAAGATGGAAAGGAAATAAGAGGAGGGAGGGGAAAGGAATGACAAAAGAGATGGCAGATTAAGGGAGACAGTGGACAGAAGCGAACCAGACTTTTGAGGAGGAGCAGGGTAAGAAGAAAGAAGGATAAATAGGAGAAAATAGGTTGGAGATGAGTTCATATTCCACAAGCAATGAATTAGTGTCCCACCTTCCCCCATTCCCTCCAACATTTGTTGCTTTCCACTTCAATCATTTTAGCCAACCATGGTCGCTGTAAATTATATTTCAAGGTCATTTTAATTTGCATTTCTCTAAGCAGTAATGATTTAGAGCATCTTTATATAGCTAAATTGTTTTGATTTCTTCATCAGAAAATTGCCTGTTCATATCCTTTGATTATCAATTGGAGAATGACTCATTCTTATAGATCTGACAAAGTTCTTTATGTATTTGAGATATGAGACCTTCACCTGAGAAACTGTCTATAAAATCCCCCCAAATTTTCTGCTTTCCTTTAGATTTTTGCCTAATTTATTTTATTTGTACAAAAACTTTTAATGTAATCAAAATTATCCATTTTACACCTAACTTACTTCTTGTTTATTCATTAGTTGTTTGAATATCCTCTTTGATAAGTAATATATTCCATGTTCTAATTTTTTTTGTAATATCTTTTTTTTTATATCTAGGTCATGTATCCATTTTTACCTTCTGTGTAATAGATTGGTTTATGCTCAATTTCTGTCATACTGCTTTTTAGTTTTCCCAATAATTTTTTACCAAATAATGAATTCTTATCCCAAAAACTTAAGTCTTTACACTTGTCAAATATAAGGTTATTATGTGTCTTTGCTGCTGTAAATTGTATGTCTACTCTGTTCGATCTATCTATATATCTATTTCTTAGCCAGTACCAGATGATTTTGATAATTACTGCCTTATAATATAGTTTACAATATAGTACTGCTAACCCTCTTTCCTTTACATTTTTTCATTAGTTCCTTTGATATTCTTGACTTTTTGTCTTCCAAATGAATTTTATTGTTATTTTTTTCTAATTGAGTAAAATATTTTGGTAATTTAATTGGGATTGCATTGAATATATAAATTAGTTAGGTAAAATTTTCCTTTTATTATATTGGCCCTTTCTACCCATGAACATTAATATTTCTCCAATTATTTTTACCACTATTAGATCTATCTCCAAAGACCATTAGGGAAAAAGGAAAAGAACCTATATGTTCTAAAATGTTTATAGCAGTTCTCTTTGTGGTGGCAAAGAACTAGAAATTTCATAAATGCTCATCAGCTGGGGAATAGCTAAGTTGTGGCATATGATTGTGTCCACATACTACATGGAAAGACTTGCACAAAATAATGAAAAGGGAAATGAGCAGAACCAAGAGAACATTGTATTTATACAGTAATAACAGTGTTGTTTTTAGAATGATTTTGAGCAAATAGGTAATTTTGACTATTATAAATAGCTCTAATTAACTATAAAGGACATATATATAGAAAGGTGCTATCTACATCCAGAGAAAAAACTGGTAGAGAAATATCTATTGAATAATTTTATATACATGCATATATACATACATACACACACATATATACACATCTATTTGTGTCTAATGGTATCCATCTCTAGGGTGGGGGAAAGGGAAAGGAAAAAAAGAAATTTACATGATAACTTTATTATATATTCAAGAGGAATAGCAAATTGTACATAATAGATTTGCAGTTTTATGTGCAATCACTTTTTATTATAATATGTGTTAGAACTGCTTGTTTTATTCCACATATTAAAAACAAAATAAATTTTAAAAAAGAAAATGGGGTGGAGAGACATATAGTAATCATAACTGTGAATGTGAATGAGATGAGCTTAACAATAAAATGGAAATGGATAGAAGAATAGATTAGAAACTAGAATCCAACAATATGTTGTATCATTATCACCATACCATCATGCTTGTTATCAAGTTAAAAAATATTGAGACTGTGATTTTATTACTGTATGATCGAGACAAATTCTCTTTTCATATGTAGATATGAATAAAGGTTACATATTTGTATATATCAATATGTTTTTATATGTATATGTATGTATGTATGTATGTATGTGTATGTATGCATTTATATCCATAAAGTCAGAATGACTTGGATTCAAGTTCTGCCTTTGACTCATACCAATTCTACCACCAGGGACAAACCACTACATTTCTTTGTGCCCTAATCAATACTCTGTATCTACAATTTGGAAGACACTTGAGGATATGTATTGCTAGATGAAGTTCCTCACCTGCAGTTCTTTATGCCAGTGAAATTATGGGTTTTATAGCCAAAAAACCCCAAACAAACCAGTAATCTGAAGCATGCTTTTTAAAAGAGAAGAATTTAAAATGAGGAAGTTATTTCCCCAGTTGCTTTTAGTGTGTTGTGGTTAGAGAAAGAGGAGAATGGGTTTTTTTCTCATATTTTTCTTTTTTTAATTTTTATTTTTTCAATTAATAAAAATACATTTTCTCTCCCTGCCATCATTTCCTACCCCTCATTGAAAAAGAAAGGAACACAAAACCCTTGTAATAAATATTCAGAGTCAAGTAAATCAAATTTCCTTATTGGCATTATTTTTTAAAAATATCTCAACCTGTAGCCTGAGTCTGTCACTTCTCTATCAAAGTATGTTTCACTACAAATCTTTTGGGAATAATGGTTGGTAGGTGCATTGAACAAAGTTCTTAAATCTTTAACAGTTGTTTGTCTTTGTGATGTTGTTGTTGTTGTTAATATTATTATTGTATAAAATATTCTCCTTTTTCTTTTCACTTCACTCTGTCAATTCATATAGTTCTTACAAAGCTTCTTCCAAACTGTCCCCTTCATTATTTCTCATAGCACAATAGTATTCCATCACATTCATATTCCATAATTTTTATAGTTGTTCCCCAATTGGTGGGTTCCCCTTGCTTTCCAATTCTTTGTCACCACAAAAAGTGCTGCTATAAACATTTGTGTACATATTGACCCTTAAAACCTTCCTTTTGATCTCACTGGAATATAAATTTAATAGTCTAGATTACTTTGGGGACATAGTTTCAAATTGTTAGCCAGAACAACTAGAACAGTTCACAGTTCAACCAACAGTATATTAACGCACCTGTTTTCACACAGCCCCTCCACCATTTTTCATTTTCCTTTCTGGTCTACTTTGCCATATGTATTAGGAGGAGTTTCTTTAATTTGCATTTCTCTATTAATAATCTGGAGCATTTTTTTCATACCTTTTTATGTCCTTTGGTGATTTATCAATTGGAGAATGCTACTAGTTCTTATAAATTTGAATCAGTACCCTATATTGCTTAGAAATGAGACCTTTATCAGAGAAACTTGCTGCAAAGACTTTTTTTATGGTAGTTAACCTGCTTCTGGTTTTGGACCTTGAAGCATGTGGATAGGCCCCAGTAAGATAAAAGTTCTTCCAGACTTCATTCCAGTTTTCCTAGCAGTTTTGACTGAATAGTCAGTTCTTGGGATCTTTGGTTTTATCAAATACTAGGATACTATGCCTAATTACTTTTATTATGTACTTAATCTGTTCCATTGATTGATTGTATTTTTAATTAATCTGTGGAAAATTGTTTTGGTGAGTACTCTTTTGTAGTATTGTTAAAGATCTGGTATTGCTAGGCCTCCTTCCTTTCCATTCCCCTGCACCCTTGCCCATTATTTTTCTTTATATTCTTGACCTTTTTTTCCTTTTAGATACATTTCTTTTTTTTCTCTCTCGAAGTAATCCTATGATAGTTTGATTGATATAGCATTTAGTAAATTATTAAATTTAAATAATTTTGTCATTTTATTACATTGGTATTGTAAGGGGCTAAAATTCTAGCTATACTAATGAGTGGTTGCCAGTAATTATAAGCTTTAGTAAGAGTTAGACTTTTAAGCATTTATTAAGGAGAATAAGACTTTGGTAAGAGAGAGAGAAAGGCCTAGATTCATGTATCTATTAAAGGGAGAGAGCATTTCTCTCTCCACTCTCAACCAGAGTCCTGATGAAAGAGAGCGAGAGTGCCAGCCTCGCCCCCTCTTCCTCCCACAAGCAAACGTCATTTCCTGACACCAAAGAGCTGCATGTCTTGCCCTCAGATTGCTTCTCCTCATGGTGGAGCTTTGCTACAGTAAGTCTCCAGCAGGTGGTGTCATTCCAATCATTATAGTATTGCATATCCATAATTAATATTTCTCTGATTATTTATATCTGTCTTTATTTGCATAAAGAGTGTTTTGTAATTGTGTTCATATGCCTCCCGTGTGTGACATGGCAAGTAGACTCCCTAGTATTAACTTTAGATTCTATACAGTTATTTTAAATGGAATTTCTCTTTTCTTTCTCTTCCTACTGAGCTTTGTTGGTAATTTTTGAAATGTTGATGAAATTGTTAATTTGTGGGGGGTTTTTTGGTTGACTCTGGGCCAATTTAAATATACTAGCATATCATCTGCAAAAAACTTATAATTTTATTTCCTCTTTGCTTATGCTTATTCCTTCAGTTTTTCTTGTCTTTTTGCTGTAGACTTTCTAGTATGATATTGAATAGTAATGGTGGTAATAGACACACCTGTGCTTTACTCCTGATATTGAAAAGGCTTGTTTGTTCAAATTATAGATAATGTTGGCTTTTGATTTTAGATAGATACACTTTATCATATTAATAAAAGATTTGTTTATTCCTATGCTTTCTAGTTTGTTCTTTTTAATAGTAATGGGTGTTATATTTTGTTAAAAACCTTTCCTGAATCTCTTGGTAGTTATGATTTTTTTATTTTGTTATTAATATGGCCACTTATGTTGATAGTTTTCCTGATATTCAACCAGCTCTTCATTCTTGGTATAATTTTGAGCTGGTTATAGTGTATACTTTTTGTGATATATTGCTAATATTTTATTTAAAATTTTTACATCAATGTTCATTATGGATATTGGTCCATAATTTTCCCTTTCTTTTCTAACTCTTGCTAGTTTAGGTATTAAGTCTAAATTTATATCATAGAAGCAATTTGGTAGAGCCACTCCTTTTCCCATTATTTTAAATAGTTTAAGTAATATTGGAATGAATTATTCTTTAAACATTTTGAATGGATTTTTTTCTTTGGAGTAGATTTATAGCTTGTTTACTTTCTTTTTCTGAGATTGGGTTAAATATACTATATTTCTTTTCCATTAAATAAACATTTATATTTTGTCAACATTTATCCATTTAATTTATATTATTGTTTTTATTGCCATATAATTGTGCAAAATAATATTTGATAACTTTTAAAATTCTTCATGGGTTGTATATTCACTTATTTCATTTTGATGTTGGTAATTTAGCTTTCTTTTTGTTAAACCAAGCTAATGGTTTATCTATTTTATTGCTTTTTCTTCAAAATGACATTTTCTTCATTTTTTGAGCATTTGCCTTTTTCATTTTTGATACTAGTAATTTAACAGTGCATAGAGTGCCTGGAGTCAGGTACAACTGAGTTTAAATTTGGCCTCAGATATTTACTGGCTATGTGACCTTGGGCAATCACTTAACCTCCATTTGCCTGTTTCCTCATCTGTAAAATAGTGATAATAATAACACCTACATTACATAGTTATTTGAGCATCGATTGACATAATTTTTCTAAAGTGCTCAGCAGAGTGTCTGGCACATAGTAGATACTATATAAGTGTTAGCTATTATTATTAGGGTGTGGTTTTTTTGGCAGGGCAATGAGGGTTAAGTGACTTGCCCAGGGTCACACAGCTAGTAAGTGTCATATGTCTGTGATCAGATTTGAACTCAGGTCCTCCTCAATCCAGGGCCGGTTCTCTATCCCACTGTGCCACCTAGCTGCCCCTATTATTAGATTTTAAAAATCAAATTGGGTAATTATTTTGTTTTTAAAAATGATTCCTAGTTTTACTAATTTAGTGGGGGGAGGGGTTTCTGTTTCAATTGTGTTCATCTCTTTTATTTTCAAGATTCTATTTTGGTGTCTAATTGAATTGTTAAAATTTGTTTTCTCATTGTTTTAGCTTGGATTCCAAATTTATTGATCTATTCTTTCTTCCTTTATGTGTTTAATATTTCTCCTTTTTTGCTATTGTACATGATGTTTTTATGCTCTAACAGCTGGTCAGTTTTGCAAAGGATATAACATGTATGGTGTGTTGACACACACACATGTATCTATAGCTAAGCTCCTCATTCAGGCTGCATGATTCAAAGTGGGAAGCAATCCTAGCTAGGCCCCATCACCAGTGCCCAGACCTCTTTGGCTAGAATAAATGAGCCACTGCGATTTGTTTTCTGGATTAACTGATTTGAAATTGGACTGGTACTTCTTCTAGATCTTTCTTTGTACAGTAGTTGTAGAGGAGAGCTAGGCTATACTACTTAATCTTATTCTGCCATCTTTACTAGTCCACTTACTTTTCAGAACGATATAACAGCATTAATATATTATTGGTTTCAGTCATACCTTTCTATATTTGAACTCTTTGTGACTTTGTCTGGTACAAGATCACACCACTGTGTCATTCGAATTATGAGCCTTTCTGAAACGAGGCTGGCACTCAAATGGTAGACACATTTTTATACCTCTCCTTGATGCTCATTTATATTTTAGCACCTGCCAGTACTTGTGCTGTATAAATACAATCTTGAAGAACCCAGTAACACCTCTAATACAGGACAGACTATTGTAGTAGACCCATAGTAGAAAGAGGTTCAAGTACATATAATATACAGAAAATAAATCTATTTAGATTCATTTGAAGTTATCTTTAATGTGACCAACATGATTATTTTATGCTTTATTGCTAATAACATTAGATGTCATAAAGCTCTATTTTTTTGATAGGTATATGCTGGGTCTTTCAGCTATCCCAGCAACAATACAGTTCCTTGGATTTCTCTTTCTACCGGAAAGCCCAAGATGGCTCATTCAGAAAGGACAGACTCAGAAAGCTCGGAGAATTTTGTCACAGATACGAGGCAACCAGACAATTGATGAGGAATATGATAGTATCAAAAAACAATATTGAAGAGGAGGAAAAAGAAGTTGGTTCAGGTATGTTGGTTTTACAGTTATATTTTTTGTATAAAAAGTACATAGAGGGGTTTCATTCTTTTTTAAAATTTTTTGTTTTATTTTATTTTCTGTTTAGAATTTTATTTTCCAAATTACATATAAAAACAAATTTTGACATCAATTTTTAAAACTTGTGTGTTCCAACTTCTCTTATTTTCTCCCTTCCCACCCCCCAACCCAAGGAATCAAGCAATTCAATATAAGTTATACATGAGTAGTCATGGAAAACATCTCTACATTAGCTAGTTTGTGAAAGAAAACAGATAGAAACAAAACTTCAGATTAAGGAACTATCAAAAAAATTAAGCTTCAATCTGTTTTCAGATACCATCAGTTCTTTTTCTGTAGATAAATTGCAATTTTCATAAGTCTTTCAGAGTTATATTGAATCATTGCATTGCTGAAGATAACCATGTCCTTCCCAGCAGATCATCTTACACTATTGCTGTTATTTTGTAAACAGTACATTTCACTCTGCTTCAGTTCATGTAGGTCTTTCCAGGTTTTTATGATAGCATCCTGTTCATCATAACTTTATATAGTACCTTAAACTCAACAAAGAATTTTCTTTACAATAGCCCAGCAAAGTAGGTACCATACATTTTGCCATTATAATCAATCACATAACTGTTTCCTTCCATCCTATTCTCTTCCCATGATATTTACTCTATTTTATATCTTCTGTTACCCTATTCCTCCTCAAAAGTGTTTGAAGTCCATCTACTCTAACCTTCTCAATTTATAGATATAGGGTGGGGAGATCAAGGGGAAGGAATAGAAAGTGAGAGAGAAGAGCATATACAGGAGGAAAATGAAGACTTGGCTGGCCTGGATGCTCTCCTTAAAGTGGATGTTCTGGGTGGAATCAGCCAATCAGAGGTGGAGGCCACTTAGTGGCTGGTACTTCCAATGTATAAAGTCCAGGGTGGAGTGAACTTCCAGGATGCAAAGGTTTCTGGGGACTCTGTAGAAAAAGTCTGGAAAATCAAGAATGCAGCCTGGAGAATGTCTCTAAAAAGACACTGGTGTACAAGAGGGTTTTCTCCTTAGTCTACCTCCCAATCCAACTAAAGCTTCAACTATAATGGTGGTAAGAAACAGACAACAAAAGTGGGCCGTGTTCTGGGCTGAACTCAGGACGGTCTCCTGATAGTTTAGGTTTGATTCTGGAACAAAATGAAAAATGTGTAGGTCCATCCAATAGTTAATAAAAGGAGACTGGCTTAGAAATAGCAGAAGGAAACAAAAAATCATAATATCCTGGGAAATAATGAAAAAAAATTTACAGGATGTTTAGCAGTACCAAACCTGGAGCTTTACTATAAAGCGGCAGTCATCAAAACTATCTGGTACTGGCTAAGAAATAGAGTGGAGGATCAATGGAATAGGCTAGGCACAGGAGACGCAGTAGAAAATGACATTAGTAATGTAGTGTTTGATAAACCCAAAGACTCCAGCTTCTAGGATAGGAGCTCAATATTTGACAAAAACTGCTGGGAAAACTGGAAGATAGTATGGCAGAAATTAGGCATAGACCAACATCTTACACCTTATACTAAAATAAGGTCAAAATGGATACACGATTTAGACATAAGAAGTGATACCATAGGTAAATTAGGAGAGATCTACCTATCAGATCTTTGGAAAGGAAAACAGTTTATAACCAAACAAGAGATAGAGTATATTATAAAATGCAAAATGGATGATTTTGATTACATTAAATTTAAAAATCTTTGTACAAACAGAAGCAATGCATCCAAAATTAGAAGGGAGGCAGAAAGCTGGGAAACCATTTTTGTGGCCAGTACTTCTGATAAGGCCTCATCTCTAAAATATATAGGGAACTAAATCAAATGTATAAGAATCCAAGTCATTCCCCAATTGAGAAATGGTCGAAGGATATAAACAGCAGTTTTCTGATGAAGAAACCAAAGCTATCTTTTCCCATATGAAAAAATGCTCTAAATCACTATTGATTAGAGAAATGCAAATTAAAACAACTCGAGGTACCACCTGACACCTATCAGATTGGCTAAAATAACAAAAAAGGAAAATAATCAATGTTGGAGAAGCTGTGGGAAAATTGGAACACTAATGCATTGTTGGTGGAGCTGGAACTGATCCAACCATTCTGGAGAGCAATTTGGAATTATGCCCAAAGAGCTGTGAAGCTGGTGACCCAGCAATTACACAGCTTAAATTACACAGCTGTAAGAAACGATGAGCAGGGAGGAGTTCAGAGAAACCTGGAGGGTCTTGCGCGAGCTGATGATGAGTGAGATGACCAGAACCAGAAGAACATTGTACACAGTATCATCAACATTGAGTGTTGATCTACTGTGATGGACTTCTTCTCACCAAGGCAATGGTACAGAAGAGTTCCAGGCAACTCATGATAGAAGAAGATCTCCAAATCCAAGAAAAAAAAAAAAAGAACTGTGGAGTATAGATGCTGAATGAACCATACTATTTCTTTTGGTTTTGGTGCTGTTGTTTTTCTATTTTGAGGTTTTTTATCATTGCTCTGATTCTTCTCTTAATAACATGACTAATGCAGAAATAGGATTAATGTTATTATGTGTGTATGTGTATATATATATATATAAACTATATCAGATTACCTGCTGTCTAGGGAGGGGGGGAGGGAGGGGAGGGAGGGAGAAAAATCCTGAAATTGGAAAGCCTGTATAAACAAAAGTTGAGAACAATCTTTACATGTAATGGGAAAAAATACTTTATTAATTTAAAAAAAAGAAAGAAATAGAAGGATACACAAAAAGGATAGGCACTGAGAACCCCTTGAGATGATTCAGCAATAGGAACATATTGGCAATATTTTTTTAATGCATTTCCATTAACAGAATTGTTTGCTACTTATATCAAACCACTTGACAGTGTCAAGGACTTTGGTGTCAAGAACTTCTTCTTCCTCAGTAGCTGTGTCTTCTCCAGAAGATGCACTTGCAGAAGCAGTTATAAAGTTGAACCTCAATAAGGGTTGTTTTTCCTCTATAATGTTTTGATGCCTGGGATGGAAAGAGCACTGGTGGTCTGGGAGGCATGGCTATTCCTAGGACTCTGGCCTGGGAGCATTAAGATGTCTCCGCCTGGCAGGGCAGCCAGCCCTGGATTCAGAAGGACCTGAGTTCAAATCCGACCTCAGATACTTGACACTTAATAGCTGTGTGACCCTGAGCAAGTCACTGAACCCTCATTGCCCCACAAAAAAAAAAAAAAAAAGATGTCTCCACCTGGGCCCCAGCAGATGTTGTAATAAAAGACATGGTGGTGTTTTGACCCATTTGTCACATGCTACCTCCTGTTCAGCCTCAGACACTTACTAGCTGGGTGACCCTCATTTCTTCACCTTTAAAATGGGGTATTAATAGCAACTACATTAGGTTGTTGTGAAGATCAAGTAAAATAAATGTAAAACACTTAACACAGTACCCAGCACATAGTAAGTGCTATATAAGTGTGATGATGATGATGGTGGATGTCCACATGGGTTCTTTAAATGTAGCATGTAAGAGACAAGAATAGATATGATCTAAGGGCTGGCCAGCCTCTGAGAAGAAGAGGAAAGCCTGAGACAGTACCTGCAACCTGAGGGAGGGGGAAATAGATTCGGGGAGAGCCTTGAGACTTGAGACTATTTTATCCATTTTTTAAGAGGGATAGAGCCAACTCCCTCCTTAATATTGTTGGTATATATCTGGTTCCCAATAAAAGTCATTTCCCTGATCATTCTTTTTTTTCTTTCAACAAACATTTATTTTATTTTCTATTACACGTAAGGGTAGTTTTCAACATTCATTTTCATAAGATTTAGAGTCCTAAATTTTTCTCCCTCCCTTTCCTCCCCCCTCCACAAGATCGCAATCAGGTTATATATGTACAATCCACAAGTGGTTTTTTTTTTTATCAGTTCTTTCTATAGGGGGTACATAGTAAGCTTCCTCATTAGTTCCTTGGGATTGTCTTGGAGAATAGTTAAGTCATTCACAATTACTCATTGAACAATACTGCTGTCACTATGCACAATGTCCTCTCAGCTCTGCTCACTTCACTATACATCAATGTTCATTAGTCTTTCAAAGGTTTTCGGGGATTATCCTGTTGGTCATTTCCTGTAGCACAAGTCCATTCCACTACAATCATATAGCACAGCTTTTTCCATCATTCCTCAATTGATGGACATTCCCTTGATTCTCATTCTTAGCCCTCCACCAAG
This sequence comes from Dromiciops gliroides, assembly GCF_019393635.1. NCBI lineage: Eukaryota > Metazoa > Chordata > Mammalia > Microbiotheria > Microbiotheriidae > Dromiciops > Dromiciops gliroides. The sequence continues at coordinate 207,647,075 of NC_057865.1, read as the reverse complement.
AGATGCTATTAAATATATTTTGTACAATTTTCCCCCCTTTTCTCTTTTTCATGATTACTATTGTTAACTGTTTCCCTTCCATCCTATTCCCTTCCCCATGATATTTATTCTATTATTCATCTTCTTCTATCCTATCACTCTTCAAAAGGGATTTGCTTCTGTCTGTCCCCTCCCCCACTCTGCCCTTCCTTCTTTTGCCCTCCTCTCTTTATCCCTTTCCCCTCTATTTTCCTGCAGGGTTAGAGAGATTACTCCACCAATTGAGTGTGTACAGCATTCCCTCCTTGATCCATTCTAATGAGATCGAGGTCTTTGAGCCAATTTTGATGAGTGTTAGGCTCATTTACTGCCCAGATTAAATAGATTACTCCACCCATTTGGGTGTGTCTATTAGTCCTTCCTTGAGGCAGCTCTGATGAGTTTAAGATCTTTGAGCCTTTTCTGATGAGTGTAAAATTTATTACTGCCCTGCTCCTCTCCCATCTCTCCCCCCACTCTATAAGCTTTTCCTGTTACTTTCATGTAGGATTTTGCTTCTGCCTTCCCCCTTCCCCAATGAATTCCTTTCACCCCTCAGTTTAACCCTAAAGATGTTATCATCTAGCTAAGTGACACAGTGGACAAATCATCACCCCTGGACCCAGGGGGATCCCAGCCAAAACCCAGCCTCAGACACAAGACAGTCACCCACTGTATGACCCAGGTATGTCCCCCAGCTTCAATTTTTTTTTTTTATGGTTCTCTAGGGTCTGTATTTGGAAGTCAAATTTGCCATTCAGTTCAGGTGCTTTTCATCACAAATACCTGAAAGTCTTCTTTTTCATTAAAGTCCCATTTTTTGCGCTGAAAGATAATGCTGAGTTTTTCTGGGTAGGTGATTCTTGGTTGTAATCCCATTTCCTTTGCCCTTTGGAATATCATATTCCATGCCCTCCAGTCCTTTAATGTAGAAGCTGCTAGATCTTGTGCTATCCTGACTGGGGGCTCCACAGTACTTGAATTCTTTCTTTTTGGCAGCTTGCAATATTTCTCCTTGACCTGAGAGCTCTGAATTTGGCAATAATATTCCTAGGAGTTTTCTTTTTGGAATCTCTTTCTGGAGGTGATTGGTGCATTCTTTCAATTTCTATTTTACCTTCTGCTTCTAGAATTTCAGGGCAATTTTCCCTGAGAATATCTTGAAAGATGGTGTCTAAGCTCTTTCCCTTGATCATGGTTTTCAGGTAGACCAATAATTTTCAAAATATCTCTCCTGGACCTATTTCCAGGTCAGCAGTTTTTCCCAGAAGATATTCACATTGCCCTCTATTTTTTTATTCATTTGGATTTGCTTTATTGTGTCTTGGTTTCTCATAAAGTCACTGGCTTCCATTGTTCAATCCTAATTCTTAGGCAATTATTTTCATCAGATAGCTTTTGTACCTCCTTTTCCACTTGACTTTTCAAGCTGTTGAATTTTTTCTCATGTCTTTCCTGCATCGCCCTCATTTCTCTTTCCATTTTTTTCCGTCTACCTCTCTAATTTTATCTTCAAAGTCCTTTTTGAGCACCTTATGTCCTGAGACCAATTCGTATTTTTCTTGGAAGCTTAGATATAGGGGCCCAAATGTTGACATCTTCCTCTGAGGGTTCCCCTTGGGTCTTTCTTGTTACTGAAGAAACTTTCTATGGTCCTCACCTTTCTCTGTCTTGTTCATCTTGCCTTTCTTTTACTAGACTTTTTAGCTCATTAAAGTGGGGGCACTGTTCCAGGCTGCAGTATCCCAAGCTTAAGAAGTCCCAGGTGGTATGATTTAAGGAGGATCAGGTTCTTCACTCACCTGGCCTGTTCCCTGGTCTGTAGATGACCCCAGACCAACTTGCTAATCAACCAGCTTTATGTGTTGTAGTTGTCAGCTCAGACTAGCCTGTGCCCCTCCCCCACCTGGGCCACTGCTACTCAAGCCTACCTCCTGGTTCTTAGCAGGGGTGAAAAATCCAAGTTCTGCCTTAGTACCAGCATAGACCCCTGTAGTCTCGCCCTGCCCAGGCTCAGCCCTCTCACTAGACTGTGAGCTTAGTTCCAGATGACACTGGTGCTTCAGCTGATTCAGAGGCTCTGGGGGTCTCCTTCTCTGGTGAGGCCTTCCTGGGACTGGATCTATGTCAGGGTGACTGTGGGGTTGGGCTCAACTCCTGTATCAGCACAGCAGCTCCCTCCTTCTGATTTTCCAAGCTGTTCTTGTTTAGAAGATGATTTCAGCACATTCTTCTGTGAGTTTTGGCTGCTCTGGGCATTTTCCTATGACCTTATTTGGATGTTTTTTGGAGCAATCGTGTCATGAGTTTGGGAGCTCACTGCCTTTCCTCTGCCATCTTGGCTCTGCCCCCTCCCTGATCATTCTTAAGGAGATGGGTAGCACCTAGCTTTTACCTCCTTGGCTGGCTCTTTCCCCACCAATCCTTGGGGGTTTGGGGGGTCTTTTGATTACTTTGTTATTTTTAATATTTAATTTTTTCCAATTACATGTAAAAAATTTTAATTTATTTTTTCTAAAAATTGAGTTCCAAATTTTCTCCTCCCTCCAATGTCCCCTCAATGCCATATCCATTGACAAGCAATTTGGTATAGATTACATATGGGCAATCATTCAGAATATATTTCCATATTAGTCATGTTTCGAAAGAAAACACAAACAAAAAAAAGAAAGAAGAAAAAGAAAGTAAGTTTTAAAAAATATGCTTTGATCTGCATTTATATCCATCAGTTCTTTCCTCTGGAGGGGGATAGCATTTTCCATGATGACTTCTTGGATCATTGTTGTGCTGAGAATAGCTAAGTCATTCCGATTGATCACCATACAGTATTGCTGTTAACTAAGTATAATGTTCTCCTGGTTCTGCTTCCTTCTCTTTGCATTAGGTCATGTAGGTATCTCCAGGTTTTTTTCTGAAAGCATCCTGCTCATCATTTCTTATAGCACAATAGTATTCCATCACAATCATATACCATAACTTGTTCAGTGATTCCCCGATTGATGGGCATCCCCTCAGTTTACAATTTTTTGCCACCACAAAAAGAGTTGTTATAAATATTTTTATACATATAAGTCCTTTTCTTTTTTATTTAATCTCTTTCAGATACAGATCTAATAGTGGTATTTCTGGATCAAAGGGCATGTATAGTTTCATAGCTCTTTGGGCATAGTTCCAAATTGTTCTCTAGAATGATTGGATAGTGAGTTGGATGGGAAATACACCCACTGACCCGATAATCGAGACTCGAAGAGAAAGGAGGTCAAAGCACATGTTTTATTTCTTTCGAAAGAAAGGTGCACCACACTCACTGGGGCAGCCAGGAGGTGTGACACACAGAGATAAAGAACCAATCAGTTTTTATACCCTTTACAGACATCTATTTTAAGCAGGATGAGGTAATTAGGTTGAAACTATATGTTCAGGCGATAAATCTTTATCCTAGGTCAGAGTGCTCTGACCTTAGGGTTCCAGCCATAGATCATTTTGCAACTTATCCTAAATTTCTGTTCAGCAAACATTCTGTCATGTCTGCATAATGTCTTTGTGAAGACCCTAGTAAGAGGCAACTTTCAAGCTGATATGCCTATATTTAGCAGGGAGATAGTAGCTTCCTGCTTTTTTTTTTTTGAGCTCTAGAGAGAGAGAGACAGAGAGGGGCCTCTAAGACCTTGAGATCTGATCATTAGGCCAAGAGGGGGCATATCCCTATATCCTCTCAATAGGTTCACAACTCTAACACCAGTACATTAGTGTTCCAGTTTTTCCATATCCCCTCTAATATGTATCCTTTTTCCTTTGATATTTTTCTTGTAGCTATTTTTATATCATCGTCTTCTAAGTTTGTGTGTTGGTCTTCCCTGCCACCATAGTAGTTTTTTAATGGTCAAGTCTTTTTTTTGTTGTTTGCTCATTTTTCCAGCTTTATTTTTAACATTGAACTTTTTAGGGGGATGGGGTGAGGCAATTGGGGTTAAGTGACTTGCCCAAGTGGTCTGAGGCCAGATTTGAACTCAGGTCCTCCTGACTCAGGGCCGGTGCTCTATCCACTGTGTCACCTAGCTTCCCCTAACACTGAACTTGATGTTAAAATTGGGCTCTGCTCATCTGAGGTTGGGGAGGCAGTGATGAATGAAATTTTTTGAGAGACAGAGTTTCTGGGGAATTAATCATTTATTAATTATTGCTAGCAAATAATTAATAATTTGTTGTGTTTAATTGTTCCTCTTATCCACAAAAAAGACCCTCCCAGGAGGATATTGAATGCTTAAAAGCCTTTAGAAAAGGGTGTTTCCCTGAGGGTGGAAATCAACTCTGCTTAGCAATCAATGAGGGGGTGAACATATTAATGAGGAGGTGGGGCAAGAAAATGTTCAGCTGCTCCTCCGGAGAATGTGAACTAACCATGAGACTCAGCCACTTCCAGCAATCTGGACAAAAGAATCCTTCTCTACCCAGATCACTCTGGTTTGGTTTTCTCCTTCATAAGCTGGGTCACTCTAATGGAAGGTTCCAGAGGCTTATTTCCCAAGGGCAAGTTATCACCTAGATAGGATTGTTTTTGTAAGGTCTTCTAGTTGGGTTCCACCCAAGATCAAAAAGCATTACCTTGAGGATTTGGATAATCTCATCTATCATCATGTTCTTCAGAGACTGGTTGAATGACCTATAGGGGCTTGTTTCTGAATGAGGAAATATGAATAGGGAAACCTTAATCTTAGTTTAATAATTGATTATTAATATAAGAGAAAATTAAGCATTTCTCTCAGTCATTGTCCAAAGCTTCAGGCTTTTTCATGTGGCTGTTTTCAGAGCTAGTTTCTGGCAGGTCCACAAGTTTTCAGTGCTTCCTGGGTGGTATTATTCTGGTTAAGTTATGGTCACTGCTCTCTTGGTCTATTCTGGTCTTTACCCAGGAGGGGTTCCTCCTCTCCTATAGCCACAAATGCTAGCATTTGACCCTGAAACTTTGACCAAGGTCCCTGTTCCCCTATGACTTACTACAAGCACTCCTCTCTACCCTGGAACTATGACTCAGAGCATTATATGAAGGATAGAATTGCCAAATAGTGCAGGGTCCTGCACTCAGTACCAATAAAGGGTCCCCCATATTCTCTTTCTGATCACTTCTCTGACCCCCTTGCCATTTCTGAAGCCGAGAGCTCCTGAAGCCACTGCTGCCTTCATTGTGCAGTTGCTTTCAAGGCCAACTCCTGGTGCTGCTGCTCTGGCTCCTAGCCTATGTCGCAGAGCTCTCCAAAGGACCTCCTAAGTTGTCTTAGGCTGGAAAAATGTTTCACCCTGACCTTTTGTTGGCTCTTATGCTCCAGAATTTATCTGATTTGTTTTTGTTTTGGTTTTTTTTGGTTTTTGCGGGGCAATGAGGGTTAATGCGACTTGCCCAGGGCCACACAGCTATGAAGTGTCAAGTACCTGAGGCCAGATTGTTTGGAGGGGAATACTGGGAGAGTTCATTTGGTTGCTGCCTCTACCATATTGGCTTATTGGCTTGTGATGTTTAAAATCTAAATGTGGGTTCTAATCGGTTTCCCCCAGTTTTGAGGGGGGAAGCTGGCTAAAAATTACAACCGATTTATTCAGCAAGAGTTTAGGCTTTTAGGTATTTATTAAAGTGTATTAGAAATTAGTAAAGAGAGAGATTGAGAACAGATTCCTTATACCATTGAACATCCTAGTTTAGATCTGTTTAGTATAGCCAGAGAGAAAAAAACTTCCTTTCCTAGTGATATGGTGGGAAAATGGGGTACGGGTTGGTGGGAGTTGGGGTTTCTTGGGAATTCCTCTTTAAAGAATTACACTCTCTTGCACACAAAACTTAGTTAGAATAAGGTGATAGTTTATTTAGGAGGCAAGGGAGGGAAGGGTGGGGGGGGGGGGGAAACCATGAAAGAAATCCTTGGACTTTTCATGGGGAGATTTGGCATAAAGCACATGGCTCAGAGGTACCAAATCTCCTGGAACATGGAGACTGGAAGGTACTTTTATAGAGGACTGATGGGGTGAGGACCATCTGCCTGTGAAAAGTTCCTTTAGTGAGAGAGGACCATCCCCCACTGGTGGTAGCTGGGGGAATTGGGTGAGGAGTGGAGGACCATCCCCCACTGGTAGTGACTAGAGGAATTGGGTGAGGGGTGGCTACGGATCCCTCTTCAGGACACAAAGGCCGCAGGCCACACCCAAACTTATCTCCCCAGGGTAAGGGAGACCAGAATGAAGGGTAGGAATCCCAAGCTAGCTCAGTCTGATTTGTTCAGCTTATCTCTCTAGGCAGGCGTTATCTGTCCTCTGGTTTAGTTTCTCAAGGAGAAGATTCCTCGGTGTGCCCCTATTGGTTGAGAGTGGTCTCCTGTTGATGGCTAGTCCACAGCCTCTGAGAACAACACCCTACTCAGGGTTGGCCACATGTGGTCTCTATTTAATCATTCTTAAGTAGGTACTCTGAAGTTTCTCAGTCTCACCCAATTCAATCAATTCTAAACCAATCTACAGGTGGGGCCCTGGGTGTCTGCCAAATCGCATTATTGTATCACAGGCTCAGCTCCCTAACATGCATTTTTCAAATGTGGGAAAATGATGTTAAGGACAATTCATAAAATCTCCTGTGAGGAAAATAATCAAGAGGGCCCCAAGTACTACCGGGAACATCAAATCCATCAAATCATGATAAATCTAATGTAGTCACCTGTGTCTATCCTGAGACTGGACTATCTGAATTAAAATAAGTAAAGAGGTCACAAGCCTCTTTCATTCAAAATATCTTGGTACTAAAATTTATAGTAGAACTCATCTCATACTGTTACCCATCCTATATTCCTAGGCCTGCCAACCAAAATCTCCCTTCCTTAGGAACCCCATGAAGAGGATATTACCAAATTTTGGCTGCTTTTAAACATATATATTTTATGAAGGAACTTGATTCCTTTTCCTCAAACTCCTTGTCACCATGATGAAAAAAAAGATAAATTTATCTTCCTTCTGTATCTTTAAAAAAGCAAAACCCCTCCCAATTATTCTACCCCTTGGTCCCCCAAATCTTTTCTAGTCAGAGGAAATTTACCAAAAAAAAGGGACCTAAAAAATTTCTTTGGGTTGGTTGGATCATTTTGATCAGAAAAAGAGTCCTGAGTGATCCTGCATAGAAGATAGAATAAGGAAAGCCAGAAAACGATCAAGGGGAACTTGGTGAAGCAAGTCCCCTTGGAAGACAGCTCCAAGAAATTGCTGAAGTAGGGAACCCTCCCCCTTCTTGTGGGGTAGTGCTGGTTTATCATATATATATTCTGGATGATAGGACAACCAACAAGGGTAATCAGGGGTGTGATAAAGAAGTGTTTGCTTTGAAAAGAAAATTCAGTGAATATTGTGATAAGTTCAATACCAAACCTCATTTGCAGTAAAATGGGCACCCTATCAGAAGTGGACCAGAAGTGACAAGGGGGTGTACAGGGAAGAAGAATGGGTTCTGTAAGTTTATAGCATTTGCAAATTTAACTAACATTACAAACCTATATTCTGAAAAGGTATTAACTGGAGTAAGGGGAAACCTTTTGTCCTTGCATGGAGGAAGAGGGTTGATGTAATAAAATTTCTAGTGAGAGGCAGGGTAAAAAAATATGTGAGATCATGAAATCATAGTATACTGATTTTTCAAAGGGGGATGCTGGCTCAAAGAGTATTTGTTGTACAGAAGAGGGACCAAGTAGTCCCATGCAATGTAGCATCCTGGTCCCCACTTCCAGATTGATGATGAATACAATCCCTAATCTCTTCTCTTCTTATGAGAGCATCATCTTTGTTATTCAATTAGGCAGAGTAAACATGATGTTTCTGATAGGCAACCCAAGTAGGGGCAGGTTCAAATAATGAAACCAGGCAGAGTGATGGAATAGAATGACATCTGTCACTTTCTCTGGTTGGCAAGCTCAGGTAGGATATCCCTGGAGGGAAAAAAATGGCATTTGTTTCTTTCCCCATCAGGCACGATCAGGTAGCTAGCCCTTGTAGGAAGTGCAATGGAGTGGTATCTCTCCTACTCCAATAGGCAATTCAGGTTAGTCCAGAAGACTGGGCAGAGAGAAAGGAATGGAATTTTTTTTTTCCCCCAGGCAGGCAGGCAGGAAAACAGGCTGGTCAGGTCAAGAATCCACAGAGGGATAAGAATTTTTGTGGAAAAAAGAAATGAAAACAAAATAGATGCCCATCTTTTAGGGAATGAATAAACAAATTGTAGCATCTAACTATATTGGATACTAACTATTTCACCACAAAGAAATGATAAAAATGAATTCATAGAAACCTGGTAAGACTCATATAAATTGATACAGATCAAGGAAATTATATATACATTAACTATAGCAATACAAATGAAAATAATAATAAAGCCAAACTAAAGTCTTTCTAATTAAGGTGATCAAGCTTGAGAAAATTTAACTTCTTTGCTCCATTGTAGTTGTTGAATATCATATAACTTCTCATATATGTAGAGTGTGCTGGTTAGTTTTGCTACACTGATTTTTTTAAGATGATATTACATTAGGTACTGAATGTGGAATGGATATATTCAAAATACAAAAGTAAAAGTCATCTTTAAAAAAAAACATGTTAAATTGAATTAATGATCGTCCAGCCTCCATTAAAGACTTCCAGTGACTGAGAGTTCATTACACACAAATAACCCATTCCATTTTTAGAAACTTTTAATCATTTGTATTTTAGAGCCAAAATTCCTAAAAGTTTGTAAATTATATTGCAGTCATTTTTGCATTTTTATGAACTAGCATAGATACTGTTGTTCACATGGCATATTTAAAGTTTTACCCGTGACTTTGTATTTAGGAATGGAAGTTCTAGTTCCTACACAAAGTGTAGATTTTTAAACATTAAGAAGTAGCAAACTTTAAAGTGAATGTTTGATAAGTGTGCCTCACTAAGAAATTAAAGAGATAAAATTTAGGTCTGTCAAATGGTCTTGACTATGTAATTCTTCAAGGTTTCCATGAAATCCTTTTTCCTAAGTTCTCTCATGTTGATCTCATGTTTATCCCTAAGGATGTTCAATATCAACGATCCTGGAAAAGTACATTTAGATGTTTTGTTCTATTTAGAAGTACCTAAACAAAATTGAGTCATCTGAATTTTATTGAAATTTAGGGGAAATTCTTTCAATGTAGACCATTAATATAAGAATTAATGAATATACTTCTCTTTCTGTTTGTTTCTTTGTTAAGCTGGACCTGTGATCTACAGAATATTGACTTATCCTCCAACTCGCCGAGCTTTAATTGTGGGTTGTGGCCTACAAATGTTCCAACAGTTATCAGGCATTAACACCATCATGTATGTATTCATTTCTGGCTTTATAATGGAATCATTGTTGATTTGGAGTTTTTTCAACATTAAAAATCATTTGAAGGAGTTTTTATGAGTAAATTTTATTGACTACTATGAAATTACTGTTATATGCTAACTGCATTGGTTTATTCAGTTAAACTTTATATTAGATATTATTAGATAAGTGTAGTTTAGAGTAAGGTGATTTATTTTGGCTAAAATAATTATTAATTTAATTTACCTTTATCATTTGCTATATTATGTTTTACCCATTACTGTTTTTGACAGGGTATCCCAAAAGTCTTAATTCAATTTTAAGTTTAATTGCTATTAAATGAGATCATATTATTATCAAGCTATAATAAATATCATTGCTTAAAACTAAAGTAAGACTTTGGAGATATCCTGTATTATTGGGCATAACATTGATTGTTACAGAGTAAAAATTGCAGCCCAGAACTTACAGAGGGAATGGGTATACATAGTTAGTCTACTTCTTGGTGTAGTATTTGTGATCTAGCAAAAAGAGAGAGAGAGAAAGAGAGAGAGAGAGTGAGCAGCGTGTGTGTGTGTATGCATGTGTGTGTGTGTCATCTTACCACATGATGGCTTTGTGACCATACCTTATAAATAGATTCAATTTGTGGTGCAGAGAAAATAATAGAGGCCACAAACCTGGGTTCTAATTCTGACTGCCACTTTATACTAACTTTATAGCTCTAACTAGACAACTTCTCTGAGTCTTTTTAAAATTCAATGTTATTTCATTTTCAGCTCCAAATTCTTTCCCTTTCATCTCTCCTTCCTACCCTTTGAGAAAGTATGCAAAACAAAACTTCTTACAAATAAAGTCAAGCAAAACATATTCTTCTGTCAGTCATGTCCAGGAGAAAAAAAAAAAACTTCATTCTGTACTCTGAATCCCATACTTCTCTATCTAAAGGTAGATAGCATTTCTAAGAAAAAATATGTTTCCAATTATTAAATAATTTTAATAAACAAATAATAAATGGCTTTATTTATGCAAAGAATGTTTTATAATTGTGTTCATAAAATTCATGTGTGGATCTTCTCCAATAAACTCCCAAGTATTTTATACTGTCCATAGTTATTTTATGACATGGAATTTCTCTTTCTTCCTGCTTGATTTTGTTGGTAATATATATAAGCTCTGATGATTTATTTAGATTTATTTTATACCCTGAAACTTTGGCTGAAGTTGTTAATTATTTAAATTAGTTTTTTAGTTTATTTTTAGGTTTCTCAGTGTAAACTATCCCTCTGCAAAAAGTGATAATTAATTTTCTTTTGTCTTTGCATATTCCTTCAATTTCCCTTTAATGTCTTATTGCTATCACTAGCATTTCTAGCACTCTGTTGAATAATAATGGCAGTAATGGCTATTCTTGCTTTATCCCTGATCTTACTGAAAGACTTCTAGCTTATACCTGTTATAGGTTTGTTTAAAGAGATTATCAATTTTTAAAAAGCTAATTTATTCTTATACTTCCAGTTTTGCTTTGTTTTGTTTTATTTTTTTTTTAACAGGAATTCCTGTATCTTGTCAACAGGTTTTTCTACATATGTTGGTATAGTCTTAGGTCATTGTATTGCTGATTCATGCACAACAATAGTGCTGTTACTGTATACAATGTTCTCCTTATTCTGCTCACTGAACTTTGCATCAATTCATGTAAGTTTTTCCTGTTTTTTTAAATTCTTCATCTCATCATTCTTACAACACAATATTATTCCATTACAATCATACCTAATGTACTTGTTTTCCACAACTCTTCCAAAACTTATACTTTTTTTGGTTTACTTTGTCTATTTGATGGTGTACAATAGGACCTCATAGTTGCTTTGGTCTGTATTTATCGAATTATTAATGATTTGGAGCATTTTTCATGTAGTTATTGGTAATTTGTATTTCTTCCTTTGAAAATTGTTTATATCCTTTGACCATTTATCTATTTGAATTGCTTTCTTTTAGCCATTCCCCAATTGAGGGGCATCCTTTTAATTTCCAATTCTTATGTACCACAAAAAGATATGCTATAAATATTTTGTGCAAATAGGTCTTTTTCTCCTTTTTTGGATATTAACCTAGCAGTGGTATTGATGGATCAAAGGGTTTGCACAGTTTTATACCCCTTTGGGCATAATTCCAAATTGCTCTCCAGAATGGTTGTATCAGTTCACAATTCCACCAACAGTGGATTAGCATCCCAGTTTTCCCACATTCCCTCCAAAATTCAACATTTTCCTTTTTTGTTTTATTAGCCACTTTGATAGGTGTGAAGTGGCGCCTCAGAGTTGTTTAACTTGCATTTCTGTAATCAATAGCGATTTAGAGCATTTTTTCACATGAGTATAAATAGCTTTGATTCTTTGTCTGAAAACTGCCTGTTCATATCCTTTGACCATTTAGTGATTAGGGAATGACTTGTATTTTATAAACTTGACATATTTCTCTATATATTTGAGAAATGAGGACTTTATCAGAGATACTTGTTTAAAAAATTCCGGTTTCTCTGATTTTTTTATAATTGGGTTGCATTGGTTTTGTTTGTGCAAAAGCTTTTTAATTTTATATAATCAAAATTATCTATTTAACATTTTGTAATGTTCTATATCTTCTTTGGTCCTAAATTCTTCCCTTATCTTTCCATCTCACAGGTAAACTATTCCATGCTCTCCTAATTTGCTTATGTTATCACCCTTTATGTATGAATTATGTACTCATTTTGACCTTATTTTATTATATTGTGCAAGATGTTGGTCTTTAACCTAGTTTCTGCCATACAATTTTTTCAGTTTCCCCAGGGGTTTTTGTCAAATAGTGAGTTTTTTTTCCAAAAGCTTGATCTTTGGGTTTATCATATGCTAGATTACTATTACCATCATCATTTACTATAGTGTAATTTGTACCTATTCTATACCACTGATCTAGTACTATATTGTTTTTATAATTACCCCTTAATAATACAGTTTGAGATCTGGTATGGCTAGATCACCTGTCTTTCACATTTTTTTTTTCATTGATTCCCTTGATACCCTTGAGCCTTTGTTCTTCCAGAGGAATTTTGTTATAATTTTTTTTCTATATAAAATAATTTTTGATAGTTGATTGTTATGGCACTAAATAAATAGATTAATTTAGGTAATATTGTCATTTTTATTATATTGACTCAGCCTACCCCTGAGCAATTAATATTTTCCAGTTGTTTAGATCTGATTTTATGTGTGTAAGAAGTGTTTTATAGTTGTGGTTCATTTAGTTACTGGGTTTGGTCTTGGCAGGCAGCTATTTTAATGGAATTTCTCTTTCTATCTGTTGCTGGTGGACTTTGTCGGTCATATGTAGAAATGCTGATGATTTGTGTAGGTTTACTTTGTATCCTGCAACTTGATAAAGTTGTTATTAATTTTAAGTAATTTTTTTAGTTTATTCTCTAGGATTTTCTAAGTATAACATCGGTATCATCTGCAAAGAGTGTTAGGTTTCCAGAATTTTATTCACTTCCTTACTTTTTTCTTGTTTATTTTTTGGTTAGATTTATCCAGTTCTGAGAGGGGAAGGTTAAGGTCCTCCACTAGTATTGTTTTATTATCTATTTCCTCCTGTAACTCATTCAACTTCTTCAAAATTTAGATGTTATATCATTCAGTGCATATATGTTGAAGTATGACTTCATTGTCTAGTGTACCTTTCAGCTAGATATAGTTTCCTTCTTTATCTCTTCTAATTAAATCTATTTTTACTTTTACTCTGCTTGAAATCATGATTCCTACCCCTCCTTCCTTTACTTCAGCTGCAACATAATAGATTCTACTCCAGCCCCTTACCTTTACCTTGTGTGTATCTCTCTACTTCGGATGTGTCTCTTGTAAACAACAAATTGTAGGATTTTGGTTTTTAATCCATTCTGCTTCTGCCTCTGTTAATAGGTGAGTTCATCCCATTCACATTTATAGTTATTATGACTATGAATTCCCTCCATGCTATTTTTTGCTTTGTTATCTCTCCCTTACCTCCCATCCTTTCCCTTCTCACAAGTCTTTTACTTTTGATCACCACCTTCCCCAATATACCCTGCCTTTTATCAGTTCCCCCTTCCTCTTCTATTATCCCCATCTCTTTTTTACTTTCTTATAGGTAAGATAGATTTCTGTATCCACTTGAATGTGTATGTTATTCCCTCTTTGAGCCAATTTTGATGAGAGTAAAGTTTAAACTTTGCCTGCCACCCTCCCCATATTTCCCTCCATTATAATAGCTTTTTTTCTCTTTTTTGTGGGATAATTTGATCTCTTCCCCATCTTATACCAGTGCAGTTTCTTTCTCAGCCCTTTATTTTCTTTTTTGGGGAATATCATCCCATCATTGTCACTATATATCCATACCCTCTGTCTACATATACTGTAAGGGCCAATTTAGTATGGCAGAGCTAATTGGGTAGCTTGCCTTAATATTGAAGAAAAGAAACAGCCTCTTTCAAAAATAACACAGGTTTATTAATGGGAATAAGTTTAAAACAGATCTGAAATCACACAAGTGAGATTAATGGGACTGTAAACAATGTCTAAACCTCTGGGGTAAAAAGAAAACCCCAGGGAACCCGAATCTGCCTCCAGCCCCGCTAGCTCAAAAACAAAAACTAAAAACTAGCCTAAAAAACAAAAACTCTCTTAACCACATTCCACAATCTGTAGCTCTAGTCTCTTCTGTTTTGGTCCCAAAGGTCAAACACCTGCAGCTCCTCTAAAATGTCGTTCTTCTTCCCCGTTTACCTCAGAATCCTCCCTAACTCACTTTTTCTTCTAACCCCTCTACCACCAACCCTTAACTGAATCTTAAACTGTATCTTAACCATCCTCCCCTGCCGAAAGGGGGAGGACCAATCTTAGCCCTGCTGTGTCTCCATTCACTCAGCACACTCACATGGTCTGTCCCCAATATAATCTTGCCAGACCCACATGGGCATGGGAAAGCTATTCAAGGAAGGCTTTAGAAACAATGTTTCAATAAATGTTCCCTGTGGTCAGAGCTCCTCTTGTTTTGTTCAATTATCTCTCAAAAACAAAACATCTATCTTTTCTTTTCGTTCTTTTTTTTTTTTTGTGAGGCAATTGGTGTTACAGGGTCACACAGCTAGTAAAGTGTTAAGTGTCTGAGGCCGGATTTGAACTCAGTACTCCTGACTCCAGGGCCCGGTGCTCTATCCACTGTGCCATCTAGCGGTCCCTAACATCTATCTTTTCTTAGGATTTTCTTTTAGTCTGACCATAATAAAGCAAAGATACTATTATGAAAACCCCAAATCACAATTAATTCCTTACAATACTCTCTTTTTTTTTTTTTTTTTTTTTGTCGGGGCAATGGGGGTTAAGTGACTTGCCCAGAGTCACACAGCTAGTAAGTGTTAAGTGTCTGAGGCTGGATTTGAACTCCGGTACTCCTGAATCCAGGGCCAGCGCTTTAACCACTGCGCCATCTAGCTGCCCCCACAATACTCTCTTAAATATATGCTCTTAAAAATAATAAAGTTGTTTAGAGTTACATATATTATCTTGCCATATAGAAATATAAACAGTTTAACCTTACTGAATTTCTTACAGTTTTTCTTTCTTGTTTCTTTTTTACCTTTTTATGTTTCCCTTGAGTTCTGTATTTGGAAGTCATATTTTTATTCAGCTCTGTTCTTTTAGTCAGAAATGCTTGAAAATGCTCTATTTTGTTTAAATGTCCAATTTTTCCCCTGAAAGATTATACTCAGTTTTGCTGGGTAGGTGATTCTTGGTTGTAAACCTAACTCCTTTGCCTTCCAGTATATTATATTCCAAGCCCTCCAGTTCTTTAATATGGAAGCTGCCAAATCTTGTGTAAGATTTGTGGATTGTAACTCCGTAATATTTTAATTGTTTCTTTTGGACTGCTTGCAATACTTCCTGATCTATGAGATCTGGAATTTGGCCATGATGTTCCTGGGGAGTTTTCATTTTGGGAACTCTTTCAGATGTGAATTCTTTTCCAGTTCTATTTTGCCCTCTGGTTCTATATATCAGGGCAGTTTTCTTTGATAATTTCTTGAAAGACATTGTCCAGACTTTTTATTTTAATCATGATTTCAGGTAGTCCAGTAATTCTGATATTATCTCTTCTGCATCTATTTCTAGTCTGTTTTTTCAAATAAGATATTTTCACATTTTCTTATATTTTTTTAGTTTTTTATTTTTGTTTTTATCATATCTTGATGTCTATAGATCGTTAGTTTCCTTTTATTCAATTCTAATTTCTAAAGAATTCTTTTCTTCAGTGATTTTTTTTGTACTACTTTTTCCATTTGGCTAATTCTGTGTTTTAGGAAATTATTCTTCCTCAGTAAATTTTTGTATTTCTTGTCCCATGCTTTTGATTCTTTTTTTTTTTCATGATTCTCGTGCATTACTTTTATTTATTTTCCAAATTTTCGTCATTTCTAGTTTGCTTTTTTGAATCCTTTTTAAGCTCTTGCAGGAATTCTTTTTTTTTTTAACTTTTTTTTTTTTTTATGGCAGGGCAGTGGGGGTTAAGTGACTTGTCCAGGGTCACACAACTACTAAGTGTCAAGTGTCTGAGGCCGGATTTGAACTCAGGTACTCCTGAATCCAGGGGTGGTGCTTTATCCACTGCACCACCTAGCTCCCCCCAGGATTTTCTTTTTGTCCTGAGAACAAATTATATTTTTCTTTGAAGCTTTACCTATAGCTATTGTCCTCCTCTAAGTTTACACCTGATCCTCCCTATCACCATAGTAACTTTCTATCGTCAAGCTTTTTTCATTATTTTTTGCTCATTATATGCATTTTTGGGGTAACTTGGTGTTTTTATGTGACAGCTGGGGCTCTAGTATTGTACTATCCCCAAATTTTGTGCTGGCTTCTGGGTCTTACTTCTGGCTTTCACTGAGCTTCAGGGCTTAGCTTCTTGCTTTCTCTGTAGAGTAATTTTCAATTCTGGCTTATACTAGGGGGGTGGATCCTATCTGTTGGCCTCCCCTAGGTATGAGGTTTAGCTTCTGCCTGCTCCAGGGGTGTAGCCTTGAGTCTTTTTGGTTCTGCCCTGGTCTTGGGATCTTGTTGCTGGTCTGCCCCAGGAGTGGTGCTCTGCTACTGGGTTTGTTATATTAACAATACCTCTCAGCTAGCAGGCCCTGGAGGAATAATTTTTGTTGCAAATCTCCCCAAAGTTGGGGCCCTTTGTTGTTCAGTTGCTATGGAAATAGAGGTCTGTCAGCTGGTAGGCCCAAGGGGCAAGATCTCACTGTTGGGCCAGCTTCCAGGACAGGGGCCTCACTACTGGTCAGCAGTGGGGTCAAGGCTGCCTTAATGGTCTGTGTTGGAAGTGCGTTCTTAGGGGTGGGGCCTTGATATGATGCCCAAATTGCTCACTTGCCTAAGGAGGCTTAGGTTGCAAGAGGGTAGGGCCTCACTGGTGGATTGCCCCATGGCTTAGAGCCCTATTGTAGACCCACTGTTGTGAAGCTGGATGCTGTTGCTGCTCTTGAGCTTTGGTCCCCTCCTACCCAAGTAAGATAGAACTTTCTTGCTGGGCTGGTAAGCTGCTTCCCTGCTCCTGCACAATTCCAAGACAGTTTCTAGTTGTTTGGGGGGGTTCTTTCCCTCATTCCACCATCTTGAAACCAGAAGACTGAGTATGAATATTTTTTTTTTTGGCAGGACAACAGGGGTTAAGTGACTTTGCCCAGGGGCACACAGCTAGTACGTGTCAAATGTCTGAGGCCAGATTTGAACTCAGGTATTTCTGAATCCAGGGCCAATGCTTTATCCACTGTGTCACCTAGCTGCCCCTGAGTATGAATATTTCTAATGAAAGTTTTCTTTCCCTTTTTTATCATTGTTCAGTTGAAGTGAGCAAGAGGTTGATAACAATGTCTCACAAATAAATTTTTGTATTCCTTTATCCTTATGCTTTCTAAGTCTCTTAACAAAAATGTGGTGTCTTGTCAAAATATTTTTCCTTGTCTATTGAGTTTGAAGAAATGTGAAATACCTCATTGGAAAGACAACTGACCTGAAAAACAGATCCAGGAGAGACAATTTGAGAATTATTGGACTACCTGAAAGCCATGATCAGAAAAAGAGTCTAGACAAACCATATTCCAGGAAATTATTAGGGATAACTGCCCTGATATTATGAATCAGAGGATAAAAATCTCATTGAAAGAATCCACCAGCACCTCCTGAAAGAGAAGCCCAAAAGGGAAAACTCCAAGGAATATTTGTAGCAAAATTCCAGAATTATCAGGTGAAGGAGAAAATTCTCCAAGCAATCAGAAAGAAACAACTTAAATATCATGGAGCCACAGTCAGCATTGCTCAGGACCTGGCAGCTTCGCCAGGCTTGGAATATGATATCCGGAAGGCAAAGGAGCTTGGGATTGCCACCAAGAATCTATTACCCAGCAAAAACTAAAACTAAAACTTTCAGAGGAAGATGGACATTCATTGAAATAGGGGATTTTCAAGGTTTCCTGATGAAAAGACCAGAACTGAATAGAAAATCGATCTTAACATATAAGACTCAAAGGAAGTTTAAAAAGGTAAACAGGGGGCAGCTATGTGGCACAGTGGATAAAGCACTGGCCCTGGATTCAGGAGGACCTGAGTTCAAATCCGACCTGAGACACTTGACACTTACTAGCTGTGTGACCCTGGGTAAGTCACTTAACCCTAATTGCCCCACCAAAAACAAAAATAAAACAAAAAAGGTAAATGGGGGGGGGTGGGAAGTTACTCAATAAGGTTAAACTGTTTACATCCCTACTCAGGAAAATAATACGATGTAAGATAAATTGGAGAGAACAGAGAGAAGGCACTAATATAAAGGGAGGATGGTAAAGCCTTATAGGAAGTTAGATTTAACCTGGGAGGGCTAAGGAAGGAAGGAAGCCAAGAGATGGAGATGAAGAGGGGAGACCTGCAGGCATGGGAGACAGAAAGTGAAAGGGCTCAGAATCAAGACATGATCATCATGTGCAAGAACCAGCAAGGAGGGCAGCATCCCTGGGCCACAGAGTATATGAAGGGGCAACCAACCACCAGGCATAACGTGATGAGGGCCTGTCAGAAGAGAGAAGGAAGGGAGTATTGGGAAGGTAGAAATGACAGGACTTGACCACTGATTAGAGTTTAAGTTTTAAACATGTTGAGTTTAAGAAATCTGTAATGATAAGGTTATAATAACTTTAATTTGTTAATGAATTTCATACTAATATATTTTATCACACTTGATCTTAATAATAAACCTATAAGTATAATTACTATATCGAGTTTTACGATGAGGTTAACTGAGATCTTAACAGGGTAATAATAATAATAAAAGCTAAGATTTATATAGTGCTTACTATATGCTCCGGCTAAGTGCTTTACAATTATTATATCATGTGATTCTCACAACAACCCTATTATTATCCCCATTTTACAGATGAAGAAATTGAGGTAAACAGAGCCTATAAGTGACTTACCTAGAGTCACACAGCTAAAAAATGTCTGAGGCTGAATTTGAACTCAGGACTTCCTGACTGTGGGCCCAACACTCTATCTACTATGCCACCCACCCGCCCCAAGATTCTATAGCTAGTAAGTGTCAGAGGTGGGATTTAGATCCTATTTTTTCTAGTTCTAAAACCTGACATATTTTTCCATGAGCTCATGACATTGATTTCATCATTGTGTATTAAATCAGATCAAAGCCATTAGTGCTAAAGGAGAGGTAGGAGGAAGGATAGAATCCATCACCTCTTCAAATTTAGATTTCTTCTTTTTTAGACACAAAGGCCACACTCAAACCCTTTTAAATTTGGTAATATATTTGCTAGAATGTGTGCTTCATTTTCATAGAGGCTGTTTAAGAAGCTAGAATCAGCAAGACTTGCAACTGATTGGATACAAGAGTGAGAAAGTGAAGAGTCCAGGATAACACCTAGGTTGCAAGCCTGGGTGACTGGAAGAACGAGGGTTCCCTTATAAAAATTAGGAAGAGGGAAGATATTGAGGGAAAAGATAAAAAGTTAGTTTGAGGCATGTTGAATTTTAGATGTTTGTGAAACTGCCAGTTTTGAAATGTATAATAGGCAGTTAGAGATGTGAAGACTGGAGGTTGGAAGAGAGATTAGGCATGGATAAGCAGATCTGAGAGTATCTGAGAGTATAGAGACAATCATTAAAACCATCTTACCTTTAACTAAGGCTGAAGAGCCGTTTAATGAATTGTATACTAAATGTCATTTTTTAAAAGTAAGGCTGGGTTTTTTCTGTTTCTGTTTTTTGTTTTTTTTGCAGGGCAGTGGGGGGTTAAGTAACTTGTCCAGGGTCATACAGCTAGTAAGTGTCAAGTTTTCTGAGTCCAGATTTGAACTCAGGTCCTTCTCAATCCAGGTCTGGTGCTCTATCCACTGCACCACCTAGCTGCCCCCAAGTAAGGCTGTCTTTTGCAGGGAGTATTTTCCTTGTCAAAAAGCAGACACCCTGAAATATATTTATGGTAATATAGTATTAATAAATTGTAATGTAAAGTTTAATATAAACTGTAATATAAATATAGTGACAGAAATTTTTGACAATGAATAGGAATGTAAGAAGAAGAGAATTAGAAGTTAAGAATCATCAGTATTTATAAGACAATGTCCAGTAGATACTGAATCTGGGGATATAAATACTCTGTCCATTAGGAAGTTGCCAGGATAATTCAATAAGTTCTATCATAGCATTGGTTTAAATATCCCCAATTGTACATACTATATAATTTTCGTAGGTAGGCTGTTTAAAAAAATCTCCTTAGGACTATGCCCAAATGGCTATGGGACTGTTCATACCCTTTGACCCAGTGGTACCACTGCTAGGTCTGTATCCCAGAGACCACAGAAAAGGGAAAAGGACCCACATTTGTAGTGGCAAAGAATTAGAAATCAAGGCAATGCCCATCAATAGGGAATGGCTAAACAAGTTGTGGTATATGAATGTAATGGAATACTATTGTGCTGTAAGAAACGATGAGCAGGAGTTCAGAGAACCTGGAGGGACTTACATGAACTGATGCTAACTGAGAGGAGCAGAACCAGGAGAACATTGTACACAGTGACAGCAACATTGTGTGATGAACAATGAGGATAGACTTGGCTCTTCTCAGCAGTGCAACAATCCTAAACAATTTCAAAGAACTTGTGATAGAAAGTGTTCTCAACATCCAGAAAAAAGAACTGTGAATTATGAATGCAGATTGAATCATACTGTTTCTACTTTGGACTGTTTTTTTTTTCCTTCTTGTTTGAGGTTTATCCTTTGTGCTCTGATTCTTCTTTCACAAGATGACTAATGTAGAAATATGTTTGATGTGATTGTACATATACAACCTATATCAGACAGCTTTTCTGTCGTGGGGAGGAGGGAGGGAAGGGAGGGGGGAAGAAAAGAAAAATTTGGAACTAAAAATCCAGTGAAAACAAATGTTGAAAACTATCCTTATATGTAATATGTAACTGGAAAATAATAACATTAAATTAAAAAAAAATTTTACTCTTATGGGGTATTTACAATTAATACTTTCCATTTTTATGGAATGTAATTTATTTCTAGATTATGCCTAGATGGTCCTTAGATTAATATATATCTCACTTTGGGGGTTCTATAGCCTCTATCAATTTTTTCTCTGATAGAAATAGTAGATACTGTCCCTCTTCCCCAAACCCCACATTGACAGTGCCAGACTCAGGTTGGTACCCTGTTACTGTAGGTTTGCGTTGGAACAATATGATACACCCATAGATCATTCAATAGTTAACAAAAGGACATTTACTTAACTATAGCACTTGAGAGAAATAAAAACAGAATGCAATTATCTCAACTAAAACAGAATGCTGTTGTCTCAACCAGAGACAAAAGGATGTAATCTCCAGGGCAAGAAGGGCATGGGGGGCCTCAAGGCCAATAGTCTGGTTGTCAAAGGTTATGTGCCCATTCTTCCCCATCTCCATTTGGCAATGCATCTGGTTAGCTGATCTTTTGTACTGTGTGGTCTTTTTACCTAATTTACAATCTCCCTCAGGAAGAGGAAAAGGTGCCATTCCACTGTACTCCTGCTGCTTTGGTCACGGAAATCATCATTAGGCTGGTCTCCTGCCTTGGGGGGAAAAGAGTGACACCATTGCTTCTGATACAAGTCTTCACTACTTCACCTGAAACTATCTGGGCTCTGAAATGACTCCAGCCTAAGGCCAAAATCGATGGGCATTGAAAATATATCTAAATACTTTCCTTAACAGCTAAAAAACTCCCACTGGTCATACCCTCTGAATCCCTGGCTGTTATCATTCAACCTCATTCATTCCTGTCCCCCACAGCCTCCCTAGTATATTATGGGGAAATTGTTAGGAATTCCTCTTTAAATGAATTACACTCTTTTGCACACATATCCAATTAGAATAAAATAATAGTTTATTTAAGTGCTAAGGAAAGGAAACCAAGAGAAGAAGTCCTTGGACTTCTTGTGACGAAAAGGCATGGCACAGAGGCGTGGCTCTCTGAGATACCTTTCTCCTCAAGCAGGAGACAGGCAGATACTTTTATAGAGAACTGATGCTTGCTCTGATGGATGGGGGTGATCATCTGACTGGGGAAAGTTCCCTTACTGGGGGAGGACTATCCCCCAGTGGTGGGGAAGTCTGGGTGAGGGGGCAGCTCCAGATCTCTCAAACCATCTCTCTCCCCATCACACCACAAAGGCAGCAGGCCACATCTAATCTTATCTCCTCAAGAAGTGGGGGAAATTAGAATGAAGGATGGTGGTCCTGGAGCTAGCTCAGTCCAGATCAGGTGCCACTTATCTCTTTAGATGTGTCTGTCCTTTGGATTAGTTTCTCAAGGAGAAGATTTCTTTGATTTACCCCAGAAAACTTCTGAGGTACCCAGGACCAATAACACTCCCATTCCTCTAAATCTCACCCCTTCACCTCATCCCACCCCAAAGATACCCACAATGTATTTTTCAGAATGCCTGCTCCATAGGCATCTAACTTACTTTCATCTTAAATATTTTCCTCTCCTTTTCTTTTCATCTTTTGGCTCCCATTGAGACCTGGCTCCCTCTTGATAACATAGCCTCCCTGGCTGTTCTTTGCACTTACATTCATTCTTTCCTCCTGACTCACTGGTCAAAGTAGAGGAGCTGAAATACTCCTTGCTCCCTACTGCTACATCTAGTTTTCTCCCTCTATCACCATCACTTAGTACCCTCTCTTTTTTTTTTGGACTCACTCAGTCTTATAGCTACCATTCAATCAAAATTCTGGTAGCTGTTGTCTACATATTTGCAGATACTTCCCTTTTTTCCTTAATGAATTCAGTTTCTGGCTCACAGTCCAGTGCCTGGCTTAATCTTCTCTTTGACTCCTGTCCTCCTACTAGGGGACATCAACATCAACAAACATATTAGTACTCCCTCGAACTCACTAATTTCCCAGTTCCTTTATCTTACTCATATCACATGTTCTACTCCTCCACCCCCATCACACATGAACAAGATGTAATTTGATGGCCTGTTCCCTAGATTATGTCCTTGATCTAACCATCACCCACTAATGTACAACTTCTGTGTTCATGAACTCTGAAGTTCACTCATCTGATCACAATCTATTGTCATTCCACCTCTCCCTTTGCCTTTCAGCCCCAAACCTGTTCTTTGTCAATACCACATCTTTCAATTCTTTGCTCCCACAGTTCTCTCCCAAGCTATCACCCTTGAAAGAGTCACCGTCTTCTCTTTTCTTCATCTTGACTTCTTGGGGAATCAGTTCAACTCTATACTGTCCTTATTTTTTGAGTCCCTTGCCCCTTTTATATATCAATCATCAAACCCTGACAAATTGCCTCAGCCTTAGATCCCTCCTACCATTTACTACTTCACTCCTATATATGTGCTGCTGAATAAAGATGGAGAAAATCATGAAAATGTCCTGATTGGGTCCACTACAAATTTGTTTATTCAACTGGAACCTCACTGCTGCCAGGCAATTCTTTTATACCACCACAATTAACTCACCAGTTAAGGTGGTATACTGGGCTTGGAATCAGGAAAACTCATGTTTTTTAGCTTTAAATCCAGTCTTAGACCAACTGTGTGACCCTGGGCAAGTCACTTAACCCTTTTTGCCTCAGTTCCTTCATCTGTAAAATGAGCTGGAGAAGGAAATGGCAAACCACTTTAGTATCTTTGCCAACCAAAGTTGGTTAAGTTCAATCAAAACTGCTCTCTCCAAAGTTAATAACACTCTTTTGATAGATAAATCTAATGACCTGTTGTCAGTCTTGCATGCTTGTTGACCTTTCCTGAAACCTTTGTTGCCTGTCACAAGTTTCTCCCCATTCCAATCTATCCTTCACTCAGCTGGGAAAGCAATCTGTCTAAAAGATAGGTTTGACCATGTCACCATCCATACTCAGTAAACTCTAGTTGCTCCCTGCCACCTCCAGAATAAATGATGAAATCCTCTATTTGGCATTCAAATCCCCTCATACCTCTGCATTCATCTTGGAAAATAATAGTTAACATTTATATAGCACTACTGTGTCCCAGACACTGCCCTTTAAGCACTTTCCAATTATTATTTTATTTGATCCTCACAACAATCCTGGGCAGATAGGTGCTATTATTATCTCCATTTTACAGATGAGGAAACTGAGGTGGAGCAGAGATTAAGTGAGTTGTCCAAGAGTCACAAAACTAGTAAGTGCCTGAGGCTAGATTTGAACTGTCTTCCTAACTCTAGTTTTAGCAATCCATCCATTGTGCCACCTGCCAGGCCTAGGTGATGAATTTCCCTGCACAATTTCACTAATACCTCTATGGGCTAGCCATATATTACTTTCTTTTCATTCAGGTTTCAGGAGTCACACCCAAATCTCCCTTGTTGACTAAACCAATTGTTGAAGATAGGGCCTGAAGGCTCTCTTGGTTCAGGCTCCATTTTGGGATGAAGTTGAGGCACTCACAAGTCATTAAATGCTTTACTTGACTCTACCCACAGCAAAGATGCTTTAGCAATTAGCAATCTCTCAATGGGGATTCTTATTTCCATAATGCATCTGGTCAGTAGAGCAGGGGAGTTACTTGCATGGGAGTAATGTGAATCCACCAACTTCAAGAAGCCTAGATTCTTGTGCCTGGGACTATTTTTGTCCTTTTTGATTACCAGGAAGCTGCATTGATGAAGCCTAGGCCAATTAAACTCCAGGGAAAGCTATATCCTTGGCTTACCCCAAATTGGCTAGCGGGTGGAGGGGAATAGTAGAAAATGAAGTTATATCTGGAAAGCTGGGGCCAATCACATAAGTCAACTCAATCCTGAGGACAGTTGTTTGTCTTCTATTTAGGTAAAGCTTCCGCATGTTGGTGGGTAGGAAGAAAGAAGTATCATCAAGGAAACGCTGATGCAATCACACCAACTGGCAGGGAGAACCCCTGCTTGATCATGATCCTTTTTATACCATGCAAATATAAACACTCAACTTATAAAAAATGTATCCTTATGAAATGTTTCATTTAAGTCTTATAACAAAATTTCCAAGCATATAATATTTTTCACAGTTCAGTGGCAAGATAAATAGACCTTTTAAAATGACATTTTCTGGAACACTAATCCATTGTTGGTGGAGCTGTGAACTGATCCAACCATTCTGGAGAGCAATTTGGAATTATGCCCAAAGGGCGATAAAGCTGTGCATACCCTTTGACCCAGCAATACCACTTTTGGGTCTTTTTCCCAAAGAAATCATGGAAGGGGGAAAGGGACCCACATGTACAAAAATATTTATAGCTGCTCTTTACGTGGTGGCAAGGAATTGGAAGTTTGAGGGGGTGCCCATTAGTTGGGGAATGGCTGGACAAGTTGTGGTATATGAATACAATGGAATACTATTGTGCTGTAAGAAATGATGAGCAGGAGGAGTTCAGAGAAACCTGGAGGGTCTTGTGTGGGCTGATGATGAGTGAGATGAGCAGAACCAGAAGAACATTGTACACAGTATCATCAACATTGAGTGTTGATCTACTGTGATGGACTATATTCTTCTCACCAATGCAATGGTACAGAAGAGTTCCAGGGAACTCATGATGGAAGAGGATCTCCAAATCCAAGAAAAAAAAAGAACTGTGGAGTATAGATGCTGAATGAACCATATTATTTCTTTTGTTTTTGGTGCTGTTGTTTTTTTCTATTTTGAGGTTTTCATCAGTGCTCTGACTAATGCAGAAATAGGATTCATGTTATTATGTGTATGTATGTATATAGTATATATATATATATGTGTGTGTGTATATGTATGTGTATATATATATATATAACCTATATCAGATTATCTGCTGTCTAGGGGAGGGGGAAAGGGAAGGAGGGAGGGGAGAAAAATCTGAAAATTGTAAAGCTTGTATAAAACAAAAGATGAGAACTATCTTTACATGTAATGGGGAAAAAAATAAAATACTTTATTTTATTAAAAAATGTTGAAAACTATCTTTACATATAACTGGAAAATAATAAAATATTTTTATGATAAAAAAATTAAATGACATTTTCTTTTTATTATGAGCTTAACAATCAACAAATATTTTATCATATAAAGAAAATTAAAAAGCATACAAACTGTCAACCAGGTATATCTAGTTTGTTTTATGGTTAACTTCTCATTATAACTACAGATCTTCATAGGGTTTATGAGGTGAGTTTATATTAAGTTTCATATCTTAATGACTTTGTCTCTTACTAGCATAACTACAAGGCAAAATCCTTGTTTCTGTTCTTACCTTGTAGGTATTACAGTGCAACCATTTTGCAGATGTCAGGAGTTGAAGATGACAGACTTGCAATATGGCTAGCCTCAGTAACAGCTTTCACAAATTTCATCTTCACACTAGTTGGAGTCTGGCTTGTTGAGAAAGTGGGCCGAAGAAAACTTACACTTGGCAGTTTAGCAGGTAAGTTTCTGGTCTGGAAATTCAAATGTAAATTTTCTAATGAATGGGGAGGAATATGAAAAGGAAATATTCCAAGTCTATTAATACTTGACCCTTGTTAGTCTCTTAAATTGGATGTCCTTCTTCACCCCATACATAAAGTATAGTCATTTTTAAAATTATATTGATTTGCACTAGGATAAGTGGAAATAGTTTGTGCCTGGAAACTAACATTGTGAAAACAATTTTGATATCATGAAAGTATTTTTCCCTTTATTACTTTTATTTTATGCTCAAGAGTACTGTTAAATGAGAAGTGTCAATTTTATGTACATTTCATACTTGTTTAAAAGACAGTGCTCATAAAGTAATTTAATTTTAAAATATGTTATGTGTTCATATTTGAAGATTCTGTGGAAGCAAATGTAGGATCATATTACTCCAAATATTCAAGAAAGGAAATTTGAGAAACATTTTCTATACTAAAAAAATACAAATTTTCGTTTTTGAAGTTCTAAATTCTAGTGTAATTTACAACTAGATTACATTTGCTTTCCATGATTAAAATATTGGTTTTGAATTTCTTTCCAGTATACCTTCTGCCTAATCATTTGTGATTTCTGCATAATGTAATAATTTCTTTATTTGCCACAATGTGAACTCATCATCGTTTGTCCATGGATAAAACCTCTTCCTTTTAAATTTCTTTGAGGAGTCCAGAACCATTTATTTTTAAATTTATAGCTAGTCTTCAACTTAAAAACAGATTTCTAGGGGGTGCAGTAGATTGAGCAATGGCCCTGGATTCAGGAGGACCTGAGTTCAAATCTGACCTCAGACACTTGACACTTACTAGCTATGTGACTCTGGTCAAATCACTTAACCCTCATTGCCCCACCAAAAACAACAACAACAACAACAGATTTTGTTACAAAAGTTTATTCTAGAGAAAGTAGTTTGGAATTTAGAACTTATTTTCTGATAGACACAATGTTATGAATGGTCACTAAATTCCTCAGGCAGCCCACAAAAATTATTCAAATGTACTAAAAATATCATATTAAAGGTATACATCATAATTAAAGGTAATTTGACTATACCATACCACCACTTACAAATTTCTTTCTGTGGGCAATGATTTCTTAGTTAGAATTTGGATCAGTAGGAACACAAGTTCAACTACCTCAACAACTTCCCTAGGTTTTCCTTCCAGTCCTGCCTAGGGAGTGGGAACTCCCTCAGCTAAAAGGAGGTTATGTATTAATAGTAGTACCTGATGCTCTAGCAAGAGGATAAAAGGGGGGGCACAGCTAGGTGGTACAGTGGATAGAGCACTGGCCCTGGATTCAGGAGGATCTGAGTTCAAATCTGGCCTCAGACACTTAACACTTACTAGCTGTGTGCCCCTGGGCAAGTCACTTAACCCCAATTGCCTAACCCCCCCCAAAAAAAGAGGATAAAAGGGTCAGTACTCCTAGATACAAAGAACTTGCTGAATTTCAATATTTCCATGTAATGAGTATGATCACTGGTGATTTGATAAAGTAGAGGAATACTCCAGTTAAATTTATGAGATTACAGGGTTTGTAGAAGAGGGGCCAGCCCTCTCTCATAGTGCCCTAGACCTTTGCTAAGAAAACAATATCGAACTTTTTTCAGTTTGCCATGATTCTTTAGAAATTATAATGTAGAAAACAGAAATATTATAGACTTTCAATAGTTTGCTTTTCAAAAATTGCTCTACTACCAGCACCAAAATCTTTAAAAAGTTGGCAGTGGGACCTGAAAATCTCATGGAGATAAGGTGATTTTATTTAGAAAAAATTTTTTAAAAATCATTTTAAGTTTGAAACAGGAAATGTAGGGGATAGGCAGAGTCAGGATGAAGTATTAGACTTGGAATTAGGAAGAAATTAGTCAGGGGTTTCTTAACTGGAGTTTATGAACTTTTAAAAAACATTTGATACTTGTATTTCTTTTTTTTTTTTTTTTTTTTTGGAGGCAGTTGGGGTTAAGTAACTTGCCCAGGGTCACACAGCTAGTTAAGTGTTAAGTGTTTGAGGCCGGATTTGAACTCAGGTCCTCCTGACTCCAGGGCTGGTGCTCTATCCACTTGCGCCACCTAGCTGCCCCGATACCTGTATTTCAATCAATCAATCGATATTTATTAAGTACCTACTATGTATTTGGCACTGTTTTAAGAGCTTTGCCACAAGAAGTGGCAAAAGACAGGCCATATTCCTTTTTGTTGTTGTTTATTTAGAATTTTTATTTTCCCAAAACACATGTAAAACAAATTTTGACATCAGTTTTTAAAAACTTTTTGTTCCAAATTCTCTTCCTTCCTCCATCCCTACCCCCTGCCCCAAGAACCTAAGCAATTCAATATAGGTTATACACAAGTAGTCATGCAAAACATTCCCACATTAGCCAGGTTGTGAAGGAAAATAGACAAAAACAAAACTTCAGATAAAGGAACTAACAAAAAAATATTCTTCAATCTGTATTCAAATACCTTCAGTTCTTTCTCTGTAGATGGATTGCATTTTTTAGAAGTCCTTCAGAGTTGTCTTGGATCATTGCATTGCCGAAAATAACCAAGTCATTCACAGCAGATCATCTTACAATATTGCTGTTATTTTGTATACTGTACATTTCACTTTGTATCAGCTCATGTAGGTCTTTCCAGGTTTTTATGATAGCATCCTGTTCATTTTTTAATAGTAAACTACATTTATATAGTACTTTAAAGAGAGATTTCCTTACAAGAAACCCATAAGGTTGATTATTGCAACAATAGTAATAGATAACACTTATATAGTACCTTATACCTGACAAAGAATTTTCTTCATAATAGCCCAGCAAAGTAAGCACCACAACATTTTATCATCATCATCAATCAGTCCCTCGTCAATCAATCCTCATCTTCATCCAATTATCCATCAATCATCATCATCTTACATTGCTCTTGCCTTTGCTTCAAATCTTTTTCAGTTACTATTGCTAATTGTATTTCCCTCCATCCTATTCCCTCCCCATGATATTTACTCTATTTTCTATCTTCTTTCATCCTATCCTTCCTCAAAAGTATTTTGTTTCTGACTGCCCCGTCCCTCATCTGCTCTCCCTTTCACTCCTCCCCCCTTTTCCCCTTCCCCTTCTGCTTTCCTGCAGGGTTAAATAGATTACTCTACTCAACTGAGTGTGTATGTTATTCCCTCTTTGAGCCAATTCTGATGAGAGTAAGTCTCACTCACTCCTCCACACCTCCCCCATCTTCCCCTCCACTCCATAAGCTTTTTCTTGCTTCTTCTATGTGAGATATTTTACCCTATTCCACCTCTCCCTTTTCTTTTCTCCCAGTGCATTCCTCTCTCACCCCTTAATTTTAATTTTTAAAGATATCATTCCTTTATATTTAACTCACACCTGTGCCCTCTGTCTATATATACTCCATCTACATACCCTAATAATGAGAAAGTTCTTATGAGTTACAAGTATCATCTTCTCATGTAGAGATTCTCATGTGCATGAGAATGTTTAACCTTTTAACATTATGATTTCTTTTTCCTGTTTATATTTTTATGCTTCTTTAGGGTCTTGTACTTCAAAGTCGAATTTTCTTTTCAGCTCAGGTCTTTTTAATCACAAATGCCTAAAAGTACTCTCTTTCATTGAATTCCCATTTTTCCCCCTGAAAGATCGGCGGTAGGTGATTCTTGGTTGTAATCCCAGTTTCTTTGCCCTCTGGAATATCATTTTCCAAGTCCTCTGATCCTTTAATGTAGAAGCTGCTAGATCTTGGGTTATCCTGACTGTGACCCCACCATACTTGAATTGTTTCTTTCTGTCTGCTTGCGATATTTACTCCTTGACCTGGGAGTTCTAGAATTTGGCTATAATATTCCTGGAGGTTTTCATTATGGAATCTCTTTCAGGAGGTGATTGGTGGATTCTTTCAATTTCTATTTTACCTTCTGTTTCTAGAATTGTCAGGGCAATTTTCCCTGACATTTTTTTTTCTTAATAAAATATTTTATTTTTTTTCCCCATTACATGTAAAGATAGTTCTCAACTTTTGTTTATACAAACTTTCCAATTTCAGATTTCTCCCTCCCTCCCTTCCCTCCCTCCCCCCTCTCCTAGACAGCAGGTAATCTGATATAGATTATATATATATATATAATAAAATTAAACATATTTCTGCATTAGTCATATTATAAGAGAAAAATCAGAGCAATGAGGAAAAACCTCAAAATAGAAAAACAGCACCAAAAACAAAAGAAATAGTATGGTCCATTCAGCATCTATACTCTGCAGTTCTTTTTTTTTTTTTCATGGATTTGTATATCCTCCTCCATCATGAGTTCCCTGGAACACTTCTGTACTATTGCATTGGTGAGAAGAATATAGTCCATCACAGTAGATCAACACACAATGTTGATGATACTGTATACAATGTTCTTCTCGTTCTGCTCATCTCACTCATCATCAGCCCACCCAAGACCCTCCAGGTTTCTCTGAACTTCTCCTGTTCATCGTTTCTTACAGCACAATAGTATTCCATTACATTCATATACCACAACTTGTCCAGCCATTCCCCAGTTGATGGGCATCCCCTCAACTTCCAATTCCTTGCCACCACATAAACAGCAGCTATAAATATTTTTGTACATGGGGTTCCTTTTCCCCTTTCCATGATCTCTTTGGGGAAAAGACCCCAAAGTGGTATTGCTGGGTCAAAGGGTATGCACAGCTTTATCGCCCTTTGGGCATAATTCCAAATTGCTCTCCAGAATGGTTGGATCAGTCACAGCTCCACCAACAATGCATTAGTGTTCCAATTTTTCCACAGCTTCTCCAACATTTATTATTTTCCTTTTTTGTCATTTTAGCCAATCTGATAGGTGTCAGGTGGTACCTCAGAGTTGTTTTAATTTGCATCTCTCTAATCATTAGTGATTTAGAGCATTTTTTCATATAGGAATAGATAGCTTTGATTTCTTCCCTGACATTTTTTTTGAAGATGATGTCTATGTTCTTTTTTTGATCATGGCTTTCAGGTAGTCCAATCATTTCCAAATTATCTCTCCTGGATCTATTTTTCCAGGTCAGCTGTTTTTCCAAGGAGATATTTCACATTGCCTTCTTTTTCATTCTTTTGGTTTTGCTTTATTGTGTCTTGATTTCTCATAAAGTTATTAGCTTCCATTTGCTCAAACCGAATTCTTTTCTTTTCTTTTTTTTTTTTTTGGTGAGGCAATTGGGGTTAAGTGACTTGCCCATGGTCACACAGCTAGTAATTGTTAAGTGTCTGAGGCCGGATTTGAACTCAGGTCCTCCTGAATCCAAGGCTGGTGCTCTATCCACTGTGCCACCTAGCTGCCCCTCAATCCTAATTCTTAAGCAATTATTTTCTTCAGAGGGCTTTTGCATCACCTTATCCATTTGGCTTTTCAAGCTGGGACCTGGATTCTCCTTGTCCTATATCTTCAGTATGATAATCCCTGCTTACTCTGGCCCAGATTTTCCAATAAAATGAATGTTCAGGTGGGCATTGGCATAGGGTTCTTTGCAAATGCCTCAATGTTTGGGGGTTAAATGACCCATGTTTGGGCCATTCTTCCTGTAATACCTCATGCCACATAAAACACAGTTCAATAAGCTTTCCCCTGGTCATGGTTGTATTTGCTATAAGTTTTCCCTTATTCTAATCCATGAGTAGCTTTCCTAATGGGGAATCCTGGGGAATAATCCTCATTCTAATATCCTCCATGACATGCCAAACTTTCCATACCACATAACAAAGCCCGACAAAACTAAGAATAGGAATAAAAAAAAATATTCATTAAATTCAAACTGTCCAAGTATCAACTTGATCTTTTCCACTTCTCTGATTAGCAAAGCTAAAGTTAGAAAAGGAGTACTTAGGAAGTTTAAAAAATCCATTTGAAAATTTAAGGGGAAAACAGCTGATACTTAGCAGTACTTTTGAATTTAAAGGGACAGGGGAGGGGAAATCTTACCCAACCGCAAGATCAGAAGATGGAGGTTCAGCTTTCCTATTCACAGTCACCAAACTGTGTTGTTTAAAAATCTAAATTTGGGAGAGGCAGCTAGGTGGCTCAGTGGATAAAGCACTGGCCTTGGATTCAGGAGGACCTGAGTTCAAATTCAGCCTCATACACTTGACACTGACCTGGGGCAAGTCACTTAGCCCTCATTGCCCCACAAAAATTTTTTTAAAAATCTAAATATGGGTTCTAATCTCCCCCCCCCCAGTGTTGGGGAAAAACTGGCTAAAATCACTGATAAATTCACTAAGAGTTTAGGCTTTTAAGGGTTTATTAAAAGATATAAGATAGTAAAGAGAGAGAAAGATTGAGGACAGATTCCTGATAGCATGGAAATCCTAGCCTTCCTAACAGCCCACGTGAAGTTCTGCCACAAAGCCAATGTCTTGAACCAAAAGAGAAAGTTCCCATCTGCCAGCCTCCACTTCCTACTTCCTGTCTTCCTTCTAGAAATTGAAGGTCCTTCAAGCTGACTGGCTGAGAGTGGTCTCCTGTTGATGTCACAGTCCATAGCCTCTGAGAATACTCCTTCTCAGGGTTGGCTAAATTTAAATTCAAGATCTAATCACCTTTAAGTGGGTGCTTAGTAGTTCCTCATTCACAACCAATTCAAACACAACTAAGTCAATCAAGTCGGACCCCCGGATGTCTACCAAATTCCATATTTTACCACACTAGTAAGTGTCAAGTATCTGAGACCAGATTTGAACTCAGGTCCTCCTGAATCCAGGGCCAGTGCTTTATTTGCTGCAACACCTAGCTGCTCCACCTTTAACCTTCCTCACATGATGAAGTGGTCTTACCCCTGACCAAGGCAAACTTGTGTAAGTGATCCCATTACATCCTGTCTCTTCCAAAAGATTGCCCCCATTCTCTGTTATTATCACCACTCTCACTTATTTTCTTTTTTTTTTTAAAGAATGGTTTTATTTTGTTTTTCCAAATTACACAAAGAAATGATTTTTAATATTCATTTTTTGTAATTTTTAAATTCTAAATTCTCTCCCTTGTTTACTACCCTCCCATCCTCTTGAGCAGGCAAGCACTTTATACGTGAGCAGTCATGCAAAACATTTCCATATTGGTCATGTTGCAAGATAAGACTTTTTTCCTTTAAAATAAATCTCTTTGAGATACAAACCTAGCTTTGGTATTCCTTTTTTTTGGAGACCATCCCAACATAATCGACTCACTCCCATTCCCTCTCTGCCTTAATAATGAAAAAGATCTTGAGGTATGTGTATTATCGTGCCATATAGGAATGTAAAAACTTTAACTTTATTAGTTCCTTATGATCATTCTTTCATGTTTACCTTTTTATGCTTCTCTTGAATCTTCTGTTTTAATGCCAAGTTTTTTATTCAACTGTGGTCTTCTCATCAGGAATGCTTGAAAGTCCTCTATTTCATTTAATATCTATTTTCCCCTAATTGGTTACACTCAGTTTTGCTAAGTAGGTGATTTTTGGTTATAATACTCCTTTGTTTTCCTGGATATCCTATTTCAGGATTTTCACTCATTTAATGTGGAAGTTGCTAAATTTTTTTGTGATCCTGAATGTGGCCCCATAATATTTGAACAGTTTCTTATTGGCTCCTTGAAGTATTTTATCTTTGAGCTGTGATCTCTGGAACTTGACTTTTATATTCCTGGGAGTTTTCATTTTGGAATCTCTTTCATCAAGTGATTGGTGAATTCCTTCGATTTTTATTTTACCCTTTTGATCTAAAATACTAGGGAAGTTTTTTGTTGATAATTTCTTGAAATATGATGTCCAGACTCTTCTTTCCTTGATCATGACTTTCATGTAGTATAATAATTCTTAAAATATCTCTTCTTTATCTGTTTTCCAGGTCAGTTTTTTCCATGAGATAGTTTACATTTTCTTCTATTTTTCACTTTATTTTTACTATGTTTTACTGTTTCCTGATATCTCTTGGAGTCATTAGCTTCTATTTGTCCAATTCTAATTTTTAAGGAATTATTTTCTTCAGTGAATTTTTATATCTCTTTTCACATTTGGATAATTCTTCTTTCCTTTAGTAAATTTTACATATCTTTTACCATTAAGCCAATTCAGTTTTAAGGTATTATTTTTCTTTAGGTTTCTGTTTTTTATGTGTGTGCCTATTTTACCAAGCTGTTAATTCTCTTTTCATAATTTTCTTGCATCATTAATTTTTCTCCCAATTTTTCTTCTGTAACTCTCATCTCTTTCCATTAGGCTTAGTGGAGTGGTGCACAATTCCCCATTCCAGCTGTTGCACTGATGCTACAGGGTTGATTTCTGTACTTTGGATCTCTGAAGCTCTGAGAATAGGGGTTGTGGTATGGTGTTGATCTCTTTTTCAATCCCAGGAATTTGTCCTTTCCCTTTCCCTCTTTTCCTAGCTTTCCTGAAGAGATATTTTGCAGTAAAAAACCTCTGCCCTCTGCATACGACTTTCAGAATCCAAGCAAGCTTCTGCCCCTGGAGTGCCATTCATTGGCTACCTGTGGCAACCTGACAACCTTCTGTACCTTGGAGTGGGGATCTTCACAGTACTGGAGAGTAGGATAAAATAAGAGTGTAGGGTTGGATTTTTGTCATGAACCTGTGTGGCTTCACCAGTATAGCCTTCCTGTTTGTAGTGGGAGATGTGGGGAATGGATACTAGAGAAGTCAGACTAGGCATCATTTCATTTTTTTAAAACCTTGTGGTACCTAGTTTTCCAAAATCACGAACACAGTTGGAGTTGCTTTATCTTTGGCATATAATTTCTGTTCTGGAGAGAATTGAGAAGCTAAAGTGATTTTAAAAAGGTCTAGTTCTCCAATTTGTTTATTACATGACCCGTGCTCATTCTTTTCTATCAGAAAAGAGGAGATTTAGGCTATTAGATAGATTGTAAACTACTTGAATGGCAGCAGCTTAAGAGTAGCCTTTTTCATTTTTATTTAAACTTCAGGGGAGTATGTTGGCCCAGGAAACTGTTCTCAGCGTACTGAATAAGTCCCTTGTTAAGTGTTTTTAAAAGAAATGGATAAGATTTTTTCAGGATGTGAAAGTATATGATCTTCACTGTTGGATTTATAAGATCACAAATCCATCAGAATATTAACTATGCAACTAGAAGTTTGAGGGAATTTAGTATACTTAAAACTCAGCCTGTCAGCTGTGTGAAATAGACACACAATGAGAAGTTAAAATCTTAGGTTTCATGGAGAGGCACAGAGACCACAACTAGTGAAGAGCACAACTATTGTGCTCTGTACTGCTTTCTTAAACCATACCTATTGTAATATTTTTTTTTGTCCTGGGAACCACATTTTAGGAAGCCATCTTGTAGCATTTAGATAATGGTAACAAGGAGAATAAAGGTGAGACAGGGCTTGATGTAGTTCCTTTTCCCCACCTACAACATGGGGAGGCTTTACCTAATAGAAGACAAAGCTTCCTCTGAGACCTGATTAACTCAACATTCCTTCATAGGACTTAAGCAGTCCCAGACATGTTGAGTCTGGTCCTTTCAGACTTGGGGATATCTAAGATCATCTCATGATCCCCTATGATATACTTATTAGAAGCATTTCCACACATCTCTGTATGAGATAGACCATATCAGAGAATAAGTGCCATTGTATTCTTGCTGCATATACTTGTATTAGGGCAAAGTATTTTTCTTCAATATTCTTCATTTTATTCCCAGACTGAACCAGAACCAAGAGAGTCATGGCATTAGAGCTGTACCTGTAACAAAAGGGACAATGCCATAAATGGATCTATTAAAGAACCTGGGGATATTTTAGCCTACAGAAGCATGGTAACTGTCTTCAGCTATTTGAAAGGTTGTTGTGTGGAAGAGGGATTTGATTTTTTTTTTTCAGCTTAGAACCCGAGGGAAAAACTAGGAGCAGTGAGTAGAAATTGTGTGAGGGGATTTTGTTGTCCCCCCCTACTCACCTCCACCCTCTACCTCAGCTGACATGTTTATAGATGTAATCACAAATGAAGAGGTGCTGAAATGTTATGTATTTATAAAATATAAAGACCTATTCTTTGATTATATAAGAAGGGGAAATGTTGGGAAAACAGTGACTAACATATGCACCAGCTAACTCTTTTTGTTTTGTTTTGTTTTTGTTTGCTTGTTTGTTTTTTTTTGCGGGGCTACGAGGGTTAAGTGACTTGCCCAGGGTCACACAGCTAGTGTCAAGTGTCTGAGGCTGGATTTGAACTCAGGTCCTCCTGAATCTTAGGCCAGTGCTTTATCCACTGTGCCACCTAGCTGCCCCTCACCAGCTAACTCTTAAAAGATTCAATTCAAGAGTTCAAGGTAGTGCAGAGTAGGAGCCAGCACCAATGGAAGATCCTGACCCCTGTAAAGAAATCACTTTTATGGAAGAAGATAGAGATTTCTCTTTCATCTCTCTTCCCACATTGGCCATGGTATCTAGCAATTATTCCCAGAAGGAGATATCTCATCCAATAGTTGGAAAGTCAGTTCGAGAGAGTTCAAAGCCCAGTTTAAGGAGCCTAAGACAGATAGACACAGGGGCAGTCATTTGAAGGAGAAAATATCTTCTCATGAACTCATGGAAGCAGAGATGCCTACCAAATATAGATTCAAGAGAGAGTTGGCACTACCAACTGAGAGGTAAGCTGGGAACTCAGGAAAGCAACCTGCCCAATAGATATACTACATTAATGAACAAGTAGTGTGAGGACTCCAAAAGGGAGAAAGAAGTTTGGGGTTGAAGCATTAGAACTCTAAGCTGCCATGGCCACATACATGTTCTCTACGTGTCCACTTCACTACTACTATTAAGTTTGAGCCCATTCTTCCTACAAACGTTGTGTATTTTATGGAGAGTATACCCCAGGTTAATGATGGCAATGTATTTTAGCTGGGTAGGTGATTCTTGGTTGTAATCCTAGCTCTTTGGCCCTCCAGAATATTATATTCCAAACTCTCAGATCCTTTAATGTAGAAGCTAGTAAATCCTGTGTTATCCTGACATTGGGTGCTTGCAGTATTTTCTCCTTGATCTGGGAGCTCTGGAATTTGGTTATAATATTCCTGTGAGTTTTCATTTTGGGATCTCTTTCAGGAGGTGAATGGTAAATTCTGTCAATTTCTATTTTACCCTCTGGTTCCAGAATATCAGGGTGGTTTTCCTTAATAATTTCTTGAAAGATGATATCTAGGCTCTTTTGCTTATTATGGCTTTCAAGTAGCTTGGTAATTCTTAAATTTTCTCTCCTGGATCTACTTACCAGGTCTGTTTTTCCAATGAGATGTTTCACATTTTTTTCTATTCTTTTCATTATTTTTATTTGATTTTATTATTTCTTGATGTCTCATAAAGTCATTAGCTTTCACTTGCTCATTTTTAAGGAATTATTTTCGGGGCAGCTAGGTGGTGCAGTGGATAGAGCACTGGCCCTGGAGTTAGGAGTACCTGAGTTCAAATCCAGCCTCAGACACTTAACACTTACTAGCTGTGTGACCCTGGGCAAGTCACTTAACCCCAATTGCCTCACTAAAAAAAAAAAAGGAATTATTTTCTTCGGTGAGCTTTTGTACCTCCTTTTCCATTTGGCCCATTCTGCTTAAGGAATTCTCTTCAGTGAATTTTTGTATATTTTTGTTTCCATTTGGCCAATTCTGCTTTTCAAGGTATTCTTCTCACTGGATTTTTGTACCTTTTTTTACTGTCCTCTAGAGCCTTCCCATGTGGGTACAAGTATGAACTGAGGACTAGAAGGGGATTATAAAATGTAAAGAGGGGCAGCTAGGTGGCACAGTGGATAAAGCACCAGCCCTGGATTCAGGAGTACCTGAGTTCAAATCCGGCCTCAGACACTTGACACTTACTAGCTGTGTGACCCTAGGCAAGTCACTTAACCCCCATTGCCCCATTCAAAAAAATTTTTTTTAAATAAAATGTAAAGAGGCAAATTCTAGGCTTGATGTAAGTAAAAAGTTACCAAAAATTTACAACTATCAAAACGTAATAAGCTGCCTTGAGATGTAGCAGGATGTTTTCCCTTGCTAGAAGATTTAAGCAAAGGTTAGAAGACCACTTGTTGGTGATATTTTAGAGAGCACTGTTGTTTAGGTTGCCTCTGAAGTCTCTTGCAAATCTAAGATCATGTAGCATTATCATTTTCTCTATAAGACTTAGGACAAGAAAAATATATAGATATAGGTATGAAGATATTTCAAGTGCTTTCATGTGGAAAGAGGGCTTATACTTGTTCTGCTTGGGCCCAGAAAATAGATATAGAAATAGTAGGCAGAAGTTGTAGGGTTGAAGATTTAGGAAAAACTTCCTAACAAAACTTTCTTAAATAGGAATGGACTACATAGGGCAAGAATGAACCATTCCTTGTGTCAGATCTTTAAATGAATGCTGTATGACCACTTGTTGAATATGCTGTGGATGGAAATGATGGTTAGTTAAAAGTTAGACTAGATAACTTTTTATATGTCTTTCAACTCTTAAATTCTGTGACTCTGTGAATAGGCAAAGGGAGAAGGGAGGGAGCACATTTTAGGCACAGAAAATAGCCTGAGCAAGGACAGAAAAGTATTAAGACTACAATGATCATTCATCAATAAAGGGTGATCCAATTTTCTGGTCAGAGAATTCTTGGAGGGGAGTAATATAAGCACACAAATGAAAGATGGGGTATCATCAGATTTTAGAGGATCTTGAATGAGAAGCAAATATGTTTTAAAATATCTCAACACATGTTGCATATCTTCAACCTATTAAAGATATCCATAAAAAACATTTCATATGTATTGAAGAAATCTGTGGGTAAAAGAAACCCAAGAAGTAAACCCAGAAGAAAACAGTACAAGTAGAGTCTATGAAGAATAAAGATAAGTAAAAGGAGGAAGAGGAGAAGGAAAAAGAGGAGGAGTTCCAAAGGAAATCACAGATTTTTTGTAATAGTTTCTACTATATTTCATGAAATTCAGTAAATGAAAAATAGATGAGAGGAGTGGTGGTCAATGCTTGAACCTCACTCTCATCAGAACTGGTTCAAAAAAAGAATATATACATACACACTCAGTTGTGTATAGAAATATGTCTTACCAATAGGGAAATAGAAAGGGAAGAAGATAAGAGAAAAAGTGAGGGATGATAAAAGAGAGAATTAAATTAAAATTCATTAAAAGAGAAAGTGATTAGAAGCAAAACAGGCTTTTGATGAGGGACAGGATAGAAAAAAGGAGAATAAACTGAAGAAAATGGGATGGAGAGAAGTACACAGTAATTATAACTGTGAATGTGAATGGGATGAGCTTGTTCATAAAATGGAAGCAGATAGCAGAATGGATTAGAAACAAGAATCCAACAATATGTTGTTTACAAGAGATATACTTGAAATGGAAAGATTCACATGCCGAATTAAAATAAAGGGTTGGTAATGTGCTTCAGCTGAAGTACAAAAGGCAGCGGTAGCAATCATGATCTTACACAAAGCAAAAGCAAAAATGAACCTAAATAAAAGATAAACTACATTTTACTATAAGGTATCATAGACAATGAAGTAAATATCAGAAACATTTTCAGCAGGTTTCTCTGATAAAGGCCTCATTTCTCAAATACATATTGATTATAGAAATGAGTCAAATTTATAAGATCCATTCCCCAGTTGATAAATGGTCAAAGGATTAAATGAGCAGTTTCCAGAAGATGAATTTAAAGCTATCTATAGTCAATATGAGAAGTGCTCTAAATCACTATTGATTAGAACAGGGCTTCTTAAACTTTTCCCACTTGTGACCCTTTTTCACCCAAGAAATTTTGCAACCCCCGTATTCAGTTACATGACCCTTTATGGGGTTGTGACTCATAGTTTAAAATGCTAGGAATTGGAGAAATGCAAATTAAAATAACTCTGAGGTGCCACCTCACATCTATCAGAAATGACAAATGCTGGAGGGGAGGAGAGCAAGGTAGATTCACTAATAAATTGTTAGTGGAGTAGTGAGCTGGTCCAACCATTCTGGAGAACAATTTAAAATTATACCCAAAGAACTATAAACTTTAGATACTCTTAGGTCTGTATCCCAAAGAAATCAAAGGAAAAGGAAAAGGACCTATATGTACAAAAATACTTATAGCAGCTCTTTTTGTGGTGGCAAAGAGTTGAAAATCAAAGGGATATTCATCAGTTAGGGAATGGCTGAACGAGTTTTGGCATATGATGTGTGGGAACACGTGCTGTAAGAAACAAGGTGGGTAGCTTCAGAAAAATATAGCAAAACCTATATAAAGTGATGCAAAGTGAAGCAAGAAGAACTAAGAGATCATTGTGCACAATAATAGCAGTTATAATAATGATCAAGACTTGGCTAATCTGATCAACAACAGTGATCCAAGACAATTCCAAAGGACTTGTGATCAAGAAATGGTATCCATATCTAGAGAGAGAACTGATTAATTCTGAGTGCAAATTGAAATATAATTTTCTCACTTTTTTTGCTTTTTTTGAAATATGGCTAATATATTTTGATGATTTCACACATGTAATGGATATATTTCTTGACTTCTGAATGGATGGGAAAGGATGTGGGAGGGAGAGAGAGTATTTGGAACTCAAAATTTAAAAAGAAAAGAATGTTTAAATAATGAGTTTAAAATAAAATCATGAAAAATATTGAGGGGGAAAAGGAGGCTTTTGCAGTGGTCTAGGTGAGATGAGATAGAAATCATAAATTAGCATGACATATTCAAGCCAGATTCAAGAGATGTCAGAGATAGGCTAGGATTTGGTTTTTCATTGGATGTAGAATGGGTGGCAAGAGTGAGGAATTATCTCTTGGATACTGAGTTGTGAATTTGGATGCCTGGAAAGATGATATACCCTCAACAGACATAGAGAGGTTCACAAGAGAATGGATTTGGGAGAAAAATTATGTAATGAGATCTCATTGCAACCCATTCATTCATGCCTGCTTATACTGTGTGAATCATTCTTTCCCACTGAAATATTCACCTGCCACTGACCCTGAGCAGAGAGTCTACCATACTGAGGGGATCTACCACATCCATGAAGTGAATTAAGGGATATGGCTTGTTAGCTGTGGGGTGAGTAATTTTTCCTGTACAAAATTGCTGACCAGCTTGGGGTTTGTTTATAACCACCCTGAGAGGCCAGTGGAGGTGTAGGATGAATAGTAATGAGTGGTGTGGAGTGGGTTTGTTGGAAACAAGCCCCATTATTGGTGCTTACATTGAGGGTGGAATGGGACCTATCTTCCTTCCCTCTGATTGGATGATCATTCACCCTTTTAGGGCTTATCATATGGGGCCACTACATTGGAAAACATGGGTCTCTAGTTGCAAGTCCAACAAAATAAAAATTCAAATTAAATCAAATGAGAAACAGAGTGCTTTCACATTTTTAACATAATGAATGATAAAGCACTTACATCAAGGGTTGAAACTGAAACTCTAGCCTCTTTGGAAACTTGGAAAATGGTTTAGATAAGATTAGATAAGATCCATGATTCTTCACTCAAATTGTTTATATTGATTTATGAATTACTAGCAAGACACATTATCAGCATTTTTTTCAAACATGAACCTAATTCCTTAATAGACATTACATATCTATTATCAAATCATCAGAACACCAATGATCCTTCCAAATATAGGTCAATTGTGTGTTTTTGCATTTTTTAAAAAAATCATTCACAGCTTATATCATTAAAAATACTTTAAAAGTTCCAAGAAAAAAATAACAACCAGCATTCTTCAGTAATAACTGAACAAACTACCAGAAAGTATCATAACATAAATACAACATTGGTTTATTATCACATAATTTCTGACATCCATATACTAGAAATGTACAAAATATACCTAGGTACATGATGAGAACATCTTTGATTCTCCATTGGAAATGATTATTCAATGACAAGCAAAAGACAGAGTCTATCCTGTATTAGACTCCTGAAGCCAATAACAGATAAGCATTTAAGGAACTCCAACCCCTTCCCTGGGACATAATAAACTGCTCCACTGGCTGATGGCATGTACACTCAGTATAACTTTGTTTTCTGTGTACTATAAATACCTAGGAGAAATGTGTATTCAGAAACCCAGTGGAAACTTCCCTTCTCAATAGGCAACCAATACTTCTCCTTGGCTTAGCTCATATCTATAGACCCAACCAAAAACTGAAAAAAAAAAACAAAAAAACCCAACCCTTTTCTTATAGACTTATACCCTAAATTGTAAGCAGTCAGTTTTCTTTACAATGGTTTTAGTGGCCCAGATGGGGATTGTTCTGCTTCTCCTAGTGTCAGAAATGAAGTAAGATTCCTTCTAAAATGGGTCTTGAGAAGGTTGGACTTCCCATATTTGTTATTTTGGGTCAGTAAAAAGTTATATTCTTGTTATTCTATTTCTGATCTAAGTCTGGCTGAGTTGAGTAATTTTCTGTTTGGTTTGTGCTGGCATGAATTTGAAATACTATAAGAGGGGATCTTGTATTTATCTCCATTAACTGCTATGAGAAGGTTGATATGTTTAAGAATTTATCTCTACAGTCAATCAATCAATCAGTAAACATTTATTAAGCACCAATTCTGTGCCAGGTGCTAAGCACTCATGATACAAAAAGAGGCAAAGGACAGTCTATGCCCTCAAAGAGTTTATAATCTAATGGGGAAGATAATGTGCAAACAAATATATAGAAAGCAAGCTCTCTACACACACACACACACACACACACACACATATACATATATACATACATATACATATACATATACATATGATAAATGGGAAATAATTAACAGAAAGAAGACACTGGAATTAGGAGGGGCTGGGGAAGGCTTCCTGAAGAAGATAGGATTTTAGCTGGGACTTAAAGAAAGCCAGGGAGGTCAGTAGTTAGAGCAGAGAAGGGAGAGCATTCCGCATATGACAACAGCCAGAGAAAGTGTGGGGAGCCTGGAGATAGAGTGCCTTGTTTGTGGAATAGCCAGGAGACCATTCTCCAGAGAGAACACATGTTTATTTTAGGTTTGAGAGCTTTCCAGTGAGAATGTATTGATTTTCTTATTCATATTGCTCTTCCCCCCTCACCCTCTATGTGACTTTGGCTTTTCAGTCTTCTGAAAGTAGGTTGTTCCTCCTCAACCCCTGCCCAGCTCAGCTGAGTCTTTTTGACTCCAGGAGGGAGGAGGGAGTAAGAGGGAGAGAGAAAGGAAAGGCTGAACACCCTTCTCCTCCTGTTCCCTGTCTCCCCTAACACCTGTCTGCATAACTTATATTCTCATAATTTACCTCAAATTTTACCTTAAAATTTACCACTTTAGGAAAAAAAGAACATCTAGATTTGAATATTGTTTTTCCCCCATAATATGTATGTCAGAAGCTGGGAAAGTGTTTTTATATTATTTTACCTGTCTACATATGATGATGACCCTTTATTGCATTAAAACCATATCTGAACAGAAACCTTTCTTATGGCCTGATAAACTTAAATGGCAATGTTTTTCTTCTCTCTGGCTAAGTGTAATATATGTACTTGCTCATTTCTAAATATCATTTTTTGCTGTAGCAAAGGAGTTTTTGTTGTTGTTATTTGTTTAAAAGTAAGATGTCTAATAACACCAAGCAAATTAAAATAGT
This sequence comes from Dromiciops gliroides, assembly GCF_019393635.1. Lineage (NCBI taxonomy): Eukaryota > Metazoa > Chordata > Mammalia > Microbiotheria > Microbiotheriidae > Dromiciops > Dromiciops gliroides. Next base: position 207,602,980 of record NC_057865.1, on the reverse strand, counting down.
TCAAGTTAGGTTTACAAAATACATGATATTTAATAAATGCACATATGTATATATTTAACAAATCAGTCAAGTCCCTACCCAACTTTGGCAGAGAAGGGAGATATGGAGGAATATCTACATGAACCTCAGAGCAGAATATGGTGCTTTGAGGCAGCCAGGTGGTTCAGTGGATACAGTGCTAAGTTCAAAGTCCTGAGTTCAAATCTAGCCTCCCATACTGATTAGGTATGTGACCCTGGGCAAGTTACTTCATCTCTGCCTCAGTTTCCTCAGCTGTAAAATGGGAATAGATTTTTAAAAACTCTTCAAAGAATTTTTGTTGGGTTTATGTCCAATCTACATTTCTTTTTAAGGTTTGACTTGGTATATTTTCATATCATTGTTTTCTTCTGAGTTTGTGTCTTAACCTGCCTTTTGTCACCATGGTAGTTTTTTATGGTCACAGATTCTTTTGTTGTTGTTGTTGTTTTCTTTTTTCCAGCCTATTTCTTGACTTTGAACTTTATGTTAGAGTTGGAATCTGCTCACTTGGTTGAGTCCTTAGTGTCACTGTCCCATGCTTCAGGTTTTTTCACTATGCTGTTTTCACACTGAGTTTTGTGAGTACATAAGCGTTCAATGCTTACAAGGTAGTGTGATACAAGAAGAGGTGGACCACTGCTCTCCTGATTTGTGCTCTGGTTCTTGCCCAAGTAACCTGTTCTCTAGCAACTCCTCTACTCTGTAAATGTGACTCATACCCCAGAAGGGTCCTTGCTCCTTTGCAACCAACTTCATTTGCTCCTCTCTGTCGTGGAATTATGACTCAGATCTTGCTAATGGGCAGTGGAGTTTCCAAATGCCACCTGGTCCTGTGCCCACTGCTAGCATAGGAGTCCCCTGTAATCTCTTTCTGACCAGATGTTCAGTCTACTTACAACTTCTAATCAGTGAATACTCCTCCTAAAGATGCTGCTGTTGCTGCTTTCACTGTCTCCAAGACCCACAGCTAATGTCACCACTGATCTCTTCTCCTGGTTGGTCCCTACACCAATGCCACAGACTTCTTTTGACCTCCTAAGTTGTCCTTGGCTAGGAAAAATGTCTCATCTTTTAAATAACGAATCTCTTTTTAGTTATGCTGCTTTAGAATATTATTTGATGGATTATTTCAGCAATCCCCTTTACTCTGCAATGTTGGCTCCACCTCCTATAGATATTTTTATGATAGGAACAATGAATGCTTTGCATAAAGTACAGAAATATATAAATTGGCTCATATTTGGAAGTATCACTAATGTTGTCATCTTTTGGTGATAAAGATAGATAGACATGTTTTTTCTATTAAGAAGGGTGAGATGCTTGTGTCTGCAAGGAAACCAGTAAGGTACTTTGTCAGTAATTCATGTGACACAGTGAAACATTTAAACCAATAATTATGCATTATCTGTGCCCCTTCCACTTTTCAGTTGTACAAGGAAATATTTCTACACTTTATTATATTAATGGTACATTAATTATATTAATGGTTGACTTTTTCCTCATCTGATTTCAACTTTCATTTTTGTCATGTTGGATTTTTTGAGTCAACCAAAAATTTTCCACATCTTTCTTCAAGGGGTCTCTTGTCATTTCTGATTTCTTTGCTTCTCAAACCTCTGTAGTAAAGTTTTGGTTTATTTTAATTGTTTATTTTCTTCTTAATTTTTCATATTTTATTTTGATTTTTAAGGGAATATAGAATTTCTATATTGGGGAAACAAATATAAGCAAAAAGAAAGACATCCCCTATGCTCAAGGAGCTTACATTCTAATCGGGCAAACTGAAAGCAATGCTGGGGGGAGGTGGGATGTGATAAGTACTAAAGGTCCCGTGCATAGGCATGGTTTTAAAGCTCAGAAAATCAAAAGCACAGGAGGAGAATGAGGAATCGGCATCTAAGGAACTCTGAGAAAGCTGTAGGGACAGATGGATATTCTAAGGTCAGAAGGCCCCAGATTCTAAGAGAGGTTTCAGGGTGAAAAGTACAAATGAGGCATGGTATTGAAATCCATAGAAGCACAACTACTAGAGAAATTCTGACAAAAATAGGGACATCAAAGGAGGGACAAGTTTGAGGTAAAAGATAAGTTCAGTTTGAGGTACCAGTAGAGGTCATAAGCATAGAGATGTTAGTGATATGGGAGTGAATGAAGTAACTAATTGGGATAGTATAAAGAAAGGAGGGGACAGTGGTACAGCGGATACCATGTCAGGCTTGAAGTCATGAAGACTCATCTTCATGAATTCAAATCTAGCCTCTAACACTAGCAGTGTGATCCTGGTCAAGCCACCTAATCCTATTTGTCTCACTTCTTCATCTATAAAATAAGCTGGAGAAGGAAATAGCAAGCCATTCCAGTATCTTTGCCAAGAAAACCCTGAATGGGGTCACAGAGTCAGATCTGACTGAAATGACTGAAAAGCAATAAAGAGAGAAGAATGCTATGGACCAGCATTAAGCAATCAGAGGAAAGAGCCATTGAAGAAGACAGAAAAGGAATGGTTAGTGAGAGGAGAATCAAGAGACAATCTGAAATCGAGGGAATAAAGTGTATCTAGAAAGAGAACTTGTTTCAAAATCAGCAGAGTGATTAAAGAAGAAAATATATTATTGTTACCATTTTGGAAATCAGGAAATTGAGACTCAAAGAAATGTGTTGACTTTATTATGGTCACATAGCTAATAAATGGTAGAACTGGTATAAATAAATCAGATCTCCAACATTCTTCCACTACAGCCTGCTACAATTTATGCCAAGGTATTTGATTTTAAAATATACTGAACTGAAAATAGTTTAAGTATGTATGTTTGGTAAAATTACTTTTAATGTATTTTAAAAGGAAATAGAATTGGAGAGATAGTCAGTTTACCAGCCATATAGGAATCAAGGTGAGAGCAACCATGTGAGGCACAAAAAGGACTATGAGAATTTTCCTGAGAGACTGAGTAACTTAACTGTTTTGAGGAAGTCTAAAGAAAATTTTGAGAGAACTGAGTTTACATCAGCCTGTGAAGATATCCTGAGGAGAATTTTTGAGACACTGACATCTGGAGACAGTTGACTGGTGGATAATTTTTGAGAGACTTTTGATAACTGGAGAGCATTGTTTCCATGATTTTGAAAAAAACAACTCAACAGCTTCCATTAATGACTAGGGGTGAATTTATCCAGAATCTTTACCATCGCAGATAACTTATTGAAATACTTCTTTGTCTAATTTATTATACTCTTAATAAAATGTGTGGTCATTAGAAAAAAATGTATGTTTGGGGCAGCTATGTGGCATAGTGGAGAAAGCACTGGCCCTGGAGTCAGGAGAACCTGAGTTCAAATCCAGCCTCAGACACTTACTAGCTGTGTAACCTGATCTGGTCACTTAACCCTGATTGCCCTGCCACTCCCCACCCAAAAAAAAAAAAAAGTAGGTGAGAATACTTTGTTGATAGATTTAATCATGTGAAAAGGACAAGAAGTTAAGAAAGAAAGACTGTAGTAGCTGAACTGTTTACTTCTCTTTGTGAATTTTTTCAAATTTCTTTTTGTTCATTACTTTTGGGTGCTTCAGATTGTTTTGAGAACACCCCAAATACTTTAAATTATGGTTTGAATTCAAGGGGGAAATAACCCATAGCTTCAGGATCAAGGCTTTTGTAATATCAACTGATTTAATGCAAAGAGGGCTTAGTTTAGAGGAGAAGATGTAGTTTCAGATTGTGGCTCTGCCATCTTCCTGCTGGTGTGACTTTAAGCAAGTCACTTAACTTCTCCAGGCCTCAGTTTTCCAGTGGAATATAATCCCCGTGGATAATAGCTAAGATCCCTTACAGCTCTAAAGTCCATGGTCTTCTGACACAGAGTATCAACCTATTGTCTCATTTTGGAGACCAGCATCGACCTGTTCTTACAAACACTTTCTCTAAGGATCATTTTAGTCTCTCATTCTTCTTATTTAAAAAATTGTTTCCTCCAAATATTGCTTCAGCAAAAATTTATGCAAGTATACTCATTATCTGATTAAAAAATACCTTCTTCTTTACTCATATATTTTTCACAGGATCCAAGTGATTAGTCCTGACATATACAAATAATCTCTATAAGCCCTTTCTATTCTTTCTGGGGTTTTCTCACTGACTCTCCATTCATTTAAAAAGAAAACATAATTATAAACAATATTCTTCATTTACTTTTCCTATTTCCTATCTTTTTCTATCCTCCACACAATTTCTATATTTGCAACTACCATGCAATTGTTATGTAACAAACCACTTACTTCATTTAGGACTTTTGTTCACAGAAACTGATAGGAACACCTTAGTTGGAGTGAATAGCTGCCATTGCTCATATTCCCAAATACAAGATATACCCAAAATATAGACGTGAAAGATAAATATATGTTCATCTAAATGTGTTTATTTTGTCATTTTGATGTGTTCCCCTATTTAAAATTATGATAATAGCTAACATTTATACAGCACCTTAAAACTTGCAATGTTTTTCTCATTTGATCTCATTTTATTTGCTATAGACCTTTTTATAGAACCACTATCATGGCTCACAGGTTAATTCTTTAATAGAGTCTACTGGTAAAAAAAATTTAGCATTTTGTGGGTTGTATTTTTGTTTTTTATATTTGCTGTTTCACATTTCAAGTGTTCAAATACTTCTGATGCCCTAGATCACAGGTCCTGTGAATCTCTACCTGTGTAAATCTTTATCTTCTTTTAAGGCTCTACTCTGGTGCAATTGTCAGTTGTAATGGTGTCTCCCTTCCCAAACTTGTGCACGTTGCCTGAATATTTCCTTTCTTCTGTCACATTTCTATATAATATCATACTGTTTTGTGTTCTTGCGTTAGATTTTAAGTCCTGTACTGTCAAACTGCCATTTTTATTTCTGCATCTGTAATGCCTAGCATATTGCCTAGTACAAGCAAATTCACTTGCTTCAGTGTTTGTTGAAATTAATTATCTTTGAAACAAACCCCTTTTGTTCATCTGTACTATATGTCTGTCTTCAGTCTATGGTTTTAAGTTTTCACTTGCAATTTACTATTTAGAATAATGAATATGGTTGAATGTAGTACTTGCCATAGTTCAAAGTATGATACCAGGTTATTGTCTGATTATCATACTATGGACATCTTTAGGGATCATACTTTTTGTTGTATTGTCAGTTTGCTATATTTTCTAATAGTTACATTATAGCAAATTGGATATAGTATTGTAGGGCATTATTTACCCTTCTCTAAAGTATAACTTATTTTTATCATTGTTTTAGGTACTTCTGTAGCACTCATTATCCTTGCTTTGGGATTTTTGCTGTCAGCTCAGGTCTCACCACAAATCTCTCTTAAGCCAACAGTTCCTTCAGATCAGAACTCTTCTTGCACAAAATACAGGTGAGACTTTTTTTTCACCTTCTGAAATATTTTGCTTCATTTCTCAGTTTTTAAAATGCCTTTAAAATTACCATTTTAGATGTAGATTTTATGCAAAACAGTCTATGTCATGGGACACTTATAGATAGTATAGTATATTTTATTTACATGTTATGTTACTTATTGAATCATGGAATTTTACTTTAAGGTAGTGTTTATCATGTTTACCATGGAGCATTCAAAGTGAGACTAAATGGCCAATTATTGGGAATGTTATTTTTTCTAAAATAATTAGAAATAATAAAATAATTCTTTGGTACTTTAGTATGGCACTGAGTAAGTAAATTAATTTAGGTAGTATTGTCATTTTGAATATATTGACTTGGCTTCCCACGAGAAATTCCAGGTGTTTATCTCTCTCCTTATTTGTATGAAAAGTATTTTGTAATTGGGTTGATAGAGTTCCTGGATGTGTCTTCACAAGTAGACTCCCAAGTATTTTATACTGTTTGCAGTTATTTAAAATGGAATCTTTCTATCTCATCCTGCTGGGTTTGTTAGTAATATACACAAATCCTGATGATTTATGTGGATTTAATTTATATCCTACAACTTTAGATAAAGCACCGGCCCTGGATTCAGGAGTACCTGAGTTCAAGTCTGGCCTCAGACATTTGACACTTACTAGCTGTGTGACCCTGGGCAAGTCACTTAACCCCCATAGCCCCACCAAAAAAAAATAAAATAAATAAAAAATAATATATCCTACAACTTTGCTAAAGTTGTTGTTTCAACTACTTTTTTTAGTTGATTCTTTATTCTCTAAGCATACCATCATGTCATCTACAAAAAGTGATCCTATTTTTCCTCATTTCCTATCCTTAGTCCTTTAATTTCCTTTTCTTGTCTTACTGATATAGCAGTATTGAATGATAATGGTGGACATCCCTGCTTTACCCTGATCTTATTGGGACGCTTCTAGTTTATCCCCATTACTGATAATGCTTGCTCTTGGTTTTAGATACATGCTACTAATTTTAAGAAAAGTGCCATTTATTCTTATACTTCCTAGTGTTTTCTTGTGTCAAAAGCTTTTTCTTAATCAACTGATATAATCTTGTTATTTTTATTGTTTTTTTATTGATATGGTCATTTATGATAATGGTTTTCCTAATATGGAACCAGCCCTGCAATCCTGGTATAAATTCCACCTGGTCATTGTGAATGATCTTTGTGGTATATTACTATAATCTCCTAGCTAGAATTTTATTTAAAAATTTTTCATCTGTATTTATTAGGGAAGTTGGTATATGGTTATCTTTTTCTTGTGTCATAGAAGGAATTTGGTTGGACTCCTTTAACCTTGTTTCAAATATAGTATTGATGTTAATTGTTCTTTAAATGGTAGAATTTGCTTGTAAATCTATTTGTTCTTGGGTTTTGTTTTTTTTCCAACAGATAAGGAGATTGAGGTCCATCACAGTTAATAGGCTTGTCCAAATTACATGACAAGTTAAAAAGTTAGGACTAAGATATAGATCTCTTGACTCCAATCTTGATCCCTTTTAACTACATAGCTTCACCTATATATCTTATGTTCACCAAATCTCTGTCACTTTGCAGTAACTCACTTAGGGTCTTAAACTTATTGAATGCTAGATTCTAATGATCTGATGATGGAGATATTAGTGGAGAGGAAATGGAAAAAGGTTGTGACCCAGGACGGGGAAGTATATCTCTCCTTATACTTAAGTGGTAGTAGCTAGCTAACCCTAAATCTGCCAGGAACAGGAAAGATTGCTACATCTTATTTTATCATGCTATCTTACTCTAGTGCTAATATTTAAATAAGAGTAAACTATAATATAAATAAGTAAAGGAATAGAGCTAGAATTTCTTTGGTATAGTGAATTTCTAGGTGAAGAAACTCCTTACCAATACAGGCCAGCACTTTTCTTGTAATTTATAGTCTTTAAAGAGTTACCTAGAGCATTAAGAAGTTAAGTGATTTAATAATGGTTACATATCTGGTATATATTAGAGTCAGGACTTGAATTCCTGGTTTTAAAGCTTTAAATGATTTGCCTTATAATCAGAGAAGGCCTGTATGTCTTAGGAATTTAAACTTTAATTTAAGTTATCAAACTTCCCTGGAACAAGTGAAGGGAAGGGAATGGAAGAAAGGAAGGAAACAAGTATTTCAACTTAATTCAATTCAATAAACATATGTTAAATGCCTACCATGTGCCTGTGCTAAGCACTGGGGATACAAAAAAAGAAAAAAGGCAAAAGGCTGTCCCTACCTTCAAAGGCTTACAATCTAATGGGGATGGGAGACACATTATAAAGCATTCAAACAAAGGAACAAGGAAATAACAACTGATTAACCAGCATAGAGATACATGGGTTGCTTGAGACATATAGTGGGGAGAAAAATCCTTACATTAATCTTCAGAGCTGGTTTTCCTAAAAGGTTTTTTTTTTAAGTCAGCATAACCTGTATGTACTGAGTTAACATTAAACAAATCTGGTTTCTAAGCAACATGTCAGGTCATGGCTACTAGTTTCAAACAATGAAATAAAATTTTCCCACAATCCCCGCCACCCTTTCTGGGCTTTAAAGCCCAATTTCAGAAGCAGATAGCTAGCTTAAGGCTCAAAAAAAAATTCATTAAAATAACCAAAGTCAGAGGGAGGCATTCTCTTTACTGCCCATCTTGTCTAGAACATCTTGAAATTCCTTCAGTGAGGAATAGGGGCTAGACTTGTGGCAACTCATAAGGGATCAAAATGAGTGAGCATTAGGGTCTGTAAATTAGGGGGACTTTGACTTGCACCAGGAAACAAGTAAACTACATAAGACAAGGAAAGTCTTCAGTCATTGAAAGAACACATATTGTCATGAGTATTACAAAAAGGTTGGTTTTTTTTTTTAATAATACTTATTCTGACTTTTTTTTTTGCTCACAACAAAGTCTGTATTTTAATTTTACTAGGATTTGGTATTGTTTCCTATTTGTTGAGTCATTTTAGCCATATGCAAATCTTCATGACCCTTTTTGGGGATTTTCTTGGTAAAGATACTGGAGTATCATTTATGCATATTTTTCCAAGAATTTTTTTTCTTTTCTCTCTTTTTTTTCCCAATGAGGTGGAGGATGAGAGAGATGTAAAAGAGTTTTCTCTTTTCACATAATGGAAAGGGAATACTACAGATACAAGATATATGCAGCATAAATAGGGAATAACAGTCAAGACACTGGAATTAAGAGGGAGTAAGGATGGCACTTTCAGGTTGTCACTGTATTGTTAGTTTTATGTAACTTTTACTTTTTTACAAGCAAAACATCAATGAAACTTTCAAAAAGAAGTGAATTAAGCCAATAAATTTCTATCTTCTCTGATGTCAGCCAGTTGTTTTTACAAATTAATTGGAATTTTTTGCATTTTTATTTCATTAACAAATGTGTTCTAAAGCCATAGGAAGTCTTTCGCTGGATAATGTTGCCTCCAAGTTCCCTGAATAAAACTAGTAAAGCTTGAATAAATAGACAAGTAGAACAACAGAATAGCAAGTGACAAAATACAGCTAAATTCGCTGATCCTTTTTATCTGTGGTTTTCTTTGCACAGGTTTCCTAAATGCAGAGAAACATTTAGGGCCATTGTAACCATTAGTCTTTTTGTCTTTTACTTCAGCTGAACAATACAAATGTATTAGTACTCCCAAATATAAACACATCAATGCTAAAGAGGATGACAGAGTAAAAAGTGCTGTATTTTTAAGTCAGAGGACATGGCTTCAAATCCTTGTAGGATCGTGGGCAAATCACTTATGCTCTAAGGATGTCACTTTCCTCATATGTAAAATGATAAAGTTGGACTAGATTACTGGTAAAGTGCCTTCCAATTCCAAATCTTTGAACAATTTAGGGGAATTAGCTCCAGCATTATATCTAATAGCTAGCATTTTATATAGCACTTTTTTTATTGCAAAAGGCTATAAATGTTAACTCTTTTGACCCCCATAACTACCAGCTGCCCCAAAATAATGAAATAAATTTGTACTTCTGGCAAAAACTGTACCTCTTCTAATAGTATGACTTCAAAGATGTATATTACATACTTACCTGCATCCCTTAGTTTTGTGCAACTGAGACAAATGTAACAGATTAATTTTAATTCTATCTTCCCCTATTTTTCTAATTTACCTAAAACAAGTTCTTAGTGCCTTAAATTAAAGTTCAAATGCAAGTAAGTAACATGTGTGTCATAGGAGGTGATGTAAAAAAGATTTCCTTAGAAGAGGAGGAAGGAAAGGTAAGGTTTCAGACTGACACTCAGTATATGCACATTTAGGTGATTGTTTCCTGTTATTTACCTATAGGCAGGAACACCTGACCTATGCTCTCCTTTTCTTCTACAGTTCCTGTGATGGATGCATGCTTGATCCAGGCTGTGGATTCTGCTATAAAATGAACAAATCAGATGTGGTCGATTCCTCGTGTGTTCCAGTCAGTAAAGCATCATCAAATGAAGCTGCCTGGGGAAGGTATGTAAGTCAGAATTTTGTTTATGGTTATATTCACTTTGGTTCTTGAATATGCATTAAGTTGACATTTGATAAAATACAACACTAAATTTAGTTTTTCTATAGTACTTTCTATCCATAAGTACTCAGGAGACACAGTCAGGATCATACAAGATTTCACAGACTCCTTTATAGATGAGCAGAGAGCACTTTAAAAAGTTGACAACCAAGAATAACAGGTAGCAAAGCTGAATAACCTTATATAAGGGGCTTGGGGTAGAAGAGGGCTCTTTATAAAACTAAAGAACTTCTAGGCATTCCTGATGAAAAGGCCAGATCTGAGTAAAAACTTTGAAACACAAACCCTGAAGTCAAGAGGAACATTAAAAGTTTACTATGATTGAGTAATGAGTACCATACCATTTTAATACATTTTAATATGGAGAGGAGCAAATGAGGAACTATAGTTTCATTAAGGGCCATAGAGGGAGTTAAGTAAGACAGAGTGGTGTTTTTATGTTTTGATGCTTTTTTAAAGAGAAAGAAAAGGGAAGAGAGGAAAGAATACAGTAGAAAAGAAAGAGGAAGAATGGTGGAGGGTTTTTAACAACCTCACATAATGGGGGGGTGGACAAGTACAAGGCTATACAAAAATGGATAAAGGTAAAGAACTGAGTATCACTTGAACCTCACATCTCAACGTCTCAGAGATGGGCAGAACACTTATACTAACATTTGATATAGAAATATATTGAACTGAATCAGGAGAGATGAGGGAATGGGAAGAGAGGGGGATAAGAGGGATGGTAGATAAGGAAGTACAGTCATAATCAAAACATACAAAACTTGAAGGGTGATTTGTCAAGTAGAGTTTAAAGTGAAAAAAGAATGGGTAAGAATCCATGACTAGGTTTTTTGAAAGCAGAAGAAAAAAAGGGCAGAGGAGTGAAGCACATTGCAGCAAGCATAGAGTATTCTTGGGGCAGGGCGGGGCAGGGAATGAAGGTTGACTGGCTTGTCCAGGTTCACACAGCTAGATTTTTTTTTCTTTTTTGGTGAGGCAATTGGGGTTAAGTCACTTTCCCAGGGTCACACAGCTAGTAAGTATGACGTGTCTGAGGCCAGATTAGAACTCAGGTCCTCCTGAATCCAGGGCCACTGTTCTATCCACTGTGCCACCTAGCTGCCCTAGCAAGCATAGAGGACTCATACTGAGCATCCTCTTTTTCTCACCACTTCTTCATGAATGGGGACACAGGGGGAGAAGAGATGAAAATTATAAACAGGATACACAATTAATGATCATAACTTTGGGTGTGAATAGGATTAACATATCTATAAAATGAACAAGAATGACAATGGATTAGAAATCAAAATCCTGTTTTACCATAAAAGTATTTTGTTATTTTCTAGTTACATGTAGAAATATTTTTTAACATTTTTAATAAGATTTCTAATTCCACATTTTTCTCCCTCCCTCCTTTCCCTCCCCCTTCCCCAAGAGAGCAAGCAATCTGATATGGGTTATATATGTACAATCACATTAAATATATTTCTGGATTAGTTATGTTGTGAAAGAAGAATCAGAACAAAAGGGAAAAATCTCAAAAACAAAAAGAAAAAAGAAACAGTATGGTTCAATCTGCATTTTTCTAGATGTGGAGAGCCTTTTCCATCATGAGTCCTTTGGAATTATCTTTGACCATTGTATTGCTGAAAAGAGTTCAGTCTATCACAGTTGATCATCACACAATGTTGTTGATACTGTGTACATTGTTCTCCTGGTTCTGCTCATCTTACTCAGCATCAATTCATGTAAATCCTTCCAGGTTTCCCTGAAATCCGCCTGTTCATTGTTTCTTACAGCACAATAGTATTTCATTACATTCATATACCACAGCTTATTTAGCCTTTCCCCAATTGATGGACATCCCCTCAATTTCCAATTCTTTGCCACCATAAAAAGAGCAGCTATAAATATTTTTGTACACGTGTGTCCTTTTCCCTTTTTTATGATCTCTTTGGGATAAAGACCTAATAGTGGTGTTGCTGGGTCAAAGGGTATGCACAGCTTTATAACCCTTTGGGCATCATTCCAAATTGCTCTCCAGAATGGTTAGATCAGTTCACATCTCCACCAGCAATGCATTCCACTAATATACTGTTTACACAGAACACACTAAAAACATGTAGTCACAACATGAAGCAAAGGTCTGGAGCTATCATGCTTCAGTTGAACTAAAAAAAAAAGCAGGAATCACAATCATGATCTCAAATAAGTCAATATCAGAAACAGAACTGAATCAAAGAAACAAACCAGGAAAATGCATTATACAGTCTAAGGAATTAATTGTGATTTGGGGTTTCCATGACCACATCTTTGCTTCATTATGGTCAGACTGAAAAGATGTAATCTTGAAAAGCCTAAGAGAAGATGGGTGTGTACTTGAAGAGATTATAGAAAAGAACATTTATTGAGTCAAAGTATCAAACTAAGTATCTAAAAAGATTGAAACACATTTTTTTTGACAATTCTTTAATCTGAAGTTTTGTTTTTATCTGTTTTCTCTCACAACCTAGCTAATGTGGGAATGTTTTCCATGACTATTCATGTATAACTTATATTGAATTGCTTGAGTTCTTGGTGGGAAGGGAGTAAGGAAGAGAGGTTGGAACACAAAGTTTTAAAAAATTGATGTCGGGGCAGCTAGGTGGCACAGTGGATAAAGCACCAGCCCTGGATTCAGAAGGACCTGAGTTCAAATCTGGCCTCAGATACTTAACAATTACTAGCTGTGTGACCCTGGGTCACTTAACCCCAATTGCCTCACAAAAAAAAAAAAAGGTTAAAAAAAATTGATGTCAAAATTCATTTTTACATGTAATTTGGAAAATAAAATTCTAAACAGAGAAAAAAGAGTAAATAAAAAAGAAAACTTAAAGACAGTTTGGCAGAAACTCGGTACAGAAAACATAAACAAATCATAGGAGCAAGGAATAAATTACCTTTCATATCTTTAAGATAGGATAAGAGTTCATGAGCAAACAATGGAGAAGAGGAGGGAAATGAAGGACAACTTTCAATATGTAAACATAAAAGTTTTTGCCCAAACAAAACCATCATTGCTTTCAAAAATCTAAAACTAGGAACTGGGAAACAATCTTTACATCAAATTCCTCACATGAAAGTCTCATTTTCATTTGCTCAGAATCAAAATTTGATAGAAATTCATTATCTATGGTGTCTGTGGTAAATTTTAGCTTCTTTGTTTCTCTCTTTTAATTACCTATTTTTCTTTTGCTTTATCTGAAATCATGATGCCTTTTTTTTTTTACTTCAGCTGAAGAATTCTGCTTAGGCCCATTATTTTAATTCTATGTCACTGCCAGCTCCCATTTGGTCTGGGTCTCCTGCCCTGGTTATTCCTTTGCTGGTATGCATACTGGGCTAAATTCCAGAATTACTACTCTCTTCCTGAGTTCAAAGCCACATTGCTATATTTCTGGAACTTGTCCTTTGTTCAGTATTCCAGTAGGGACCACCTAACAACAGTTCCTCTTCATCCTGGATCTGTTAGCCAGAAATGGGGAATAAGTGACTTCCTATAGTTCTTAATTTTTCCTTTAAGTATTGGGATATACTATTCAGTGCATTTATGTTAAGTACATGTTATTCATTGTGCAAGGTATATTTGCTTTCTTTTGTATTATAATATTTGTTAAGAAATTGTATTCTTTCTGAGGGTTTAGTACTTATGATTTCTTTTGGTTTAGGGTTTTGTTGATGTATCTACCTTTTCTCTGGACTCATGTTAAAGCTTTTTTTTCCTTGAAATCTTTTGGTGTTTCCACCTATTTTCTGTATTCCTCTGTCACTCAATTTCTGGCCCATTCATTTTGCTAGTGACTATACCCCCCAAGACTAAAAGGCTGCCTCTTTCTTCTCAAGTTGGGGGATTTAGGATTTTTTGGCTTGGGTTCCTACCCTGAGAGACCTGCTGGAACCTTCTGTCCCCTAAACTCCTTGGGGAAAGAATTGGCACAGAATTAGCTTCTCTCTTTGTTTTCCTCTTTTCTTTATTGGTCATGTTTAAATCACCATCTGGCTTTTTGTGGAATGAGTAGGTATGTTATGGATAGAATCCCTTACCTAGGGTTTAGCAACATATTTTCATCCCCTTTCAGCTTCACATGGATGGGCAGAATGACTGTCACTCGGATTGGCAAAAAATGTTTTGGCAGAGCCTAAGGGACACCCCAAAATAATTTTCAGGCATGAGCCTGCAAAGTTTCTTGTGCTTCTGCTACAGATATGTGCAGATTGTTGGGGTAGTAGTCCTGAGTGAATACTTTAAAGACTAGATTTCTACAGTGTTAATTCATAAGGATTTTACCTTATCAGAGTTTGTCTTCTTTCTCCTATGTATTTAGTTACCTCTAGTGCTTAATTTATTTTGAAGTAGTTTTAAGAAACTGGCCATTCCTCTATTTTGCTGGTCAGGCCATCCAGAAGTTCTGTTTAACATGTTTATAAATGACTTAGATAAAGTTTTAGTGGATTGTAAATTCAATGTGATTCAGCAATGTAATTAAGTAGTAAAAAAATCATTAACATTAAGAGAGGAATAGCTTCCAGGAATAAGGAGGTCCCTCTATATTCTTCCATTGTCAGAAGTTATCTAGAGTATTGTGTTCCATTCTGACCACCATAGTTTAAGAAGAATATTGATAAACTAGAGAGGGTCTAGAGGAGACCATCAGTGTGGACTAAATTGAATCTATTTTACATGAGGATAAATTGAAGAATCTGGCTAGATTTAGGCTAAATAAAAATTGCTTCATGGGGACTAAGATAGCTGCCATGTATTTGAAGGGCTATTATGTGGGAAAGGTATTAAACTTTCTCTATTTGGCCCCAGAGAATAGAACTAGGAAAATAGGTAGATGTTGCAAAGAAAAATTTAGGCTCAATGTGAGAAAAATCTTTATGACAATCAAATATGTCCCAAAGTGGAATGGTGTGCCTTGTGAAGTAGATTATCCTTTCTTATAGATCTTCAAGAAAAGGCTTGAAGCTTTTTGAAGAGCACTTTATTGAGCATGTTATAGTGGAATTTCTTTTAGGTATAATTTGGACCTATTGGGAAGTCAAATCTCTTCCAACTTTCGATTTATTCTGATTCAAATCACAAAGTAGGAGCTGTCCTTGGGTCCTCAGTCTCCTTCATCCCACAATCATTTTCAAAGTCTTCTGCCTCCACAAAATCAGGTCTTTATCATCTCTCTTACCTGAACTACAATAATAGTCTCCTAATTGGTGCCCTTGCTTCAATTTGCTCCTTTCGCCAATTCGTTACAACCACCTATGTGACATTCTTAAAGCACAGGCCTGACCATGCCATTACCCTTCTCAAAATCCTCTGATGGCTCCCTGTTACTTCTAGGTTACAATATATTAAAAGCCCTTCACAGTCTAACTCCAAACTCTCTTTTTAGACCTTTTCATGTACTCTACATTTTAGCCAAACTGGCCTACTTAGTATTCCTTCCACAAAGTGTTTCATTTCCCATGGATTCAGAATAGGTCACCCCCTCTCCCCTCCAGCCCTCCGGCCCAGAATGCAGTTCTTTTTCATCTCTCATCTTAGCTTCTCCAGCATCCTTCGAAGATCAGCTCAAATACTACATTCTACATGGAGTCTTTAATTCTCCCATTTTCTAATACCTTCTTCCTTTGTATTTATTTGTCTATTTTATTTCATTTTATCCCAATAGAATGTAAGCTGCTTTAGGGAAGGGTCTGTCTTGTTTTCCATTTTTGTATACTCAAAGTTGTTATTGTTGTTCACTCATTCAATCACATCCAACTCTTTGTTACCCCATGGACACCAGTGGGTCCATGCATATTAGGCCCTTCTATTCTTCACTATCTCTCTTTTTTTTTTTTTCTAGTGAGGCAACTGGGGTTAAGTGACTTGCCCAGGGTCACACAGCTAGTAAGTGTTAAGTGTCTGAGGCCGGATTTGAACTCAGGTACTCCTGACTCCAGGGCCGGTGCTCTATCCACTGCACCATCTAGCTGCCCCTATTCTTCACTATCTCTTAAAGTCTGTCAAAGTTCATGTTCTTTGGGGCAGCTAGGTGGCCCAGTGGATAGAGCACCGGCCCTGGAGTCAGGAGGACCTGAGTTCAAATCCAGCCTCAGACACTTAACACTTACTAGCTGTGTGGCCCTGGGCAAGTCTCTTAACCCCAGTTGCCTCACTAAAAAAAAAAAAAAGTTCATGTTCTTTGTTTCCATGACACTATCTACCTATCTCATCCTCTGCTTCAGTATCCAACCTTCCAGTGAATAGTCTGAATTAATTTATTGAAGTATTGACCAGTTTTGACCTCCTGCCTATCCTTAGAATTCTCCAATGTCTTCTGTACCACAATTCAAAAGTGGCAATTCTGTGGTGCTTAGCTTTCCTTATAGTTCAACTCACAGTCATACATTATTATAGATGCTTAATTAATAGATTGATTTATCTACACTGAAATTCTTCAGTCATGACCTAAAATACTGAATTAACATGTATTTTGCATTTTTTTCAGGTGTACTAATGAAACCAAATTCAAAGTAGAAGAGTTATTTTGGGCTTATAATTTTTGCCCAACTCCATATTCCTGGACTGCACTTTTGGGCCTAATTTTATATCTGGTTTTCTTCGCCCCTGGTAAATAAATGCTTAATTTTTACAAGTGTTTAACTGAAGAAAAGAAAAACAATTTTGAATAGACAAGCTATTACTTTTCAAGGTTTTTTTTTTAACTTCAAATTTATTAAAGTTTCTATTTTGTTTTTTCTGAGGAATGGGACCAATGCCTTGGACAGTGAATTCTGAAATCTATCCACTTTGGGCAAGAAGTACAGGAAATGCATGTTCATCTGGAATAAATTGGATTTTCAATGTTCTGGTTTCACTGACCTTTCTACATACAGCAGAGTATCTTACATATTATGGTAAGAGTTTATTTTCTTCTTCTATAGTGTCATTCTTTTTTTTAATATATTGTGATTCTTTAATTCATTTACATTACAACTGGTAATTAAAGATAATGATAACAATAGCTAACATTTATATAAGGCTTTATAATAATTAAGGTCTTTATTCTCAATATCTCATTTGAACCGTAGCACTATCTTGTGGCACAGGTATTATTAGCCCCATTTTACAGGTGAGAAAACTGTTCAGAGAATTTAAGTGAGTTATCACTTTATACAATGAATAATTACAGACCTAGGATGCAAATCCAGGTTCCCATGTTCTTTCCACTATAGGCCACATCTTTTTTATTATTATAACTAGGGTTTCATGTGCTTTTTGTTTTCAAAAGGTCTTAAAAAGTTGCCTGAATATGAGATTGTAAGAGAACTACTGAGGTCTATAAATTACTCATATAGGGAATGATTCTATGTGTCTAGGGCTGAATTAGATGATCTTAAAAGTTCTTTCCTGGGGCAGCTAGGTGGCACAGTAGATAAAGCACCGGCTTTGGATTCAGGAGGACCTGAGTTCAAATCCGTCCTCAGACACTTGACACTTACTAGCTGTGTCACCCTGGGCAAGTCACTTAACCCTCATTGCCCCACCCCCCCACAAAAAAGTTCTCTCCTATTCTGTTTCTCTGAAATTTTGTAGGAAAATACTTCAAATATGTCTTTTAAAAGGTGGTAAAACTTGATCAAAGAGATTTCAATATATGGAAAAGAGATGTTGCAAATAAAAATATCTTTCATTAATTAGTTTTCCTTACCATATGAGTTTGTGTATGAAGCCAAAAAGAATAAAATATTGCAAAAATTATAGTCATGGGTTCATAGGTATAGACCTGGAAGGGATTTTATAGGCCATTTAATTCAAACCATACCCGAATAAGAATTGCCTTCAGAACAGCAACAACAATAATAACACAACTTCTCTCCTCCTCCTCTTCCTCCTCCTTTTCCTTATTCTTTTCTTTCTCCTCCTTCTCCTTCTCCTTCTCCTTCTCCTTCTCCTACTCTTTTCTTCTTCTCCTTCTTCACCACCATTTGTGGAATTTACACAGTACTTATTATATGCCATATATACCAATATACTTACTATTTAGGCTCTTGAAGACTTCTACTGAGAACGGTTTCTTTGGATAGCTGTGTTGTGAATTTTTTTCCTTATATCAAGCCTAAATTTGCCTCCTTGCAACTTCTCACCAATATTCCTAGTTCTGACCTTTGGTGCCAAGCCAGATATTTCTAATATAGTTCTAAAAGTGTTATCAATAGCCATAAAACAAAAGAAAGAAATCAAAGGTTCAAACATAGGCAGAGGAGATCATTCCCATTTGATGATAATACTGAAATATTAGGGAATCAGCAAAGATAATCATGACAATAACTTCAAGAAAGTTAAAAGCTATAAAATAAATATACAAAATTAAACAGAATTTCTATATAACAAAGGCATCCCATTCGAAATAACTACAAAACATATAAAATATTTGGGGGTCAATCTACCAACGCACAGTTAATATTTGTATAGATTCAAATACAGAACATTCCTTAAAGAAATAAAGAAACAAAGAAACATTTAAATAGTTGAAGTAATATTCAGTGCTAATGACTGAGTTATGCCTATATAATAAAAAAGGTGAAACTACAAGTTAGTTTACAGATTTAATGTTATACCAATCAAACTATCAAAGGGACAATTTGCTGGATTTGGTAAAATAACAACAAAGTGCATTTGCAAGAACAAAAGATCTAGATTATCAGAGACATAACAAATGGAGGATTAGTGCTTCCAACTATTAAACCATGTGATATTGCAGAAGACATAAAATTTAATGTTTATTTTAAAATATAAGATGGAGTTATTGGTGAAATAGAATAGAATTATAATTGACTAGACCGGAATTGTTACTGGGAAGAGACAAGAAAAGTGAGACTCAGAAACAATTGGAACTCAATAACTCAGTGTTTGAGAAATCTAAAAACATAAAGTACTTAGGAAAGAATCCCCTGACAAGAATTACTAGGAAAACTGGAAAGTAATCTGGAAAAAATTATCCTTGGAGCAACATTTTCACTATATTTTACAATATTATAAATGAAACAAATCATGTGTACTTCAGAGCCAAGGATAGGAATTGTATTTTTAAATGAATTTTATCTATAACTTCTGT
The DNA here is from genome assembly GCF_019393635.1 of Dromiciops gliroides. NCBI lineage: Eukaryota > Metazoa > Chordata > Mammalia > Microbiotheria > Microbiotheriidae > Dromiciops > Dromiciops gliroides. Next base: position 207,583,842 of record NC_057865.1, on the reverse strand, counting down.
TTTTACATCTCCTAAATTACCCATCTCCCTCCTCCCAAGGAGCTATCCCCTCTAAGAAAGAATACTTTTTAAAGAAAAAGAAGAGAAAAAACCAACAGAATTGATCAATATATCAAAAAACACCTTTGGTAATAGACTTGTTCATTTTGTTTGTACCCAGAAGGCAGAATGGGTAAACATTCCACTTCTCTTTAATTCAGTTAAATTCATTAAGCATTTATGTATTTATTTTATTTATATCATCTTACACTAATGCTGTTATTTTGTATACAGTACATTTCTCTCTGCTTCAGTTCATGTGTGTCTTTCCAGGTTTTTCTGATAGCATCCTATTCATCACAATTTCTATATGGTACCTTGAACTTGACAGAGAATTTTCTTCACAATAGCCCAACAGAGTAGGTACCATATATTTTGATACTGTAGCCAATCAACGTAACTATTTCCCTCCATCCCATTCCCTTCCAATGATATTTATTCTATTGTCTACCTTATTTTGCCCTAATCCTCCTCATAAGTGTTTTGCTACTGACTCCCCACTCCCCCGCTCTACCCTCCCTTCATTCAACCTTCCTTCCTTACCTTCTTCCCTTCCTACTTTCCTGAAGGCTTAAATAGATTACTCTTCCCTATTGGATGTGTGTGTTATTCCCTCCTTGAGCCTGCTCTGATGAGGTTATGGCCTTTGAGCTAATTCTGTTTTCTAAATTTTTCTTCCTCCCTCCCTCCTCAACTCTCCCTATGATATTAAGCAATTCAATATATGTCATACATGTGGTGTTATGTCAAACATCTTCACCTTCCTCTAAAGTGTTTTGCTTTTTACAGCTCCCTCCCCCAAACTTCCCTTCCCTCCTTCCCCTCTTCTCCCCCCCCCCATGTCCTTCTCCTCCCATTTTTCCTCAGGGCAAAAATATATTACTATATCTGCTTGAGCATGTATGTTATTCCCTCTTTGAGCCAATTCTGATGATAGTGAAGTTCACTCACTCCCCCTCTTCCCCTCCCCTCCATAGGCTTTTTTCATGTTTTCTTTCTATGAGCTACTTCTCCCCATTCCAAATCTCCCCTCCCCCTCCCCCAGTCTATTCCTCCTATCCCTCACCCCTATTTTAAAGATGTCATCATGGGTTAGCTAGATGGCACAGTGGACAAAGCACCAGCCCAGGGTCCAGGAGGCCCAGAGTCCCAAATCTGGCCCCAGACACCAGACAACCCACCTTGTTTGCTCCAAAAAGAACAAGGATATACAAAAAATAAATGCTTTACAAATACCATCCCTTCATATTCATTTCAGACCTGTGTCCTCTGTTTATTCCTTTCTGAAAAAGTTCTTATGAGTTGGAAGTATTATTTTCTCATGTATGACTGTAAACAGTTTAATCTTTTAATGTCCCTCGTGATTTCTTTTTCCTGTTTACCTTTTTATGATTATCCAGGGCCTTGTATTTGAAAGTCAAATTTTCTATTCAGTTCAGGTCTTTTTATCACAAATGCCTGAAAATCCTCTTTGTCATTGAAGTTCCATTTTTTCCTCTGAAAAATTATGTTCAGTTTTGCTGGGTATGTGATTATTGGTTATAGTCCCAGTTCCTTTGCCCTCTGGAATATCCTATTCCCTGTCCTCCGGTCCTTTAATGTAGAAGCTGCTGGATCTTGCTTTATCCTTATTGGAGCTCCACAGTATTTTAATTCCTTTCTTCTAGCTGCTTGCAATATTTTCTTCTTGACCTGGGAGTTCTGGAATTTGGCTATAATATTCCTGGAGGTTTTCCTTTTGGGATCTCTTTCAGGAGGTGATTGGTGGATTCTTTCCATTTCTATTTTAGCATCTGCTTCTAGAATATCAGGGCAATTTTCCCTCACAATCTCTTGGAGGATGGTGTCTAAGCTTTTGTTTTGGTCATGGTTTTCAGGTAGTCCAATGATTTTCAAATTATCTCTCCTGGATTTCTTTTCCAGGTCAGCTGTTTTTCCAAGGAGATATTTCACATTGCCCTCTATTTTTTTCATTCAATTGGATTTGCTTTACTGTGTCTCAGTTTCTCTTAAGGTCACTAGCTTCCATTTTTTCAATCCTAATTCTTAGGCAGTTATTTTCTTCAGACAGTTTTTAATCTCCTTTTCCATTTGGTTTTTCAAGCTGTTGACCTTTTTCTCATGACTCTCCTGCATCTCTCTCATTTCTTTTTCCATTCTTTCTTCCCTCTCTCTATATCTTCCTTCTATCTCTCCTATTTTTTCTTCAAAGTCCCTTTTGAGAGCTTACATGGCCTGAAACCAGTTCATATTTTTCTTAAAAGCTTTGGATGTAGGGACCCTGTGGTTGATTTCCTCATCTGAGGCTGCACCTTGATCTTCCTTGTAGCTGAAAAAGCTTTCTGTAGTTTTGAACTTTCTTTGTTTGCTCATCTTTTAATTCATTTTAAACTCTCCACTGGGATTTGGGGGAGTGGGGCCTGCTTCTCAGCTCCACTCCTGGTCGTCCCCCCCCCCTCCACTTCAGAGGGTCCCAGGTGTTTTGGTTTGAGGGAGGGCCGGTTTTGCTCTCACCTGGCCTGTTCTGTGGTCTGGAGATAACCTCAAGTCTACTTAGTAAACAACCCACCAGCAAATCTTTCTGTGGTGTGGTTCTTAGCTTCAACGAGCTGTGCCCCTCCTCAACCTGAGCCTCCCACTGCTCAGGATTTCTTCCTGGTTCCCTGATGGGATGGGACAGCCGAATTCTTCCCTCTTCCTGCTGGTACCCCTTCAGTTTCTGCTTGCCCCCCATCCAGCTTATCAGCATTCTTACCGACCATATGCTCAGCTCCAGAAGACGCCAGTTCTGTAGCCAATTCAGAGGTTCCGGGGTAAATTCCTCCAGCAGCGTGTCTGGTGTGTCTGTCATGGGGTTAGACTTTACTCGTGGTCCAGCACAGCCCCCTGAAATCTATCTATAGCTGGAGAATAATCTCAGCCCATATTTTTGTGTGTTTTTCTGCTCCAGGAGTTCTTTTATTGCTGTTTTTAGGGTGATTGTATCAGGAGCTCTGTGCATTTAATGTCTTTCCTCCACCATCTTGGTTCTACCCCTCATTAAGCATTTATTAATCTACTTTGTGTCAGAGTTTATGCTAGGCACTAGATTCTCAAAGACAAAAATTAAACAGTTACTGTCTTTCTAGTAATTTACATTCTACCAGGACAAGTATTGTATAAATAGATAATTAAATCCAAAGTTTTGTCTTAAGAATTAAAAGGAAACTTCTTGAGCAAGGGAGTGATGTGATCAGACTTGTGATTGGTAAATCTGTATTTGGCAGCTGAGTGGAAGAACTATTGCAGAAAGGTGAAGCAAGAAGGAGGAGGTGATTATAGGGTGGTGATCATGTGAGTGGAGAGAAGGGAAAGAATTAATGTTTTAAAGGTTAAATTGAAAAGATTTGGCAACTGATTAGATATGCAGATGGAGGCAAGTTCGAAGACTTTTTTGTTGTTGTTTTAGAAAGAAATTTATTAAGTCATTTGGTAGAGGAAGAGAACCAGAAGAAGGCTACATCCTCAGTTTCTTTGAGGTTTACATTATATAGGGTTTCAAGTATGAACTGCAAATAGCAGTTAAGCTATTTTATAGAGAAGGCAGTTCTCTGGCAAAGTCTATCGAGTAAACATAAACATTCAAATTTAGGGAACACAAAACATAGTGATGGAATTCCATCCCACATCAATAGGCCCAAGACCTGGGTGGGATCCAAGTATTCCCTGCACCTATTTGGCTTCACTGGAAGGCTCTCTTGAGTTCAGCCAACTTCTAGCCACATTAGTTTTGGTTCAAACAATATTAATAAACAATATTTTCTGTTAGTCTTGTTAAAGACCAGTACTCTCATAAACAGAGAGCATAATTACAGAAGCAGAAAGCTGGGTTATGGTTTCACAGGGAGTTCATTAAAATAACCAGATTCAGTGGTGTCCTTCTTTACTGCTTGCTTATCTCATCTAGAGCTTGATAGAATTCCTTTAAAAAGAGGAGGTGACTAGATTGGTGACAAACTTTCCAGTGTTTCATAGTCAGGAGGATCAATCTGAGTAAGCTTCAGTCATGGGAATTAAATTTACCCTAGGAAAAACATACACTGTGGCCTTGAGTTTCATAAAAATCACAATTCCATGCTTCTTTCAATGTCATAAAGTTGAACAAACTTAAGCAAAGTCATGATCTCATACATTGTTTTATTTTTACAATCTATTTAGAATTTTACTTTCACAAATTACATGTAAATTTTTTTTTAAACTTTGTGTTCCACAGACACTTGACACTTACTAGCTGTGTGACCCTGGACAAGTCACTTAACCCCCATTGCCCCACAAAAACAAGCAAACAAAAAAAAAAATCTATGTGTTCCAAATTCTCTTCCTCCCTCCCTGCCCCCAAGAACTTAAGCAATTCAATACAAGCTATAAATGAGCTGTCATGCAAAACATTTCCGCATTAGCCAGGTTGTGAAAGAAAACAGACAAAAACAAAATTTCAGATAAAGGAACTAACAAAAACAAAACAAAAATATGCTTCTGTCTATATTCAGACACCATCAGCTCTCTATTGATGGATTGCATTTTTCATAGAACCTTCAGAGTTGTCTTGGATCATTGCATTGCTGAAAATGACCAAGTCATTCACAGCAGATCATCTTGCAGTATTGCTGTTATTTTGTATACAATCCATTTCATGTTGCATCAGCTCATGCAGGTGTTCTGTGGTTTTACTGATAGCATCCTTCTCATCATTTTTTTATAGTAAACTACATTTATATAGTACTTTAAAGAGAGATTTCCTTAAAATAAACCCATGAGGTTGATTCTTGCAACAACAGTAATAGATAACATTTATATAGTACCTTATACCTGACAAAGAATTTCTTCACAGTAGCCCAGCAAAGTAAGTACCACACGTCATCATCAATCGTCATCATCAATCAATCGTCATCATCTATCAGTCCTCATCATCAATTAATCCTCCTCAATCAGTTCTCATATTCATTCAATCATCATCAGTCCATCAATTATCATCCTCCTCCTCTTCTTATATTACTCTTGCCTCTGCTTCAAAATGTTTTTTCACAGTTACTATTGTTAACTCTTTCCCTCCATCTTATTCCTTCCCCTATGATATTTACTCTATTTTCTATCTTATTTCACCCTATACCTCCTCAAAAGTCTTTTGCTTCTGACTTCCCCCTCCCCCAATCTGCCCTCCCTTATTTCATCCCTCCTTCCTTATCTCCTTCCCTTCCTACCCTCCTGCAGGGTTAGATAGATTACTCCACCCAATTGAGTGTGTATGTTATTCCTTCCTTGAGCCAACTCTGATGAGATTAAGGTCTTCGAGCCAATTATAATGAATATAAGGCTCATTCACTGCCCTGCTCCTCCCCTATCTCTCCCTCCACTCCATAAACCCTTTCCTGCTTCTTTCATGTGGGATTTCACCCCATTCTACCTCTTCCTTTCCCCCTCCCACAGTACAATCCTCTCACCCTACAATTTTACCCTAAAGATGTTATCATGGGGCAGCTAGATGATACAGTGGACAAAACACCCACCCCAGACTCAGGAGACCCCAAGCCCAGATCCAACCTCAGACACAAGACCCACTGTTTGACCCCAGGCATGCTGCCCAACCCTGACCACACCACACACAAAAATGATAAACAAAAAATAAATGCTTTACAGATATAATCCCTTCATTACTATTTTCTCATGTCTTTCCTGCATCACTCTCATTTCTCTTTCCATTTTTTCCTCTACCTCTCTTACTTTATCATCAGAATCCTTTTTGAGTGCTTCTATGGCCTGAGATGAATTCATATTTTTCTTGGAAGCTTTGGCTATAGGAGCCTTGACATTGCTATCCTCTTCTGAGGATGCACCTCAATCTTCCTTGTCACTAAAGAAACTTTCTATGGTCTGCATCTTTCTCTATTTTCTCATCTTGCCCATCTTTTACTTCACTTTTAATGATTTCTTAAAGTGGCATACTGTTTCAAAGCTGTACTACCCCAAGCTCCAGGGTAAATTATCTCATATAAAAGAGGCATGAAAGAATTTTGTTTTGTTTTGTTTTCAGGGCAATGGGGGTTAAGTGACTTGCCCAGGGTCACACAGCTAGTAAGTGTCTGAGGCTGGGTTTGAACTCAGGTCTTCCTGAATCCAAGGTTGGTGCCCTATCCACTGTGTCACCTAGCTGCCCCAAAAGAACGTTTAAAGTAGAGGGAAAGATTGGAGGTGGATGGGCAGCACTTGAACCTTATTCTCATTAGAATTGACTCATAGATGGCATAACATACACACAGTTGGGTATAGAAATATATCTTACTTTAGAGAAAAGTAGCTGGAGAAGGGGATAAAAGAAGGGGATGGGGCTGATACAAGGTGGGGGCAGATTGGGAGGAGGAGTAGTTAGAAGCAAAACACTTTTGAGGAGGAACAGAGTAAAAGGAGAGAGAGAGTAGAATTAATGGAAAAATAGTATGGAGGGAAATAGCAATCATAACTGTGAAAAAATTTTTGCAGCAATTTTCTCTGATAAAGGCCTGATTTCTCAAATATGTAGAGAACTGAGTCAAATTTATAAAAATAAGAGCAATTCACTAATAGATAAATAGTCAAAAGATATGAAGAGATCATTTTCAGATGAAATAAAACTCTCTATGGTCATATGAAAAATTGATCTAAATCACTGTTGATTGAAGAAGAGCAAATTAAAACAATTCCAAGGTACTACCCCACACCTGTCAAATATGACAGAAAAGGAAAATTACGAATGTTGGTGGGGATGTGGAAATTGAGACACTGATACACTGTGAACTGATTCAACCATTCTTTAGAGCAATTTAGAAATATGACCAAAAGGTTATAAAACCATGAATTCCCTCTGACCAAGCAATAGCAGTACTAATTCTCTATCCCAAAAAGATTTTGTTTTAAAAGGAAAAGAATCTATTTGTACAAAAATATTTATATTAGCTCTTTTTGTGGTGGCAAAGAATTGGAAATTGAGAGTATACTCATAATTTGGGGAATTGCTGAACAAGCCATGGTATATAATTGTGATAGAATACTATTGTGCGATAAGAAATTATGAGCACGATAATTTCAGAAAAACCTGGAAAGACTTACATGAACTGATATAAAGTGAAATGAGCAGAACCAAGAGAACATTGTACACAGTAACAGGAATATTGTAGGATGATTTACTGTGAATGACTTAACTATTCTTCGCAATACAGTGATCCAAGACATCTCTGAAGGACTTATGATGAAAAATGCTATCTGTCTCCAGAGGAAGAACTCATAGAATCTGAATACAAATAGAAGCAGGTTTTTTTTTTACTTTTTTTTATTCTTTTTTGGTCTATGGGGTTTTATTTTTCACAAAATGGAAATATGTTCTGCATATTTGCATACATATATAACCTGTATCAAATTGTTTGTCTTCTCAGTGAAGGAGGAAAGGAAGAAAGGAAAGAACTTAGAACTCAAAATAAAACAAAAACAAATGTTACAACTTGTTTTTTTCATGTAATTAGGAAAAATAAAATACTAAAAAAAATTTTTTTAAAAGAAAGCAAAAAGGAAGTTTTAGTTAAATCAAGATTGTTCTTTCAAAGGTACAGACTGATCTGACAAGGATAACAGAGGAAAAACTCCCTTAACTCTGATTCTAGGTAAAAGGCATAGTTAACAGCCAATCAAACAGCAGAGTCCCACATTATTTACAGAGTATTTACAGTAGCCAGGCCCACAATTAACTAGGTTGGAAATTTTCCTGTTCAGAAAGGAAATAGCACAATGGGGAAACTGAATCAAGGGATACTACCTCTGCCTCAACTTTCTGATGGCATAGACATCTAACTTTAGCAGTTCTCATACTGTACTCCCTTTGGTAAGCATGTGGCATTTACTTTGATTGATGAATTATTGACTTATTGACAGGTTAGATAATCTTACCTGAAATAAAAACTCAGAACAATACAAATACAAATTTTACTAATTACAGCTTGGGGTTAGGTCAGTATTATTATCCATTTTAAAGAAAATATGCCCAATTAAATACTTGTTTTCAAATGTTGTAACCATATTCTTTAACACTTAAATTCATAAAGCATCCAGATTAAAAAAGAGAACTTAATTTTGTAATGATGCAATTGTATTGCCCTCTGGATATCTATTTTAAAAAAAAAAAATAGCATTTCTTATACAATGATTTCTCAAAAATCACAATACAAGAAAAGTTAAAATCTTAAAACATAAGTATCATTATGGATTTTTAAAAAATTTATACATTACAATCATGTTCAACATCTTTCCACATATTGTAAGAGAAGAATCCGAACAAAAGGAAAAAAAACATAAGAAAGAATAAACAACAACAACAACAACAAAGCAACAACACAAGTGAGAATAGTATGTTTCAATCTGTATTCAAACTCCATATTCCTTTTTCTGAATGTGGAGAGCATTTTGCACCATTAATTTTTTGGCATTGTCTTGTATTGCTGAGAAGAATTGAGTCTATCAGTTGATCATCACACAATGTTGTTGATACTGTGTACAGTGTTCTCTTTGTTTTGCTCATTTCACTCAGCATCAATTCATGCTGAGTCATGTAAGTCCAGGTTTTTCTGAAATCCATCTGCTTATCATTTTTACAGCATAATAGTATTTGCATTAATATACCACAACTTGTTTAACCATCCCCCAATTGATGGGTATCCATCCTCTCTCCAATTCTTTGCCAACGCAAAAAGAGCAGTTATAAATATTTTTGTACATGTGGGTCTGTTTCCCTTTTTTATGATCTCTTTGGGAAACAGACCTAGTTGTGGTATTACTGGATCAAAGGATAGTCACAGTTTTATAGCCCTTTCGGCATAGTTCCAAATTGTTCTCCAGAATGGTTAGATCATTTCACAAATCTACCAACTATTCCTTTGGGCATAGTTCCAAATTGTTCTCCTGAATGGTTAGATCATTTCACAAATCTACCAACAATGCAAATGATTTTAGAAAGTACAGTCTAGCACAATAATTTAAAAAACACAACTGAGAGATTGAGTCTGAAAAAAACATTTTATAGTTTCATAGTTAGAGCTGAAAGACATTTAAGTTCTTACAAATAAGAAAAGTGGGGTGCTTCTTAACCAAGTTATGCTTTTTTATTTTTGCAGGGAAGTGAGGTTTAAATGACTTGCCCAAGGTCACACAGCTAGTAAGTGTCAAGTGTCTGAGGCCGGATTTAAACTCAGGTTCTCCTGAATCCAAGGCCAGTACTTTGTCCACTGTACCACCTAGCTGCCCCCCAAGTTATGCTTTTTAAAAATTCCCTCAGGATTCAGATACTGAAATCTTCAACATCTGTAGATGGTATGAGAAAATATTTTTTTTTTTTTGGTGAGGCAATTGGGGTTAAGTGACTTGCCTAGGGTTACACAGCTAGTAAGTGTTAAGTGTTTGAGTCAGATTTGAACTCAGGTCCTCCTGAATCCAGGCCCAGTGCTCTATCCACTGCGCCACCTAGCTGCCCCGAGAAAATAATTATTAATAATGGATTTCTTGGGGGAACCCAGGGACCAAGTTTTAGTTTGCTTTTTCTCCCCACCACTTCAGCAAGCTCAGTTCTTGAGAAAGTTCTAATCTCTTTTTGGGACCAGCCTAAGGGTATAATAGCTGTAGAGATAGACTCTTATGATTATACTACACCTAAATAATGGACTTTTCCCTGAGCAATTTAGGAGATAGTCTTTTGCATACTTCCCCTTGATGTCATCTGTAGAACTTATTTTAACATCCACCATCCTCAAGTCAAGTCAACCAATGGAATTGAATAATGCTGGCCAATTAGCTTTGATCAGTGTGTAATGACCCACCTCCATCAAAAGAAGATAAAAGCCCAGACCATGCAAGGGTCACGGCTTCTTGGCATTCATGGCTTCCTGGACCTGATACTGGTTGATGAGGAAAATAAGGAGGCTCCTTGAGATGCAATGACTTAATTATCTCTCCGTGATGCCACAGCAAATAAATGTTAGAAAGAGGAAACCATTGCAAACGCTTATGATGATTCAAGAAATATCATCTAAATAGTACAGGTAAATCTACTCTTTAGGATGGCTTAAATTTTCTAGGATGTGACATACTGCAACTTTTGAGGGAAAAAGGAAAAGGAAATGAGAAATGTACATGTTGCTTTTATGGAACTTGGATGATTTATTAACTTTCATTTTTTCCCCCTCATGTCTCACTATGTGACTTGATCAGTCAAACAGGCTACCAGTAGCCATTCTCCCTCCCCACCAGCCAACCTGTCCTCCTTTTATGATGCTGAATCTCATAGTACTACTTACAATATTAAAATGCTAAGGTAATGGCAGTCTTAGCTACTATAAAGAACAAATTATCCCCCACAACAATAAAGAAACTGCCCTTTTATGGGGAAAAATAAGTAAGCCATACTATCATTTCAAAAGGGAAATTAGCCCTTTATTCTAAGATGGACTGTGTCTCCTCTGCAGCAAATAAAGCAATGCTTCTAGTTTGGGGTGACAGTAATTTCATAAAGGAAACTGATTACATGTGTTTCACAATATTTTTTTCTACATCTTGAAATGGCCTGTTTCAGTCAAAATAAATTACTACTCATTTGCTATGAATAGGTCAATGGTTCATCCAATTAAAGATAATGTCCAATTTGTCTTTTAAAAAATAGTAATTTAGAGCATTTTTCATATGACTATGGTGGACAGCTTTAATTTCTTCATCTGAAGACTGTTCATATCCTTTGACCATTTTTCAACTTATATTCTTATAAATTTGATTCAATTCTCTATATAGTTGAGAAATGAGATCTATATAAGGGATACTGTCAAAACTGTTTCCCAGTTTTATGCTTTCATTCTAATCTTGGTTGCATTGATTTTGTTTGTGCAAAATCTTAATAATTTAATGTAATCAAAATTATCCATTTTGCATTTCATTATGTTCTCTATCTCCTATTTGGTTATAAAGTCTTCCCCTTTCCATAGATCTGACAGTTAAACTATTCCTTTCTCTCCTAATTTGCTTATAGTATCACCCTTTATGTTTAAATGATGCACCCATTTTAGCCTTATCTTGGTATATAGTGTGAGATACCTAGTTTCTGCTATATGATTTCCAGTTTTCCCAGCAGTTGTCAAATAATGAGTTCTATAATCATTTACTGCTGTCTTGTGTACTTAACCTACTCCACTGAGGTACCACTCTACTTCTTAGTCAGTACCAAATAGTTTTGATTATTGCTGCTGTATAATATAGTTTTGGATCTGATTCATCTATGACACCTTCCCTTTGCATTTTTTCATTAATTCCCTTGATATTCTTGGCCTTTTATTCTTCCAGATGAATTTTGTTGTTATTTTTTCTAGTTCTATGAAATAAATTTTTGGTAGTTTGATTGGTATATTAAGAATATACCAATAGAATTAATTAATTTAGGTAGAATTGTCATTTATTACATTAGCTTGGCCTGCCCATAAGCAAGTGATATTTTCCTAGTTGTATTTTGTAATTGTGCTCATACAATTCCTGGATTCATCTTGGCAGGTAGATTCTCAAATATTGTCTACTATTATTTTAAATGGAATTTCTCTTTCTATCTCTTGTTTCTAGGCTTTGTTTGAAATATATAGAAATGCTGATGATTTGTGTGAGTTTATTTTATATCCTGCTACTTTGCTAAAGTTCTTAATGGTTTCAAGTAGTTTATTAGTTGATTATGGTTCTCTAAGTATACCATCATTTCATTATCAAAGAGTGAGTTTTGTTTCTTCATTGCCAATTCTAATTTGTTCAATTTCTTTTTCTTCTCTTACTGCTAAAGCTAACATTCTAGTACAATATTAAATGATAGTGGTGATAAGGGGCATCCTTGTTTCACCCCTGATCTTATTGGGAGAGCTTCTAGCTTATTCCTACTACATTTAATACTTGCCAATGGTTTTAGATACATAATACTTATCATTTTAAGGAAAACTCCATTTATTCTTATGCTCGCTAGTGTTTTTAATAGGAATCAGTGCTGTATTTTGTCAAAAGATTTCTCTGCATCTATTGAGATAAGCATATGTTTTCAGTTGGTTTTGTTATTGATGTGGTCAATTATGCTGGTAGTTTTCCTAATATTGAATGAGCACTGCATTCCTGGTATACATCCCACCTGGTCATAGTATATTATGCTGGTGATAAATAATTGTAATCCCTTTGCTAATATTTTATTTAAAATTTTTGCATCGATATTCATTAAGGAAATTGGCCCATAACTTTCTCTGTTTTGACTCTGACTGGTTTAGGTATCAGCACCATATTTGTCTCATAAAAGGAAATTGGTAGGACCACCTATTTTTGACATAGTTTATATAGTATTGGATTTAGTTATTCTTTAAATGTTTGCTAGAATTCACTTGTAATTCCATCTGGCCCTGGAGAGTTTTTCTTAGGGAGTTTATTGATGCTTGTTTAATTTCTTTTTATTAAATGGGATTATTTAAGTATTTTATTTCCTCTTCTGTTAATCTGGGCAGTTCATCCCAATAAATCTTGAAATATGATTGCTCAACTCTTTTATCATGGTTTTCAGGTAGTCTAATAATTCTTAAATAATGTCTCCTCAATCTTTTTTCCAGGTGAAACATTTTTACAGTGATCTATTTCACATTTTCTTCTTTTGGATTTGTTTGATTGTTTCTTGATATTTCATGGATTCATTTGCTTGCCTCATGGAGTCATTAGCTTCCACTTGCCCTATTCTAATTTTTAAGGAATTTTTTAGTGAATTTTTGTACCTCCTTTTTTCTACTTTTTAAAGAAATTAATAAACATTTTTGTTTATAGTTTTGAGTTCCAATATTTATTCTTCCTTCCCTCCCTCCACTTCTCTCCTCCCTGAGGCAGTAAGCAATCAGATATGGATTATGCATGTGCAATTATATAAAACATTGCCATATTAGTCATTTTGTATGAGAAAACTTGAATAAAAGAAAAAAATGAAAGAAAGTGAAAAATAGCAAGCTTTAGTCTGTGTTCAATCAATATCAGTTCTTTCTTTGGAGGTAGATAGTATGTTTCATCATTAGTCCTTTGGGATTGTCTTGGATCATTGTATTGAGAATAGTTAAGTCATTTACAGTTCTTCATCAAATAATATTGCTGTCTTTGTCCACAATGTTTTCTTGGTTCTGCTCACTTTATTATATATCAATTCATACAAGTCTATCCAGGCCTTTCTGAAATCATCCTGCTTGTTATTTCTTATAACATAATGCCAATTCTACTTTTTAAGGAGCTGTTTTCTTCAGTGAATTTTTGTATACCCTTTTCCATTTTGTGTGTGTGTGTGCTTCCTTTAACAAATTATTGACTCTTTTTTTCATGATTTTCTGGTATTACTCTCATTTCTTTTCAATTTTTCTTCTACTTTCTTGATTTTTTAAATCCTTTTTGAGCTCTTCCAAGAGTTATTTTTGGTCTTGAGACCAATTCCCATTTTTCTTTGAACCTTTTCCATTTTGATATCATTATCCTCTTCTGAGTTTGCATTTTGATCTACCTGTCACCATAATAACTTCCTATGATCAGGTACATTTTTGGGCTCATTTTCCAGCGAATTTTGTGACTTTTAACTTTATGTTAAAATTGTGCTCTGCTCCTAGGGTGGATGAACCACTGTCCCAGGCTTCTTGTGCCAAGGCATAGGGCCTCACTGCTATTGTACTGGGGTACTGCCTATTACTGGTTTGCCTAGATGCACAAGACTTTGTTCCCCTTTTACCCCAGTGAGTTTTTGCTAACCTTCTAAGTTGTGTTAAATAAGAAAAAAAAGTGTTTTTCCCTGGACTTCTGTTGGTTCTGCTGCTCCAGAATTCAATTGGAGTTGTTTTTCTATGGTTGTTTGGAGGTGAATTTGAATGAGTTCAGGAGACTTCTTCCTTATTCTGCCATCCAGGCCTTTCCCTCTTTGAGTCAAGTAATTCTTCAGTAATTAGATCTACTTGACCTGTTTTCTAGGCCAGTTACTTATGACATCCGATATCTTAATTTTTTCTTTTTTTTTACCCTCTTTTTCATTTTGTTCTGTTATTTCTGTCTCACGGAGATTTTTATGTTTGATCTAGTTTTCAGGGAGTTCATTTTTTGAATGAGATTTATAACTTTCTCTTCTAAGGTACTTATTCTCCTTCCAATTCTTTCCTCAGGAGCTTTTAAAATTTCCTTTTATCTATTGCTTCATTTCTTCTAGGAATTCATGTAATCCTTGTAGAAAATCCTTTTTTTCTTTGACCTTCTGTGCGCCATCATTAAAGTTATTTTCTCCTTTTGGAGGATCACTAGGTTGTTATTTTTTTATAATGTTTTGTGACTTCTTTTATTTATTTACTCCTCTCTCTGTCTCAAATTCCAGAACAGAGGCATTGTGACAGTAACAGACTACACCACATTCCATGCTTTTAAGTGGACAGGAGAAAAGGCTCTTTGTCTCATACTATGTCTACTGAATTCTTGTGCTAACCTCCACTTTCCAGGGTAGGCTCTCCATGGATCTTTGACATGTAGAGCATTGGATAGCCAAGATACTTTGTACTCTCAGAAGAGAATGTTAGGGGCCTCAGAACCTCTGGACCTGAGCTGTCATAATCTGAGCACTGCAGTTTAAAGTCTAAAGGCTGCCACACCAAGACAATGATGCGCCATTCTACTTTGCTGTGTTGCTGCCTCCTGCAGTTCCTTAGGGCTTCCAAGGTCACTACTCTGGGGCTTTCTGGCTACTTTGGGGATTTCTCAGGTTATCCCTCTACTCTAGGGAAATAGTAAATCTGCCTCCCATTCAGGCAGCCATTTTAGCAGCAGTGATCTCCTTACAGAATGTATCTATCTAGTCCATTCTCTGAAACAAATGTCGGTGTATAAGTCACAGTTTATCTTCAAGGTAGTATATTTACTGAATGGTTATCACGAACATTACCACCTGAGAAGATAAAGTGTGATATGAAATTATATCTCTTGTTGCCTTTGGGTTCATTGTGAAACTGACTCCACCAAATTCACTTCTCTAAGCAGAACTAATAAATAATTCTTCCATTCAGCTCCAACTTCTTTATTTCTTAAGGTTTAATTTTTTAAAAAGAATATCAACGGGCAGCTAGGTGGCACAGTGGATAGAGCACCGGCCCTGGATTCAAGAGGACCTGAGTTCAAATCCAGCCTCAGACACTTGACACTTACTAGCTATGTGACCCTGGGCAAGTCACTTAACCCCAATTGCCTCACCCTGCCCCCCCAAAAAAGAATATCAACACAGATGTTTTTCAGTTCTTCCTAAAGTACGTCAATTCACTGTCTGTTAGACAAAGATTGCATTTTAGAAATACTAACAATTTAATTAAAGGTTATATAGACAGTCTTAGAACTTTGGGATTTAAACACACACACATACACACCCCTTTTCCTGGCATTCCTCCATCTTTACTACAAAACAGAATGGAGCTGAACAGAATTAAAAATTATCTTGTATTTTCATTTGTTATCAAAGCTTCAAAGTTCATCACCTGTTGACTAACTTTCTATATCTCCCTATACTGAAACAAGCTTGATCCTCAGGAAACAATTACCTTCACTAAAAACTTGCTTGAAACCTTCCCATCTTGGTAGAATATACCAGAAATTATATTTCCTGCTATAGCCGTTGTGAAACCAAGGTCACCCTTGAGTCATAATGAGACAATAGAATAGGACTTTTATGGAGATTTATTATACTGCTGAGTAGCTAGGGCAGGCCTGGATCCAGGAAGACCTAAGTTCAAATATAGCCTCAGACATTTACTACCTGAGCTTGGACAAGCCACTTAACCCTGTTTGCCTTATAAAATGAGCTGGAGAAAGAAATGGCAAACCACGCCAGTATCTTTACCAAGAAAATCTCAAATAGGGTCACAAAAAAGTAGGTCATGACTGAAATGACTTAACAACAAAACTGTGTTGCCGGTGAGAAATCTTGGGACGGAGTGCATTCTATTTCTTATGATATTGTGGTTATTCTATGTCTGCATATATAACATGTTTGACCTTAGCTAATTAGTCTTGGCAAAATAACATAGTTCTAGCAAGTACATTGTGATGCCAGGCAAGTCCCTTAATTTCTTTGGATATCATTTTCCCCCTTGTAAACTGACAGTATTAGATTAAATTATAGGTAAGGCCTCCTAATTTAAAATCACATGATTCTATATTAACTTAATTATTTGAGTTGACCAGTTACTTTCCTTTAAAATGTCCCAACATGTGCATGTAGATATAACCTCATCTCTTAGGTTGACTCTGGCAACTCACAATCTTAACACCTATTTGTTTCCAAGTTAAACTTAATTCATAGTACATATTGAAATGCAGGTATGAATTTCCTTTAATCTCAGTTAAATTCCCCTATAAAGAAGTTTCAATTTAGTACTGTTTTAGCTCACCTGAAAACTGCTTCATCAGGGTACCTGGTTTAATTAAAAGTATAGTAATAAATGTGGCATTAAAAATAACCTAAAACAAACAAACAAATAGCCTAAAACAGAATAACTGTATTGTGTCACAGCTTAGCATTCTGGTTTTTTCTTTGTTTTTATCATTGTGGATGGACTTTGAGGTATACACAATCAAGGTCTACATATGAAGAGAAGGTGGACCACTGCTATAAAATATTATTAGCTTGGCTTAATATAGGTGCTTTCATAACATAGTTTCATGGAAAGAATATAGAGGCCATTTACGTATTCACAGCATGACGACAACCCAGATTAAATCAGACACATTTTTTATTTCATAAAATAAGAATCCTAAACTTTAGGTAAATTTCTATGACAGTGACAAATTAATGATAAGTCAAAGTGCTTGGGGATAAGAAGTAGTGGAGATCTCTGTTAGCCTGTTTTCCTCCCTTTTTATGCCTCCTCTTTCTATATATATCTCACTATACAGTCTTCTTTCTACCTCTCTTTGTCAATCTCTCACTTTTTTAACCACTATTTATTGACTACCACATATAAAAGAACTATTAGGTGCTGATTAATAATAATACTATCCTTTTCACTCAAAAATAGCCATAGAAAGGGGTAGCTAGGTGGCGCAGTGGATAGAGCACCGGCCCGGGATTCAGGAGTACCTGAATTCAAATCCAGCCTACTTGACACTTACTAGCTGTGTGACCCTGGGCAAGTCACTTAACTCCAATTGCCTCACCCCCCCCAAAAAAAAAGCCATAGAAAACTGGCTATTTGTTAGAATGAAAAGTTTAATTTATGACTTTGTGTGTTGTTTTCAATTGCAGGAGCCTTCTTTCTCTATGCTGGATTTGCTGGTTTGGGACTCATTTTCATCTATGGTTGTCTTCCTGAGACCAAAGGGAGAAAACTAGAGGAAATTGAATCACTGTTTGAAAACAAATTATGTACATGTGGTACTTTAGATTCTGATGAAGGGAGATACATAGAATATATTCGGGTGAAGGGAAGCAATTATCATCTTTCTGACAATGATGCTTCTGATGTGGAATAAGTTTCAGATGCTGACCTATCTAAACATTAAAAAAAAAAAACTTCTGGGGGAAGAATAAGTTTTTGGTGCCCTTACTGTCTTATTTCTGGCCTGGATTTCCTTTTTACATTCTAGTTTTAAATACCTTCATAATTCTAAAATAATTGGATATGAGATAAATTTTCTTCAGGAGCAAAGATAAGAAAACTGATTCACAAATATCTAAATCTACCAATTCTTGGCTAAAATTTGGTAGTCTCTGCTTAGTGAAAAATACATTTAGTCCCCTGACATTCTTATTTTCTGACTAGCATAATATTTGTAACAATTTAGCAAATAGAAAACAATTTAAAACATTACAATGTGATTTCCTTCTTGCTGAAAAAATTTTGGCTGCTATATGTGGGGTGTTACTCCCCCAAAATGGCATACCTGAAATCAGTTTGATCAGCCATAATTTACCTATTAATGACCATTAATTAACAAAGTGTTTAAAGTTATGTCAAAGTACTAAAAGTCCCTTCTATAAAAGGACACAGTTCTACTTCTCACCATTATAATTTAGTAGAGTTTCTCTTTGATGCCAAATTAGGTTTTAAGAGAAGATGCAATAGATTGACTCTGCATTTAGGATCTTTTGAGGATAATTTTGCTAACCTTAATTGTCACACATAAGCTAATACAGTTTGATGAATGCATTTATTTGCCAGGATAATAATAAAAGGGTTTTGACTGGATTCCCTAATTAAATAGTAATTTAGGTACCGAAATGCAAACAGAAAATAACATCAGATCACCAACTATTTCAAGAAATGCTTTTTATGGTTCTTAAAATACCAATTAATAATGACCTCTAGCTTACTGATATCCATGTCCTGCTAATTTTTCTTTTATTAACACTGTACAAATAACTCCTAAGAGATTCCCTATTAATTTAATCAAAATGACTTCTGAAACAGTAACAAAAAGTTAGTGATACAAATAAGTCTGTTTTAGTTATATTTATTTCCTTAAAAATAGTTTCCCCCCTCTTAATTATTGTTATTATTATTATCAGTTTTAAAGACACAAATCATATACTGCTACCTATTTGGGTTTGTGAAATTTTACCGCTACCCAATTCTCTTTTTTTATTCTTAAAGAATACATTGGTTTGAGGTTCGCACATCCTCCCAATTTTTCTCATGTTAAATTAAGAAAACAGATTTTTATTTTTATGCCTGACTTAGACTTTTCCTTCCCCTAGCTAAAATTGAGATATTAGTTATTGAATAAGTTAGTGAATGAGATGCATTTATATCATCATTTAAAATATATTTGTTTAATATCTTTAAGTAGTTAATTTTTCATTGCCATATTTTACCCTTTATAATTTGAGAAGTTAATGTAACTACAAATTAACAATCTAAAAAGCCTGGAAAATGTTTATCTAACTCAAATAGCATTTGCAGAACCTTTGTTTTAGCAAAGGAAATATATATATTATGAACACCTGAGGGGCTAATGTTCAGTACATTAAAAAGACTAGAAAACTCCCTGTTAGAGATAAGACAATATCATTTCTTTCACAGTTGCTAATTGTGTTAATTTCCCTGTTAATTTATGATAGCTCCACAAGATGGAGATTTTCTTTTTTTTGTTTCATACTGAACTTAAGACAGGACATTAGTCTGCTGTTGAATATTAACCTCAACAGAGATAATCTAATATTTAAACAGACAATGGATAAATATTACTTAGAAGTAAAAGATTGACAAATATCATTATTTGCCCCTAGATTTGTTCATTAATTCCTGAAGTCTTATTTCTGTAATTATGTCAGAGTCAATAGAATATGTAACGAATGCAACTGTATCTCAAATTCAAATGTACTTGCAACTCTTTAGGAGATAGTTATGATTACAAAGCACTGATGCATTTTTAGAAAATATAAACAAAAGTATGTTTTGGAAATAATTCATTTCAATTCAGTAAAAATTTCTTAAGTGCTTACTATGTGCAAGGTACTATGCTAGGAGCTGGAGATACAAAAACAAAAATAAAATTATTGGATAAAATATTAACATGGGGGGAAGCTAGGTGGCACAATGGATAAAGCACCAGCCCTGGATTCAGGAGGACCTGAGTTCAAATCCGGCCTCAGACACTTGACACTTACTAGCTGTGTGACCCTGGGCAAGTCACTTAATCCCCATTGCCCTGCAAAAATTAAAAAAAAAAAATCTTAACATATGTAAATGCAAAAAAAAAAAAATTCCCAATGGAAGGAGTGATAAAAACTGGACCAGGGGGACAAGAAGAGATCAGGAAAGGCCTTATGTAGAACTTGAATTTAGCTAAGAGGAAAAGGTAAGAAAGGATCAGATGATCACTTGTGCAAAGGTAGGAAGTGTGAGATGGAATTAATTTCACATATAAGGAACAGCTAGCAGACCAGTATAAATACAATGCTATGTTTATGCATAGAACTGGTTTCTATACAACTATAAGACAGATTTCTATCCTTTATGTTTTGCAAGTTCTCACTAATGAGAATCTGGCCCATCAAGTCCATTCTCTAAGCTAATTTATATGTAGGATAAGGTCCTGAATCCCAGAAAATAAAGTATATTGCTATGTCATTTTGTATAATAAAAGTAATTAGTATCTTAGGGTATTGTAATACTTTTATATGAACATTTGTTGCAGTGATCATGTTAAAATTTGTTTTGTCTTTTCAGAAAAAAAATTTAATGGAGAATTTTGTCCTCTTGCTAGTTCTTACCCTCTGTCGACACAGGTAAAGTGGAAATTTGGGCAATTATGTTAGACTATACTGGAAATTTGTAGTTATTCAGTGAATTCCACTTATGTAGAAAACTTACAAAGCATTGGACCTGTTTTCTTCCTGATATTTTCTGACATATCTAAATAATCCACTTTTTCCAGTTTGTCTATATTCATGGCCTTAATTATTTGCATCTGGCTTGCTGAATCCTCATTTATTTCATTAAATGCACAAACTGATTTGCCACTTTTCCCCAAAGCAATGTTTGAAACTTTCCACCTAACTTGAAAGAAAATTAATTTTGACCAAATCTATAAATGCAGTTGTTGAAATCAACAATTTTTTTTTATTTGTTACTGTCCCTGTACTATATCCCACCCCCTACTGGTGTTGTATTTGTCTTCCCTTGTTTTCAGCTTATATAAAGGTAAAGAGGATATTCCACATATTTTTAGATACTAGACCAAGGTACAATAGGAGAATTATTTATAGTTTTAAAATATAATAAATACCTGAAATGTGAGCCTTACAAAATTAGAGTTTTACTTTTTGATTCAGTGAAGATTTGTAGTATATGAAGATAATTAAGTTTGTATTTTATAGATTTTTTAAATATTATGTTTTTTAGTTATGAGAGAATGGCTAACACCATATACTTGACAGCATTCCATGTAAAAATGCCAAAAATAATGTTGGTAGCATTTTTTCATGTAATGTAATAATTTTTTGATTTATTAAATTAAAAATAATGTCTAAGCACAAAATCATTTTATTAATTTTTTGAAAGAAGATGTAAATTTCTTTCTAAATATGTTGCATATTTAATTCAGGTGCATTATGCTTCAACTCAAGAAGAGGTAAAATCCCTGCCATTTCAAATTTTATTGCTTTAAAACTAATTAGGAAAGATATAACATTAGATATATTTAATAGAATTATTAGAGTAGAATATAGTGATATTTCAATTTTGCTTCTGACTCAGCTATATTATTCATTTAAAATCATAATCATTTCTTGAATAATCATGCAGGAGACATTGTGTTCTATAGATGGTCTCCTCAAAATTACCTTGAAATATATTCACCAAGTGTTTTTATATCTTTTCCTAGGAGATGATTTGTAAGCTCTATGCACCACAAAATATTTCTCTAACTTTATTTCACTCAATGAACTTTATATGAGTATATTTGATATAACTGTCCCTTTTAAGTTACGAGAAAAGGGAAAATAAATTGAAGTAAAGAATCATAAATTAGGTCTTTTTCATTTTTATCACCATGTAAAATCTTTTATGTAGGGGAAATTGTGATCAAGGAAAAAGAAATAGGTACTTGCGTATAGATTTAGAAAAATGGTGAAACTTCATTGTTGTGAGATTAAAATTGGATATTAGATCATAAAACACAAATAACATGAAAAATAATAACTATTCTATAAAATGTACTCCATATACAATTTGGGAAATGGAAACATTTGTTCATAATTTATGTGTTAGTTTCTTTGTGTTGTAATCAATTTTGTGGAAATATTTAGAGCATTTAAAATTATGAGCACAATATTATGGGATAAAATTGAAAAGATATTTTCCCAAGCCAACATTTTATTATTTTTCAATTTGTAAAATGTATATCAAGACCTAACAAGTACTAAAAAAAAAGACATTTACACAATTGTAACAAATTTCTAATAACCAAATCTCAATTTGCTGTAGCTGTTGTTGTTGCAAAGAGTTTTGTGTATCATACCAGAAGTAAGAATGTAACAATATGTTCTGTAAAGGCAAAATACTTAATGGAAAATGTAATTGCAGGTGACAGTTACAGCTTTATAGCTGCTGCCTATAAAAATGATTCGGAATGTTCTCTGAATTAATTACAAAACATTTTTTGTGTGCAGAAATATCAGTCTTTTAAAAATCAAGTTTCATAGCTTTTTGTACACTACTGTCAAACTTAATTTATTATATAATTTAGGTTGTAGCAGGCCTTTGAATATCAGCAAAATAAGCTCTTCTCTGGTGTTAGCATTCTCTTGTCACTGTCTTCCAAAAGATAGTAAAATGTGTAAAAAGTTAAACAAAAATGTGTAAAACGTTAACTCTAAAGTGAATGATGCTGCTTAGAAAAAAGGAGCACTATATGTGCCAATAATGATCACTGTGGTATTTTGTATCAGTGTTAATGATGTTCTAAATTATATGAGAGTATTTTATCTAAATGACTTATTTGTGTTGAAAAATATAATTGCTACAGATCTTTTACTTTTTATTAAATACACTGTCTGTTGGACTTGAATAACTTGGCTTGTACAATTTACAATGTGGTTAGCTTTCTTTGGTTTTATTTTTTCACACTTTGGTTTTAGATGGTTAGGTTCATGGTTGAAATTGTCACATCAATATAATTAAGAGTAGACTAAATGTACTAACATGACTTTGATATTTTGATGGATCTATGATTTCATCTATATGGATGTTCCTTGTACTGATGCAGAGTGTAATACCAAATAGCATAAAATATTCTTAAAATAGAAAACCAAGGTTTCATTATTTTGAAATATTTACCAGTTTTACATCATGTCTTTTTATGGGAAAGACTGAAGAAAGTTGACAAAATGAAAACAGAAGATAGATTGATATTATAAATGCTCAAACTGTTTTCCTAGAACTTTTTTGATTATTGCTTCTGTTGTTAGAATATCTTTTAGATGTAACATTTATTCAGATTTATATTGTCTGTAATATTCATTTAAAATCAATCGAAAATAGTTTTGTGGTATTCTTAAGATATTTCAAGAAAACTTTAACTCCCAAATGCATGCTCTATCATTGAACACTTACCATATCACGGGAAATCTAATCTGAATATTTACTGCCAGACTTAATATTCTGAATATCTTTTAATAGAGTATGTAGTTTCCATTTCATTTCCATTCATTCATGCCTATATTATATTTAAGTGTTGTATATTTCAAAGAATCTAAGTGATGTAAATTTAATTGTCTCATGTTATTTGTTAAAATTAAATCTTTACATAAAATTTAAATCTTTTTTATAAGTGTCAGTGCCAGAATTATAAATTAAAAAAATAAAAGTCATTACAATTCTTGCTACCATCTACTTTCTTGCATTCTTTCAAGGTCTTATGCATTTTAGAAGTTGGAGAATGTTCAAAATCTGGTAACATTTACATCCACTATTAGAAAATTATCTTTTATTAAATGCAAATCTGGCTCTCTATTATGTGAAATGGAAATGTTTTATAATTCTTTTGTGTGTATTTACATGTGTGTATATACATATATGCTTATATTCAGAGGTATATTGGTAAATGTTTTACAGCTGGCTCTTGGGGGAAATATGGGTACAGCACACTTTTAAAATTTTTAAATTTATTTTATTTTTAGTTTATGGAATAAAAGAAGCATTTCCATAACATAGCATAATAAAGATGATTGCACATGAAACTACAAATCTATTATGTACAACTTGCTATTCTTTTTAAATATATAATAAAGATATCAAGTGAATGCCTTTTTTTCTTCCTTAACCCAGCCCTACCCCAGAGATGGCTACAAATGTGTGTGTGTGTGTGTGTGTGTGTGTGTGTGTGTGTGTATAAAATCATTATACACATACTTCTATTTATCAGTTCTTTCTCTGAATGTAGATAGCTCCTTCTTTCATATGTCCTTTGTAGCTGACTTGGGTAATTATAATGGTCAAAATGACTTATTTGTTCAAAATTGTTCTTAAGACAGTTTTGCTGTTACAGTATACAATGTTCTCTTGATTCTGTTCATTTTGCTCTTCATTATTTCATGCAAGTATCCATGTTTTTCTTAGATCAAAGACCTCATCATTTCTTAGAGCACAGTAGTATTCCATCACAATCATGTACCACAACTTGTTCAGCCATTTCCCAATTGATGGACATTCTTGCAATTTCCAAGGTTACTATGTTTATTCATTGCTGTAAATTGTATGTGTAACTCCATTTCATTTATCTACCTTTCTACTTCTTAGCCAGTACCAGATAGTTTTGATAATTATAGACATAATATAGTTTAAGATCTGGTAGTACTAAGCCTCCTTCATTTACACTTTTTTCATTAATTGTTTTGATATTCTTGACCTTTTGTTCTCCCAAATAAATTTTGTTTTTATTTTTTTAGCTCAAAATAATTTTTGGTAATTTAATTGAGATGACATTGAATATGTTTAGGTAGAATTGTCATTTTTATTAAATTGGTTCTGCCTACCTATGAACACTTAAAATTTCTCTAGTTATTTAAATCTGACTTTTTTTATCAAAAAGTGTTTTATGGGGGCAACTAGGTGGCACAATGAATAAAGCACTGGCCATGGATTCAGGAGGACTTGAGTTCAAATCCAGCCTCAGACACTTGACACTTACTAGCTGTGTGACCCTGGGCAAGTCACTTAACCCTCATTTCCCTGCCCCTCAAAAGTGTTTTATAATTATATTCATATAATTCCTGGGTTTGTTTTGGCAGGTATATTCCCAGGTATTTTATTTTGTCTAGTGTTATTTTAAATGGGGTATTTCTACCACTTCTTACAGGAGATTGTTTGTGACATATAGGAATGCTGATGATTTATGTGGATTTACTTCACATCCTGCTACTTTGCTAAACTTGTTAGTTGTTTTGACTAACTTTTTAGTTGAGTCTTTGAGATTTTTCAAGTATATCATCATATTGTTTGTAAAAAAGGATAGTTTTATTACCTCATTTCCTATTCTGATTCCTTCTATTTCTTTTTCTTCTCTTATTGCTATTGTTAGGATTTCCATTGCAATATTGAATAATATTGGTGACAGTAGGCATCCTTGTTTCATACCTAATCTTACTGGGAAGACTTTTAGCTTATCCCTTACAAATAATGCTTGCTGATGGTTTTAAGTAAATCTTTTTATCAATTTAAGGAACAGTCCATTTATATCTATACTTTCAAGTGTTTTTAATAGAAATGTGTTGTACTTTATCAAAAACTTTTTCTGCATCTGTTCATATAATCATGTGATTTAAAAAAATTTTATTATTGATAAAATCAATTATATTAATATTTTCCTGGTATAAATACCACTTGGTCATATTATATAATCTTGTCATCATTTAGCTAGTATTTTACTTGGAATTTTTGCATCCATATTCATTAATAAATTGGTCTATAATTTTCTTTCTCTGTTCTTGCTCTTCTTGGTTTAGGTATCAGTAACATATTTGTTCATAAAAAGAGTTTGGTAGAATCCTTTCTTTGCCTATTGTTCCATGTAGTTTGTTTAATATTAGAATCTGTTGATCTTTAAATGTTTGATAGAATTCACTAGTAAATCTATCTGGATGTGATGCTTCTTTCTTAGGAAGCTCATTTATGGCCTGTTCAATTTCTTTTTCTAAAATATGTCTATTTCAGTATTCTATTTCATCATCTTCTAAGCTAGGCAATGTATATTTTTGTAAATATTTATTTCACTTAAATTGTTAAATTTATTAGCATATAATTCAGCAAAATAACTCTTTATCATTGTTTGATTTCTTCTTCATTTGTGATTATATTCACCCCTTTTCATTTTTAATACTAGTTATTTGGTTTTGTTCTCTCTTTTTAAAAATGAAATTAACATGGTTTAATGATTTTAATGTTTTTTCCCAAAAAATCAATTCCTAGTTTTATTTATTAATTTGATTTTTTAAATTCAGTTTTACTAATCTCACCTTTAATTCTTAGGATTTCCAATTTAGTGTTTAATAGGGGATTTTTAGTTTGTTCTTTTTCTAGTTTTTTTTTTAATGCATACCCAATTTATTGGTCTGTTCTTTAGTTTATTTATGTAAGCATTGAGAGAAATAAATTTTCCCCTAATCACTGCTTTTGCTGTATTCCATAGGTTTTGATATGTTATCTCATTATTATCATTCTCTTTCATAAATATTTTTTATTATTTCTATGATTTGTTAACCCAGTCATTCTTTAAGACTAGATTGCTTAATCTCCAGTTAGTTTTTAATATATGTTTCTGTGGTCCCATATGAAATATAATGTTATTACATTGTCCCCTCAAAATAATACTTTTAATATTTTTGCTTTTCTGCTTTTAACTATAAAATTTGTATGTCCTGCTATATGGTTAATCTTTTTAAAGGTACCATGAACTGCTGAGGAAATGATGTATTCCTTTCTATTTTCATTCAATTCTCTCCAGATGTCTATCACATCTAGTTAATCTAAAATTCTATTCACTTCCTTGACTTATTTTTTTTATTAGATTTATCTAGTTCTTAGAGTGGAAAGGTAAAGTTCCTCACTATTATAGTACTACCATCTATCTACACCTGTAATTCATTAAACTTTCCTTTTAAATATTTAGATTCTATAGTATATGCTGCATATAAGTTCAGTATTGATAGTACTTCAGTGTCTATGGTACCTTTTATTAAAATGTAACTACTTTGTTAATCTCCTTTAATTAAATCTATTTTAGATTTAACTTTGTCTGAAATAATAACTGCTACCCCTACCTTTTTTGCATCAGCTTAACCCTATGTGTATCTCTCATTAACTGTGTTTCTTGTAAGAAACATGTAAGCGGGGCAGCTAGGTGGCACAGTGGATAGAGCACCGGTCCTGGAATCAGGAGTACCTGAGTTCAAATGTGGCCTCAGACACTTAACACTTACTAGCTGTGTGACCCTGGGCAAGTCACTTAACCCCAATTGCCTCACTAAAAAAAAAAAAAGAAAGAAAGAAAGAAAGAAAAAAGAAACATGTAAGCAACATATTGTTGGATTTTGATTTTTAATCCATTCTGCTTTTCATATCTATTTTATGGGTGATTTTATCCCATTCACATTAAAAATTTTATACCTACTATTTGTGTATATTATTTTACTCACTATTGTCCTTCTCAGCCTCTCTTTTTACCCTATCCCTTTCACCTTATCCTCTCCCCTGACCCTCTTATTCCTTATTCTACCCACCCCTCTGAGTCCCTCCCTTCACCCCCATACCCTCCTAAATCTTAATCTACACACCTGCCCATCTCCCAGTTCTCTCACTTTTCTACAAGTCCTGAAGACTTCTACACCCTACCATATGTGTACGTTGTTTCCTCTTCAACCCAGATCCAATGAGAGTGAGGTTCTAGCCCTCCATACCCACCTTCTTCCGTTGTATCAGTCCTTCCTTTAAAGCCCCATTTTTATGAGATAATTGTTTCTTTTCACCTGTTCCTCTTCAGTTTTGTTTTTTAGAATCACCCCATCATAAACAAATCAACCTTAACCCTTCTTTCAAACTACTCTAGTAAAGAGGACAGTTTTAAGAATGCTGATAACATTTTCATATATAAGAAGTCAAAAGTTTGACCTTAATAATTTGAGCCTTATAATTAGTGTTTAATGTTTTTTCCTTATATTTCTTCTGAATCCTTTATATTGAGTTCTGGTCTTTTTGTCACAAATACCTTAAAGTCGTTCAGTTCATTGAATTATCAGGTTTTTTTTTTTTCATTTTTTATAACACACTTTTTAGTTCAATCTGCATTACTATTTTAATAATAATAATAATAAATATTTTATTTAAAGCTTTGAGTTCCAAATTAGATCCCTCCTTCCCTCCCTCCCCACTCCCCTCCCTGAGACAGTAAGCAAACTTGAATAAAAGAAAAACAATTAGAGAGTGAAAAAATAACATGCTTCAGTTTGTGTTCAATCAATGTCAGTTCTTTCTTTGGAGGTGGATAGTATGCTTTATCATTAGTCCTTGGGATTGTTTTGTATCATTGTATTACTAAGAATAGCCAAGTCATTCACCGTTCTTCATCAAACAATATTACTGTCATTGCACGTTCTGGTTCTGCTCACTTCAGTATACATTAGTTCACCTAAGTCTTCCCAGGCCTTTCTGAAATCATCCTGCTTGTCATTTGTTATAGCACAATAATATTCTATCACCAGCATATGCCACATCTTGTTTAGCTATTCCCCAATTGATGGGCATTCCTTTGATTTCCAATTCTTAGCCACCACAAAAAGAGCTACTACATATATTTTTGTACAAAGAGGTCTTTTTTGCTTTTGGGGGATGTTTTTGGGATATAAACCTAGCTGTGGTATTGCTGGATCAAAAGGTATGCACAGTTCTATAGCCCTTTGGCCATAGTTCCAAATTGCTTTCCAGAATGATTGGATCTTTTGACAACTCAGTATAATCAAAATTATCTATTTTACATTTTGTATTACTCTCTATTTGTTCTTTGGTCCTAAATTCTGCCTCCATCCATAAATCTAACAGATAAATGATTCCAGCTTTGTTAATTTGCCATTTTGTTAATTTACCATTTTGACCTTATTTTAGTTTACAGTATGTTGGTCTATATCTAATTTCTGCCATACTGTTTTCCAGTTTTCCCCACAGTTTTTTTTTTAATGATAATGAGTTTTTGTTCCAAAAGCTTGGATCTTACTATAGTGTAATTTGTACCTTTTCTATTCCACTAATCCACCTCTCTATTTCTTAGCCAGTATCAGATTGTTTTGATCATTACTGGTTTGAGATCTGGTACTGCTAGACTAACCTTATTTTGCATTTTTTTAATTTAATATGTGTTATTAACATTTTATCCATCACTTTGTTATGTCTAAACAATGAACAAAATAACAAATCAAGCCCTGATTTATAGTACATGCGAATTTCCAAAGTGTAAATTCTCCCACTAAATATTTAATAATCAGGACTTTAAAGCCAGTTCAAGCTGGCTTCAGCACGTCTATGTGTGTGTGTGTGTGTGTGTATGTGGGTACACCCTCCACTTATGCCAAGTGTAATACTAAAGAGAATATATATATATATGCTTAAAATAGAAAATCAAGCTTTTAAAACATTTACAGATTTTGAATCATTTAATGGCATATAATTGGGCAAAATAGCTCCTAATTGTTTTTATTTCCTCTTCATTAGTGATGTAAGGGGCTAAAATTCTAGCTAGTCTGTCTAGAATATCTAATGAGTGGTCGCCAATAAAATATAAGCTTTAGCAAGAGTTAGACTTAAAAAAAAAAAAAGAACTGTGGAGTATAGATGCTGAATGAACCATACTATTTCTTTTGTTTTTTGGTGCTGTTGTTTTTCTATTTTGAGGATTTTCATCATTGCTCTGATTTTTCCCTTATAACATGACTAATGCAGAAATATGATTAATGTTATTATGTGTGTGTGTATATATATATATATATATAACCTATATCAGATTACCTGCTGTCTAGGGGAGGGGGGAGGGAGGGGAGGGAGGGAGAAAAATCTGAAATTGGAAAGCTTGTATAAATAAAAGTTGAGAACTATCTTTACATGTAAAAAAAAATAAAATGTGGCACATAAAAAAAAGAGTTAGACTTTTAAGCATTTATTAAGGAGAATAAGAATTTGGTAACGAGAGAGAGAAAGGCCTAGATTCATCTATCTATCAAAGGGAGAGCGCATTTCTAGTTCTGTTCTCTGCCAGAGTCCACATGAAAGAGCGCGAGTCAGAGTGCCAGCCTCCCCCTTCTTCCTCCCACAAGCAAACGTCACTTCCTGATGCCAAAGAAAAGTCACATGGTCTTGCCCTCAGAAACCTTCTCCTCATGGTGGAGCTTTCCTACAGTAAGTCTCCAGCAGGTGGCATCATTCCAGTTACAGTCCCCACTTTGTTTCTTCAAGAAACAGGATGTTTCCTTGATGAAATAGTCAAAAATAACAGAATATAATACCCTATGCTAACAAACAATATGTTAATAACAATATAGAAAAGGGAGAGAGGAAAGTTTTGTTAAGAGGGGCAGTCCCTCATGAACTGGCGCTTTGACATTGGTCTTGCAAAGGGAGGGCCTCTGCAGAGAATACATATTACAAATGGTGTACATAACAACAGAAAGGAATAAAAATCAACCAAACAAAGCTGTTCATTTAAAGTCTTTGAAAGTCTTTTCTCAGATGGTTCTTGGGACATCTTCTGGGTGTAGTTGTGGAATGGAAGTCTTTTCAGGGGTTGATGTGTAGATGCTGGTAATCAGCCAGGAAAATTTCCTACAAAATTGAGCTTAACACAACTTTAAAATAGCTTTGTCAATAATCAAATCAAACAATGAGAGTTTTCAAAAACATGTCTAAGGGAATTCAGAATCTTAGTTGTTACACATGAAACATATAATTAAAACAAAAATTCCCTAAAACTTAATATTACTATAGTCCCCCCTTATGGAGGGTAAATTGAGAAGACAATTGCTGCGATATTAATTTTTTTAAAATAATTTTTATCTTTGTTTCATCACTTTTTGCATCATCTGCCTAATTGTCCTCATGCCATTATAAGAAATTTAAAAATTTAATATAATTCGTAACAGGTGTCAAGGCCAAATCCAACACTGTATTTATCATGATACCTGAGATAATTATGGGGGTTAACATAAAAGAACAGAGCAATGATGGGATATGAGCATTCCCACATGTAAGCAATATATACTGCCCATGCAGTATGCCAGGCTTAAAACAGGTGGATGGAATATATGTCCATGCCACCAAACATATTGGAGGAAAGTGAGTCAGACTTAATCAGATGCATGGGATTAAAATGTCCATGGCATAAGGCATATAGGAGGGGGCATAGAAGCCAGGTGTAGAATGAGAGGGGTGGGATCAAAACTTCCAGCCATTTGTACAATATTGTGGGGGAAAAAATTAAACCAAGAGAAACCAACCTCAACATTTGTCAAAAGCCATTCCCTCGGCCGTAACTTGTCTTCATGCATGTCTCCCTTCATGTGACAGTTCAGTGTCTGCTCTTGCATGTATTCCTCTTTCAGGTGGATGGCATCTTGGCCAACTGGCATCTGATAACTCAGAATGAAGGCAATTAATATCTTAAATGATAAGTTCCCATAATCCAAGTCTCCTATGGATTTAAAAATTGAGGATAATAAATGATCGCAAAAAATGAATACATCTTGACTCAGAATATAATATATAATTATGCAACAATTTCAAATAATACCCCTTTTTATTAAGTATACAATTACTTTTGTGAAAAATCAGAACATATTTAAATACAAGTTAAAACACAACACAATCTTAAAGAAAACTTTTTTTTAAAAAAAGAAAACTTTTATAAATGTTCCCCTCTTTTTGGGGGGGGGGAATATGCTTATCAAAAATGATACTTCTCGAATCAATTTACACTTGCCATGGCAACCAATTTGCCAGAGAAATGCTTTATAGAGTTTGATCAAATAATAAGTTGAGAGAAAAAAATAACAAAAACAAACAACTCAGAATGTGGGAGCACAATACTCCTAGAATTAACATTGTATTACGAAATCAAAACCATCTTGTGTTATTTCAAAATAGAGATAGATGAATGAATACAAGAAAATCCACATGGAAGAATAAAAGACAATGAAATTCAAACTAGAGAAATCTAAATGAATATGAACTTAACATTAATAAGAGTATTACAAAATATAAACTTGATCACATGACTATAAAAAGCTTTTACAAATATTCTCCTTGTTTTAAAAACTAAGTATAAAACACAATCTCAAAAGCATGAAAATCTCTATGAAAATAAACCCATACCATTAATTTCAAAATGTAGATGTAATAGCATAGAAATCCTATGTAACCTCTGAACTGACATTAATACTCTGAGTGAATTTAGAACACTTTTGATTCCAATATCTAAAATCCCCAATACTCATATCAATACCTTGCTGCTTACTTCTATATTTCTGTAAAATATGTACCCTTCCATGGCAAAAGAAGCAGAGTCTTGAACTATGATGATGATTGTCATTTTTATTCAGCTTAAGTTTGTCTTCTTTAACCCCTCTATTTTGTCTGTCAGTCCTTTCATAATACAAATGCTTTACAAGGTTATTAATTAAAGACAAAAGCAGATTAACAAAATTATGAACAAAAGGAGTATATCTGGAATTTAAAGGGTTTTCTAAGGTTGTCTTGGGAAAACCACAGCAGGTCGAGTCAGAATCACAGCCAGGCTGGGGAAGGACTGAGCCTAACTGAGTAGAAGCTGTAAATGTAGATACAGAAAGTTGTGCATGCACAAGATCAGAATCTGAGGAGGGTGGATTAGATCTCCTGACCTCCAAGACAGGAAAATCAAGGGGCTTGGCCATGGCAGGATTAGAAGGTGGGGTCTGGAGAGGAGGGGAGGGACCAGGGCAATTTGAATCAGACTTGATTTTGAACTCAGGACTGGTTTTCCCTTCCCCCACTGCTACAGGATTAAAGGCTTCTAGAGGTTGGGTAGTTGCCTCCAGGCATGCAAAATTAGGGCAACAATTAGTGTTAGAATTTGGAAAAGCTGCAGAAGTCAGAGGTTTCTCTGAAAAAGCATGGCTGGAAGAGGGGGAGATATTTATATTCCCTTGTGTGAGCACCTTGCTGGCTCTTCTAATAAAAATTAAAATCGAAAATCCACAAAAACAAAGCATTAACATGATCTTATCCCCAATTTGTCTGGTTAACAGGGAGTTGGAAAAGCCCATTTGAAAATTTAAAGCTAAAACAGCTTTAAATCCAGTACTTTGGATTTAAAGGGACAGGGTAGGGGAAATTTCTTACCCAACCGGAAGATCAGAAGATGGAGGTTTCAGCTTATCCCTTCCTGGTCACGATCTGTAAGGGGCTAAAATTCTAGGTAGTCTGTCTAGAATATCTAGTGAGTGGTTGCCAATAAATTATAAGCTTTAGTAAGAGTTAGACTTTTAAGCATTTATTAAGGAGAATAAGAATAAAGAGAGAGAGAAAGGCCTAGATTCATCTATCAAAGGGAGAGCGCATTTCTAGTTCTGCTCTCTGCCAGAGTCCACACGAGAGCACCAGCCTCCCCCTTCTTCCTCCCACAAACAAATGTCACTTCCTGAGGCCAAAGAAAAGACGTATGGTCTTGCCCTCAGAGACCTTCTCCTCATGGTGGAGCTTTCCTACAGTAAGTCTCCAGCAGGTGGCATCATTCCAATCGTTACAGTGGTGAACTTATTTTTTATACTGGTAATTTGGTTTCTTTCTTTTTTTAATCAAATTAACCAATGGTTGAGGGGCAGCTAGGTGGTGCAGTGAATAAAGCACCGGCCCTGGGTTCAGGAGGACCTGAGTTCAAATTCAGCCTCAAACACTTGACACTAGCTGTGTGACCCTAGGCAAGTCACTTAACCCTCATTGCCCCGCCCCCCAAAAATTAACCAATGGTTTATCTATTTTATTGTTTTTTATAAAACCAGCACCAAGTTTTATTTTTTAGTTCAATGGTTTTCTTTCAATTTTATTAATCTCTTCTTTGATTTTCAGGATTTCCAATTTGGTGTTTAATTGGGGATATTTAACTTGTTCTTTTTCTAGTTTTCTTAGTTGCATGTCCAATTCATTGATCTCTTCCTTTGAGGTATAGACTTAGTAGCAGTATTACCACTTGTGAATTAGTGAATTTTGGGACTGTAGCCCCAAATGGTTGTCCAGAATTGATGGCTCAATTCACAATCTAGCCCAGTGAAGTGCATCTGAATTTCCATAATACTTTGATAAGTGTAATTTGCTTATTTTTATTCATCTTTGCCAATTTGATAGGTGTGACATAGAACCTCAGATTTATTTTCATTTGTAATTCTCTAATCAATTCTCTAATTATTTTGGCATTCTTTAAAAATGGCTATGGATTCATTGCATTTCTTACTTGATATCCTTTGACTATTTATCAGTTAAAGACTGGCTGCTATTTTTATATCTTTGAATCAGTTTTGTGTAAATCTTGGACATAACACTTTCATTTTTTTTTAGACTTTTATTTTCCAAATTACATGTAAAAGCAAATTTTGACATCAATTTTTTTTTAAACTTCATGTTCCAACTACTCTTCCTCCCTCCCCTCCTCACCCCACCCCAAGGACTCAAACAATTCAACATAAATTATACATGAGTAGTCATGGCAAACAATTCTACCTTATCTAGGTTGTGAGTGGAAACAGATAAAAACAAAACTTCAGATTGAGGAATTGTCAAAAAAAAGAATGTGTTTCAGTCTATTTTCAGATTCCATCAGTTCTCTCTCTGTAGATGTACTGCAATTTTCCTAAGTTCTTCAGAGTTGTATTGGATCATTGCCTTGCTGAAAATAACCACGTGCTTCCCAGCAGATCATCTTACACTAATGCTGTGATTTTGTATACAGTACATTTCTCTCTGCTTCAGTTCATGTGGGTCTTTCCAGGTTTTTCTGATAGCATCCTGTTCATCATAATTTTTATATAGTACCTTGAACTTGACAGAGAATTTTCTTCACAGTAGCCCAGCAGAGTAGGTACCATATGTTTTGACCTTGTAGTCAATCATCATAACTATTTCCCTCCATCCCATTCCCTTCCAATGATATTTACTCTATTTCATATCTTATTTTGCCCTAATCCTCCTCAAAAGTGTTTTGCTACTGACTGCCTCTTCCCCCACTCTACCCTCCCTTCATTCACCCTTCCCTCCTTATCCTCTTCCCTTCCTACTTTCCTGTAGGGCTAAATAGATTATTCTTCCCTATTGGATGTGTGTGTTATTCCCTCCTTGAGCCCACTGTGTCAAGATAATGGAATGTGATAGATGAGATTTAGCAGATACTCAGGGACCCACCTGGAGACTGGTTTAAACTGATTGAATTGGATAAGGTAACTGACTGCTGACTGGATTACTGGTTTACTAGATTGTAAGTACATCTGGCTAGTACTTTAGGGTACTTAAGAAAGTAATTGTTCTCAGAAGCTAACAACTTTGAACTTTAACCACCATTGGTCCAGTGAACCAATGAATTTGAATGACACTAGCCAATCAGCTTGAAGAACCTCCTATTTCTGGGAGGGGAACAGGAAGAAGGAAGCTGATGCTGGTGAGAGAGCTCTGCTTCTTTGGCTGTGAGACATCAGCATGGTGGCAGAGAACTTGAGAAATGGAAGATTAGGAATGTTAGGATTGCCAGGTTATAGGAAATCTGTTCTCAATCTTTCTCTTTCTTTTACTATCTTTCAATAAAACCTTTAAAAAACCTAAACTTGTTTATCAGTGATTTTAGTCAGTTTCCCCTACCCAAACTGGGGGGGACAGATTAGAACCCACATTTAGAATTTTAAATTACACAGTTTGGCTGACCACGAAGAGGAATATTGAACCTCTGTCTTCTGATCTTCCAGTTCAGTAAGATTTCCCCTTGCCTGGTCCCTTAAATTGGAAAGTACTGCCAAGTATTGGCTGTTTTCACTTTAAATTTTTTTTTGTGTGTGAGGCACTTAGGGTTGAGTGACTTGCCCAGGGTAACACAGCTAGTAAGTGTTAAGTGTCTAAGGTCAGAGCTTTAAATTTTCAAATGGATCTTTTAAACTTCAGTTTCACTAATCAGAGAAATAGAAAAGATCATGTGGATACTTGGCCAGTTTGAATTTAATGAATATTTTTTTATTCTTACTCTTGGTTTTGTGGGGCTTTGTTGTGTGGTATGGAAAATTTGGCATGTCATGGATGATATTAGAATGAGGATTATTCCCCAGGATTCCCCATTAGGAAAGCTACTCATGGATTGGAATAAGGGAAAACTTAGGCTAAATTCAACCATGACCAGAGGAGAGCTTATCAAACTGTGTTTTATGTGGCATGAGGAATTACAGGAAGAATGGCCCAAATATGGGTCATTCAATATCCAAACATTGAGGCATTTGCAAGGAACCCTATGCAAATGTCCACCTGAACATTCGCTTTTTTGGAAAATCTGGGCCAGAGTAAGCAGAAATTATCATACTAAAACTATAAGATGAAGAAAATCCAGGCACCAGCTTAAATCTGAGTCTGCTTCCAAACTGAAATAATAAATGATCTGACTCAATCCAGACCCCAATTTAAAAACAAGGGCTCTCAAACTGAAACAATAAATGATCTGAATCATTCCAAGCCTAAGCTCGAAAACATGGCCTCCCAAACCAAAACGCCCAATAATACAACTCAATCCAAACCAGAGATTGAATGCAAGGCCATTCAGACTGAAATTCCAAATGATCCAACTCCTATTCCCTCTCCCTCTATTTCCTCCATGCCAACCAAACAAATAAAGAAATAAATGATTCCCCTGTAGAGGAGACAGAGAAGGTAAAAAAATTTCCCCTTCAAGAGATCCTCACCCATGGTCAAAAAGGCACAATACATACCTTTTGCATCCAAGGATTTGGTTTCATGGAGACAAAGTACTCATAAATTTGATGAGGATCCCACAGTAGTTATCAGCCAGTTAGGACAATTTTTAGAGCATATCAGCCCATTTGGAATGATGTTACTGACCTTATGGAAACAATATTGTCCCCAGGGGAAAGAGCAGATATAATAACTGCAGCAAATGGCCTGGAAGCCACAGGAAAGGTTGATATTGGGTGGCCTATTCAAGACCCTGACTGGGACCCCAATGACCCTGGGCATTTTGATATGTTGAAGGATGAAAGAGAAACATTGCTGAAGGCAATGGAATCCTGTACTAGAAAGACTGATAACTGGCAAAAGTTTATAGATGCAGTTCAGGGACCTGATGAGAGACCTAATAGATTCTATGACAGGTTGTGTAAGCATGCCAGGCAATATGCTGGACTAGACCCATTAGGCCCTAGAGATGCCCATATTATCTGCTCTCATTTGGTATACCAGTCCTTACCAGAAATCCAGAAATATTTTTAAAAGCAATGTCCTGGCTGGAATAGTTTGAGTCCTGACAGACTTAAAGAAATAGCAACATATATTTATGAAGGAAATGAGAGAGAAGAAAGGAATAGACAGGACATTTTAGCTCCAGTTCAGGGTACAAGAAGGCAGTGAAACTGGACAGTTGCAAATCGCTATCAAACCCCCTGATTTTGTGAATACTGCAAGAAACAAGGGCACTGGTTGAAGGAATTTAGGACTGCAAATCAAGAACTTAAGGGGGCAGTGGCCGAGAGCCTTGAGGAATTTTGTGGGGGAAATCTGAATAATTATGGAAACTTTTACCAGAAAAGGAACAACCAAGATAATTATAGGCCTTATTATAGGCAGAATCAAAATGGATATAAATCTTTTCAGGGGGATACAGAGAGACAGTATCAGAATAACCATAGACCCTATCAAGGAGAAACAGAAAGACAGAACCAGAATCAAGGTGACCATGGACTCCCTCAGAAGCGGGCACAGGATTGGCGAGATGAAGGGGAGGGATGGAAAATAGATACTAAAGGCCACATATTCCCTGACCCAGATTTTTTGAATGCCCTTGTACCAGTCCATTCACCTCCCCAGAGTAACGAACCTCATGTGACCCTCAAAGTTGAGGACACGTATTATGATTGTCTGCTAGACACAAGAGCTTCTAAATCAGTATTAGTAAGTAAACCAGATCCTGGATGTAAAGCTCTACAATCTTTGAATGTGGTAGGAGTCTCGGGAAAAGCCCAAAGAGTGGCCAAATTAACCCCTCACATGGTATCTATGGGGCCCTTAACGGTGGAACATTCATTCTTACTTATGCCTGATGCCCCTGTAAATTTATTAGGTCATGATCTCCTTTGCAAGCTTAGAGCAACCAAATCATGTGCTCCAGATGGGGCTGTCTCCCAGAGGATACTGTTCATTTATTGCCACTTTTGATTACAGAAGCTCAAGGAACAATAGGGTATACATCCAAAATCCCCTCCGACATTCCTGAGTCTTTATGGGCCTCATCCCCTACTGAGGTGGGGTTCCTTAAATCTGCTATGCCTATTACATTTAAAGTTAAAGGGGGACCACCCCCATCCATTCCACAATATCCATTGTCTAAAGAAGCCATAGAAGGGATCACCTCTATAATTGAGGCTTTGAAAAGCCAGGGTATGATTGTTCCATGCCGTCATTCTCCATGCAATACTCCCATTTTGCCAGTTAAAAAACCCAAGCCTGGGCCATATGGTAAACCTGTTTATCATTTTGTGCAAGATCTTAGAGTGATTAACAATCATGTTATTCCTAGACACCCTATGGTCCCAAGCCCTGCCACAATAGTGTCTTCCATACCATGTGATGCTACATGCTTCACAGTGGTAGACCTCTGTTCTGCCTTTTTCTCCATACCAGTACATGAGGACTTCCAATATTTATTTGCTTTCACCTGGAAAAATACACAGTGGACCTGAACTAGACTCCCACAGGGATTTGTAGACAGTCCCACATTATTTTCCCAAATTTTACAGCAGGATCTGGCCTCCATTACCTTTAAAGGCTTTACTTTAGTACAATATGTTGATGACTTACTTTTAGCCTCCCCTAATGCTGAAATCTGTCAGGAACATAGCCGTCACTTATTACTAGAGCTACACAAGAGAGGCCACAAGGTGCCCAAGTCAAAGGTACAATGGTATTTGCCCCAGGTAGAATACTTGGGCTTTATTCTGGCTGCTGGAACTTACTCTGTCTCTCCTAAGCGAGTCCAGGCCATTCAACAACTTTCTGCCCCCACTACTAAGAAACAATTAAGAGCCATTGGGGGAGCTATGGGGTTCTGCAGAGAGTGGATCCCTTCTTTCAGGGAGCTCACTAAACCCCTGATAGCCATAACAAAAAAAAACTGTTCCAGAGCCTTTGCAGCTAGAAAGCCAACATCTCTCAGCTCTAAAAGAATTGAAACAGGCCCTATTATCAACACCTGCCCTAGGCCTCCCAGATTACAGTAAGCACTTCACTCTATTTGTGCATGAACAAAGGGGGATGGATTCTGGAGTTCTGACTCAATCACTAGGGCCCAACCGATTCCCCATAGCTTACTATTCAACCCAACTGGACCCTGTAGCCTCTGGGGCTCCACCTTGCCTTAGGGCAGTGGCGGCCACAGCCCTTTTGATAGAAAAAGCCTCTCATTTGGTCCTAGGTAACCCTCTAATCATGCAATGCCCTCATGAAGTAGAGGCTCTCTTGCTACATCATAGGACACAAGCCTTTTCAGATCAAAGGCTGGCTAAGTATGAAGTAGTCCGGTTGGGTAATGAGAATATCACTCTAAAATGCTGTACAGTCCTTAACCCAGCTACACTGCTCCCTAACTTACCACTCTTGGGGGAGCCATTTCATGACTGTGCTTCTTTAGTTGATATGGCTGAGAAACCCCAGGATGATCTTTTGGATATACCTTTAGAGAAGCCTGATATTGTCCTCTATACAGATGGTTCTTCATTTATGAAAGATGGGGCCCGTTTCACTGGGGCTGCTGTAGTTTCTGATTTATGATACTGTCTGGGCAGCTTCTCTGCCTTCACATTTTAGTGCACAAGCTGCTTAACTTGTGGCTCTTACACAAGCCTGTAATATAGCCAAAGGAAAGAGTGCCACCATTTTTACTGACTCAAAAAATATTGTTTTGGAATATGCCACTCAGTGGGCATGCTTTGGCTACAAAGAGATTTTTTTTTTAACATCCTCGGGCAAGGCCATTATCAAGGACCTCCTAGATGCCCTGAAACTGCCCTCTGCTTTAGCCATTGTTCATTGCCCTGCCCACACAGGGAATAATGATCCTGTTTCAAAGGGGAATGCATGAGCTGATTCTGCAGCCAACTCGCTGCTTTAGAAGCTCCTGAAGATGTATTTAACCTCTCACCTTCTAAGGATGTTCCTCTCAAACTAACTTATGACGAGTCATAAGTGGAAAAGTGGAGAAAGAAATTTAGGGCAAAACAGATCAATGGAGTCTGGGTGTCTCTGGAAGGTAAGCCACTTCTTCCCCGGAAATTCTACCACCAGGTATGCCTCTTTGTTCACAAAAAAGGGCCATTTTGGTACACAAGGCATTGTGAACTCTATTAAGAGGACCTGGATATACCCTCCCAAAAAAATAGAGGACCTGGATAGCACCAGGTTTGACTAGCACAGCATCTCAAATCTGCTCGGGCTGCTCCACATGTCAATCTTACAATCAACATGCCTTCCATGCTAAAGCATATGGAGGGTGCCCTTTGGCATATATACCTTTTGAATATCTACAAATTGACTTTATTTCTATGCCCAAAACAGGACAATATAAATTTTGCCTTGTTATTGTTGACCAACTCACTCGATGGGTGGAGGTTTTTCCTGCCCCATGAGCAATTGCTGGCTTTGTGGCCAAAGCTCTCCTTAAAAAGATTGTTCCCCACTTTGGGCCACCAGCATACATTGACTCTGATAGAGGTACACATTTTACAGATTCAATTCTCTCCCAGATTTATTCTTTCTTGGGAGTAACTCCTAGATTTCATACTCCTTACCACCCTCAAAACTCAGGCCAACTTGAACATATGAGTAAAGAGCTCAAGAATGTGATTGGCAAATTATGTACTGAACCCCATTTAAAATGACCTGATGTTCTACCCTTGGCATTATTCTATCTGTACAGTAGACCAAGAGGAGAACTCCACATACCCCCTTATGAGATGCTTTTTGGTCACCCTCCTATCCAAGCTAAAACTTTTCCCCCAGTCTATACATCACTGGTGGGAGGTGATACTTCTGTTGCTTCCTATATACAGGAACTACAAACTAGGCTACGTGAACTCCATGAAGCAGGAGTTGCTGTATAAGCTGGTCCTTTGGATTTTTCCTTGTATGATTTAAGTCCTGGAGAATTTTCAGCAGACCAGTGGGACCCAGCCCGCTTGGGAGGGACCTTTTCAGGTATTATTGACAACTGCTACTGCTATTAAAATTGGAGAAAAAGAATCTTGGATTCATTGTTCCCACATGAAGCTCACACCATTTGTGAGTAAAGTAATTTCAGATAAAACTCAACCAGCTGCTAAAGAGCAAAGAAACTGAATGGACCCCAGGGATAATAGATAGTTCCAATTTGCAAGCATTATCACTCAATTGCAAACCCTGGGACTCAAACTTCATAAGGTATCAGGAGATGGAAATTGTCTTTTTAGAGCCCTAGGAGACCAGTTAGAAGGTCATTTGAGAAACCATCTCAAACACAGACAAGAAACTGCTAATTATATGCTCAGTCATTAAGAAGACTTTGGGTCTTTTATAGAAACAGATATTCCCTTTGAAGAATATGTTGCTGATTTGAAAAAAGCTGGTATGTGTG
This sequence comes from Dromiciops gliroides, assembly GCF_019393635.1. Lineage (NCBI taxonomy): Eukaryota > Metazoa > Chordata > Mammalia > Microbiotheria > Microbiotheriidae > Dromiciops > Dromiciops gliroides. The sequence goes on along the minus strand of NC_057865.1, from coordinate 207,542,322 downwards.
CTGACAACGAGGTGATTATAGCTTTTGCCAAACATAACCACAAACCACATGGTGCTCCACCCACTGGTTGTAGCCTTCGCCATGGCACTGGCACCTCCCGTCATCACCACTCACTGACACCTACATGGGCCTGGCAAAATTATAATGACTGGAAACCCAGTGAGGACAGTCATGTGACTGTCAGAGAGGCCAGCTAATTCGCTGGGGGCTGTGTGTGGTCAGCCTGGGGTCTGCTGGGAAGAAGGGAGGTTTTTTGCCATTCTAGCTTGAAGCTGGAAGGCAACAGGATGCTGCTGTGTGTTCTCAGCTGATTCCTGGGTGGTGGTATTGTTCAGGTTGTATCATTTTCCCTTTCTCCATTTTATTTCCTTTTCCTTAATACTACTGATCCTGTTTGTGTTTTTTAAAGTTCGTTCTTGTTAAATAAATCCTGCTCTGTTTTGAGGTAGTTTCCTTCCTTGTGGTGAGCCACCTAGCTAACACTCCCCAATTAAAAATTGCTCCCTACAAAAGCCAATTGCACACTTACATAATAATAAGATAATTGGGGGCAGCTGGTGGTGCAGTGGATAAAGCGCCAGCCCTGAATTCAGGATGACCTGAGTTCAAATCTGACCTCAGGCACTTGACACTTACTAGCTTTGTGACCCTGGGCAAAGTCGCTTACCCCTCATTGCCCTGAATAATCATAATAATATAATTAAATAATACTATGAGTAGTTTTATTCAAGAATATTATTATAATTTGTTATGTTAAAGGTGCTGGTATAATATTTCTATTTAGCTACAGGATAATAGCAATGGCAAAAACATTGATGATGCAGTTCTTAATTTGATTCTCCCATCTTACGGTATAGGTTCCATCAGATGTGGTATCCCAAAAACATGAGCTGGCTGTATGTAAACCAGATTCACTCCTCTGCATCACTAGTCAAGTAACTATATATTTATATGTCTTCCCCAACTTTACCAAATGTGTTAAGGATTGCTCCACTATAGCTGCAGTCCATTGGTTGACATTATTCTGATTATAATCCACATCACCCAATATAGCATCTATACACTCTTTCACAATATTGTGTCCTTCATCAGCATTGAAACCAATCTCATCGTGGTGGTAGTCTTCCATGGTATCTGAGTAATAGTGTCTTAATGTAAATTAAGTAAAAGTAAATGTAGTGACAAAGTAGTTACTTTAAAATGTATATATATATATAATATTTAATATTTTCCCCAATTATGTGTAAAAATAATTTTAACATTTATTTAAAAAATTTTTGAGTTTCAAATTCTCTTCCTTCCTCCATCCCCTTTTTAAACCTTAACATTAATGTTAAGTTTTCTACATCCTTGTTCTTCATTCCTCCCTCCTCATTAGGTAATTTAGAAAATGCCTTTGTTTTCTTGGTCCTTATAGGGGAATCTACCATTGGTATCATACTGGCTCTTTGACTCAAATGATACATATGAAATGTAAGTTCAAGCCCTGAGGATATCTGGACTTTTAACTAGAGTTTTGTTTTTTTTTTTTAAGTGAGGCAATTGGGGTTAAGTGACTTGCCCAGGGTCACACAGCTAGTAAGTGTTAAGTGTCTGAGGCCAGATTTGAACTCAGGTCCTCCTGACTCCAGGGCCGGTGCTCTATCCACTGTGCCACCTAGCTGCCCCTTTACTAGAGTTTTGATATACTTCCTTCCCCTTTTTGCTGCCTACTATCTTTATGGAAACCAGACACTGAGACTGTCCCTTCTAGCAGCAGTTTTCCTTCTTCCCTTGTGAATAGCAATAAAATCTGCTATCATTGTATAGTATGAAGCTTTTCATCTAGACTCCTCTGCATTACAATTAGGCAGGGAAATCCTGAATGGGTGGTTTTACTATGGCAATTCTAAGTATCTAACCTAGCAATGGCATAGGTTACGTGCAAGAGAGTACTGACCTCTTAGCTACATTATTATAGATAACTATGATCTGTGATGAAGATCATTGATTTTGTAGAAAGTGTCATCTTTATTATAGTCATGTTTCCCTTTATACGCCTCTAGCATTATAAAGCAGATCACTTCATTGCATCAAAATGTCATTGTCAACTGCAAAGATTTGGCATTACTTATATAGACCAGATTTTTATAATCAAGACTAAGTCTGAAGAGTATAGACAGTTTGTGATTTCTAGTCTTTATTATCCTATATCCAGTTTCCCCCTGGAGTTTTGTTGGTCTCCAAAGGTATAAAAAAGCATTCTTACATGAAGTTGTAGCACTTCAGACTTTGCAAATGTTCCAAGGCTGAGTATAGTATGCTGGTAAAGGGAGGCTATATCTAACCAAGCCAAATTCTATACCTTTGTTGAGTATCTTTTGTATGCTATGGCTAAGTAAGCTTTCTTTGGGTAACTTAAATGCACTACAGTATCATTTTATTCTAATATCGAGTCTAAAGTACCAAGGTTCCAGCTTGAATCCGGTCCAGCCTGTATTATATTTGAAATTCTGTGAAATTTCATAAAACACTTTAAATGTTATAGCATGATATTACAATCACAGTAGAGAAAATTATTGTAAAAGAAACTTTTTAAATTTGAGATTTTTAAAAATATATAACAACTTAGCAGTGAGTACTATAAAATTTGTCAAGCTTTCAGCATGAGGAAACACTTGAAACTCAAAACCCAGGGAGAAATAGCAGCATATGGAAAAACAAATTAGTGTTTTACTCAAGTAAGCATTTATTTTATAGTAACCACAAATATAACACAACCGAAGAACTATATTCACAAAAGCCTTATATTGAGAATGGGAATGTGGTAATGGCTAAGGAATGACAGATCAGTGGAATAGATTGGGTACATAGTACACAGTAGTAAATGACCATAGTAATCCAGTGTTTGATAAACTCAAAGATCTAAGCTACTAGGGCAAGAACTCACCATTTGACAAATATTGTTGGGGAAAATCAAAAGCAGTTTGGCAGAAAAACTAGGTATACATGTATCAAGATAAGGTCAAATTACATAAATGGTTTAGAAATAAAGTGTGATATCAAAAGTAAATTAGGGGAGCATAGAAAAAATTACTTGTCAGATCTATGGATGAGAGAAGTGTTTGTAACCAAAGAAGAGATAAAGAGGATCATGGAAAGTAAAATGGATTCAATGAAATAAAAAGCTTTTATACAAACAAAACCAATGTATGCAAAATAAGAAGGAAAACAGAAAACTGAGTGGGGGGGATTTATAGAAAGTTTCTCCCATAAAGGCCTCATTTCTCTAATATGCAAGGAACTGAGCCAAATTTATTTTAAAAAATTTAATATGGTTTACTTATTTTTTGGTGGCATTTTACATTCTGAACTGTTTCTTTCCCTCTATCCCTTCCCACTCCACACTAGAGAAAGAAGGCTACCATTTGACACAGATTTATAAATATATGTAAAACCATACTATGCATACTTCTATTTATCAATTCTTTCTCTGGAGATGGATAGCATCTTCCTTCATAGGTACTTTGTATTTGATTCTAGTATTTATAATATTCAAAATAACTTGGTTGTTCACAATTATTTTTTGAAAAATATTTCTCTGTGTTCTCCTTGTTCTGCTCATTTCACTTTTCATTATTTCATGCAAATCTTTCCATGTTTTTCTAAAATCAACCAGCTAATCATTTCTTACAGCATAGTAGTATTTCATCTGACTCATATACCACAACTTGTTTAGCCATTCCCCCATGTTATAAATATTTTAGAAGATATAGTTCTTTTCCTTTTTCTTGATCAACTGGGGAAACAGACCTTATAGTGGTATTTCTGGGTTAAAAGGTATAGACAGTTTTATAACTCTTTGGGCATAATTCCTGATTGTTCTCACACCTGTGAATCACTTCACAGTTCTACTAACAATGTATTAATATCCCACTTTTTCCACATCCCCTCCAATATTTATCATTGTCCCTTTCAATCATTTTAGCCAATCTCATAGGTGTGAGATATCTCAAAGTTGTTCTAATGTACATTTCTCTGATCAATACTGATTGAGAGCATTTTTTCATATGACTACATATAGTTTTGATTTCTTCATTGAAAAATTGCTTGTTCATATCTTTTGACCATTTATCAACTGGGGAATGTCCCATATTCTTATAAATTTAAAAAAATTCTCTATATATTTAAAATATGAGACCTTTATCCAAGAAACTGTCTATAAAATATCCCCTCCCCCCAATTTTCTGCTTTCCTTCTAGTCTTGGCTCTATTGGTTTTATTCGTACAAATTTTTTAGCATAATGTAGTCAAAATTATATATTTTACATCTCCCAAAGCTCCCTATCTCTTGTTTATTTACAAGTTATTCTCCTATCCATAAGTCTGATAATGTGTTTATTGTTCTAATTTTTTTTATTATATGTCTCTTTTTATCTTGGTAAATGGTGTAAGGTATTGGTCTCTACCCAGTTTCTGCCTGACTGCTTTCCAGTTTTCCTAATAATTTTTACCAATTAGTGTATTTTATCCCCAAAACTTAAATTTTTACATCTGTAAAATATAACGTTACTATAATAATTTACTACTGTGTATTGTATGTCTACTCTGTTCCACTGATCCACTTTTCTATTTCTTAGCCAGTACCAGATAGTTTTGATAATTATTACCTTATAATATAGCTTAAGATCTGGTACTGCTAACCTCCTTCCTGAACATTTTTTCATTAATTCTTTTGATATTGTTGACTTTTTTCTTCTTCCAAATGAACTTTGTTTTTATTTTTTTAGCTCAACAAAATAAATTTTGGTGATTTAATTTGGATGACATTGAACATGTTTAGGTAGAATTGTCATTTTTATTATATAGGTTCTTCCCACCCATGAATAATGAATATTTCTCCAATTATTTAAATCTGCTTTTATCTTTATTTTTTAAAAAGTTTTTTATGATAATATTCATATTATTCCTGCTTTTATATTGTCAGGTATACTCCCGGGTATTTTGAACAGTCTACAATATCTCCTAGTATCTCTTCTTAGTATTTCTTCTTGAAGAGTTTTGTTGGAGATATATAGAAATGCTAATGATTTATATGGGTTTATTTTATATATCCTACTACTCTACTAAAATTATTAATTATTTCAATTAACTTTTTAGTTGAATTTCTAGGATTTTCCATGTACATCATCATATAATCTGTAATAAAGGATCATTTTATTACCTTACAGCCCATTCTGATTCCTTCAATTTCTTTTTTCTTCTCTTATTGATATTACTAGCATTATAGGTTTTATATATATAGCTTTTTATCATTGTGAGGAAAATCCATTTCTACTTATGCTTTTGAGTGTTTTAATAAGTTTTTAATGTTAAAAACTTTTTCTGAATCTATTGATATATGATTTTTGTTACTTTGGCTATTGATATAATCAATTGTGTTAATAGTTTACCTTATGCTAAACCATCCCTGAATTCCTGGTATACATCCCACTTGGTCACCATTGTGAGAAATAAAAATACTGTATCACTTATTTTAGAAACAGTGAAGCAAACTCTGTCCTAAAGGGAGAAAACAAAAATTGGCTGGACCCAGTTTTTGTCAGTAAGGTTAGGCTAAGTTAACTATAGTCACCTTGACTCCTTTCTGATCATGCTTAATTAGTTTATGAATATTACCTAACAATGCCACAAGGGCAGAGATAGACGCCATTTTTGAACATGGGATGCATGAAGATGTATGTAACGGGGGTGGGAGGGTAGGGATCATGTTAAGGGGAATTTGAGTGGGTGTCTTTGGAAACACTCTACCTTCTGTAAGAACCAGCCAATGGGAGATTGTGGGGAGGATTTTTGGACTTGGACAGAGGATATAAAAGGCTGGTTGTCTGTAGCTAAGGTGTGCCTCTTCTCATAGAGACACCCTTTATTGCAAGATTGATCAATAAATTGCCTTCCTACTTAAGTCCTGAGTTAGGTCAAGTTTGTCAGTGAGGACCCTTGTTTCTCATAACATGTATAATCTTTTAGATATATTGTAGTAGTTCCTGGCTGATGTTTTATTTAGGATTTTTTCAATTAATGAAATTTGTCTATAATTTCCTTTCTCTTTTTGCTCTTCACATTTAAAGTTAAAATTATTAGTTTATTTCCCTCTATCCTATATTTTGTCATTGTTTATCCTTTCCTCCTCTTTTTTCTCTATCCTTCCTCAAGTAGACTTCTAACCACTGCCTCCTCAATCTGCCTCTCTTCTAAGAATCCCTCCCTTATCCTCTCCCCTTACCCTCCTATTCCCTAATATACCCACCCTTCCAAGAACCTGTCTCTTATCTTCTCCCTCTTTTAAGAATTCTTCCCTTATCCTCTCCCTTTACTCTCCTATTTCTTGATCTGCACACCCTCCTAAAAGTGCCTCCCATATCCTCTCCCTTTTCCCTCCTTTTTCTCTGTAAATTAAGAAGACTTTGATACCCTTCTAAATGTGTATGTGATTCACACTTTAAGCCAGTTCTAATGAGAATGAGGTTGTAGCACTACCAGCCCTACCCCCTTCCCACTAAAACCCCACCCACCTAAACCCCACTGCCTCCAGTGCAGCAGTTCTTCCATTCATGCCATTTCCCCCATTGGTAAAATGATATGAACAAGCAGTTTATTTTTTTAAATTCTAAAAGTATTTTATTGTTTTCCAGTTACATGTAGAGATAGTTTTCAACATTTGTTTTTATAAGATTTCTAGTTTCAAATTTTTCTCCATCCCTCCCCTCCCTTTCCCCTCCCCAAGACAGCAAGTAATCTGGTATAGGTTATATATGTACAATAACATTAAACATATTTCTGCATTAGTAATGTTATAAAAGAAGAATCAGAGCAAAAAGCAAAAACCTCAAAAAAGAAAAATAATAGCACCAAAACCAAAAGAAATAGTATGGTTCAATCTGCATCCATATTCCACAGTTCTTTTTTTTTCTTTCTGGATTTGGAGAGCATTTTCCATCATGAGTCCTTTGGAACTATTTTGGACCATTGTATTGCTGAGAAGAATCAAGTCTATCACAGGTGATCAACACATAATGTTGATGATACTGTATACAATGTTCTCCTGGTTCTGCTTATCTCACTGTGATAAAATAATGGGATTTAGCAGATACTCAAAGGCCCACCTGGAGATTAATCTAAACTGATTGAATTAAGGGAAAGTGATTGACTGCTGATTAGCCTACTTCAAGTTAACTAGATTGTAAGCACATCTGGCCAGCCCTCAAGACGTTATTGTTCTCAGAGTGTTGATCTACTGTGATGGACTATATTCTTCTCACCAATGCAATGGTACAGAAGAGTTCCAGGGGACTCATGATAGAAGAGGATCTCCAAATCCAAGAAAAAAAAAAAAAGAACTGCGGAGTATAGATGCTGAATGAACCATACTATTTCTTTTGTTTTTGATGCTGCTGTTTTTTTCTATTTTGAGGTTTTTCATCATTGCTCTGATTTTTTCTCTTATAACATGACTAATGCAGAAATAGGATTGTTATTGTGTATATATATATACATATATATACACATACACACATACATATATATATACACACACATACATACATACATATAATATATAAAACCTATATTAGATTACCTGCTGTCTAGGGGAGGGGGGAGGGAGGGAGAAAAATCTGAAATTGTAAAGCTTGTATAAACAAAAGTTGAGAACTATCTTTACATGTAACGGAAAAAAATAAAATACTTTATTAATTAAAAAAAAATTGTTTCCCAGCTTTTTGCTTCCCTTCTAATTTTGGATACATTGTACAAAAATGTAATCAAAATCATCCATTTTGCATTTCATAATATTCTCTATCTCTTGTTTGGTCATAAACCGTTCTCATTTCCATAAGTCTGAGAGGTAAACTATTCCTTCCTCTTCTAATTTACCTATGGTATCACCATTTATGTCTAAATCATGTACCCATTTTGACTTTATTTTAGTATAAGGTGTAAGATATTGGTCTATACCTAATTTCTTCCATACTCTCTTCCAGTTTTCCCAGTATTTTTGTCAAAAACTGATTCCTGTCCCAGAAGCTGTAGCCTTTTGGTTTATCAAACAGTACATTACTAAAGTCATTTACTACGGTGTCTCCTGTGTCTTCCATTGATCCTCCACTCTATTTCTTACCCAGTACCAAATAGTTTTGATGACTGCCGCTTTATAGTAGAGCTTCAGATTTAGTACAGCTAACCCAACTTCCTGTGCATTTTTTTTCAGTAGTTCCCTTGATATTCTTGACCTTTTGTTTTTCCAGATTAATTTTGTTATTATTTTTTTTAGCTCTATAAAATAATTTTTAGGTAGTCTGATTGGCATGGCACTGAATAAGTAAATTAATTTAGGTAGAATTTTCATTTTTATTATATTAGCTTGACCTATCCATGAGCAATTGATATCTTTCCAATTATTTAGATCTGATTTGATTTGTATGAAAAGTGTTTTGTAATTATGTTCATAGAATTCCTGGGTTTGTCTTGGCAAGTAGACTCTGAAGTATTTTATATTGTTTACTGTTACTCTAAATGAAATTTCTCTTTCTATCTCTTGCTGCTGGACTTTATTAGTCATGTATAGAAATGCTGATGATTTATGTGGATTTATTTTATATCCTGAAACTTTGCTAAGGTTGTTGATTGTTTCAAGTAATTTTTGAGTTTATTCTCTAGGATTTTCTAAGTATACCATCATATCATCTGCAAAGAGTGATAGTTTTGCTTCCTCCTTGACTATTCTAATTCCTTTAATTCCTTTTTCTTCTCTGATTGTTAAAGCTAACATTTCTAGTATGATATTAAATAATACAGGTGATAATGGACATCCCTGTTTCGCCCCTGATCTTATTGGGAAGGCCTCTAACTTCTCTCCATTGCACATAATGCTTGCTGATGGTTTTAGGTAGATACTGCTTTTTTTTTTTTTTTAAGGAAACTCCACCTATTCCTAAGCTCTCTAGTGTTTTTATTAGGAATGGGTGTTGTATTTTGTCAAAAGCTTTCTCTACATCTATTGAGATAATCATATGATTTTGGTTAGTTTTATTATTGATGTGGTTGATTATGTTAATAGTTTTCCTAATGTTGAACCAGCCCTGCATTCCTGGTATAAATCTCACCCGGTCATAGTGTATTATCCTGGTGATCACTTGCTGTAATCTCCTTGCTAATTAATATCTTATTTAAGATTTTAGCATCAATATTCATTAGGGAAATTGGTCTATAATTTTCTTTCTCTGTTTTGGCTATGGCTGGTTTTGGTACCAACACCATATTTGTGTCATAAAAGGAATTTGGTAGAACTCCTTCACCTATTTTTCCAAATAGTTTGTATAATATTGGAATTAATTGTTCTTTAAATGTTTAGTAGAATTCACCTATAAACCCATCTGGCCCTGGAGATTTTTTCTTAGGGAGTTCATTAATGGCATGTTAAATTTCTTTTTCTAATATGGGCTTATTTAAAGATTTTATTTCCTCTTCAGTTAACCGGAACAGTTTATATTTTTGTAAATATTTATCCATTTCATTTATATTGTCAAATTTATTGGCATACAGTTGGGCAAAAGAGTTCCTAATTATTGCTTTAATTTAAACTTCATTGGTGGTAAAACCACCCCTTTCATTTTTTATCCTGGTAATTTTGTTTTCTTCTTTCTTTTTTAAAATAAAATTAACCAATTGTTTTTCTATTTTATTGGTTTTTTCATAAAACCAGCTCTTCATTTTATTGATTAATTCTATAGTTTTCTTGCTTTCAATTTTATTAATTTCTCCTTTAATTTTCAGGATTTCTAATTTAGTATCTAATTGGGGATTACTAATTTGTTCTTTTTCTAGCTTTTTAAGTTGCATGCCCAATTCATTGATCTCCTCTTTCTCTTTTTTATTCATGTAAGCAGTTAGAGATATAAAATTTCCCCTAATTACTGTTTTGACTGCATCCCATAGATTTTGGTATGTTGTCTCATTATTGTTATTCTCTTGGATGAAGTTATTGATTGTTTCTATGATTTGTTGTTTGACCCACTCATTCTTTTTTGTTTGTTTGGGGTCTTTTTGTGTGGGTTTTTTTTTTGTGTGAGGCAATTGGGATTAAGTGACTTGCCCAGGGTCACATAGCTAGTAATTGTTAAGTGTCTGAGGCTGGATTTGAACTCAGGTCCTCCTGAATCCAGGGCTGGTGCTCTATCCACTGCGCCACCTAGCTGCCCCCCCACTCATTCTTTAGAATGAAATTATTTAGTTTCCAATTAATTTTCAGTCTACCTTTCCATGGCTCTTTATTACATGTTTGTTTGGGTTTTTTTTAGTGAGACAGTTGGGGTTAAGTGACTTGCCCAGGGTCACACAGCTAGTAAGTGTTAAGTGTCTGAAGCTGGATTTGAACTCAGGTACTCCTGACTCCAGGGCCGGTGCTTTATCCACTGTGCCACCTAGCTGCCCCTCTTTATTACATGTAATTTTTATTGCATCATGATCTGAAAAGGATGCATTTACTATTTCTGCCTTTCTACATTTGACTGTGACATTTTTGTGCCCTAATACATGGTCAATTTTTGAATATGTGGCATGTACTGCTGAGAAAAAGGTATGTATATTCCTTTCTATCCCCATTCAGTTTTCTCTAGACATCTATCATGTCTAACTTTTCTAAAATTCTATTCACCCTTTTCACTTCTTTCTTATTTTTTTTTTCAGCTAGATTTATCTAATTCTGAGACAGGGAGATTCAGATCCCCCACTAGTATAGTATTACTGTCTAATTCCTCTTGTAACTCATTTAACTTCTCCTCTAAGAATTTGGATGCTATACCACTTGGCACATACATATTTAATATTGATATTACTTCATTATCTATAGTACCTTTTAGCAAGATGTAGTTTCCTTCCTTATCTCTTTTAATGAGATCTATTTTTGACTGTGCTTTGTCTGTGATAAGGATTGCTACCCCTGCTTTTTTTACTTTAGCTGAAGGATAATATATTCTGCTCCAGCCTTTTACCTTTACTCTGTGTGTATCTCTCTGCTTCAAATGTGTTTCTTGTAAACAACATATTGTAGGATTCTGGTTTTTAATCCACTCTGCAATTTGCTTCTGTTTTGTGGCAAAGTTCATCCCATTCACAGTCACAGTTATTATTACTAACTCTCTATTCCCCTCTATTTACCCCCTTTGTACCCCGCCTTCTTTTCACCCTATTCTTCCTCACCAACATTTTGCTTCTTATCCCTGCCTCCTCCAATCTGCCCTCCCTTTTATCCCCCCTCCCTTATTTTTACCCTTTTCTCCCTTGCTTCTGCCCTGCCTTTTATCAGTCCCCCCGCTTTTCCCCTTACCCTTTTACTTCCCTAAATAATAATCTAGGGGCAGCTAGGTGGCATAGTGGATAGAGCACTGGCCCTGGATTCAGTAGGACCTGAGTTCAAATCCGGCCTCAGATACTTGACACTTACTAGCTGTGTGACCCTGGGCAAGTCACTTAACCCCAATTGCCCTGGCCGGGGGGGGGGAGGGGATAAAATACTCTAAGTTTCTTTATCCAAATGAAAATATATTTTATTCCCTCTTTGAATCAAATCTAGTGAGAGTAAGGTTGAAACAATGTTCACCCCTCCCTTCTTTCTCTCTATTGTAATAGGTTTTTTGTACCTCTTCATATGATGTAATTCACCCCATTCCACCTCCCCTTTCCTCTTTTCCCCATAAACTCCCTTTTAACCCCTTAATTTTCTTTATATCATCACATCAAAGACAATTTATATTTATACCCTCTGTGTATAATCCTGTCTGCCCAAATACATATACAGTTCTCCAGAGTTATAAGTATTATTTTCCCATGTAGGGATGTAAACAGTTTAACCTTATTGAGTAACTTTTTTTCCCTGTTTACCTTTTTTAACTTCTCTTGAGTCTTGTATATTAGGATCAAATTTTCTGTTCAGTTTTGATCTTTTCATCAGGAAGCCTTGAAAGTCCCCAATTACATTGAATGTCCATCATTTCCCCTGAAAGAGAATGATCAGTTTTGCTGGGTAATAGATTCTTGACTGAGATTCAAGCTCCTTTGCCTTCCAGGATATCATATTCCAAGCCTTGAGATCCTTTAATGTTGAAGCTGCCAGGTCCTGAGCAATCCTGACTGTGGCTCCATGATATTTAAATTGCTTCTTTCTGGCTGCTTGGAGTATTTTCTCCTTCACCTGATAATTCTGGCATTTGGCTACAATATTCCTTGGTGTTTTCCTTTTGGGGTCTCTTTCAGGAGGTGCTCGGTGGATTATTTCAATGATGATTTTATCCTCTGATTCTATAATACCAGGGCAGTTCTCCTTGATAATTTCCTGGAATATGGTGTCTAGATTCTTTTTCTGGTCATGGCTTTCAGGCAGTCCAATGATTCTCAAATTGTCTCTCCTGGATCTGTTTTCCATGTCAGTTGTCTTTCCAGTGAGATATTTCGCATTTTCTTCTTTTTTCTTCATTCTTTTGATTCTGTTTGACTTATTCCTTGTGTCTCATGGAGTCATTATCTTCCAACTGTCCAATTTTAATTTTTAAGGCATTGTTTTCTTCACTGAGGTTATGCACCTTTTTTTCCATTTGGCCAGATGAAGTTTTTAAGGGATTGTTTTCTTCAGTCAACCTTTGTGCTTCCTTTTCCAAGCTGTTGATTCTTTTTATATATATATATAATTTTCTTGTGTTTCTTTCATTTCTCTCCCCATTTTTCTTCTACCTCTCTCAATTGATTTTGAAAATCCTTTTTGAGCTCTCTACCCGTTTTTTCTTCTACCTCTCTCAATTGATTTTGAACATCCTTTTTGAGCTCTCTTCCCATTTTTCTTCTACCTCTCTTACATGATTTTAAAAATCCTTTTTGAGCTCTTCCAAGAAGGCTTTTTTTTTTTTTTTGGTGAGGCAATTGGGGTTAAGTGACTTGCCCAGGGTCACACATCTAGTAAGTGTTTAGTGTCTGAGGTCACATTTGAACTCAGTTCCTCCTGACTCAATTCACTGTGCCACCTAGGTGCTCCACAAGAAGGCTTTTTGTTCTTGAGACCAATTCATCTTCCCTCTTGAGGCTTCACACATAGGCAATTTGAGAGTATTGTCCTCAACTGAGTTTGTGTTTGCCTCTTCCCTGTTGACACAGAAGCTCTAAATGGTAAGAGCTCTTTTTGTTTCTTACTCATATTGCAGCTTTTTTTTTAAGTTGAGGTCTTCTCTGGGGGCACCAGGATCCCTGTTTCAAGCTTCTTGTGCTGGGGAATAGGGGCTGTGTCACTGGCTTTCTACACTAAGGTTTCTATGGCTTGTGAATTTTTCACCACTCTGGGCTTACTTCCAGCAACAAGCAGTTTTCAGAAGAAGAAATCAGAGCTATAGTCATATGAAAAAATACTCTAAATCACTACTGAATAGAGAAATGCAAATTAACTCTGAAGTACCACCTATCAGATTGGCTAAATGGTAGGAAAGGAAAATTAGAAATGCTGGAGGGAATGTGGAAAAATAGATCCACAAATGCACTTTGATGGAGGTATGAACCAGTCCAATCATTCTGGAGAACAATTTGGAACTATGCCCAAAGGACTCTGAAACTTTGCATATCTTTTGATCTAGAAAGACCACTACAATATCTGTATCCCTAAGAGTTCAAAGAAAAGGGAAATGGACCTATTTATACAAAAATATGTACAGTTGTTCTTTTTGTGGTGGTGAGAGAAATGATTATTTCTTTCTTATATTAAAAGCCAATTGTTGGGGCAGCTAGGTGGCACAGTGGATAGTGGTCCTGGAGTCAGGAGTACCTGAGTTCAAATCTGGCCTCAGACACTTGACACTTACTAGCTTTATGACCTCGGGCAAGTCACTTAACCCCAATTGCCTCACCAAAAAAAAAAAGCCAATTGTTAATTATTATTATTTAAGACTATTAATTATTAATTATTCATTAAGACTAAGGTTTTTCCCTGTCCTTTCCTCATTTAGAAACCATCCCTTATAGGTTACTCAAGCAGCCTTTGAAATGCATGGCTTATAATGAGATGAAAACTGACCCAACTGGAAAACTCAGATCAGATCAAAAGGTAAAAAAATTTTAGTTTAGGTGATGGATTCTGGCCCATTGTGGTTTTTTGGGTTTTTTTGGTTTTTTTGCGGGGCAATTGGGGTTAAGTGACTTGCCCAGGGTCACACAGTTAGTAAGTGTTAAGTGTCTGAGGTCAGATTTGAACTCAGGTACTCCTGACTCCAGGGCCGGTGCTCTATCCACTGCACCATCTAGCTGTCCCTGGCCCATTGTGTTTTACTCAGACAGGTCTGGGTAAAAGTGGATTCCCCTTTTTGTCTAGATTACCCTATGACCAAGACTCAGTGATCAGAGTCATGTCCCCCAGACTCTCATTAGAATAAGCCCACCTCTCATTATAATATTCCTTCTTCATTAGTTGTTAACCAATTTTAACCAAGAATTGATTGACACCCTCAGCAACACCCATTCTTTCAAGGGCATATAAGCATCATGTGGATTCCATGAGGAGTTTTTGGCATTTGAGAGTGCCACTGACCTCTTTTATTAATTATCTGCTAACATGATTAATAAAACAATTAATTACCAGAAACCATATCTTTAGAATTTTAATATGTCATAGTGGCAAAGAATTGGAAACTGAGGGTATGCCTGTCAATTAAGGAATAGTCGAACAAGTTGTGGTATATGATTCTAATGGCATACTATTGTACTTATACAAGAAATGCAGGATGGTCTCATAAATACCTCTGGAAATTTATATGAACTGATGTAAAGTGAAGTGAACAGAACTAGGAGAATATTGTAAATAGTACAATATTGTAAGGATAATTCCAAAGGACCCAGTATGAAAAATACTACCTACCTCCAGAGAGAGAACTGATAAACTCAGTACAGATTGAAGCTTACTTTTTTCTTCTTTCTTTCTTTTCTTTTTCAACAAGTAATATGGAAATATGTTTTGCATGATTTTACATGTATAATTGCTTGTCTTCTCAACAGTGGGGGAAGGGAGAGAATTTGGGACTCAAAATGTAACAATGAATATTTAAAGTAAGTAAAAATGGGGCAGCTAGGTGGCACAGTGGATAGAGCACCGGCCCTGGATTCAGGAGGACCTGAGTTCAAGTCCGACCTCAGACACTTAACACTCACTAGCTGTGTGACCCTGGGCAAGTCACTTAATGTCCATTGCCCTGCAAAAAAATTTAAAATTAAAAAAAATTTAAAATATAAAAAAAAATAAAGTAAGTAAAAATGTTTAAAATTCTTCAGTAGAGCATAATTATAAATATTAAGCTTTGTCATGGCGATGTTAAATCTCTATCCCCTCATTATTGGGGATGGTGTGGTGGTGTTGGGGGAGCTTATGGGTTAGGGATTTATGGATGTAGAATATTGCACATAAGATATGCGAGTTGGTTTTGCTGAACTCTTTTTCTTTTAAAAACAATTATTTTCCGGATGAAGGATTGGTTTGTGTAGACTAGAGGATGGAGGATCTATTCAGAAATGAATATTAAGTGGAAATATAAAGCAGGTAAAAAATAAAAATTTTAAACAAAAATAATTCCTTTATAAGATAATAGCTTTACTGATAGAAAGGGTTTTCAAAGTGACTTAGCCCCAATCCTTCATTTTACAGTTAAGAAAACTGAGATCCAAAGAAGTGAGTCTCCCAAGGTTACACAGGTAACAAGTGGGAGAAGTTGACCCGGAACATAAAGCGACTGCCCCTCCCACTCCGCCCCATTCAGACATTGTTCCGCTCTGGGTTACCCAATGTTCCCTTCTTCCTACCCGTGACAAAAAGGAGGCCCAGCGCAGTGGTTTTCCCAAGTCACGTGAGGTCGTGGCTGGCAGCCCAGCTCCCCGGACTGAAGCAGCACACCCCTCTTCCCTCAGGCTCCCCTCTGCTTTTGCTTTTATTTCTTTTCCCCCTTTCTGCTTGTAATTGGGGGGAAGCCCTGACTTTTGGATACTAGGATATTTAAGGCTCCTTCCCCCATCCCCACCATAGTCTCAGCTCCTCGAAGTCTCAGGGCTGCTTCCACGCAGGTCGAGGCTCACAGGCTCCGAGGCCGCCAAAGCCCAGTGTGGCTGCACGGAGAAAGAACGCAGCTGCCCCACAGCATCCTACACGGGATGAATTGGGTCGGGGGGTTTAGGTAAGTCGTAACCTGCCAGTGGCAGTGGCTTCCTCTCTTCCTTAGGCCCAGGACCTTGAGAATTCACAGTTGAGGGCCCTTTAAGGGCAGAACAATGCAAAGCTACAGTCAGGATACCTTCACCTGCCTTTATCATAATCTCCTCCAATTAAAACAAATAAGCAAATGATGAATTAAATACCCTTGGTCTCACCTTACCCCCATTTCCATGCAGAGCCATTTAATTCAATGTCACACGTAATGGAACAGTCAAACCTTCCCTGCTTTTTACCTATTCTCTATTCTTGCCAATGACAGCAGTTTTAGTTTTAATCCAAATGGTCTTTTTTTCCTTCTTTTTATAGTTGGAACGAGTATAAGAGTATAAATTGTTTTTATTATCCACAGGGAAATTTGTAATTATGTTGGAGATTTGTCCTATTAACAATAAGCAATTTGAATATGTGCAAATATTCCATTTAAATGACCGTATGAAATGAGATAATGGGATGGGAATTCTGTTTTCACGTGGCATTATAAAAAAAGGTCACACAACAGAGGCCTGGAAATAAATACTGTCTCAACTGGCAAATAAACTATATATTTCTTTTAGCTTTTTGTTATCTGTGAAACTTTATAATTTTAATGATTCAGGTAAATAACAGTACCATAAAAATATAACATTGAAATTAAAACTCTGTTTTTTGGATAGTGCTCTATGATTTCATTGGTTCATGATGCTGTGAGTGAGATGAGAAAATTCCCATTACCAATACAGATCTACTCAACAATTGTTAGTCTTAAAGAACTGCCTAGGGCACTGAGAAGTTAAATTATGTGTCTATGGTCATATAGCCAGTATTTGTCAAAGATGGGACTTGATTTCAGGTCTTGGATGACTCCAAGCTGGCTCTCTATACATTTGTTGCCTTTACTAAAATATGGGAAACTATATTTTTTGTTTTATGTTTGTTATATATTTTTAGCATGAACATTTGCATTACTGGAGAACAATAATAGCTTTGGATTTGGAAAATTCACCTTGAATTGTTTCCAGTTGGTAATCCTGACATGGGGGATGGGTTTAATTGATCAAATTGATCATGAGGCATCCCAAAGAATTACAAGACTCAGTGACTCAGTTTCCCAAGTTTTATCAGAAGACTGGTGGCCAGAGGGAGAGCACCCAAAGGAGAAAAGCAAGGTGTCTCAAATAGGGAGAGGAAAAATATTTATAGTGAGAAAAGTAGGTTATCTCCTCATTATCTTAATCTCCTCCTTAGGGAGGTTCATATCCTAATTTGGAATTCTTGGGGTCCTAAGACATCCTCCAAGGTGGGTACCTTTTTCCCTAGGGGTGTGTTTTTGGAGTTTATACATCATAAGGTGAACCTAAGGACACAGTTAGTCTTTCTGCACATGTTCATAAAGACATGTTTAAACTTGTCAGATCCCAAGGGTCTCTCTGTTTAGGATATCTCTTTACTTTAAAATCTGGTTTCTAGGTGCACTTTCTGTTTCCTGTCATCTAGGAATGTTAATGGCTATTAATGGTCCCTGGTTACTGTCTCCTTAGGCTTCTGTTGATACTGTTGGTTGATAGGGACTCAAACCCTCTCTTACTATACTGTTGATAAGAACATAAACCTTAGTTTCTCTGTTAACCCTTTTAGCTACTATTGATCAGTTCTTTTTTTTTTTTTTTTTGGTGAGGCAATTGGGGTTAAGTGACTTGCCCAGGGTCACACAGCTAGTAAGTGTTAAGTGTCTGAAGCCAGATTTGAACTCAGGTCCTCCTGAATCCAGGGCTGGTGCTCTATCCACTGCGCCACCTAGCTGCCCCACTATCGATCAATTCTTAATCCTTTTAGCCTCCTCCATCAATCCTATAACATATACTTGCACTTAAAAAAAAGGTAAAAATGTAATTGTTTCTTATCATTCGACCAATATTTACTTTTTTGTCATTCAATTACATGTAATTGATGTCTGCTGAATAATGTAAATTATAAGGAAAGTCTCTGAAAACTTGTAACTAATAATATAAAATTAGAAATATAAGAAATCACATAATGTAAGACTTTTAAAATGAGTGAATAACATTATATTGGCTCTAGAGCAAAACACAAAAGAAATAGAAGGAAACCTTTTATTTCAAGAAGTTTACAATATGAGTATATAAACAGTCCGTAATTGAAACTTATGGAAGAGTAGAAAGATCATTAAAATGGAAATTCAAGACCATTTATAGATTGGTTGCTATCAGGCAGCTAGGTGGCACAGTGGATAAAGTCAGGATTCAGGAGGACCTGAGTTCAAATCTAGCCTCAAACACTTGACACTTACTAGCTGTGTGACCTTGGGCAAATCACTTAACCTTCATTGCCCTGCAAAAAAAAACCCAAAAAACAGATTGGTTGCTATTTACCTTTGCATCTTTTCTCACAGTGCTTCCCTTCCTATATTTCATGTTCTAGCTAAATGAGTCAATTAACATGCATTTACTTACTATATAACAATGATAATAGGTATTTTACATATGTGTCTGTATGAATATATGTATGTATATGTGTGCATGTGTTTGTATGTGTATATATCTATATATATCT
This sequence comes from Dromiciops gliroides, assembly GCF_019393635.1. Classification (NCBI taxonomy): domain Eukaryota; kingdom Metazoa; phylum Chordata; class Mammalia; order Microbiotheria; family Microbiotheriidae; genus Dromiciops; species Dromiciops gliroides. The sequence goes on along the minus strand of NC_057865.1, from coordinate 207,523,505 downwards.
ATATATATCTATATATCTGAGGATACAAAGAAAAAGTAAAACCTTTCTGCATTCAAGCAGAAGTAACATACAGAAATCTGTACATAAAAGATGAGTAGATGGAAAGTATCCTTAGAGGGACTGTTGGCAGCTAGGACATCTTGTATAGTAATACTTGAGTGGAGAAAAGAAGCCAGAGATTTTAATAAATCAATCAAGAAGTATTTTTAAATGCCATGTACTTTGCTAGACAGGGAGTTATGTGTACAAAGAACGAAACAGTTCCCAAAAAAAGCTTTGAAAGAAGCTTTCGTTCTAATCGGGGGTGGGGGAGGGCAAGCAACAACATACATATATAAATATACATAGCATAAATATAAAGTTAAAACAAGTATATATAAAATAGTAGAATAGAAAATAGTACACAGTAGTCTGAGAGGGAGAGCTCTAGCAATTGTAGCAGTTATGAAAGGCTTCATGAAAAATGTTGAGATGTTGCTTGAACTGCATTTTAAAGGAGGGACTGAACTATGTCGATTTTTGAAAAGAGGAACTGAACCACATATATATTCATGTGTGATGTGTCAAGATGAGAAATGTACATTGTAATGAGGAGCAGAGAGCAGGCAAATTTGGCTCTATCATAATGAAGGAGGGGGAAGTAATGTCCTGTGAGGATAGAAAGATAACTTGAGGCCAGGTTCTGAAGCCATTGTCAATAAGTCAGTGCAGTTAATTGAGTTAGGGAGTCATATATTCAAGTTTATCCATAAGGAAAAGTATTTTGGTAGCACTGTTTAAGATGGATTAAAGATATGAGGCAGATAACTAATTTAGAGGCTGTTGAAAAATCAAAATGACATGATTTGGCGACTAATAGGTGGGAGGGAGGAAGGCAGGGAGGGAGGGAGAGGGAGAGGGAGAGCGAGAGCGAGAGAGAGAGAGAGAGAGAGAGAGAGAGAGAGAGAGAGAGAAAGAGAGAGAGAGAGAGAATGAATATGAATGCTCCCTCCAAAATCCTTCTTGCTAGGTTTTATTGGTTTTATATAGAAATCGAGATAATTTATGTGGGCTTATTTTATATCCTTCAACTTTGCTGAAATTGTTGTTTCAACTAGTTTTTTTTAAAAATTGATTTTCTAATGTTCTCTAAGGATACCATCATATCATCTTCAAAGAATGATAGTTTTGTTTCCTCATTGCGTATTTTTATTCCTTCAATTTCTTTTTCTTGTCTTATTCCTATAGCTAGCCTTTCTAGTACAATATTGAATGATTCACTCCTGATCTTTTTGGGAACACTTCAAGTTTGTCCTCATTAGACATAAGGTTTGCCCTTTCTTTTAGGTCAATAGTACTTATCATTTTAAGAAAGGCTCTTTTGATTCCTATGCTTTCTAGTGTTTTTAAAAGGAATATATGTTGTATTTTGTCAAAGGCTTTTTCTACATCTATTGATATAATCATATTCTTACTCGTTCTCCATCCTTTGCTCCCCCCCCCCCTTACAGGACAAGTAATTTGATAAAGGTTATATACATGTGCAGTCATGCAAACATATTTCCATAGTAGTTATGTTGTGAAAAGAAACACAAACAAAAAAAACCCCAAGAAAACAAATAAAATAGAGAAAGTAAAAAAAGATATGCTTCTATCTGCATCCAAACTCCATCACTTCTTTCTCTGTAGGTAGATATTTCTTATGATATGTCCTTTGGAATTGTTGTGGGGCAAAGCCAAGATGGCGGAGGAAAGGCAGTAACTTCTTGGAGCTACCCACACAATCATGAAAAAAAAAACCTTTCCAAATAATGCCATATGACAATTCCTGGAGCAACAGAACCCACAAAAGGACAGTGTAAGATCATTTTCCAGCCAAAGACATCTTAGAAGGTTGGCAGGAAAGGTCTGTTGTACTGGGGTGGGAGTGGACCCCAGCTCTGTGGCTGTGTCATGCAGATCCAGCCCCATGGCTGCACCAACATAGATCCAGCCCTAGGCAAGCTGTGCCAGAGAAAGAGACCCCGAGAACCTCTGAATCGGCTGCAGTGGTGGCTTTCTTCTGGAACTAAGCTCACAGTCTGGTGAGAAGGCTGAGTGGCTAACCAGGGGGAGATTACAGGGGTCTTTGCTGGCACTGAGGCTGAATTCAGTTGTTTTGCCTGTGTTGGGAATCAAGAAGCAAACTTGCGTGGGGCCCAGGTGGGGGAGGGGCATAGGCTTGCCAGAGCTAGCAACCACACTGAAATAGATTTGCTTTGTTTCTGGGTTAAAGAGCAAGTGGGCCTGGGGTTATTTACAGACCAGAGCACAGGCCAGGGGAGTGCAGAATGTGCCTCTCCTTATATCATACCACCTGGGACCCCCTGGTGGTAAGCTTGGGACAGTGCACTGTGGAAACAGTGCCCCACTTTAAGAAGGAGTTAAAAGTGAAGATATAGGCTAGCAAAATGAACAGATAGAAAAGGATGCGGACCATAGAAAGTTTCTTTGGTGACAAGGAAGATCAAAATAGACCCTCAGAAGTAGAAAACAAAGTTAAAGCTCCTATATCCAAAGATTCCAAGAAAAATATCAATTGGTCTCAGGCCAAAGAAGTGCTCAAAAAGGACTTTAAAGAGAAAGTAAGAGAGGTAGAGGAAAAAATGGGAAGAGAAATGAGAGTGATGCAAGACAGTCATGAAAAAGAAGTCAACAGCTTGAAAAGCCAAATGGAAAAGTTCTCTGAAGAAAATAATTGCTTAAGAATTAGGATTCAACAAATGGAACCTAATGACTTTATGAGAAATGAAGACACAAATTCAAATGAATAAAAAAATAGAGGGAAATGTGAAATATCTCCTTGAAAAAATAGCTGACCTGGAAAATAAATCTAGGAGAGATAATTTGAAAATTATTGGACTACCTGAAAACCATGATTTAAAAAAAAAAGAGCTTGGGGGTGGAGCCAATATGGCGGAGGAAAGACATTAAACACACAAAGCTCCTGACACAATTACCCCCAAAACAGCAACAAAAGAACCCTTGGAGCAGAAAAACCCACAAAAATATGGACTGAGATTATTTTCCAGCTATAAATAGATTAAAGGGGGCCATGCTGGGCTGCAAGTAAAGTTCAACCCCACGATCCTGAAACAGAGACCCCAGGCATGCTGTACCAGAAAGAACTTAACCCACAAGCCTTTGAATCAGCTGCAGCATCAGCATCTTCTGGAACAGAGCTTGCTGTCAGGTGAGAGGGATAAACAGTTAACTGGGGCCAGGAAAGTGCAGGGGTATCAGCAGGGTCTAGGAGGAATTCGGCTGTCTCACCCCAGCAGGGAACCAGGAAGAAATCCTGAGTGGTGGGAGGGCCAGGTTGGGGAGAGGCGCAGGCTCATTGAAGCTAAAAACCACCACAGCGCTCTGCTGACTGGTTAATTAGCAAGTTGGCTTGAGGTTATCTTCGGACCAGAGAACAGGCCAGGCAAGAGAAAAACCTGCCCTCCCTCAAACCAAAACGCCTGGGACCCTCTGAATCTGGGTACAATAGTGTAGCCAAGAAGCAGGGTCCCCCAGTGGGGAAATAAAAGTCAAGTAAAAGATGAGCAAGGAAAGAAAGTTCAGAATTATAGAAAGTTTCTTCAGTGACAAGGTGCACCCTCAGAAGAGGAAATCAACCTCAGGGCCCTTACATCCAAAGCTTCCAAGAAAAATATGAACTGGTCTTAGGCCGTGGAAGCTCTCAAATGGGACTTTGAAGAGAAAGTAGGAGAGATAAAAGGAAGATGTAGAGAGAGGGAAGAAAGAATGGAAAGAGAAATGAGAGCAATGCAGGAGAGTCATGAGAAAAAAGTCAACAGTTTGAAAAGTAAATGGAAAAAGATAAAAAAGCTGTCTGATGAAAATAATTGCCTAAGAATTAAGATTGAACAAATGGAAGCTAGTGACCTTATGAGAAATCAAGACATGGTAAAACAAATCCAATTGAATGAAAAAATAGAGGGCAATGTGAAATATCTCCTTGGAAAAGCAGCTGACCTGGAAAATAAATCTAGGAGAGATAATTTGAAAATCATTGGACAACCTGAAAACCATGACCAAAACAAGAGCTTAGACACCATCCTCCAAGAGATTGTGAGGGAAAATTGCCCTGATATTCTAGAAGTAGAAGCTAAAATAGAAATTGAAAGAATGCACCAATCACGTCCTGAAAGAGATCCCAAAAGGAAAACCTCCAGGAATATTACAGCAGCTAGAAAAAAGGAATTCAAATACTGTGGAGCCACAGTCAGGATAACACAAAATCTAGCAGCTTCTACATTAAAGGACTGGAGGGCATGGAATATGATATTCCAGAGGGCAAAGGAACTGGGACTACAACCAATAATGACATGCCCAGCAAAACAGAGTATAAACTTTTTTTTTTTTTTTTTTTTAGGGAGGCAGTTGGGGTTAAGTGACTTGCCCAGGGTCACACAGCTAGTTAAGTATTAAGTGTCTGAGGCCGGATTTGAACTCAGGTACTCCTGACTCCAGGGCCAGTGCTCTATCCACTGCGCCACCTAGCTGCCCCCAGAGTATAAACTTTTAGGGTAAAAAATGGCACTTCAGTGAAAAAGAGGACTTTCAGGCATTTGTGATGAAAAGACCTGTGGTAAAAATTATTTGTGGTAAAGATTAATATTGAAAGTTTTAGCTGAATCATTTGAGAGGGGCCACACCTGGCCCACCCTGAAATTACATATGCTACTGAGAAGGAAACGGAATGCGACCAGAAGGGAGGGAACTTCCGGGAGGCAGGGCGTGTTCAAAGAGTTTGCGCTCTTTCAGCCTGGCAGGTGATTCTGGAGGGTCCTGGACCTGGCGGAGGCACGTGTTTTGCTCCTTTTTGGGCAGCTGCATTTCTAACGAGCAACTGTAAACTGACTGGGGTTGGTGAGTTTAACCCTAAATTCCTTTGAACTAGCTTAATTGGGAACACTCTGGGATTGCATAGACTAAGCTTAGAGTTAAGACTATCTGTATTTCTACTTCCTTATTTCCTTAATTGGTTTAATCTTTGTGGTTTAATTAATTCCCAAGTAATAAAACCAGATCCTTTATGAACTAAAGCTCAGAGGCTCCTTTTCTTATTGGCCTGGGAGGAATATATAAAGAGGAAAGTTCAAAGGGGAAATTAAACCTAAAAGAGTCCCTCATATTTCTGGGACCCCAATATTAAGGCGAGTCACCCAAATAATGCTCCATATATCGAATTTTGGCCCTCACAGACCTGAACTGAATAAAAAATTTGCCTTTCAAATACAAGACCCTAGAGAAGCATAAAAAGGTAAACAGGAAAAAGAAATCATGAGAGAGGTTAAAAGGTTAAACTGTTTACGTTCCTACATGGGAAGATAATACTTCTAACTCATAAGAACTTTCTCAGTAATAGGGCAGTTGAAAAGAATATACTTAGATGGAGGGCACAGGTGTGTATTGAATATGAAGGGATGATATCTGTAAAGCATTGATGTGTTGTTTATCCTTGTTTTTTGTGGGGCAGGCAGGGTTGGGTGGCTTATGTCTGGGGCCTGCGTTTTACTTTCTCGCCTGCGCCGTGAAATCTCCTCCCTTTCTCTCGCCTCCTTTCTCCCGACTTCGCCCTTTCACTTTTCTACTCTCCTGTGTCTGCTACTCACCGACCGACTCCCAGCTCTGCTCTTCTTCACTACATCTTCTTTGCATTTACTATCCTCCCTTTCACTTGGTCTTCACTCCTTCTTCACTACCCTCTGCTCCTGAATATAAACCCCTTCTTTCTCAGAAATCACAGGCCAGCTGACACCCTTGCCCCCAAGCTAATTCATTGGCAGCACCCAAGGCTGGCTGGGGCATGAAGCCCTTGTGCAGGGCACACCTGCTGGGCGGAGGAAGCCAGGCATATCCCTGCTGAGTGGGGTGTGATGCCCGAGGCTTCTGAGCAGGGGAGGGGGGGGCAGGGAGCCATTTGAGGCAGGTGCCTGAGGCTTTTTGTGCCCAGAGGGGCAGGTAGCCACACACAGCGTGCCCAAATCTCAATCAGTTCTTACACTAGTCTATCTCTTGGGGCAGCTAGGTGGCTCAGTGAGTAGAGTACTGGGCAGGGAATCAGGAAGACACATCTTTCTGAGTTCAAATCTGGCCTCAGACACTTACTAGCTGTGTGACCCTGGACATGTCACTTAACCCTGTTTGCCTCAGTTTTCTTATCTGTAAAATGAACTGGAGAAGGAAATGGCAAACCACACCCCAAATGGGGTCACAAAGATTTGGACACAACTGAAAAGCAACAAAAGTCTATCTTCTGAGCTCCAGTCCTTTAGGAATTTCAAATTCAACCCTAACCCTACTTCCTCTTATATTGTCAAGGATAACATGTCCTCAGTCTCCAAGGTTTAAAACTTTGGTGTCATGCTTGGCTCCTTTGTCTTATTCCCTCCACCTACATATCCAAATCAGATGCTAGATCTTATAATTTATTTCTGTACAATATCTCTCTTTTTTCTTTTTGCTTACATGGCTGCCACAATACTTCAGGCTCTTACCTGGATTATTACAATTGTCTAATTGATCTCCCTGCATAAAGTCTCTCCCCAGTCCATCCCATCCTCCACAGAGCCAATAAAGTAACTTTTACCCCTCCTATTCAGTAAACTCCAAGACTTCCATTGCTTCCAGGGTCAAATATTCAGGCCTTTGTTTGGTATTTAAATTTCTTCTCCAGGTCCTTTCCTAACTTTCCAGTCTTCTTGCATGTTATTTTCCTTCATGTGCTATATATAGTCCAGTCATACTTGATTACTTTTTGTTCCTCTCCACACTGTACCATTTTCATGCCTTTGCAGTGGCTGCTCCCAATGCCTAGACTTCTCTCCTTCCCAACCTCTGACTCCTAGAACCAATCCCCGGCTTCCTTTAAGACTCAGTTCAAGCTCTGTCTCCTCTTGGAGGCATTTCCTGGTCCTCTAGAAGCTGGTGCCATCCCTTCTCACTACCTTCCATCTACTCTATTTATTTTGTATATCCTGATATATATATAAATATATATACACACATATGTATATATATATATATATACATAATACACACATATATATGTATATACACATATGTGCATACATATCTGTAAATATCTGTATATATATGTGTGTGTATATTATCATTCTCATTACATTCATTTACATTCGTAAATTGAAAGGCAGATATTGTTTTATCTCCAATGCTTATCACAATTATTGGAGCATAACTTAATGCAGGTAATTCTTGCCTTATCTATCAGATTTAACTGTGTGGGAGGCAGGACTCTGAGACAACCTGGGCTCCTGGAGCCCCTGGCAGGCCAGGGCAGCAGCTGTTAAGACTATTGTGGGCAGGTGGGAGGTGTATGTGTGAGAAGGGAGTGGAAGGGGAGATATGGGGGTTCTCAAGGCTCTAAAGCCACTCTGAGCTATTAGAGGAGGGGACAAGGCTATGAGGACCCCTGCTAGGGGAGAGAGAGGTCTGCAGAATCACTTACTTAATGTAAATGAAAACTGGTTGTAAATGCTTAATGATTGATTAATTTATTGGGGCTTCATTATATCGATGGAACCTGGAAAAGGAGGAAACTTTCCCTACCTCCCCTGCAGATCTTAATTATATTTCCAAGTAGTGTAACGATTGGAATAACGCCACCTGCTGGAGGCTTACTGTAGAAGAGTTCCGCCCATGAAGCAAAGGTCTTTGAGGGCAAGACCAGGAGTCTTTTCTTTGGTATCAGGAAGTGACGCGGGCTAGTGGGAGGAGGAAGGAAGAGACTGGCGCTCGGTCTCAGGCTCTCTTTCCTCTGGACTCTGGTGGAGAGCGGAGCTAGAAATGCGCTCTCCCTTTAATAGATAGGAATCTAGGCCTTTCCCTCTCTCTTTACCAAATTCTTATTCTCCTTAATAAACACTTAAAAGTCTAACTCTTGCTAAAGCTTATAATTTATTGGCGACCACTCATTAAATATTTTAGACAGTTTAGTTAGAATTTTAGCCCTTAACAGTAGGCTGGCTACTGATAAAGCCTACTAAAGTTTGCACTCTACTAATAAAACCTTTGTGAGCCCTGAGTTGCTTCCACATCGCATTGAGGCACCAGTCAGACCTAATTGTTACTAGATGATCAAACAAGGAGTAAATCTCAGGGAATAATACAAGCAATATAAAAGATTAGATCAACTAATTAATTAATATTTATTAAGCACCTACAGTACTATATTTGCCAGGCACAAATTGTTAATTCATATAAATGAAAAAAAGATTGTCAAAACAGTATTCTATCCTGGTATGGGTATGAGTTAATATTGCCCGTTTATTATTTTTTTCTGGTATTTGAAGCAAAATTCTCACATGTGCCTAAAAGTCATTTTACAAATCTGATTTCAGTATTGTGAATGCTTGACAAAATTATACTCTTCTGAAGAAATATTTTATTAAACGCTAGTAATATGTTATGATTACTGAATGATGCTCAGTGTAGCACTAGAGCATGGGACTGGCTAAAGACCATGTGTCAAAACTCTATCTTGTTCTGGTTCCTCTGACCACCTGCCCTTCTCCTTTTCTAGTTAGTATAATAAGTAAATTTTTAAGTAGTCAGTAAAAAACAATAACAGGAAGTAAGATCGCAAAGATGAAGCTATAAATCATGTACAGACCAGTTCGAAGATAATAAGGAACAATATTTGTGTGAGGTACAATAACAGATTGATATTACAGAAAAGCATGCCCATATAAGGAACAGCAAAGCAATATTATCTAGTAAATTATGTCAACTCAAAAAAGAAAGAAAAGTAAGTTTTTCAGGGCTAGAGGGAGAACTGATAAAAACCAGTGTGAGCTCACTCTCACCAGTGCTCTAGTAAGAGTAGGTAAAAGATCAACCCTAGTCATTACTGTGCTTGCTTAATAGACTTATTAATATTAACTTCCCCTCCCATGCCTAAAAATTCCACCCCATTTTCAATCACAGGTTGCATGAAGGTGTATGTGGATGGGAGGGGTAACATATCAAGGAGAATTTAGTTAGAACTCTTCCAGGAAGATTATGAACCTGAGCCTAACAACTATAGTAACTCAGGGGAGGGACTTGCCAAGTCAGAGCTTAGGATAAATGTAGGCTGCACACTCTTAGCACTGGTTGGTTTTACTTTGGGTGCCCATTCTCATGAGAATGCTATAAAAAGATTTTGCCATACCAAAGTTGCCTCTGAAAGAACTTATTTTGAGAAGGTGATCAGAACCTGTTTCTCACAATTTGCAAACTATATATTAACCAAAATTTACATCCTGAGAATATGTGCAAAATGAGGAGATGCCATCTAGGCTTTGCTGTCAGGGTCTTTTGGTCCTGTGATATGTGAATCTCTGATAAGCTCCAGACACTGGTTAGTAGGACCAGCAAAACACCAAATAGTGCTGTTAACTTAGAGATGACATGGATATGTTAACTTTAAAGTTTTATTAACAGCTTTGAGGTGATTTGGATATGTTAACGAACTAACTCCAAGGTAGCAGTCTTCCCCCAAAAAAACTGTATAAAATGAAACCTCCCCCAAACTCCTGCTCTTCTTGTCTCTCCCCCTGCCCCAGCATTCTTTCTTTCATTTCCATCTGGGTTCATGCTGCCAGGTGCTCCCAACCCCCTCCCTAACCTCTTCCTTGTACTACCTGCCTTTTTTTTTTTTTACCACCCTATCTCCATCCCTGCACTGTCTGCCCTCCCTCCCTCTTCACTACTTATTTCTGTACTTTCTGTGCCTAGTTACTTTGTGCCTTATCAAAGTGTGATTGAAGCCTTTCTTCAGGCTGCTAATGTACTCCTTGCTGGGACAGTTTCATAATTCAGAAAATTAATTATTATTTCAGACTAGATATGCATGAAAGGCATAAGATTATTGAATTATAGTGAATTAGGAAAAGATACTAGAAGTCATCTATACAATTTTCTTATTTTACCGTTGAGAAAACTGAGGCCCAAAGAAATAGAACTTGTTAGAAGTCACCATATGTGGTTTAGCAGTTAGCCATTGTTGTAGTCATCTTTTCCAGTTATTTTTTCCCCCATTTTGGTTTTACTGACCACAAATATTTATTATATTGGAGCAAATGAATTTTCTGTAACAATTGCTATAATGTTTTCAGGAATACAAGATAGGTTTTTACCTTATTCTCAGAGCAAAGAATGTAGAATGTTGACTAAATTGTTGTTAAGAACTGGTTTCTGTGAAATAATTGTTAACTAGTATAGTAATTTCATTAATTTCTCCTTATTATTTAACCATATAATTCATACTTATGTTTAATTAGGTCATTGTAAATAAGTTTCTTGAATCCAGATTTTTTATTTGAATGAATTTTGTATATATCAAACAATAAATGAAAGTATACTTAGAATATTCCCATTATTTTTTGCATAAATAAATATGTAAATATTTAAGTTTTAGTTTTTTAGATTTTTAAAAAGATTTTTTTCCATATTTGTTTTATGTTCTCCTCTTTCCTCCTCATTCCTAGGACCAGAGTTATGTTTAAGCAGGAAAGAAGAAAGCAAAAGGTAAATTAAATATACTTACATTTTCATATTTAGTTCATCCTTGTTAGATTGGTGTTCTGTATATGAATTTTTTCAGAAATTAGTCCTTGTATAATCATTCTCTCATTCAACAAACATTTTTAAGATCCTCTTCTGTACCAGGAGTAGTGCAGTAGATGATATAAAAATTACATTTCTCTAGATAGTTTTCAGTCTTTTCACGCAGTTTTCAAGTTAAAATATTATTTTCCAGGGCGGCTAGATAGCACAGTGGATAAAGCACCGGCCCTGGATTCAGGAGTACCTGAGTTCAAATCCGGCCTCGGACACTTGACACTTACTAGCTGTGTGACCCTGGGCAAGTCACTTAACCCCTATTGCCCCGCAAAAAAAACAAAAAAAAATATTATTTTCCCCTGGAAGTTTTCTTACTTTTTTCTTCCATAATATCCATGCAGGCCTGGAGAGGCCCTTTTGATTTCTACACAGAGTAATTAGTCTTTTGTGTCAGTTTTGTTGAGTCATCCAAAGAGATCAGGATAGCTTGTATGTATTAAAATAGATTTATCATATATAAGAGGGGAAATATTCTAACTAGTTTTCCTTATAGTCTGTGTAAATGCTTAGCTGTACATAATTAAAAATACTTCTGTATATACTTTATTTGTCACCCTGGCAAAGACTTTGAACTGCTTTCAACAGATGAAGAATGATACAGAGGAAATGTGATGACATCTTATTTGCGAGGTTGGTCAGGCAGCAGTTTGGAGGAGATCTGCTTGGTTTAAAAAATTTACATATATGTTTGTGTGTATACATATATATTTGCATATTTATATTATAAACACATACATACATATGTATGTATTTTCAATTAGCAAAAATTTACCTTCTCTCTCTTACCTCAACACACTTCCCCCTCCCCCCCAAAAAAAAAACCCCAACTTGTTTCAAACATACATAGTCAGGCAAAAGAAATGTATAGCTCATTCTGTACTCTGAATTCTTCATGCCCCTACCAGGGGGTGAATAACATATTGACATATTAATATCAATGGTAACCCTATGGACTGGTGGTTGACCATTGTACTGATCAGTTTTCTTTTTAAATTTTTTTTTATAAAGACATGGACACCATTTTGGGGGGGCAGGGCAATGAGGGTTAAGTGACTTGCCCAAGATCACACAGTTAGTAAGTGTCAAGTGTCTTAGTTTGGATTTGAGCTCAAGTCCTCTTGAATCCAGGGCTCGTGCTTTATCCACTGTGCTACCTAACTGCCCCCAGATTTCCTACGTTTTTAAAAGTTACTTTTCGTACCATATTGATCTGCTCCTACCCCAACACCTCCAGTGATACTCTCCCCTAAACCACCTCATTTACAAAAATTAAATTAAATTCCCACATAGCACAGGTTCCAAGTTGATAGGCCCTGATGGTTATTCAAAAAGTTCACCCCTTGCTCTTCAGAGTGTCAGTGCTATGCTGGTTGCAAAATCCAACCTGGACAATTACTCTCAGATTCCTATGCCTCAGTATCCTGACTCCAGAAGTCAGCATAGGCTCTCAGCCAATACCACAAGCTAAGAAGTAAATCAGTGAATAAGGTTAAAAGATGTGACAAGAAAGAGCAATAATCTCAGTGTCTTGAGTGTTTTACTTTGCTTTGCTAATCATTTATCAGTTACAGTTTTGATAGGACTGGGGTAGATAGTAAGATAATCATCCAAGTGTTCAATTCTTTAAGAAAGGAAGGAGAGGTGAGCCACTCGACTTCTGGGGAGGAACCAAGATGGCGAAGGAAAGGCAGTACTCACTGCCTTTCTCGAACTCATGACACGATCGCTCCAAAAAACATCCAAATAATGTCATAGGACAATGCCTGGAGCAGTAAAACCCACAGAAGAATGTGCCAAAATCATCTTCTAACCAAGAATGGCTTGGAAGGTCAGAAGGAGGGAGCTGCTGTGCTGAGACAGGAGTCCAGCCCAACCCCACAGTCACCTTGACACAGATCCAGTCCCAGGAAGGCCTCACCAGAGAAGGAGACACCCAGAGCCTCTGAATCAGCTGAAGCATCAGTGTAGACTGGAACTAAGCTCACAGTCTGGTGAGAGGGCTGAGCCCTGGGCAGGGTGGAGACTACAGGGGTCTTTGTTGGTGCTGAGACAGAACTTGGGTTTTTCATCCCTGCTGGGAACCATGAGGTAGGCTTGAGTAGCAGTGGCCCAGGTTGGGGAGAGGCACAGGCTAGTCAGAGCTGACAACTACAACACACAAAGCTGGCTGATTAGCAAGTTGGTCTGGGGTCATCTATGGACCAGGGAACAGGCCAGGCAGGTGAAGAACCTGATCCTCCTTAAATCATACCACCTTGGACCTTCTTTTTTTTTTTTTAATTTCACAAGATTTTGTTTATTTTTTTTTCATTTTTAATGTATAAGGTATTTTATTTTTTCCGTTACATGTATAGATAGTTCTCAACTTTTGTTTATACAAGCTTTACAATTTCAGATTTTTCTCCCTCCCTCCCCCCTCCCCTAGACAGCAGGTAATCTGATATAGGTTATGTCTATATATCTCTATACATATACATATAGATATAGATATATACACACACATATATATACACATAATAACATTAATCCTATTTCTGCATTAATCCTGTTACAAGAGAAAAAATCAGAGCAGTGATGCAAAACCTCAAAATAGAAAAAAAAAAAAACAACAGCACCCAAAACAAAAGAAATAATATTGTTCAATCAGCATCTATACTCCACAGTTCTTTCTTTCTTTTTTTTTTCTTGGATTTGGAGATCCTCTTCTATCATGAGTTCCCTGCAACTCTTATGTACCATTGCATTGGTGAGAAGAATATAGTCCATCACAGTAGGTCAACACTCAATGTTGATGATACTGTGTACAATGTTCTTCTGGTTCTGCTCATCTCACTCATCATCAGCCCACGCAAGACCCTCCAGGTTTCTCTGAACTCTTCCTGCTCATCATTTCTTACAGCACAATAGTATTCCATTGTATTCATATACCACAACTTGTCCAGCCATTCCCCAATTGATGGGCACCCCCTCAACTTCCAATTCCTTGCTGTTCCGTCAAGGAAACATTTTGTTTCTTGAGGAACAACAGGGGGGACTGTAACGATTGGAATGACGCCACCTGCTGGATACTTACTGTAGAAGAGTTCTGCCCATGAAGCAAAGGTCTTTGAGGGCAAGACCAGGCTTCAGGAAGTGACGCGGACTAGTGGGAGGAGGAAGGAAGAGACTGGCGCTCGGTCTCACTCTCTTTCCTCTGGACTCTGGCGGAGAAGGGAGCTAGAAATGTGCTCTCCCTTTAATAGATAGGAATCTAGGCCTTTTTCTCTCTCTTTACCAAATTCTTATTCTCCTTAATAAATGCTTAAAAGTCTAACTCTTGCTAAAGCTTATAATTTATTGGCGACCACTCATTAGATATTTTAGACAGTTTAGCTAGAATTTTAGCCTTAACATTGCTACCACGTAAAGAGCAGCTATAAATATTTTTGTACATGTGGGTCCCTTTCCCCCTTCCATGATTTCTTTGGGCAAAAGACCTAAAAGTGGGATTGCTGGGTCAAAGGGTATGCACAGCTTTATTGCCCTTTGGGCATAATTCCAAATTGCTCTCCAGAATGGTTGGATCAGCTCACAGCTCCACCAACAATGCATTAGTGTTCCAATTTTCCCACAGCCTCTCCAACATTTATTATCTTCCTTTTTTGTAATTTTAGCCAATCTGATACTGCAGCCTAGAAACAGTGCCCCACTCTAAGGAGCTAAAAGTCAAGTAAAATAAAGGCAAAATGAGCAGACAGAGAAAGGTGAGGACCAAGGAAGGATCAATGACAAGGAAGATCGAGGTGCACCCTCAGAGGAAGATGTCAACATCAGGGCCCCTATATCTAAAGCTTCCAAGAAAAATATGAATTGGTCTCAGGCCATAGAGGCCCTCAAAAAGAACTTTGAAGATAAAGTTAGAGAGGTAGAGGAAAAAATGGAAAGAGAAATGAGGGCGATGCAGGAAAGACATGAGAAAAAAGTCAACAGCTCGAAAAGCCAAATGGAAAAGCTCTCTGATGAAAATCATGCCTAAGAATTAGGATTGAACAAATGGAAGCTAGTGACCTTATGAGAAACCAAGACACAATAAAGCAAATCCAAATGAATTTTAAAAATAGAGGGCAATGTGAAATATCTTCTGGGAAAAACTGCCGACCTGGAAAATAGGTTCAGGAGAGATAATTTGAAAATTATTGGTCTACCTGAAAACCATGACCAAGGAAAGCACTTAGACATCATCTTCCAAGATATTCTCAGGGGAAATTGCCCTGAAATTCTAGAAGCAGAAGCTAAAATAGAAAATGAAAGAATCCACCGATCACCTCCTGAAAGAGATCCCCAAAGGAAAACTCCTAGGAATATTATAGCCAAATTCCAGAGCTCTCAGGTCAAGAAGAAAATATTGCAAGCTGCCAAAAAGAAAGAATTCAAGTACTATGGAGCCCCAGTCAGGATAGCACAAGATCTACATTAAAGGACCTAAGGGCATAGAATATGATATTCAAGAGAGCAAAGGAATTGGGATTACAACCAAGAATCACCTACCCAGCAAAACTGAGCATAATCTTTTAGAGGAAAAAATGGGATTTTAATTAAAAATGGGACTTTCAGGTATTCATGATGAAAAGACCTGAACTGAATGGCAAATTTGACTTTCAAATACAAGACCATAGAGAACCATAAAAAATAAGAGTTGGGGGACATACCTGGGTCGTGCAGTAGATGACTGTCTTGTGTCTGAGGCTGGGTTTTGGCTGGGATCCTTCTGGTTCCAGGGGTGATGCTTTGTCCACTGTGTCACCTTGCTGCCCCATGATGAAATCTTTGGGGCTGAATTGAGGGGTGAGGGGAATGCACTGGGGTAGGGGGAAGGGCAGAAGTGAAATCCTACAGGAAAGAAACAGGAAAAGGTTTGTGGAGTGGGGGAAGAGATGGGGTAGGAGCAGGGCAGTAAATGAATTTTACTCTCATCAGAAAAGGCTCGAAGGCCTCAAACTCATCAGAGTTGCCTTAAGGAGGGATTAATATACACACCCAACTAGTCCACCCACATAAAAAGAACTGATAAAAAGAGCACTTGTGGATTGTACATATATAACCTGCTTGTGGTTTTTTGGAGGGGGGAGAAAAGGGAGGAAGAAAAATTTGGAACTCTAAATCTTATGAAAATGAATGTTTGAAAACTACTCTT
Organism: Dromiciops gliroides; assembly: GCF_019393635.1. Lineage (NCBI taxonomy): Eukaryota > Metazoa > Chordata > Mammalia > Microbiotheria > Microbiotheriidae > Dromiciops > Dromiciops gliroides. The sequence continues at coordinate 207,507,676 of NC_057865.1, read as the reverse complement.
ATATGCAACTGGAAAAATAAAATAAATGTTTTTTTTAAAAAAAAGAAAAGAAATATAGTCCTGTGTAAGTGAAGAAGTGTAGCTTAATCATTATCAAGTGTGTATTGGGGCAGCTAGGTGGTGCAGTGGATAAACCACGGGCCCTGAATTCAGGAGGACCTGAGTTCAAATCTGGCCTCAGACACTTATTACTTACTAGCTGTGTGACCCTGGGCAAGTCACTTGACCCCAATTGCCTCACAAAAAAGAAAAAGAAAAGAAATGAACCCAAGTTGGAAAGCAAAAAAAAAAAAAGTGTGTATCTTAAGTATGTGACCATAATAATCATACCTATATATTAATCTTTATTTTTAAATGATGAAGAAAGCCCAGTAAAGGGCCAATTGAGATATCAAGGAAAGAACAAGGTTAAGACATCATAAAGTTAGGATATAGGGGGCAGCTAGATGGTGCAGTGGTTAAAGCATTGGCCCTGGATTCAGGAGGACCTGAGTTCAAATCTGGCCTCAGACACTTGATGCTTACTAGTTGTGTGACCGTGGGCAAGTCACTTAACCCCGATTGCTCCACAAAAAAAAAAACCAAACAAAAAAACAACCAAACAAATAAAGTTAGGATATAAAGACTTACAAAATGCAATCTTGTGCCATACATGAATCAGCTTCTAAAGAACTTTGTTGTACCATACATGAATCAAGAGTCCTACAAATAACTATGAATTTTATATCTCAGGATCTCAGACCATACTGGGTAGGCTGTAGGCCCCCCCAACTTTGTTTCTCTTAATAAAGGTTGGTTTATTTGTCTAGAAAGGTTCCCCAGTTACTTTCTTACAAAAAGAGAATTGGGCAAACGAGGTAACTGAAGCTGACAAGCCTTTTAGAATGCCTCTACAGCCAAAGAAGTTCCTTAGCTGACTACAACATGTTATATAACATCTACATATACTTCCCACTTTTTCCAAGTCTTTCCTCACACATCAAAATCTGTGTATATATGCCAGACCTCCATTAAAAATAGAACTCAATAGCCTAGTGCTTAATAAACCAAAAAATGTAAATTACTTAGGAAAGTATACCCTATTTAATAAGAACTACTTAGCTAGAAAACAATTTAGAAATTAGACTTAGATCATATCACAACAAAATTAGAAAAGAAACAGATAATATATCTTTCACTGCTATGGGTAGGAGATGAATTCTTAACCAAATAAAAGATAGAATCAGTTACAAAATAGAAAGTTTTGGTAAAATAAAACTGAAGTTGTTGCACAAACATAATATAATCTAAGATAAGTAGGGATGAGAGCAGGGGAAAATATTTTTATCAAGCTTCTCTGATATCTCCATCTACATAGCTCTGAAATACAAAGTAGGGGAAAACTGAATTCATCCCCTGAAGGCTCAGTATGATAAATTAATAAACAAACAAAAACCACATGTTTATGATGCCCAAGATGCAAACTCAGAAGAGAATACCTCAAAAACACCTATAACTGAAACCTCAAGATCAGTTACCCACAGGATCAATTAGAATTCCCAGAAGAAATGAGACAATAACTTTAAGAAATTTTCAAGTATTATGAATAAAAAGAGAAGAATTAGAAAATAAATAAAAGTCATGAAGAACAGACTTGGGAAAAATTAATTTGTTACAAGACATAAAAAACCTCACTCTATTCACAGACTCCCTAAAATTCAGAGTTTCAGTTCAAAGAAAAAATAATGTAAGAAGTCAGAAACAAAGAATTCAAAGTCAGTATCATACAAATGTTATCAGCTATGACTATAGGAGCTTTATAAAATAGTCTAGAAAATGGAATGTAATTTCACAAGATAACAGATACAGCCATAGAATTAAGAACAACTTACCCAGTAAAACTTATTATAAACTATATGGAGGGTAGGAGTGGGGGGAGTGACCTTTCATGAGATAGAGGACTTTGAAACATTCCTGTTGAATGGGGTGGTTCCACGATGGCAGAGGAGAGGCTGTGACTCCCACAAGCTCCTGACTAACCCATCCACTCACTCCCAAATAATGTCATTTAAAAAACAAACAAACAAAAAAACCAGAGCAGCCTAACTCACAGAAGAACAGAGTGAGACTATTTTCTAGCCAAAGACGGCAATTGGGGTCACCTGCTGATCAGGCTGAGAGAGGAGCTCAGTGCATGACTCAGACCCAGCCTGGAACAGACCTTGCCTCCAGCGCCTCAGAGTCTTTGGCACCAGCAGCTTCTTCTGAGGCTTGACTCATAGACTGGTGAAGGGGTTTGGTGGTTGGCCAGGGTGAAGTGGTTGCAGTTTCTACTGAAGTTGGGGCAAAGTGCCCAGGTTCTGATCCAGCAGGCTGATTCAAGTGGCAGAGGCCCAGTGGGAGAGGGGCACAGGCTCTCCAAACTTCTGTCCATAAAGAATCATATTTCAATCAGACATCTGCTTCTGGGTTGAAATGCATAGACAAAAAAAAACAGTGGACAATAGACAGGGTCCATCCAGGTCGGTACTTTATCCACTGCACCACCCAGCTGCCCTTCAACTAACAATCTACTGCTAGCATAGTGCCTGACATGTAGTAGATGTTTAATAAATTCTTGTTGAATGACTGATTTCAGATATTTTTCTTAGGAATTATCAGTTTTTCAGAAACTTTCAATATTAACAGTCAAGGAAGCAGGGCAGCTTTATCTGCCATAGCAAGAAGGAAACAGCTGCTTCCAGTATCCCTAATGAGAACAGCCTTTGAGATCTCAAACCTCTATGTTGGTGTTTCTAAATTAGCCTCTTGTTCTGCAGTTGCAGAAATAATTGACTCGACAGGTAATACCTTTTCATGAAAGAACTTACTATATAAAGCCACTTTGGGTCCTGGGGTTCTTGGGTAACTTTCCATGTGTTGTGTACTTCTGTGATATGTATGTGACCCTAAATAAAGTTTGTATGTCTGGTTATGTTACCAGGTGCCTGACATCTTGAGATCAAAGAATGCTAAAAGGTTGGATGAGATCAGAGACACTTTGTGCTTGTTAACATTCCCTAAGGCCTTCTCTCTTTTATGATGTACCTTCCATAAAAGCTGCCTGACCCTCACATTTAACAATCAGCATCACAACTGAAGGAAATTGTCTTAAGTTTGATATTTTTCACACCAGTGTTTTAAACTTTCTGGAGGGATTTTTGAATCCCTATCCATGGGGATTTTCCCATGAAAACGGTTTTTTGTTTTTTTGTTTTTGGGGTTTTTTTTTAGTGAGGTAATTGGGGTTAAGTGACTTGCCCAGGGTCACACAGCTAGTAAGTGTTAAATGTCTGAGGCCGGATTTGAACTCAGGTACTCCTGACTCCAGGGCTGGTGCTCTATCCACTTCGCCATCTAGCTGCCCCACATTAAAACTGTTATTGATAATTTATTTTCTAAAATAAAGCTTATAGCAAGTTGTGAAATTCAAGATCTTCAAATGATTTTCTAGACATTAATATTGATTTATGTTGCTTAAATTAAATAAGTACAAATTTAAAAGGCTAGAGGATGAAAAAATTTATTACCCGAAATTATGTTTATGATTCTTTAATAATATTAAAATAACAATATCATTTATTAACATAAACCCCCATTATCTCACTAACTGCATTAACATATTACTAAATAAATTCTATGACTGCACACTACAACAGATGTTATTTTCCCTTGCCTTGAAATATTTTAGGAATATTTTGAAAGGAAAAAGCTAAAATCAAAGAAGTTTCTGGGAGTTTTATCACCTTCTAAAAATTCTTCAGTCAGTTTAGATCTTCTCAATTTGTATATGGTAAACCAGATCTCTACCAAGAAGGGAGAACCTGGTGAGTATATAGTTGGGCTTCATTCTGAAGACCATATAGTATCTATAGTTTTAGGATTTAAGAGGCAATGGCTAACATATGTAAATTCATCCAAAATCTTGTATTTCTTATTAGGTTTGTTTGTTTTTTTTAAGCAAGGCAATTGGGGTTAAGTGACTTGCCCAGGGTCACACAGCTAGTAAGTGTTAAGTGTCTGAGGCCGAATTTGAACTCAGGTACTCCTGACTCCAGGGCTGGTGCTCTATCCATTGCGCCACCTAGCTGCCCCTTGCTTATTAGTTTTTACTTTAAAGCATATGTATATATGTCTGAGTAAATATATTTCTATCTATCTATATCTGTGGGGATATATATTAGGGGATATAAATATCTTTTTACCAGTTCTTACTAGATTCCTAGAGAAGTTGTTTTGCATTAGCTTTAAATATTTGGGGAAAAGTAAAGGTTTTCCTGAATCATTTTATTTTTAGCTCATTCATTCCACAGATCTTTAAATATTCTTAAGGAGTAAACTTAAATTTGTTATAAGGAATTTTTACTAAAACTGGCAATACTTTTGGGGTTTTTGTAGTGGCAAAAATAATAATTAACTGAAAAATTAAAAATTATTGTAATAACAATATTCTAATTGCCTTTAAAGTAGGCATTGTGATATGCCAAAGAAATAATTTTCATTGGCATTGTTAGGAACAGATAAACTGAGGCATGACTCTTGGCCTGGTGCAAAGAAGGAAGACCATTTTATTATGATCTTGCAAGAAAGGGCACACACTCTAGAAGAGTGGTGTACTTTGCCACAGCAAACTTCTCTTTTTATCCTAGATCTAATGCAAAGTCTCTCCCCCATCCGGATCCACATTCTTTGCAACATTTCTGAACATGTAGACCGCCCCCCTCCTAGATGCGGGGCTACCACTGCCCCCACCCCGTGAGATAACCAAATCCTGAGATTTTACGATTCTTTGTTATCTAACTTCAGAAAACCTCTGCTAACTCAGCAGGGAAAGGAAGGAATGGTGGAGATGGGGGAGAAGAAGCCCCCAGGACTTGAATAACGTATCCTGCCTACTGAGGAGGACACGTTATTCCTCTCTGCGTTAAGTACAGAGTAAATTAAGTTTGCATTCATCATCCTTCTACCTTCTACTTGTGTCCCTTGGCCTTCCAACCTGGTATGCCCTTTATATTTTCTCATGCTACCTTCTGAGTAGTCAAAGGTTCCCATTTTTGTATCTGGTCTGCCCTTCTTCACTGTAGCCCATGCTAAGAAAGTATTCACTACTCCAATCTTCAATCATTAGTAAGCATTCTGTCAGGGTATTATCTCAGTTTTAAGAAGAAACTGTTCTGATCATATGAATAATTTAATCATACTGAGGTAGAAGTGGTTGATCAGTTTAATCCCTTCAGTGAATATTTACATTGTAAAAAGAATCTCTAGTTGGTGCCCTATCCTGCCAGGGTATTGTTCTTTTCCTGATAAACAGGATTTCTTGACTGGGCATTTAACTTCTCAGGAGTTGCCAATACCTGTTCCAGATTATTTTTTTAAAGTTTGGAAAAATAATTTGTCCCATATTCTTGAGTATCATGGGATGGATTCTATAACATTTTCACCTTTTGTTTTACTATTTTCCTGTCTAGCTTCTTTCCCAGAAAGGAAATATTGTAGGTAGATATTGTGTTAAGTTTAGAGGTCTCTAATAACTTTATATACTTAAACACAATTAAATTAGCAATAGCAACAGATTTTGACAAATGTTATTAATTCCTGGTTCATCTTTTGAGGCTTCTTTAATTCCTCAAACCTTTCAAGACTCTCAGTTTTGTATATTTTGCAGGGTAATGCATATATATGCATATATCACACACATGCATGTGTATATGTGTGTTTAAATATATATGACAGAATGAAACCTACATGGGAAAGGAGGGTCATATCCATGTGTGTTGCAAGAGGGGAGGGAGGATGGTAGGCATAAAGGGTACTGCCTTGGGATTGAACCGCACCTTCTTTAAAGGCATGGGAGTGTGTATGTATGTATAATGTATTTGTGTGTAGATATGTAGATATATACATACTATATATGAAGAAAACTGTATACTTTCCATTTTAGCTAGTATGTGTGAGATGCACTTTATTAGTTACATAAGCATTGCTGTTTAGAGAGAAATCCAAATGGGCAGTATCTTCATGCTTATTGAAAATTTCTCTGATACAAGCCATGTCCACTTACATTTTTATAGTAATAAACAATATATAGTAAAATAAACAAAATATAGTAAACAAACTTCCAGAAAAATAAAATGAAGATAAAAAATTTAGGTTAGGGCTTTTGATTTACCAAATAGAACTATAGAAATGTTAATATTGGGCACATCTATGGGCAAAAATCTTGCCAAAACCAGTTACTTGCACATAGTAGGCAATTAATAAATGCTTGTTGAATTGAATTTAATGTGTGCAAAATAAAAGGTTAGTAAAGATGCATTGTTTCATATTATTAAAATTCTGAACTTTTTCATTACAGCTACTGTGAGAAATCCAACATTTGTGAATGTAAGTAGGAACACAAAAATACCCATAAGAAGGCACAAATTAGAATTTTCAATGCCTTCTCATTATAAAGCATCTAACCTCTGGCTTGATGACAAGGAAAAAAGGTAATTAAAACTGGATATTGTACTGAAAGTTGTTGATTTTTTTTAATTTAGAAGCTTTAAATTGATTCCTATTAGCTGTCAGTATATCTGATTATATATTCAATAGTGGGATATAGTGTTACTCTGTTATTCTCATTCCTACCATTCTTCAACTCTCAACAATACTAGTTTGCTTTTGTAAAACACTGGTTTGGGGTTTTTTTTTTTTTTTTGGCTCTAGAATTTGTCAAGTGACAAAGCCTATAAAGCTCTCTTTATCTACACTTTAAAACTTTGGGATTAACTAGATTTTGTGCAATCACTTAACCCTTCTGGGTTTGTTTCTTTGTCTTAAAATAGTTTCTTTGAGTCAGTGATTCCTAATTTGGTAAAAATTTTGGAAAGAGCCCTGGATTTAGAGTCAAAGGATCAAGGCTTTTCTAGTATGTGATTCTTGCTATCTCAGGGAACTTGGGCAAAGTTATTTCCCTTTGACCAAAGGGTCCTCAGCTTCCTCATTTTCAATGAAAAGGTTGAACCTTCAAAGTCATTTTCAGCCTTAAATCCTATGATTCTATGAATCCATGATTCCAGCATCCAGCTTCCTAGAAACCAGAGCTATATGCAAAATCTTTCTAATGCAGTGCAATAAATTAAATTATAAGTAGACGAAACTACTAATTACCCTCTCTCTTTTAACCTAAATCCTTGAATGACTAAATTGTCTTTCTTGATCAGGCCATCCAGTAATAATTAACAGTCCCTAGTTGACCTGATTACTGATTGGCAGCCTAGACTATTGGTGACAGGAGATGTAGGAATGCTGAGAGATGGTATTATTTCTTTATTTGTCTTCATTAATCCCCTTAATTAATAAAATACAAAGAGATAGTGCTTGGAGGGAGCCTAGGTGTCACAGAATTTCTATTAAGTTCTTAGGATATTACTTTGTATTTCCCTGTTGTGGTTGTGGGGGGTTGGGCATCTGAAAATGGTTCATTACTCTAAAATGCTTCAGTGTTATCTATAATCTTAACATTTAAAAAGTTTGAGAGATATAATTTCTGAGTAATTTAATGCTTTTATTAATAATGCCAGCATTTTTAATAAAAGGCTAGTGGCACTCTCAAATGCCAAAGGCCCTCATGGCCTTGGAGACGAGATGTTCTTGAGGGTGGCAATTAACTCTGATTGGTTAACAATTAATGAGAGGTGGACTTTACAAAGAAAAGTGACCTCACTCTAGTGAGGGGCTGAGAGTGACATCTTTTAACTTTTGGCCAGAGAGATTATCCTTATACCCAGACCACTCCCAGCCTTGGACAAAGAATCTATATCCTCAACTTAAGCCTGAGCTAGATCTTCCTCAGCTCTGTCCTTGAGAAATTGGACAAGGAGATAGGACAAAAAAAAGTTTCTCTCACTACTCGGTTCAGTTAATATGTTTAAAAATTAGGAGATGATATATCATAGAGCTTGAACATTTTAGGAATACTCTTTTTGATTTTATAAGTTCCCACAGTCTTATGTATAACAGTATACATTTCACATATATTACAGAGATAAAATAAATTGTATTGAAGTCAAGTTTGTGTTTGTAACATAAATTTTTCTTGTAAATTTTTAGTAGTAGATATCGTCAAAGTATATATATGAAGAAAGAATATGGCTCAGTTGAGGTGAGGTTGTTTTAAAAATAATTGGAAGAACATTTTTAAACTAACAAAACCTACATTTAAAGATGGAGGATTTATTTATTAATATCACTTTTGGATTCATATGTTAGTGGTACATGTTATATGGGATTGACTTGCATGACCTTTGATTTTAGTTCTGTTGTAATAAAGCTCAGAAGGTCCCTTTACTTATTGATAGCTAATTTGGTTTCATACTATTAATGAGCAATCCAGATGTGAAAACATACTGACCAGATCGCTTTATGTTATATCAAATTATGGTGTACACTGTTCATATTCCTCTCAGACTTTCTTTTTCCCTGTAATATGAAATCTTAAGTGCATATGATAGTTTATTGTGCTGATTAACATCAGCCCATAGAAAACAATCCCCCAACATGTCTTTTGAGACATTATTTTTAAACCGGTCCTCTATGTGGTAAGGCAGGCACTATGTAGGCACTAAATAAAAGCCTATTGACTTGTTGATCTGGCTCATGGTAGTCTAATGACCATGGTGGCTTCGCCTTGAGAATAAGCTGGTGCAATGATTTATATTTAAGGCTAATAGGGGGTTTATGGCCCAATATATATATGAAATACACTTAATAGAGGTCTTATGGCATATATGGCAATGATGATGCTTGGTCATCAAGGTCATTGTCCTTGACACCTCCCGAGTCCTTTCCTCTTAGGTCTACCTCTGACAGAATTTAAAACCCTGGCATTTAGAGGTCAGAATCCTGGCTTCCTTTTCATTTGAATTACAATCAGGGTTCATCAAACTAAGATCCCTTGTATTAGGGGATATGGTTAGAGAGGTGATTATCTAATGATTAAGTCATTAAAAGCATATCACAAAATCACATAATTGATAGAGATTCCTAAATAAACTATAATTCCTTATGATTAATCACAACTACTCTCATTCCTTAATGTTCTTGATGTTTAAGAATTTCCTTGTGGTATTTTTTTACTTACAGCACATGACCTTTTATTTAATGGGTTTGTTTTCCACAATTATTAATTTTATAGTAATTAAAATGTATTTTTTCTTATAGTTGTCAGGAGTCATGGATTCATATGTTAGACCAGAAAATCAATTTAAAAATATAGAAAACAACAATTTTCTCTCTTTTTCAACTTCATGGACTTCAAATACTGAATATTGTCTAAAACAAAATTTTAGTGCCAGTGTGATACCCAGTCCTTGGAAATTTGCATGTAAAGAAAAGCAGATTGAACAGGTAATCTCAAACTTAAATTTTTCACAAACATTTCATCCCATTAGATTTTTGTAAAATATATTTCAATTTTTGTTTTGATAGACATTAAGAAAATATTTTAGTCTCTGAATTTCCAAAAAATTTGGACCACATTAAATTACTCGCTTTTAGTTTTTTTTAATTCTAACATTTAGTTTTTATGTTTCCTTCTAATTTTGTTCTAGCTTCTTGTGTGTATGTGTCTCTTTGCTTTTTATATGTGTTTTTTATAAACTGTATAGATTGTAGTTGTTTTTTTTTTAGTTGTTTGTCACTCATTGTTTTCCACTATTCATGCCTGTAAAGCTGCTTCCCTGCCTCGCCCCCCCCCTCCCTCCCAGAACTTTGTCCTTTTTCTTTTCTTTTCTTTTTTTTTAGGGGCAATGAGGGTTAAGTGACTTTGCCCAGGGTCACACAGCTAGTAAGTGTTCATGAAGTGTCTGAGGCCGGATTTGAACTTCTGAATCCAGGGTCGGTGCTTAATCCACTGCACCACCTAGCTGCCCCCTGTCCTTTTTCTGAGAAAACTTCAGTCTGCTTTAAAGCAACCCTGTTCCCACTGGCTCTCTTTCCCTCACCCTAAACCCCACTCCTGATGGTTACTCCTCATAATTTTAGAGTTTGGATCGTCACTTCCTTTTCCTAGTTTTAGAGTTTTACTTAGTTTATTGATTCCTTTTTCTTTCTTCCTGCTATTTAGTTATCTGATTCTTCCCGGCTTTTTTCACTAATGATTCAGCTTCAATGTACAGGGCATGCCACTTTGGGTTGTATCTTAAGATCCATTGTTTTTCAGAACATATTATTTCATTGCCTTTAGAGTGTTATGGGCCCAGAGCACCCCAGAAGCTCTCTGGAGTACATCAAGGAACCTTATCCTTGAGAAGTTAAAGCAAAGGACAGACACACCTAAAGAGATCAGTGGAACCAGATCAGACTGAGCTAGCTTCAGGACCTCCACCCTTCATTCTAGTCTCCCTCAACCCTGGGGAGATAAGATTAGGTGTGGCTGCTTCCATTGTGTTCTGAGGAGATGGCTTGAGAGATCTGCAGCCACCCCTCACCCAACTCCTCCAGCTACCACCAGTGGGGGATGGTCCTCCCTCACTAAGGGCACTTTCCACAGTCACCTCCATCAGTCCTCTCTATAAAAGTACCTGCCTGTCTCCTGCTCTAGGAGATTGGTATCTCAGAGCCACGCTCTGTGTGATGCCTTTCTCCCCATGAGAAGAAGTCCAATGATTTCTCTCTTGGCTTTACTTCCCTTGCCCCAAATAAACTACTATCTTATTCTATTGGTTTTGTATGCAAGAGGGTGTAATTCTTTAAAGAGAAATTCTTATGGGCCCCAAACCCCTACTCCAATCCCAAACCCCCTAACCCCTATCCTGAACCCCCTACCCCATTTTCCCCACAACAAGAGTTTCTGGTCAGGGCAAAATATTCTTATGTTATTGGGATTTCCTATATGTTAGACATTCTTTCTCTTGATGATCCCTTCTAAAATTTGTCATTTGTCATTAGAATTTTAAAATGTAATGTAACTAATGCTCTTGCCCCAGTTCCATCTATTCCAGAACCCACGGCAACAGAAGAAACGCAGAGTTGGCTCACATCCCCTAAAAAGTCTCATGGTGGACAAATATCCTATGAGCAGGCTGACTCAATCTCTCCCTATCCCCATACCCCCATACTCAGCAGTTCTTTGGCTGAAAACAATAATTCCAATCAGAACTTTCTCTTTTTTCCCCTCTCTATTTATTTTTGTTGCATTTTAAGTTCCAAACTAGCTGGAAGAGTGAGATGGAGGAAGGGGGAGGAGGTGGGAATTCTTGAACTGTCCTAGCAACAGACCTGAGGAAGGAGGAGTTTGCTTGAGAAGAAATGGCTCTGGGTTACGGCCCTTTCCCTCCAACCCCAGACCCCAATTGCTCCCATCTGTGTTTGGGGAAAGAGAGTTGATCCACTCTCACATCCAAGATGCCCAGAGGTAGGTCAGCTCTGCAGAAGGGGAGGGGCCCAAGAAGAGATCAACTAGATTGTCTAAACCAGTCCTTGCAAAGGTTGAACCTAAGCCTAAAAAGACAGATGGGAAGGATAAATCTGAGGACAAAAAAGTTCATACAGAAGAAAAAAAAAAGCAAAAGGAAAACATGCAGAAACTATTAACCCCAAAGAGAATAAAGATGACTTGCCTGCAGAAAATGGAGAAACTAAAAATGAAGAGGTTCCAGTCTCTGATTCAGCAGGAGAGAAAGAAATGAAATCTGAATAATATCTTATACCAAGTCTTTTGACAGTTGTCCCTGGTTTTTACCAACTATTTTGTAAATGCTAGTGTTTTTTTTAGCAGCTCTAGAAATACATTTTTAAGGAGGAAATTCCATCTCATCACATTTGGGGGGGGGGGTTAAGTGACTTGCCCAGAGTCACACAGCTAGTGTCAAGCATCTGAGGTAACATTTGAACTCAGGTCCTCCTGAATCCAGGGCCAGTGTTTTATCTACTGCGCCACCTAGCTGCCCCCACATTAATTTTTAAAAACATCTAGATAAGTGTAAGCCAATCTAAAGTGGCTTTATTTAGAGTCCTATTTTATTTATTTGTTTGTTTATTTGTTTATTTATCTGGTTTTTTTTTAAGGCAATTGGGGTTAAGTGACTTGCCCATGGTCACACAGCTAGTAAGTGTTAAGTGTCTGAGGCTAGATTTGAACTCAGGTCCTCCTGACTCCAGGGCTAGTGCTCTATCCACTGCATCACCTAGCTGCCCTAGAGTCCTATTTAAAGAGATGAAATCATGTGCTGGTTGTCTGTTTGGGTTTTTTTGTTTGTTTTAATACAATCAGAAATTAATAGAATGTTGATTAAGAAGTGTCGCATGTCTTGTTGCATAGGATTAACACTCCATAGGCAGGTTTTACATCATACTATGGAGTTGTGACCATGAATTTTAAAGATCTTATCTTAATTAATCTCTATCCATTTTGTCTTTTAGTACAATTGTTTTCTAAATAAAACTGCCCTCTAAAAAAAAAAGAAAGAAAGAAAAACAAACAAAACCCCCAAAAAACAAACTGCCCCCTGGTGTTGGATCTCCCTTTCAAAAAATAAAATTCCAAACTTTTTTTTCCTTCCCTCTTTCCCCACCCTGCACTAGAGAAGGCCACCATTTGACACAGATTTATAAATATATGTAAAACCATACTATGCATACATCTATTTATTAGTTCTTTCTCTGGAGGTATACAAGCATCTTCCTTTATGGGCCCTATATAGTTGATTTCAGTATTTATAATACTCCCAATAATTTGGCTGTTCACAATTATTCTTCAAATAATATTGCTGTTACTTGTAAAACCGAGGTAAACCTCTCTTAAATGGAATTTAGAGCTCTCATTCCCCAAAGGGGAGACTGGAGGACACAAAGGCCAGTTCTTCAGGTAACAGAGAGGCTAGTTCTTGAGATTTAAATCTCCTTCCTAAAAGGGAAGGAAAACCAAAGAAAGACGGTGCCTGTAAAACTAAAAAGAAAAGTTTTATTAAGCAGGGAAGAAAATCTAGCATGATCATGGGTGCTATTCAGCCTATTGTCAGATAGGACAATATGCAATAGATTGCAAGGGTTTTTATACAGTTTAAACAAATGCAAGCAAGAAATCTGGAAGAAAGATGGGCCCACTCCCAAAGGGTGGGGAAGTGTATGATAAATTCCAGGGGTGCATGATGTGGCCACAATCTGAAGGCATTCTTGGTCATAGGCAATTCAATTCAAGGCTTGATTATGCAGATTTCTTTGAAAAGCAAAGGATTGTTCCAACTTTAGAGCTGAAGAGCTGAAGATAAGGTCTATATCCACAGTCACATAGCCTGCAGTTTTTAATGCCCATCTTTGATGCATATCCTGCAGTGAGATAAGTCTGGTTGATTTTATGGTTACTGATTCCCTGCATTTCCAGCCAGGTTTATTTTTGGTCATTCCAAGGGCAAAGGATTGTTAGTGAATACAGTTGTTCTGGTTACCTGGATAACTGGGGGGCTTAAGCAAATCAACATACCCATTTTCACAATAAAAAACATTCTCTTGGTTCTGGTCACTTTTCATTTCATGCATAGCTTTCCATGTTTTTCTAAAATCAAGCAGATCATTTCACACAGCACAGTAGTATTCTGTCCCAATCACGTAACACAACTTGTTTAGCCATTCCCTAATTGATGGGCATCCCCACAATTTCCAATTCTTTGCCACTACAAAGAGAGCTGCTATTTTAGAACATATACGTTCTTTTCCTTTTTTCCTGATCACCTTAGGAAATAGATCTAATAGTGGTATTGCTGGGTAAAAGGTTTTATAACTATAACTGTTTGGGCATAATTCCTGATTGCTCTCCAAAATGGTTGAATCACTTCACAGTTCCACCAACAGTGTATATTAATACACTTTCTCCACATCCCCTCCAACATTTGTCATTTTCCATTTCTATCACTTTAGCCAATCTGATAGGTGTGAGGTGATATCTCAAAGTTGTTTTAATTTGCATTTCTCTAATCAGTGATTTAGAGCATTTTTATATGATTTCTTCTTTGGTAAACTGCCTATTCCTATCCTTTGACCATTTATCAATTGAGGAATGGCTCATATTCTTATAAATTTGATAAAGCTCTATATGTTTGAAATATGAGACCTTTATCTGAGAAACTATAAAACTTTCCCAATTTTCTGCTTTCTTTGTAATTTTGCCTATATTCATTTTATTTGTACAAAACCTTTTTAATCATTATTGATTAGAGAAAAGCAAATTAAAACAACTTTGAGATATCATCTCACATCTATTAGATTGGCTAAAATGTGTAACGATTGGAATGACGCCACCTGCTGGATACTTACTGTAGAAGAGTTCTGCCCATGAAGCAAAGGTCTTTGAGGGCAAGACCAGGCTTCAGGAAGTGACGCGGACTAGTGGGAGGAGGAAGGAAGAGACTGGCGCTCGGTCTCACTCTCTTTCCTCTGGACTCTGGCGGAGAAGGGAGCTAGAAATGTGCTCTCCCTTTAATAGATAGGAATCTAGGCCTTTTTCTCTCTCTTTACCAAATTCTTATTCTCCTTAATAAATGCTTAAAAGTCTAACTCTTGCTAAAGCTTATAATTTATTGGCAACCACTCATTAGATATTTTAGACAGTTTAGCTAGAATTTTAGCCTTAACAAATGATAAATGTTGGAGGGGATGTGGAAAATAATTTTTTTCATCAGCTGAAGCATAATAAATTCTACTCAAGTTCTTTATTTTTATTCTGTATATAACCTTCATTTTAAAATGTCTTTCTTGTAGACAATATATTGTCAGATTCTGGTTTTTAATCCACTCTGCTGTTTCCATTTTATTGGCGATTTTATTCCATTCACATTTAAAGTTATAATTATTAGTTGTGCATTTGCCTCCATCCTATCTTTCTCTCCTTTTTACTCTATCCCTACTTAAATAGCTGTTTGACTTCTAACCGCTGCCTCCCTAATTTGCAAATCCCTCCATTATCCTGTTCCCTTACCCTCCTATTCTTTAAACTACCACCCCTCACTTATCATTTTCCCCATTTAGATTCCTTCCCTTAGCCTCTCCCCTTACCCTTCTATATCTGGATCTTCACACCCTTCTAAGAATCCCTCAATTATCTTATGCCTTTGCCCTCCTATTTCTCTGTAAGTTTATTGACAGTTCTTTTTGGGGTGAGGCAATTGGGGTCAAGTGACTTGCCCAGGGTCACACAGCTAGTAAGTGTTAAGTGTCTGAGGCTGGATTTGAACTCAGGTTCTCCTGAATCCAGGGCCAGTGCTCTATCCACTGCACCACTTAGCTGTCCCTATTTCTCTGTAAGTTAAGAAGGCTTTGATACCCTTTTACATGTATTTGTTATATCCTCTTTAAGCCTGTTCTGATGAGAATAAGATTCTAGCACTACTGGCCTCTAATTCCTGCCACTACTGTAGGAGTTTTATTCATGCCTCATTTGTATGATATAATTGCTCCATTTTACCTTTCCCTAACCAATTTTATTTTTTAGGATCATCCCATCATACTCAACTCATGCTCTTTTACACTATCCAAGTAATAATAACATTCTTAAGAGTTATAGATAATAATTTCCTCTATAAGAAGTAAATATTTTGACCCTATTAAGTCCTTTATAATTGTTTTGTTTTTGTTTTTTTAAGTGAGGCAATTGGGGTTAAGTGACTTGCCCAGGGTCACACAGCTAGTAAGTGTCAAGGGTCTGAGGCCGGATTTGAACTCAGGTACTCCTGACTCCAGGGCCAGTCGGTGCTCTATCCACTGCGCCACCTAGCTGCCCCCTATAATTGGTTTTTAATGTTTACCTTCTTATATTTTTCCTGGCTTTAGTAGGTCCAATTTTCCATTTAGTTCTAGGCTTTTCTTCACAAATACCTTAAAGTACTTCAGTTCATTAAATGTCTATTTTTTCCATTCAGGTTAAGTTATTCTTGGTTGCAAGCCCAGCTCCTTTGCTGTGTAATATATTGTTCTATGACCTTTGGTCTTTTAAATGTAGAAGCTGCTAAATCCTGTGTTATCCTGCCTATAGCTCCACAGTTTTGAAGCTCCCAGGTTAAAGAAAAACTACTTTAAGCAAGTAGAATATAATAATTCTTATATTGTCTCCCATTAATCTGTTTTCCAGGTCAGTTGTTTGTCTAATGAGACATTTCACATTTTCTTCTGTTTTCATTGTTTTGATTTTGATTTATTATTTCTTGGCGTCTTATGAAATTATTAGTTTCTGTTGCCCAACTCTAATTTTTAAGGAGTTATTTTCTTCCATAAGTTTTTGGATCTCTTTTTCCCAACTGATAGAATTTCTTTTCATAATTTTCTTGATTTTCCTAATTACTATTATTTTTTCCTAATTGTTTTTTTCCCTCGGCTTCTCTTACTTGATTTTAAAAGTCCTTTTTATGCTGTTGGAAAAAGTCTTTTGGGGCTTTTGACCATTTTGTTGGTTTTTTTTTTCCTTTGAGATAGAAGTAGCTTTTTTAAAGTAATATTTTATTTTTTCTAATAACATATAAAGACACATTCTAACTTTCATTTAAAAATTTTGAGTTTCAAATTTTCTCCCTTCCTTCCTCACATTCCTCCCTCCCTAAAACAGTAAGCAATTTGATATGTTTTGTATGTGACATCATGTTAGTCATGTTATGAAAGAAGAAACAGACCAAAAGAAAGAAAATGAAAAAAATAAAGAACATGAAAATAGTATTCTTCTATCTGCAGTGAGATTCTATCAGTTCTTTCTCTGGGTGTGAATAGTATTTTTTCTCATGAGACATTTCAAATTCTCATGGATTGTTTTATTGTCGAGAATAGCTAAGTCATTCACAATTCTTCATTGAACAGTATGCTGTCACTATGTACAATGGTCTCTCGGTTCTGTTCACTTTACATCAGTTCATGTAAATCTTTCCAGCTTTTTCTGAAATCCACGTAATCATTTCTTATACCACAAAACCATCACATTATACCATTACATTCATATATCACAACCTGTTCAGCCATTCTCCAGTTCTTTCTAATTGTTTGACACCACAAAAAAAGGTGCTATAAATATTTGTGTATAAGTAGGTCCTTCCACACACACCGCGCCCCCCCACCCCCCACCCCCAATAGATTCCATAGTGTTGTTTTTTTCTGGATTTGGAGAGCATTTTCCATCATGAGTCCTTTGGAACTATCTTGGACCATTGCATTGCTGAGAAGAGTCAAGTCTATCACAGTTGATCAACACATAATGTTGTTGATACTGTGTTTATTTTCCTTTTCTGTAATACTAGCCAACCTGATAGGTATGAGGTAGTACCTCAAAGTTGTTTTAATTTGCATTTCTTTAATCAAGAGTGATTTAGAGAATTCTTTCATATAACTAGATAGCTTTGATTTCTTCATCTGAAAACTGTCTGTTTTTGATCATTTATCAATTTGACAGTTCTCTCTATATATTAGAAATGTAGCCTTTATTAGAGACATTTGCTATAAAAAGTTTTTTAGCTTTCTGCTTGCCTTCTAATCTCACTTGCATTGCTTTTTTTGTGTAAAACCTTTTTAATTTCTGATGGTTTTGTTATTGATATGATCATTAAGGTGATAGTTTTTTCCCTTTTTTATTTTAAACATTTTTATTTAAAGTTTTGAGTTCCCCTCCTCCCTCCCCGATGCAGTCACATACATGTGTAATTATGTAAAAATTTCCATTTTGTATAATGTGAGAAAAAATTATTAATAATGAATTTCTAAGAAAAATCCCAGAAACCAGCCTGGGATGAGCTTTCAGCTAAACAAATGAAATGAAGATTTTTCCTTCTGATTAGCTAGAGGAAGAAGCACACCTAGATGGTTGGAATTTGATCTTTAGACCACCTCCCAGGTCATGTCAATCAATGAAGCTGAATGATGCTAACCAATTAACTTAGATCAATGTACCAAAAAGAGGATAACAATCCCTGGGCACATGACTATCCCTCTCTTGTCTCTTGGCTCTTCTTCCTGGGACTCTTTTATTCTCCACGATGGGCATGTAATTGTTTAGCCCCATAAGCCTGTGACTGATAGGAAAGTCAGAGAGACAAGTGGTCAATATTTTATTATTATGTGATATTAGTTAATAATAAGTGCTTATTGCCAAACTGGTGCAATAGCCATTAATTTATAAGTAGCAATATTTTAGAAACCCCAGCCTCATCCCCAATATTTTAAATAACTCAATAAGAAGACCTGAATAATAGAGAAAAAAAGTGAAAAATAGCATTCATCAGTCTGTATTCAATCAATATCAGTTCTTTCTCTGGAGGTAGATAGTAAGCTTTATCATGCATTATTCCTTTAGGATTGTCTTAGATCATTGTATTGCTAAGAATAGCTAAGTCATTCACAGTTCTTCATTGAACAGTATTACTGTTAATGTGTACAACATTCTTGTGGTTCTGTTCACTATGCATCAGTTCATATAAATTTTTTTCAGGTTTTTCTGAAATCATTCTGCTTGTTATAGCACAATAATATTCCATTACAATCATATACCACAAATATTGATGGTTTTCCTAATATTGAACCAGCCCTGAACTCCTGGTATAAATCTTATCTGGTCACAATGTATTATCCCTATGATATATTGCTGTGATCTCCTGACAGCATATTTGCCTTTCTAAATTTGATTGTGAAATGTTTTATGCCCTAATACATGGTCAACTTTTGTTGTAGGTGCCATGTACTACTGAGAAAAAGGTATATTCCTTTCTATCTGCATTCAGTTTGTTTCAGAGACCTATCATATCTAATTTTTCTAACATTCCATTTATCTCCTTAACTTCTTTCTTGTTTATTTTGTGGTTAGATTTATCCAGTTCTGAGAGGAGAAAGTTGAGGTCCCTCACTAGTATAGTTTTACTGTCTATTTCCTCCTGTAACTCATTCAACTTTTACTTTAAAAATGTGGATGCTATACCATTTAGTACATATATTAATATATAGTACATATCAATATATAATTAAGGTTACTTCATTTTCTGTAATACCTTTTAGGATGATGTTGTTTCCTTCCATATCTCTTTTAATTAGATCTATTTTTACTTTTGCTTTGCTTGAGATCATGATTGCTATCCTTGCTTTTTTTTTACCTCAGCTGAAGCATAATAGCCCCTTATTTTTACTCTGTGTGTCTCTGCTTTAAATGTGTTTCTTGTAAAGAACATATTGTAAGATTCTTTTTTTTAATTCACAAGTTACACTTCCATTTTATGTGTGAGTTCACCCAATTCACATTCAAAGCATTACCAACTGTGTATTTTCCTCCATCTAATTTTTCCTCCAGTTTCTCTTTCTCTCCTTTCACTTTTACCTCCTCACCCATGTTTTGCTTCTGACCACCTCCTCTCCCCATCTGCCATCCATTCTGTCATTCCCCTGCCACCCCCAAACATACCTTTCACTTATCCCTTTCCCCTCCTGCTTCCCTATAAGATAAGATAGATTTCTGTACCCAATTGATTGAATATGTGTATACCCTCTGAGCCAATTCTGTTGAGAGTAAGTTTCAAGAGATACCCACGGCCCCTCTCTTGTCTTTCCCTCCACTGTAATTGGTCATTTGTACTTCTTCATGTGAGATAATTTACTCCATTTCAACCCTCCTTTTCTTCTGCTCCCAGTGTAATCCTCTTTCTCACCCCTTAATTTTTTTTATATCATCCCTTCAAAGTCACCTTATATCTACTCCCTCCATCTATATATATTCCTTCCAACTGCACTGATAATGATATAGTTCTTAAGAGTTACAAGTATCATCTTTCCATGTAGGGATTCAAATACTTTAGCCTTATTGAATCTCTTATGTTTTCTCTTTTCTTTTTACATTTATATGCCTTTATTGAGTCTTGTGTTTGAAAATCGGATTTTTTGTTCCACTCTGGCCTTTTCATCAAGGAAGCTTGAAAGTCCTCTATTTCACTGAATTACTATTTCTTCCCCTGAAGTATTATGCTCAGTTTTGCTAAGTAGGTGATTCTTGGTTATGCAGGGTGGGCCAAAAGTCACTTTTTATAAAGCTTTTTGAAAATTATTTTTCTTTTATTTCCTATATACACATATATTTCCTATATATACTATATGTGATGCTATGGTATTGTAAATTAAAAGCAAAAAAGTAAAGGAGTTATTAAATATTGAAAACCTTTTGTGACTTTATGATTTTTGGACTACCCTGTACTACCAGTTCCTTTGCCTTCCAGAATATTATATTTCATGACTTCTGATCTTTTGATGTAGAAGTTGCTTAATCCTGTGTAATCCACAACATTGTCATTGTTTCTTTATGGGTGAATACATTATTTCTCCTTGAACTGGAAGTTCTGGATGGGTTTAATGTTCCTGGGAGTTTTCATTTTGGATCTTTTTCAGGTGATCAGTGGATTCTTTCAATGTCTATTTTACCCTCTGGTTCTAGGATTTCAGGGCACTTTTCTTTAATAATTTCTTGAGGTATGATGTACAGGTCCTTATTTTTGTTCATGGCTTTCATGTAATCAAATGATTCTTCTTTTTTTTTTTTTGTGGGGCAGTGAGGGTTAAGTGACTTGCCCATGGTCACACACAGACAGTGTCAAGTGTCTGAAGCCAGATTTGAACTCAGGTCCTCCTGAATCCAGGGCTAGTGCTCTAGCCACTGCACCATCTAGCTGCCCCCCTAACCCAATGATTCTTAAATTATTTCTCCTGGATCTATTTCTCAGGTCATTTGTTTTTCTAATGAGATCTTTTACATTTTTTTTCTATTTTTTTCATTCTTTTGATTTTGTTTGATTGACTCTTTATGTCTCATGGAGTCATTAGTTTCCAATTCCAATTTTTAAGGAATTATTTTCTTCAGTGAACTTTTGTACCTGTTTTCCCATTTGATGAATTCTACTTTTTTTTTTTCAGGGCAATGGGGGTTAAGTGACTTGCCCAGGGTCACACAGCTAGTAAGTGTCAAGTGTCTGAGGCCAGATTTGAACTCAGGTCCTCCTGAATCCAGGGCTGGTGCTTTATCCATTGTGCCACCTAGCTGCCCCGAATTCTACTTTTTTTTTTTTGTTTGTTTTTTGTTTTTTTTTTGGTGAGGCAATTGGGGTCAAGTGACTTGCCCAGGGTCACACAGCCAGCAAGTGTTAAGTGTCTCAGGCCGGATTCGAACTCAGGTATTCCTGACTCCAAGGCCGGTGCTCTATCCACTACGCTACCTAGCTGCCCCCCGAATTCTACTTTAAAAAGTAGAATTAAATAACTCCTTAAAAGGAGTTATTTTCTTCTGTATTTTTTGTACATCATTTTCCTTTGTGTGTGTGTGTGTGTGTGTGTGTGTGTATGCTTCCTTTATCAAGCTTTTAGTTTTTTTAGATGATTCTTTTGCATCATTCTCATTTTCCCCCAGTTTTTCTTCTGTTAGATTTTTAAAGTCCCTTTTGAGCTCTTCCAGTTCTTTTTCAGCCCACGACCAATTCTTTCTTTTCTTTCAGGCTTTGAATGTAGGCATCTTAACATTGTCCTCTTCTGAGTTTGTGTTTTGATCTTCCCTGTCCCCATAATAACTTTCTAGAGTGTTAAAATGATATTAACTGCTGGGCCTAATCTGTGAACTCCTTGCTGGCTATCTGACTGATTTTAATTTAGTATGGACTGTTTATAAATTCCTCCACTGCTTCTCCCAAATTGATAAGCAAAAGATTAGGAAGCCTCTGACAATTTAACTAAATGCTAGGGTTTATTTATGAGAATAAATGTAAGAGATAAGGGTAAAGAAATGCAAAGTATAAAACCGGAAACCTTGGCCAAAATGGACTTGCTCTCTCTTTTAACTTTCTCTCCTTCCACCTGAAATCTCCTCCCTCTGTGTGGGTCTGGCTGACTGGCTGCTGCCACCACCACCCCCCTTTTGCTGCTTGCTGCTTGTGCTTTCTCATCTCCTCTTCACCATCAGCCGCCCCTTTCACTGTCAGCCATGCCTGCAACTTTCTTAGTGTCCCCCTGCATCTCCTTTTTCCGTAGCATCTCTGTAGGCCCTGTCTCCTCTTCTTCTCTCTCTCTGTAGTGACCCCCGCTTCACTGTAAGGACCCCTCCTTCTAACTGAAAGCCCCCTGCACCACTTGCGCTTCTGCATAAAAAACCCTTTCTTTCATGGAAAACATGGGCTGGCCAACACCCCCAAGCTAATTTGTTGGCAGTGTCCAAGGCCAGCTGGGGCCTGAAGCCTTTGTGCCCTGCGCAGAGCTGAGGGCTGGGTGGAGGAAGCTAGCGCATCTCTGAGGTTTTTGTGCACATCCCTGCTGAGCATGGCCTGGGCTCATGAAACTTACATGCCCTGAGTGGTTTTGGGTAGAGCAGTTAGGCTGGGGGAGGGGCAGCCCATTTAGGGCACCCAAGGCTAATTTTAGAGCTTACAGTAGTCAGGTTCTTTGGGGGTTTTTGCCCATTTTCCAGCCTCTTTTGTTATTTTTAAAGTTGAGCTCTACTCTTGGGGTTGAGGTGTTACTGTCACAAGCTTCTTGTGTTGGGTACTGCAGGTCCCCACTGCTAGCTTGGTGTTAGGTTGGGGCCACAGGCAACCTGGTACTGTGTTGGGGCCATAGAGGAGGTGGTGCTGCTCTGGGGCCCACAGCAGGGCCTGGTGTTGCTCCAGGGCTGTAGGGTGGGGGAGTAGAAAGATGTTGTGCCAGGGCTTGTGGGGACCTGGCTGTTTGCTTCGTGCTATGCTGAAGGTTCAGGGACTTGGTCAC
Organism: Dromiciops gliroides; assembly: GCF_019393635.1. Lineage (NCBI taxonomy): Eukaryota > Metazoa > Chordata > Mammalia > Microbiotheria > Microbiotheriidae > Dromiciops > Dromiciops gliroides. The sequence goes on along the minus strand of NC_057865.1, from coordinate 207,484,927 downwards.
TGACCTGTACTAGGCCTTAGGGTACCCTGCTGGCTTCCTAGGATACTGCCTGCCCTGGACTGTACTACTCTTTTACTCGAGTGAGACAGACCTTTACTGCTGACCTTCCAAGTTGTCTTGGGCTGGAAAATTGTTTCACCTCGTTTTTTTTTTTGGCTGGTTCTGCCTTTCCAGAATTCATTTTGAAAAACTGTTTTATAGTTAGCCGTCTTAACTTCACTATCTTCATATTTTGAACCCAGATCTTCTCTATTATCATAGTAGTTATCTATGGTTGAGTTCTTTCTCTTGCTTTATCATTATTTTATTTTTTTATTATTGTTATTTTAGCTGCTTCTTGTCTGTTAAATTTGTGTTAAAGTTGGGCTCTCTTTCTGAGGTGTGGGAGGATAATATCCCAGGCTTCAGGTTTTTTGTGGTATTGTTTTCTGAGCTCTCTCTGGGGGCCTGGCTTTAGTTATTCCTCTCTTCCCCTGAGCCACATCTAGGGCCCCCTGTAATGCTGTCACCACAAATATTCTTGTTCCTTGCAATCCCTCCCACAGCTGCAAACTTTAGCTCACCACTCTGCCCTGGAACCAAAAGTGGGGATTCTGCAAATGCCCACAAGGTTGCTGCTCTATGTGACTGCACTCAACTGGAGTATGCTTGTTCCTCCTCATCCACAGCCACATTCTGGACTACTATGGTCCCAGCATCTGGCACCAGTGGAGGACCCTGATCAGCTGTCACCTGACATAGCTTTGAATCTGTGGTATTTGCCAGGAGCTATTTGCACTTCAGTCAGGTCAGACAATCACCCTGGAAGGTCAGGTCTTTCCTAACATTGTCCAAAGCTGTGGTAGGTGAACAACTGCTTTTCCCCAACTTTAAATTTTTTTTCTGCCACTCAGAGTTTGCTCTGAGATTTTATATTGTTTGTGGGGGAATTTAGGAAAGCTATATAATTTCCTGCCTTAATTTATCATCTTCATAAAATCCTCTGCAGAGCTCTCTCTTGCCTTCCTATACCTACCCCATCTCTGCATGTGGTTGGACAGGACTGAAGTCTGATGCTGAGTCTTGTGTGCTAGCAGAGACTACAGCAACAACAGGGAAATTTTGCTGGTTAAAAGTAGAGACTAGGGAATTGGGATGCTTAATTAGCAAATTAGGGATTCTCTGCTGTTAATTCATAAGACTTACCGTGTTAGGCTTCTTGGTGTCTTATCCCCTGAAGATCTTTGCTTTACTTCCTCTTTGAGGGAGTTTTGGAGAGTTAGGACTGGAAAAAAGTCTAGTTTTCCATCTTGTTGGTCATGTTATTATGTATGTTTAATATGATATTAGTTAATTATCTGTGGTTCCTTTAAAATTTATAGTTTCCTTGGTTTTGTCTCTGATACTATGGATTTTTTTTCTTGCTTAATAGCAAAATTGTAACTTCAGTTTTTTAAATTTACCTGATGCATAGCAAAATTGTTTCAGCCTTCCATTTTAGGTTAAGAGAACTAAAAAATATCTCCAATGTTTTTTGCAATAAAAATCTGAAATAAAGAGAAATTTTAAACATGATCAAATTCTTAGCAAGATTAACAGTTGCCACTAAATGGGATCTAAGGCTCCTCAGTAGCCAGGGAACCCTCTGATAGGCAGAGCAACTGTTTTATGCAGTTAGTTATATAAGGTCCAGTGATACAAACAAAACTAACACTGTGTCTAACACAATGATAGGGAGTGGATTTCGTTGGCTTGACTCAGAGAGATTTCCAGAACCCATAACAATGGGAAAAACATAAAGTTGGCTGGAAAGTGTCATGGTGGACAAACATCCTATTATTAGGTTGACTCATCCTACCATGGTCAGCAAAAGCTCACAGATTTTGAAGCTGTGGTTGGGTTGTGGCCTAAAGGAATAGGGAAGTTAAACTCTTACAAACTCTTAACACTGAAACCTAGACAATCAAGTCCAAATCTGATCCAGAAATATTGATTCAAGTGATTAGATACAATTCTTAATCAACACTTTAATTGATAATAAATAGTACAAAATAAAGTGGGGTGTCAGTTTTCAATTTCACAGGTTTTCATTTTAGATGACTATTTTTCATATGTGTTTCTTGCATATAGCAATTTGCTGGGTTTAATCCATTCTATTTATGAGTTTAGAGCTTTTTTCTCTATTTTGAGAAATTCCTTGAATTAAAATCCTATTCTTTTAAGTATTTGTGTGTATGTATGATTAATGCTGCTTACACTATTAATGTGGTAGTTAATTTCAGTAGGCCTTTTCTCAGTCCCAAATTCCCATTTGCCTACCCTGTTTTTGGTTCTTTAAATCATTAATTTAATAATTATATTTCTCCTCCCATTTTTGTCTCTTCTCTTTCCCTACCCTGTGAAGTGAGTCTCCCACTTCTGTTACCTTTTCTTCATAATCCTGTGGCTCTTCCATGGGATGCCCTCTGTTCTCTTAGTCTTTTCCCTCTGCTTCCTTCATCCCATTCTTTTGTAGTCTTTTCCCCCATCTTGCCAAGAGTCTGTAGAAACCATTATCTTTTCATTGTTCACACTGCATCAACATCCCTCCAAACCCCCATTCAAGCAGCTTCCCTCTCTGGTATCTCCTCGAAAAGACATTGATTCACTTGAAATAAAGGGTCAGGGTATTTAGTTCATTCTATATCAAATAAATTCTTCCACCTTTGTTTTTGATTTTTTTAGGTTTCCTTTAAACATTTAAATATAATTTTATTTCTAAATATTTAAATTTAAATTTAAATATTTAAATCTTCACCTGGATTCCATGAACTTGTTTGTAAAATTTTGATAATTCTATTTCAGTATAATTAGTTTCCTTCGTAATCCTTTTTATTTTATGAATTTAAAAACATTATTCTTAAAAAAGAACAACACATTATTCTGAGAGTCCGTTGGCTTCATGATCCATGACCCAAAAAAGTTAAGAATCCAAGCTTTAAACCCTCTTATACCTTGGTAGTTTCTTTGTATTCTTTTACCTCATAAATCTATCTTTCCCTTAAAAATATGATAATTAATTTCATTACTTAGCCTTTTCTTGATAATTATACCTTGTAAATCAAATAATGTGTACCTCTACCTTTTTCAAGAATGCCTCCTCTCTTTTGTTGAAAGTTGAGCCTTTTTCCATTAATAATTAGGCTTAGGTTTGCATTATATGTTATTTTTGATTGAAGTTTGAAATTTTCTTTTTAGAATGAATTTATTATTCCACCCCCTCTTATGATTTTTCTTGAATGTGAAATAAATTTACATTACTCAAATTGTCTTTCCTTCATATTTGAAGGTCTTTATCCTGGCTGCTTGAAATCTTCTTTGTTCATTGAAATTATTAAATTTGGAGTTTGAATGGCAGGTTTTGATATTTTCCCTAGTGGTGATTTGTTGTCTCTATTTGAGAATTCTTTTTTTTTTTTTTTTTTTTGCAGGGCAATGAGGGTTAAGTGACTTGCCCAGGGTCACACAGCCAGTAAGTGTCAAGTGTCTGAGGCCGGATTTGAACTCAGGTACTCCTGAATCCAGGGCCGATGCTTCACCACTGTGCCATCTAGCTGCCCCCTCTATTTGAGAATTCTGAAAAGTTTTCTTGTATTTTTTCCTGCATCATGGTATTTAGGTTTTAATGAAAATGCTCAGCCATTCCCCACTTAATGGCAACCCCTCAGGTTCCCATTCTTTGCCATTTAAAAAAAGAGCTTTACATTTTTTTTTTTGTACATTAGAGTTGTGGTTTGTTTGTTTTTGCTTAGGAATAATTCTTCCCACAATCCTTCCTATAATTCCCCCTTCTTCCTTCTATACAATGGGTGAGTAATCATATTATTATATGATTACTAACCTCACAGGGCTTTGAGTAAAGTGACTTATAAACCATATATAACACCATGTATAGGAGTTATCTTCTAAATCACACATATCCTCAATAAATATCTTTATATAGCTTCTCTCATACTATCAAATGCTCCAGCATGTTTATGTCTGCCATGTGTCTTTCCACTGTCCTGTGAGTTATTTGCAATTTTAAAAGTTCTGAGCTGATAGTACCATCTAGATAATGTTAGTATTAAAAAGATGGGCCTTTGCAGTTACAAAACATTTGGACCCACTTAAAGAACTGGATTTACCCAATTTGCAGAGGACAAGAAGCTCAGGCAACAGTACTGGTATCTAAAAGCATCTTTGTAGCCTAGGGTCATATATTTAGGGCTAGAAGAGATATTAGAGGTCACCTCAGTACAGCTCTTTCATACTACAGTTAGGGCTCAGAAGAGTTATGTAATTTTCCCACAGTAACAACATAGCTAACAAGTGACAGAGCTAGGATTTCCAAGCAGGTCCTTTTATCTGAAACCCAACCTTCTTCTCACAGTGCCACATTATCTAGAATATGGCACAATTCTCACTCATTGCTTAATAGAGACAAATCTGTGATCTGGAACTAACTAGGTAGTAGACAAGAATGTTCTCAGTTGGCACCTGTTCCCATCACAATAAGCCAGTGTGGGTCTAGAACTTCCTCTTGCCCTGCTGCACACACTCCACAAGATATACTCCTAACCAGACTTTTTTTTCCAGTGTCTTTGTCTTGTCTTCCTATGCCAAATTGGCTGGGAAAATGACTATAACTTTTTCTTGGATTTACTCATTATGATTCAATGTGTTGTATTCTCTTTGTCTTTTTGGAGGTATTTGGGGGAGTACAGGGGAGCTTGCTGTACTCTGCCATTTTGGCTTTATAATCTAATTTTTCAAAGAAATTCTCGATTAGAGCACTAATAACTGATATATAATTCTTTGCTAACTTCTTTTTTTTTTTTTAAAAGCCCCACAAACTAAGTGGAACAATTAAATATGAAAAAGCGAGGAATATATAGGAAAAACAGGGAGAAAAAAGAATAAGGTTTTAAAGAGTATTTTGGTTATATTCTTCCCTCAGTTTTTAGGTTGTTATCTGTTGGTTTATGAGTTTTTGTGCTGAACTCAGTCCTCCTTATTGTAGCAGAGTAATGACTGCCAGTTTTTTCTGTGGAATAGGGTAAGGGGTACAATGTCTGGGCAGAATCATGACAGATACAGGAAATAGCTATATCTAGACACCCCCCACCCCAACCGCAGTCATAATCATTCTAGTTTGTTTGTGATCAGGCCTTGGAGTCTGTGAGGGAATGGTAGTCAGGGAGTGCTCTACATTTTTCTAGTATTAATTGATGGAGTTTTTACCTTGTACAAGAAGATTATATCATCTTATCTTATGGAATAAGCTGAAATTACTTTATACTTGAAGCATAATTCCTTACTTTTAGGTATAGGGGTAAAAGAAGTTTACAGAAAGTGGTTATTTCAGTCTTGCTGGTCACTTGATTCCATTTCATTCTGTTTATTTTGTGTGTCTTGTCCACCTTTGCTAAATTCTATAGAATTGGTAAAAATTTTCTCTTTGAAAGTTTGGAAGAAGAATAATTTTTGCCTTTTGGTTTTCTATTTATTTCAGATCATCATCTCATTTAAGAAAATATTTCTTTAGCATTTGTTCTTCCTATAACACTCCTGTTTTATTAGAATTTGGCAATAGTTTGGAGTTTAATTTATGTATTGTGTTCCCACAACAAATGAAATATTTTATTGTAGATAATTATAGATATTGTAAGCATATAGATGTTATGAGTACTTACTTTTTAAATATAACTTTGTAAAGAATTTTAATTTCTGTAGAAGCCCATATATTTCTAATTGTGTTTTATTACTTGTCAGAGGATAATTTTTCTTCATAAATTTAAAATTAACTTCTTGAATTAAAACCATAAATTGAAGATTGCTATTAAAGGAGCATAGTGGTAAAATTTAACTATCTTTTTGACTTATGATAATGAACATTTAAATAAAGCAAATTAACATTTGTAAACATTTTTATGCAAAATGTAAAATGGATAATATTGAGCAAATAGTAAAATTGTTGAATTTTTTTCCCTTTAGATTCTGGGTGAAGAAGACATGATTTGGAAGCAAGCTCCACATTTAGAATAAATGCCAATCAAAATGACCTAATAATTTTGCTAAATAAAATAAATCTAGCATTTGAATGTGGGGAGGGGAAAATAATAGACCATAAATTTAGAGCTGGAAGGAATCTTAGTGTCCATCCTTGCCCAATCTCAATTTATAGATGAAGAAACTAAGGCCTAGGAAACTGTTGCCTGGGTCACACAAGCAGTAAGCATTGAAGGTAGGAATTAAACCCAGTATGTCTTATTACACTGTATCACGCTAGTGCAAGTCCAAGTGTTTTTTATTGACATTAATATTAGAAAATAAAAACAGGCATTACTTTAGAAATATTTATATGCTTCTCATTGAGATTACATTCTGTCCATTTTTTCCTTGCATCTTTATTCAAACCATAAGCACAGAGAGAGCCTAGAATTCAGACTATTTTTTGGCCAGATCCGTGAATGGATTTTGGTCTAGAATGGATTTAAAGTTAGTAGTTGAACAAGTTTAAGCCTAGATAGAAATTCATTAATGTGGTGTTTAAAGCCCTAGACAACCTGGCTCCAAACTACCTTTCCAGGTTTTTTGGTTTTTTGGGTTTTTTTATATATGTCTTTGAAATATTACAGGATTAAAAAGAAAACAAAAGAAAGAAAAGTCAAAAGCAAAACAAAAACAAAAACAAAAAAGCAATAGGTTTGCCAAGTATCCTTTTGTGCTCATGAGGAAACTTAAGTATGTGGTGAATTCCAGGCCTTTTCAATGCCTTTCAAAAAACAAAACAAAACAAAAAAAGGCGGTTTTTGAGGAACAAAGGTTAAGTAGGGGGAGGGGAAAAGGGGGGAAATTGAGGTAGGCCAGAAAACAAGGCCATGTGCTTCAATGGTTTACCTGCAGAAAGAAAAGCTTGTTAAAGTTAAGTTATTATGCTGCTAGAGTTTTGGGGTATACCATATCATTTTAACTGGTTCTTCAATTCTCTGCATGCCAAAGTGGCAGGGGTTTCCAAATTGTAATTGATTTTTCTAATGCAGTCACATCGACTTTGTCTGTGTCATGGATTTGCCATAGGGGCTTATTCAACTGATGAATGATTTCATTCAGCTGGTTATGTTTAGCAAAAGCTACAATCATATTATTGTCACCCCACGTACCCGGTTGTCTCAATTCAGCAACATATTCTTCAAAAGGGGGGTCATTCACCCTAAAAGACTCAAAATCAATCCTATGTTTAAACATATAAGCAGCAGTTTCTTGTCTGTGTCTGAGATGATTTCTAAGGGGGGCCTTCCAGCTGATCCCCCAGGGCCCTAAAAAGGTAATTTCCATCTCCCAATACTTTATGAAGACTGAGTCCCAAAGGACGTAACTGATTAGTAGGATTCTCAAATGGGAACTGTCTATTGTCCCTGGGCTCTGTTAGGGTTCTTTGTTCTTTAACAGCTGCTATTCTTAGGGTTTTTTAATCCAAGATTCTTTTTTTCCAATTTTAATAGCAGTAGGAGTTGTCAATAATACCTGAAAAGGTCCCTTCCAAGCGGGCTGGGTCCCACTGGATTGTTGAAAGTTCTTAATATATATATACATTGTCTCCAGGATTTAAATTATGCAAGGGAAAATCTAAAGGACCAGCTTGTACAGCAACTCTTGCCTCATGGGGTTCATGTTGCCTAGTTTGTAATTCCTGTATATAGGAGGCAACAGAAGTATCACCTCCCACCAGCGATGTATAAACTGGGGGAAAAGTTTTAGCTTGGATAGGAGGGTGACCAAAAAGCATTTCATAAGGAGATATGTGAAGTTTGCCTCTTGATCTACTGTGTAGATAGAATAATGCCAATGGTAGAACATCAGGCCATTTCAAATGGGTTTCAGTACATAATTTGCCAATCATACTCTTAAGCTCTTTATTCATATGTTTAACCTGGCCTGAATTTTGTGGGTGGTAGGGTGTATGGAATTTTGGAGTTACTCCCGACAGAGTAGATTTGGGATAAAACAGAATCAGTAAAATATGTGCCTTTGTCTGAATCAATTCGGGCTGGTGGACCAAAGCGAGGAACCATCTCTTTAAGAAGAATCTTGGCGGGGTAGCTAGATGGTGCAGTGGATAGAGCACCAGCCCTGGAGTCAGGAGTACCTGGGTTCAAATCCGGCCTCAGACACTTAACACTTACTAGCTGTGTGACCTTGGGCAAGTCACTTAACCCCAATTGCCTCACTAAAGAAGAAGAAGAAGAATCTTGGCAATAAAGGCAGCTGTGGCTTGGGGGCTGAGAAATGCAAATGAGTTGATCAACTATAACAAGGCAAAATTTATAATGTCCTGCCTTTGGCATTGTAATATAGTCAATTTGCAAGTGCTCAAAGAGTGTATATGCTAGAGGACATCCTCCATAAACTTTGGCCTTGAAAGCATGCTGATTATAAAATTGACATAAAATGGGGAAAGGGAAGTAATAAAACCTGAATCACACCACCACACAGGAATCAGCTGAGAACACACAGCAGCATCCTGTCTCCTTCCAGTTTCAAGCTAGAAAAACCTCCCTTCTTCCCAGCAGACCCCAGGCTGACCACACACAGCCCCCAGCCAATTGGCTGGCCACTCCGACAGTCACATGACTGCCCTCACTGGGCTTCCAATCAGTATAATTTTGCCAGGCCCATGTAGGCATCAGTGAGTGGTAATGACATGAGGTGCCAGTGCCATGGCGACGGCTACAACCAGTGGGTGGAGCACTGTGTGGTTTATGGAGCCACAGACCAGTGCACGTGCTGAGGTTTTAAAAAAAATTCTAGCCAAAAGATGGGGTCATAAAAACCTCAAATAACAACTAATTCTTTACATTCCCCCTTTGTTTCATCAAGAAACGGGGTGTTTCCTTGATGGAACAATAAATAATAAACAATAAATAAAAATTTTAAAAATAACAGAATATCATAACCAATCCTGACAAACAATATACTAATAACAATATAGGAAAGGGAAAATACATATTATAGATGATGTATATAGTAACAGAAGGAAAAACAAAAAACAAAAATGTCCATTTAAAGTCCTTAAAATCTTGTCTTCAAAGAAGGGTTGAGATGTCATCAGGGGAACTGGACTCTGGTCTGGATTCTGGCTGTCTCTAGATTCTAGTTGTCTCTGGAACTGCTGGATTTTCATTGAGCATAGCATTGTCCAAAATGTTCAATGTCCAAAAATGTTCAAATTAAATAATGAGAGTTCTTCAAAATATACAAAACAAATTTAAACTTGATATATACAGCATATTGGAATCCCCCCTTTGGAGGATACTCATATCCATACACAATATAAAACTGAGACAGTTATGACATTACTAACACTTTTTACCACTATATATCTGGATCAAGGCCAAATATAGTTATGTGTCCATGATGACACCTGAAAATGTTATGGAACATCTCCTGCTGCACAGACATTTAATAATTGTGCTGGTCCTCAGGTGGATGGATTCTTACCATGCCAACAGAAGGAGTGAAAAAGACAAGTTAAGTTAAACCAGGTGCATGTGTTAGGGCTAACATGAAACCAGACCATTTTTGGAGTGAGAGAGGAAGAAACTGGACTATGTCCAGCAATTGTGCTCTACATAGCTGCTCTCATAAGGAAACTATGGAATCTTACATGTACCTGTCTCTCCTCCTGTTGTACATATATTCTCTCCAGGGCCTACATCATGGAGTTGAATCATCTTCATCAAGCTCATTGTAATAGCAATTATTCTCTGAAATGCTAAGTTTCCATAAATCATAAATCTCGTATTAATTTCACCAAAGACAATAAGATGGTAAAAATGTGTGCTACACTGCATAACTTAGGATATACTTGAAATATATATATATATAAAATTCCAAACCATACCCAGAGTATACATAGTCACAATGACATACAAATGATAAATGAATGTAAATGGCTGATATTATTAAACATTATTACAGAATCTTCATTAAGCAAGTAAACCACATCATCTTGTCCATGAATTCTCTATCTAGTAAATGACAATAACAGATACTTGAAATGATCAACAGTTTGTCAAAAGGAAATAAAACATAAGCCAGACTCAATATGTTCATTCAATTGTCTTATAAATCAAGCAATAAGGTTCAGTAACCCTTTCTAGAAGACAGAGCCATGTGCTCTTGGTGGAGAAGTTCTTCACCTATAGGAGGAAAAGCTTGTTTAAGGTAAGAGCATATAATGCTAGAATTTGGGGTATACCACATTTTTTAACTGGTTCCCCAATTCTCTGCATGCCAAAGTGGCAGGGGTTTCTGGATCATCATTGATTCTTCTAATGCTGTCATAATGACCATTATGGTAGAAAATATGGAGTTCTTTAGCATCGGCTATGTCTGTGCCACAAATTTGCCTTAGAGGTTCATTCAACTGGTGAATGATTGCATTCAGTTGGTTATGTTTGGCAAAGGCTACAATGCCATCGTTCCCAGCATAAGTACCAGCTTTTTTCAAATCAGCAACATATTCTTCAAAGGGAATATCTGTTTCTATAAAAGACCTAAAGTCTTCTTTATGACTGAGCATATAATTAGCAGTTTCTTGTCTGTGTTTGAGATGGTTTTTGGAATGACCTTCTAACTGGTGTCTGAGGGCTCTGAAAAGACAATTTCCATCTCCTGATACCTTACGGAGTTTGAGTCCCAGGGTTTGCAGTTCAGTAATAATGCTTGCAAACTGGAACTATTACCCCTGTGCTCTGTTCAGTTTCTTTGCTCTTTAGCAGCTGGTTGAGTTTTATCTGAAATTACTTTACTCACAAATGGTGCGGGCTTCACATGGGAACAATGAATCCAAGATTCTTTTTCTCCAATTTTAATAGCAGTAGGAGTTGTCAATAATACCTGAAAAGGTCTCTTCCAAGTGGGCTGGGTCCCACTGGTCTGCTGAAAATTCTCCAGGACTTAAATGTCTCCAGGGCTTAAATCATACAAGGAAAAATCCAAAGGACCAGCTTGTATAGCAACTCCTGCTTCATGGAGTTCACGTAGCCTAGTTTGTAGTTTCTGTATATAGGAAGCAACAGAAGTATCACCTCCCACCAGTGATATATAGACTGGGGAAAACGTTTTAGCTTGGATAGGAGGGTGACCAAAAAGCATCTCATAAGGAGATATGTGGAGTTCTCCTCTTGGTCTACTGTGCAGATAGAAAGAACATCAAGCCATCTTAAATGGGTTTCAGCACATAATTTGCCAATCATGCTCTTAAGCTCTTTATTCATATGTTCAAGTTGGCCTGAGCTTTGAGGGTGGTAAGCAGTATGAAATCTAGGAGTTACTCCCAAGAAAGAATAAATCTGGGAGAGAACTGAATCTATAAAATGTGTACCTCTATCAGAGTCGATGCATGCTGGTGGCCTAAAGCGAGGAACAATCTCTTTAAGGAAAGCTTTGGCCACAAAGCCAGCAGTTGCTCATGGAGCAGGAAAACCCTCCACCCATCAAGTGAGCTGGACAACAATAACAAGGCAAAATTTATATTGTTCAGCTTTGGGCATAGAAATAAAGTCAATTTGTAGATGTTCAAAAGGTATATATACCAAAGGGCACCCTCCATATGCTTTAGCACGGAAAGCAAGTTGATTGTAAGACTGATATGTGGAGCAGCCCGAGCAGATTCGAGATGCTATATTAGTTATACCTGGTGCTAACCAGGTCCTTCTAACTGAGTCCACAATGCCTTGTGTGCCAAAAGGGCCTTTCTTGTGAATAAAGAGGCATACCTGGTGATAGAATTTCCGGGGGAGAAGTGGTTTTCCCTCTTGAGACATCCAGACTCCATTGATCTGTTTAGCCTTGAATTTCTTTTTCCACCTTTCTACTTCAGAATCATCATAAGTTAGGTGGAGAGAAACATCCTCAGAAGGTGAGAGGTTAAATACATATTCAGGGGCTTCTAAAGCAGTCAGCTTAGCTGCTGAATCAGCTCGTGCATTTCCCGTTGAAACAGGATCACTATTCCCTGTGTGGGCAGGGCAATGTACAATTGCTAGAGCAGAGGGAAGTTTCAGGGCAAATAGGAGGTCCTTGATAAGGTCTGCATTAGCAATAGCTTTGCCAGAGGATGTTAGAAAGCCCCTCAGTAGCCAAAGCATGCCTACAGCATGGCATACACCAAAGGCATATCTGGAGTCGGTATAAATGGTAGCACTCTTCCCTTTGGCTATGTTACAGTCTTGTGTAAGAGCCACAAGTTCAGCAGCTTGTGCACTAAAATGTGAAGGCAGAGAAGCTGCCCAGATAATATCATAATCAGAAACTACAGCAGCCCCATTGAAACGGGTGCCATCTTTTGTAAACGAAGAACTGTCCATATAGAGGACAATATCAGGGTTCTCTGAAGGTGTATCCAAAAGGTCATCACAGGGTTTCTCAGCCATATCAACTAAAGAGGCACAGTCATGCAACAGCTCCCCCAAGAGTGGTAAGTTAGAGAGCAGTGCTGCTGGGTTAAGGATTGTACAGCGTTTTGAAGTGATATTATCATGACCTAGCAGGGTTACTTCATACTTAGCCAGCCTTTGATCTGAAAAGGCTTGTGTTCTATGGTGTAGTAAGAGGGCCTCTACTTCGTGGGGACATTGTATTGTAAGAGGATTACCTAGGACCAAATCAGAGTTTTTTTCTACCAAAAGGGCTGTAGCTGCCACTGCCCTGAGGCAGGGTGGCACCCCAGAGGCCACAGAATCTAGTTGGCTGGAATAATAAGCTATTGGATGCTGGATAGGTCCTAATGATTGAGTCAGGACCCCAGAAGCCACTCCCTTCTGTTCATGCACAAAAAGAGTAAAAGACTTACTGTAATCTGGGAGTCCTAGTGCAGGTGCTGATAATAATGCCCGCTTCAATTCTGTTACAGCTGAGAGATGCTGAGAATCCAGCTGTAAAGGTCCTGGGACAGAATTTTTGGTTAGAGCTATAAGAGGCTTAGTAATTTCACTAAAAGAGGGTATCCCTTGTCTGCAATACCCAGCTACTCCCAGAATGGCCTTTAACTGCTTCTTAGTAGAGAGAGCAGCGAGTTATTGAATAGCCTGGACTTGCTTAGGAGAGACAGAGTGAGTTCTAGCAGCCAGAATGAAGCCCAAATATTCTACCATTACACCTTTGACTTAGAGACCTTGTGGCCTCTCTTGTATAGTTCTAATAATCAATGGCAGCTGTCTTCCTGACAGGTGTCAGCATCAGGGGAGGCTAAAAGGTAATCATCAACATACTGCACTAAAGTGGAACCTTTAAAAGTAATAGAGGCCAGGTCCTGTTGTAAAATTTGAGAAATCCCTGTGGGAGTCTAGTCCAGGTCCACTGTATATTTTTCCAGGTAAAGGCAAATAAATACTGGAAGTCCTCATGCACTGGTAGAGAGAAAAAGGCAGAGCAGAGGTCTTCCACTGTGAAGCATGTAGCCTCACATGGGATTGAAGAAACTATGGTGGCAGGATTAGGGACTATATATCATGTCTAGGAATAACATAATTGTTAATCACTCTGTGAGATTTAAAATTGGATATTAGATCATAAATCTCCCCTCTTTAACCTTTTCCTTAATTTATCTCCCAGACTAGTAAATGGAAGAAGCTTCTGGTTTTCTAGTTAGAGCTTTTATTGTATGGTAGTCACAAGGTGATGTTGATTAGAAGGATAGGAAAGTAGAAACACAATACAAATCATCTTAAGTCTAAGCTTAGTCTATATTCCATATAAAACTCACCAAAACCGAAGGCTACCTTTGGGGAGAGAGAGAGACCGTGTCAAGCGAGTGCTGCTGCTAACTGTGAGTTGGGCCCAGTCAAAATTCTCATCAGCATCAGCCTGTGCAGTGCCGTCAGGAGAACAGCAGAGCAGGAAAAAACTCCCACTTCCGTTCTCTCCTTGCCTTTTAAGCTCGCACCCTGGAAGTGGAGTGCTAGCAGGCAGTCTGAGGTGCGCAGCAGGCGGACTGGCGTGCGTAGCTCATGCCATTGGTCTCCTCCCCAAAAGGGTGGTCCTTCAAAAACTGGCGTCTTTCAGTTATCCTAACTGACTGTTAAAAAAACTTTCATATTTTTTTACCACAACTCTAAGATTTTGTACAAAATGATAAACAGGTTTACCATCTGGGCCAGGCTTGGGTTTTTTAACTGGCAAAATGGGAGTATTTCATGGAGAATGATGACATGGGACAATAATACCTGACTTTTCAGAGCCTCAATTATAGAGGTGATCCCTTCTATGGCTTCTTTAGACAATGGATACTGAGGAATGGATGGAAGTGATCCCCCTTTAACTTTAATAGTAACAGGCATAGCAGATTTAAGGAGCCCCACTTCAGTAGAGGATGGAGCCCATAGGGACTCAGGAATGTCAGAGGGAATTTTGGATGTATCCTCTACTGCTCCTTGAGCATCTGCAATCAAAATTGGTAATAAATGAACAGTATCCTCTGACAACCACAGAGAGACAGTCCCATCTGGACCACAAGATATGGTTGCTCTAAGTTTACAAAAGAGATCATGACCTAATAAATTTACAGGGGCATTAGGCATAAGTGACAATGAATGTTCTACAGTTAAAGGCCCCATAGATACCATGCAAGGGGTTAATTCTGCCACTCTTTGGGCCTTACCTGAGACTCCTACCACATTTAAAGATGCAATAGCATTGCATCCAGGGTCTGGTTTATGCACTAAGACTGATTTAGAGGCTCCTGTATCTAAAAGACGATCATAATATGTGTCCACAACTTTGAGGGTCACATGAGGTTCGTTACTCTGGGGAGGTGAATGGATTGGTAAAAGGGGGATAAAAAATTCAGCATCTGGAAAAGTAAAGCTTTCTGTATTTATTTTCCACTCTCCCCACCCTGGACACCATCAGTCCTGTGTCTCCCTCTGAGGGATTCTAGAGTTACCCCAATTCTGATTCTGTCCTTCTGTACCTCCCTGATAGGGTCTATGATTATACTGTTTCTGGTTGTTTCCTTTCCGGTAAAAATTTCCATAATTATTCTGGTTTCTTCAGGAAAAATATTCCAGACCCTCAGTTACTGCCCACCTGAGTTCTTGCTAATTCTACATTCTCTCAATGAGTGTCCTTGTTTTTCACAGTACTGTCACCTTAGAGGTTTTGTACTAACCTTTAAATGCCTGACCTGAAAATGCTGGTACCAGAATGCTTTGCTTAGCTGTATTGTCTTCATTCACCTCAAAGATATAGGTGCCAATTTCTTTAAGCCTTTCTGCAGCCATATCTTTCCAGCCTGGGCACTGTGTCAAAAAAATTTAAGGATTTCTGGCAAGGATTGATATACAAATGTATTACATACAATACAGGAGTTTTTTTTAGTCTAATGGGTCCAGTCTTGTAAATTGCCTAGCAGCTTCACAAAGTCTATCATAAAATCTATTAGGTTGTTCATTAGGCTCCTCAGCAAGTTTTTTAAATTTTTGCCAGTTGTCAGATTTCTTAGAACAGGATTCCATTCCTTTCAGTAGTATTTCCCTAGCATTTTTTAATTCTTGGAATTTCTGTGGATTGTTATGATCCCAGTTTGGCTCCTGGAGAGGCCATTCTGTGGAAGCTTCCACTGAAGCTACTAAGGAATTTCCTGCTGTGACAATATCTGCAATTTCATTTGGGGATAGTATAATTTCCACAAGACAAGTTACATTGGCCCAAGTGGGATGATGTGTATTAATTATAGACCTTAACTGCGAAAATACTGACTTCAGATTCTAATCAAACCTAGGTATAAGTTTCTTCCATACACTCAGATCCTTTGTACTGAATGGGCTATATGTTTTATGCTGTGCTCCTCTGTGTGTATGGTCTGTAACATCCTGCAGGGGGAGCAGTTTCTGTTGATCTGATTCTAAAGACTGGTCTACATCTGTTTCTGAACTCAGGTCATCTCCAATTGAGAGAGCTGTTCTAGTATCCCTCTGAACACGTGGTCTACTATGGTCATATCCCTTCCTCTCTTTACAGCTTTTTTGGAAAAAATACCACACTGCAATAATGACAATAACGAGAATAAAATTTATAGCCATTTGAGCTATGATTATAGTAGTATAGTAATGTTCGAATTTAGTTGTAATGCTTCCAGTAATACTGAATATGTGCTCAGTGGGAAAGATAAACTCTCTCATACCATTGTTCCAAGATTTTTTATTGTGTTTGTGAGGAGGAAACCAGCAATGCCATGAATAAGTATTGATCAGGCCAACAGTTTAAATCGGGACAATATGCTGTTCCAAAATATGCTGATATACAAGGGGACAGCCAAATATTCAACCATGGTGCAGTTTAAAATGGACCAGCTTTTCTCTGACCAGCAAGACAAACACTAAGGTTTTTTAAGAGCAAGGGAGATTGCCTAAGGGGGCAGTGGGAGAGGGGCAAGAAGGTTTCCCAGGTTAGTTGGCTCATGGCCAGATAAGGGGGAGGGAGGGGTGGGTTAAAGAAATTCGATAGGTTAATCAACTCCTGCCTGACTTGCCAAAACTGTAGGGACCAATTTTTAATAGGGGAGTGTTAGCTAGGCAGCTCACTGCAATATTGGGGCAAGGAAGGAGACCGACTGCCTCCCTCAAAACAGAGCAGGATTTATTTAACAAGAATGAACTTAAAAAAACACAAACAGGATCAGTAGGATTAAGGGAAAGGAAATAAAATGGGGAAAGGGAAAATGATACAACCTGAACAATACCACCACCCAGGAATCAGCTGAGAACACATAGCAGCATCCTGTCGCCTTCCAGCTTCAAGCTAGAATGGCGAAAAATCTCCCTTCTTCCCAGCAGACCCCAGGCAGACCACACAGCCCCCAGCCAATTGGCTGGCCACTCTGACAGTCACATGACTGCACTCACTGGGCTTCCAATCATTATAATTTTGCCAGGCCCATGTAGGCATCAGCAAGTTGTGAGATTTAAAATTGGATATACGAGCATTAAACTCCCCCTTTAACTTTTCCCTTATATATCTCTCAGACCACTAAGAAAAAGAAGCCTCTGAGCTTTAATCAGTGAGGGAATAGCTTTTATTGTTTGGGAGTTAATTAGATAACAAAAAGGTGATACCTATTAGGGAAATAGGAAAGTAGAAATACAAATGAATAATCTTAGATCTAAGCTTAGTCTATATTCCATTATAAAACTCAATGAATCCCAAAACTGCCTGCCAGGCCGAGAACCAGAGCTAACCACCAGATGCGTGCACTTTCCCAGCTAAGCTGAGAAGCCCCAGTGAGCGAGAACTTCCGTCCCACTCTCAGTTTTAAGTTGGCGTCCCGGAAGTATGGCGTGCTTGGCCACAGCGTGCTTGGCCAGTTCTCCAGGCAGCAGCAGGCGCACCACCATTTGTCAAGGTCTCCTCCCCAAAACAGCGGTCCTTCAAAAACCACTTCAGTAGCATTTACTCAACTCTCAAATGATTAAGCTAAAAGTTCTATTTTTTACCATGAAGTGGTGATGATGTGAGGTGCCAGCACCATGGCAATGGCTACAACCAGTGGGTGGAGCACTGTGTGGTTTGTGGAGCTCTGGACCAGTGTGTGCACCAAGGTTTTTTTAAAATTCTAGCCAAAAGATGAGGTCATAAAAACCTCAAATAACAATTAAATTGTAACTAATCTTCAAGTTCAAAGCATACTTTAATTATACATTTGCATAGTTAGAAAAATCTCAACCCCAAAACATAAGACATTAAAATGTCTAAATACTGTCTTTTGGGGCAGGGGGGCAATGAGGGTTAAGTGACTTGCCCAGGGTCACACAGCTATTAATGTCAAGTGTCTGAGGACAAAGTTGAACTCAGGTCCTCCTGAATCCAGGGCAGGTGCTTTATTCACTGCACCACCTAGCTGCCCCTAAATACTATATTTCTATTTGCACCAGCCTATCATTAACACTATGTTTTCAAGAAGATAAAGGAATTAAGTCTGGGATAATGAAGTTCCCTTGAGTTGGAAAAATGGAATTCTACCTGCATTAGTCTGTATAAATTAACCCAAGTTCTTAGTTCAATAATTATCAGTGCCTCATTTGGTTATCCGTGCAAGATAGTATAAGTATTGTATGTTTTTCTTTTTATCCAGTACTTTTATATAGTAACTAGAAAATTAACTTTTTAAAAAGTAATTATTTAATGATTTGTTACCTTTTATTTCAAAATTCCAAGTTAACAATTGAACAATGTTGGTGAATTGATTTCTCTAGCCCAATAAAGTTTATCATAGTATAACAACAGATATACTAATTCAATAATAATTGTCTTTCAAATGTCATTCATTCTATGTTCAACAAATATTTGTTGATCACCCACTACGTGTAGCATCCTGTTTGTTTCCACATTGCTGGTGCCTTCCTCCCACTTTGGAAACTGTAGCATTTATAATTTGGGTTGTGGACATGGGAATAAAAGCTTTTGGTCTGCAATTTAGAGTACATAAGACAGTGGTATTTAATTAATTTTAAGAGAAAAATAAAATTAATAGAAGCCATGCAGAAGTTAGCTAAATCAAGTTCTTATTATAAGTAGATTTTATTTACCATTGTAGACATTACTTAGAAAAATATTTAAAGAAAGTTGGGATAAATATTCAATTTAATTTAGTTCTTAGTTTCATAATTTGTATTTATTGTTTTGATTATTAACTGTCATTTGTAAATCACCTAGATGACTTTAAAATATATAAAGTAAGTTATAAAAAAACCCGACACTATTACTCCCTAACTTTCTTCTTCTCATCCTCACCCCTCCTCCTGTTTGTTGTTACTTTACCTTATTCTTAAGTTTTCTTTAACATTAATTCCTTTTTCTTTTTCCTTTAATTTAATAATCTGATTCTCTCCCCCTTATCCCCTCTCAATCATTTAAATAAAGTTCTCTTCTCCCATTCAATTCATTTTGTTTGTCAGTTTTAACCATTTTCTGTACTTTTTCCTAAAATGGACTGACTTCCCCCTCCCCCTTAATTATTTTCCCTTTATAGTTCTTCTAGTCTGTCATTCATTGATTCATGGTTCTTATACTTATTTATTCCCTCTTTAGTCTGTATTACTCATGAAATTAGTGCTTCCAAGGTACCTATTTTGAGCTCCCTCTTCTAAACAATTTACTTGTAATTAATGTCCCCTCCTTGCTTTTATTTTTCCTTTGTCCCTCACCCTTGGAAGTATCAAATCCTGCAAGAGATAGAAAGAATATTGCTCCACAGAAGAAATTTTCTTGTGACCTTCTTTTCATTGCAAGTTCCTTCTCTTCCCCTGATCATTCCCCCCCCCCCATTTACCACGGAAGTTCTTCCAAAGGTTCATCTTATTCTCCCAACCTAAACACCTCTGATTTTCCTACCATTGAGGCAGGATGCTGTCTATGGGGGCAAAGTACTGTCAGAAATAGTTGTCTTTAAGCTTGATTTCTCTGAATTGTTATACCCATTGCAAGGTCCCCATCTTCCATTACAGAATTTCTCTTTTTCCTCAAGTGAGAGTTCTTCAGTAAGACACCTATCCACCAGAGAAAATTCTACTTTCACTCTTTTCTCCCTGTGTACTTTTAGAAAGAAATCTCTTAATGGTTCCTCTCCTGTTATTATTTTATTTTTAATTCCATTGGTGTCTTTCTCTTTATAGTTTTTTCCCTCAAGGTAATTTCTTTTGTTTCTTGTGCCTTTCTTGGTATTTGCTTATATTTCTTGTGCTTCTGTTATCTGTGGTATTGGCAAAATAAATCATCTATTTTCTTAAATTAATGTTTCAAATGCCTAACCTTTATTGAGTACATCTTTTTCATTGATCTCTGGATCCACATTTGCAGGTTATGTTAAATTGCTTTGTATATTGAGTTCATTCACTCTTTATTCCATAGGGTCTGGTGGGTGTAGAACAGTGTTGTGTTATTTAGACCTTTTCTTTATTATTTAAAAGTCTTTTTCCTGGTGATTTGCAGAATTTGTTAGATGTGATTGAAATTGTTAAATTTAACTACTATGTGTCTTGGAATTTGCAGCATAGGTTTTAAAAAATCTTATTTTCTCTCTTTTCTTTCTTTTCCCCCTCTGGAGATTATCTTTGGATTCTTTCTATTGGTACTTTGTTTTCCATGTTTAGAAATGCTGGGCAGTCTTCTTGTATTATTTCTTAAAATATGGTGTTCAAGGTTTTTTTCCCCCTTACTTGTCATATTCTTCTGTTTTGATTCTTTAAATTGTCTCAATGTATATTGCCTTTGAGATAATTATGTTTTTGCTTGTGATTTTGTTTTTTTGCTTTTCTTTTTCCAGACTGTCCTTCACTTCTGTGTATTTACTGGTTTTTGTTTGTTTCTTTCAAAACACTCACCAATGTGAATTCGTTTTTTTTTATTCTGTCAATTATTTCAACTGTATAAGCATAAATTCCACTTTCATCATTCTTATTTATCTCTTGAAGCATTTGAGAACATCTTGCTAGGGTTTCCTGCTTTCTTGGTATTCCATTGTACCCTCTATCTCATTAAGTGTTGATTCACTGTCCTTGCAATATTTATTCAGAGATGTTTGAATGTGTTTAGATGTGCAGTAGCTAATCTACCCTTCTGTTAATATCTTTCTAATGATTTATCTGTTTATATTCAAGATTTCTAATGGTTTTCTTCCTGAGACTATTGGTAATTTCAGGGGTTTTTTTCCTTTATATTTTACTGTTGCTTACTATCTGACTCTCTCTGCTTTGATGGTGGATTTCACCAAGGCTAGACCTCAACATTGTCTTATCCTCCTCCCACACTAAGGAATTCAACTTTCACCAGGCTCTTAGTTACAAGTGACTTCTGTAGGTTGGGAGGACAGAACTGACCTCATCTGTAGTTATACTCTCCTTCACCTCTTCCTCCCTCCCTCAAATACTGGCATCTTACCCACAATTCTCTTTGTTTTTTACTTTTCAGGCTAGGTAGTACTGCCCTAAAGCTTGCTACTGCCTTGGGCAGCAACAAGCTTATCTATTCTTATACCTCAAGCTCCTCCATTTAAATTGGGGATGGGGTTGAATTATACTGCCTTTTCCTCAAAATAGTGGGATCATGGCAGGACTGGAGCTGTTAATAGAGACTGCTGATACAGGAGTGGCAGCAGTAGCAGCAAGGGAATTGTTCAGTGAATGATAGAGCACAATCTCACTGTGCTCACTTGCCATAAATTGAGGGTAGTTAAAGAGAGGAGGCTGCTATGTTACAGTTTAGGTTGAAATTATGAAATTCATTCACTACATGATTTGGAGTTGTTTTTTTTTTAATCTGAATGACCTGCGAATTTTATTATTCACTCTTCTTTTTGCCTGAATTCAAAAGTCCTGGATGGTTATCTTTAATTATTTCTTCTGGCATGGCATTTTTGTTTGTTTTATTAGGGTTTGCATAATTATTCTAATTTAACTTGAGATTAAAAAGTCAATTTCTCAAGTGTTTTGTGTTTTGCTTCTTCTTGTTGAACATAATTAAAATATTAAGGGGTTTTTTTTGTTATTGTTTTAATATACACATCTAGAATGACGTTTCTTTTTTCTTTCTTTTTTTTTTTTAGTGAGGCAATTGGGGTTAAGTGATTTGCCCAGGGTCACACAGCTAGTTAAATGTTAAGTGTCTGAGGCCAGATGTGAACTCAGGTACTCCTGACTCCAGGGCCGGTGCTCTATCCACTGTGCCACCTAGCTGTCCCATGACTTTTCTTCTAACACTAGACTCAAATATCTACCATAAAGTAGAATATACACATATTTAGAATTGTGAAACAAATTGTTTTGTCTCCCTGATACTGTTAGAATATTTGGAGATATTGTTATTAAAATAAGTTTTTAAGGCTCACTTCAATTTAATCCCCCCAAAATTCAAGTACACACTCTATTACAAACATTATGCTAAATGCTAGGGGTTTTTTTGGGGGGGCGGGGCAATGAGGGTTAAGTAAGTGTCAAGTGTCTGAGGCCGGATTTGAACTCAGGTCCTCCTGATTCCAGGACTGGTGCTTTATCCACTGTGCCACCTAGCTACCCCTGGGATTTTTTTTTAAAGCTCAAAAACAAAATAGTATGACACTTGACTATTATGTCATTCCAAAGGGAGTGTGGAGAACCCAGAAATATGACTGCCACCCCTACACTAGAGCTAACCCAGCTGATGATGAATACCTTAGAATTATTTGGGCCATGAACAGAGTTTTCCAGGAAACCCAGGCTATCCAAGTATTCAAGAGACAATGTGATGTAGAGGAAGTGTAATGAACTTACAACATTCCTCCTTCACCACTATAAAATCTACAGTACAAAATAGACCTCAAGGTCATGTATGCTGTCAATTTCCTCATTGGTAAAATGGTTACGATAATATTTACATGGGGCAGCTAGGTGGCCTAGTGGATAAAGCACTGGCCCTGGATTCAGGAGGACCTGAGTTCAAATTCGGCTTCAGACACTTGACACTTACTAGCTGTGTGATCCTGGGCAAGTCACTTAACCCTCATTGCCCTGAAAAAAATTAAAAAAAACCAACAACAATAATATTTACACTACCTACCTTAGAAGGTTGTTGTGAAGAAAGTAAGTTTTTTGTAAACCTAAATGTGCTATATAAATATGATTACTATCAAGTTTGTACTTGGTAACATGAATATAAGATTCAGACTGACTGCTGAAAGCACACAATGACAGACTGAAAGCATGCCAAACAACCCTCTTTGTCTCCAACAAATGGCACTTTGGAATTTTCATAACCTCTATTCTCTTGTTGGGGCAGCTAGGTGGTACAGTGGATAGAGTACTGGGAAATGAGTCAGGAAGACTCATTTTCCTGAGTTCAATTCTGACTTCAGACACTTACTAGCTGTGTGACCCTGGGTCATTTTAACCCTGTTTGCCTCAGTTCCACATGTGTAAAATGAAGGAAACAGCAAACCACTCCAATATCTTTGCCAAGAAAACCTCAAATTGGGTCATTAAGAGTTGGACATGACTGGACAATGCAATCCTTTTGTTCCAGGAGAAAATGTTGAATCTCTGGATCACTACAGCTCTTATTTCAAACAAATACAAGCTAGTTTAAGGATGCAAATATGTAATTATTCAGATCGAAATCAAAGGCAGAGAAAAATGGATTGTGATATAATGAGTGTGTTTAATACAGGGTGCATTAAACATTCTTTTAAATTCCTGGAGCTTTCATGGAAAAAGATTAAATGTAAAAGGGCTTGAAAAAGATCTCATTATACAGCCATGCAGAAAAAGTAACTTTGTTCATTGTTGGCAATTACCACATTTACTCTAAGGGCTATGTTCAATTTTATTTTCCTTATTGCCACCTACAACTTCTAACTTTACACTGAGTCAAAAACAAGAAGTAAAAGGCATTTTAATTAAACAAGTCAACTTTTGTCTTTGTAGTGTTTTGCCTTTCTACCTCCCCACCCCCCACCAGTATTCATGCATGACTGGTAACATATTCCCATGAGTAAGACTTGCAGTCAATAGGAATGAGACAGAAGTAGTCACTACTCTAAATTTAAGTTCAAATTAAGTATTACATGGTGGGCATGTCTACAGAAAAACTTTCCTCTAAAATGAACAACAGCAAAAAAGAAGCCAGCTGGAAAGTTATTTTGGATACATGTCTATGTCTCAGGCTTATTATTAGCTTTTCAGAACTTTTTGTGATTTTCTTTTTAGTTGTGTAGATTTTTTTATCTGGCTATAGGAGAATCTAAATTGAGTGTGTGCATATATGTGTTTCAGAGATAGGGAAAGATGTAATTGATGCCAGATGCACAATGGTCCTTTCTTCATGGAGGGATAAAACAAAATACAAATCTTTCTTTTACAAAAGGATTGCTGGTGGTTTGGGGGACCTCTATCATAGATCTGCAAGGAATTTTAAATGTCATCTAGTCCTGCCTCTTCATTTAAATGTTATGGAACTAAGACCCAAAGAACTTGAATGAACTTGCCCAAAGTTACATAGGCAGTAAATGACAAGGCCAGAATTTGAACTCAGGTCCAGTGACTTCACATTAAGTACTCTTTCTACTGTACCATATTGCCTGGAGTACTTAAGCTTATTCTTCTGCATTTTGAATAGGAGGAAAAGGAGATTAGTTTGGGAAAAAACGTGTGCATCTCTAACCTGCCACAATCATTGAAAGTACCTTTAGATGTAAACCAATAGCCTATTGTGGTCCCCTAGACACACACACACACACACACACACACACACACACACACAGAGGCCAGAAATATTCCCTCTTCATCCTGTGTAAATGTAGCAGCCCTTCTTGTCCTCCTTTCACAATTCTCACTTATATTGGTAGCTTGGGTCCACAAAAGGTAGCTGACAACTGCTCCCCTTAGTGTTCTTAGGGTAACCTTGAGGGGTTTTGGTTTTTTTAAGGAGTCCAAGCAATTTTATTCCTCTTCACTATGTTGCTATACAAAAGTACCAGAGGACAGAGAAGGACAAAACAAAAATAAAAATTGAGCCATTTCCTCCCATGATATCTAGATAGTTGAATATCCCTACCTTTCCTAGGCAGAAAGGCAGAAAGCACTCAAGAGATTGAACCACTATTGATCGGAGCTCACATTCACTCCATTTATGACTTTGACTTAATTGACCTCTCCTCTGACAGTCCGGTGCCCCCTCTTCCTGCTCTTTGTGGCTCACCATATTGGCCCATGACTTAGTTCAGTACACTGGATAAGTTCAGCACACTTCAACTCAGAATGCCCTAGTTCAAGTGATCCACCAGCCTATATAGCCTCAGACATATGCTACTAATATGAGCATTGCCCATTTTTATCTACCTCTACCTCCACCACTACCCCCATCCTGCTTTTTAAGGGTCTGGGGGTCCATAGGGGACTCTTATGGTAGGATCACAAGCAAAAGCCTTTCCTCTAATGTTATCATTTTCCTCTTCAGTCCTTCCTCTGGCATTTGACAAATCCTTTCAGATCTTTAAGAAACTTGCTGTACTCCTTGCATTACAAGATAATGCTGAACTCAGTCATTTTATCTCTAAAGATATTATTCATTCCTTAGCTAAACAGCCCAGTCCAGTGAGTCTATGTTAAGCATGTTGCTTGCTTGTGTCTTTCCAATAAGACTTATTGGTGGGCTACAAGCTCACTTCCCTGAAGGGAAAAATATCACTATCTTCTTCCTGTCCAACCTTGTGCTTGTCACCCAAGCACAAGGATTTTTCATAATCTCCACCTATAAGTTCATAGTTGACATAAAGTCAGGTCCCTGCTCTTTAGCTTTCTGTCCCTTGGCTGGTTCATCATGAAATGTCTATGGGATAATGTTGTTAATATTGAATATAACTATGATCCTATCAGATGTTGCCCAATGAAATAATGTCTGCTTATTCCAAATTTTTTTTTTAGGTTTTTCATTTGTTTTGTCATATTTTCTTTTCTTTTTTTTTTTTTTTTTAGTGAGGCAATTGGGGTTAAGTGACTTGCCTAGGGTCACACAGCTAGTAAGTGTTAAGTGTCTGAGGCCAGATTTGAACTCAGGTCCTCCTGACTCCAGGGCCGGTGCTCTATCCACTGTGCCATCTAGCTGCCCCTGTTGTGTCATATTTTCTAAGAACATTTATCGATATTCTTCCTCCTTTTTAGCATGAAATTAAAAGTTTTCTTTTAGTTACCTTAGGATAATGGACCCAATGTAAGTTCCAGTAATATTACATGGGTGTTTGTTTGAGTACTTTCCACATCTTTTATTGTCTATTTTACAATTCTAAAAGTGTACATTAAGAATAATCACTTTAGGGGGGTAGCTAGGTGGTACAGTGGATAAAGCACTGACCCTGGATTCAGGAGGACCTGAGTTCAAATTTGGCCTCAGACACTTTACTAGCTGTGTGACACTGGGCAAGTCACTAAACCCTCATTGCCCTACAAAACAAAAACAAAAACAAAACAAAAAAGAATAATAACTTTAAATGTCTGCCTCCCCATTCAGCTTTGATTTCAGAATACCACTAAGGTTCTTAACATAGTCAAACACAGCCTTTCCTTGATATATTTATATTTATGCTTAATGTGTCTTGGAAAAAAACAAAATGTTTGTAGGTATTATCTCCATTCACTGATTCAAGATGAAATTCATATTTAGGATGGATATCTTTAGAATCTATCTTTCCTTGACAAACATCAAGAATTTTACATTTATCAAGTCCAAATGATTTTTTAAAACATTATTTTATTTTTCAATTAGCAAGCATTTATTTCCTCTGAAACCCAACCTTCCCCTTCCCTAATTTAAAAGAAATATAAGCCCCTTGTAACAAATATGCATGTCAAGCAAAATGAATGACCACATTGGTCATATCCACAGATGTATGTTTCATTCTGTATCTTCAATCCAACTTCTCACTCTCAGGAGGTGATGAATATAATCTGTCCTCTAGAATCATGATTGGTTATTGCATTGATCAGAGTTCTTAAGTCCTTCAAAATTATTTGCCTTTACAATGTTGTTATTATATAAATTGTTTTCTCTGAAATAGGTCATATAAATCTTCCTAGGTTTCTCTGAAACAATTCTTTTCATCATTTCTAATGATACAATTATATCCTATTGCATCCTGAGTACCCTCTCATTTTCCAGTTCTTTGCTACTACAAAGAAAAAAAATTAAATGGCTAGATTTTAAATAAAGTGGTCCTTTTTCCTTGGATATCCAAAAGGTATTTTAATTTCCTCAGAGAAAAATCCCACAAGATGAGGGAGTGATATAGTTTAATAAGTTGGGTCATAGATGATATCATTAATGGAGGTCAACATTTTTGGCTATACTCTAGTATGAAAGCTGTATTACTTCTATTTAAAAGAGATAATAATAGATTTAAAATTAACAGAGTTGTAATTGTCTTATACAGTTTCCTTGAAAATGTCATTTTTGTATCAATTTTTCTTTATACTATTGTTCTGCTGGCATGTTTTAAGGGGTAAACAAGGATTCATGTGGACATCAAATACGTAGCATTCTCATTGTATTTGGATCTATTTTCTATGTATTAAAGTATGCAAAAATGAAAGTTTTCAATGACTTCAAAGTCTTCAACTTTTTCCTCTTCAGATTTTAGTAGTTCTAATCAAGACTTAGAGATTGTCATTTTTAAATGATTGACTTGAATTGGCAGGAATACATTGTTTTGTGACTTGGTACCATTGACAAAAAAAGCAGTATGAGCCCTTGCCTCTAATGATATATAGAATATGGAATGCCAAATGGAAGTCTTCTGTGTTTTTAAGCCATTTCTTTTTTTTGTGGAGATTATTTTTATTTTTCATGCTAATTTTATTTATTTATTTTTTAACATTCATTTTTTAAAAATTTGAGTTCCAAATTCTCTTCCTCCCATAATTCCATATTAGCCACATTCCCACCCCCACCCTCAAAAAAAGCAAGGAAGACAAAGTGAAAAACAATATGCTTCAATCTGTACTCAGAGTTCATCAGTTCTTTTTCTGGGGGAAGAAAGCATTTTTCATGATTGATCTTTTAGGATTCTCTTGGATCATTGAAATTGATCAGAGCAGCTAAATGTCACTGTTGATCAGCACAATATTACTATTGTTAGAAACACAGCTAACCACTTCATGTTGCACAGCTCTAGTGTTAGCAGCTCTAGTGTCAGCAGCTTAAGTGCTGGCAGCCCTAGTGTTGCTAGCAGGTCGCTGTTCAAAAATCCCAAGCAGGCAGCAGTTGGTGAGTGAAGGCTTTATTAATCTTTGCAAAGATGGGCACTCTTCTGAATGTGCCTGAGAGTTCACTGAAGTGAGGTCCCTCACCTCGATTTATACCCCTCAAGGGGTCCCCTCCAACCAATCACATTTTGATACCCCTCATTTACATTTCAGTTATTACAGTTATTACAGTTGCTATTTATACAGAATAACAGTAACAGCCTAAGAACCCATCAGGTGGTATCAGTTAACCAATCATATTTTACAAACTACGATACCAGGCCTTAACCTATTCTGGGCAAGAGTGTTGGCTCCCCCTCAGAACAATACTGTGTTAACCTACATAACTCTTCAAGAAAGAAAACCTGTCTTGGGGTTTGACTAATCAGATTTCTCCATTTACCAACCAATCAGATTGCAGCCTTAGGCCCCAACCTTATGCTGGAGTAAAAACGTCCCCTTTCCCCACTGAACAGTGCTTGTGTCAACATAACCTTTCAAAACAAAACTCAAGTCAGGACTTGAGCTCCAAGTCACATGAGGACTACCTCGGGTGCCTCAAGGTGAACTCCCAGCCCAGCCCAACTCCCACAAAACCCAGGCCCTTCTTCAGGCCCTGCTCGGGCCTAAGGCCAAGGAGCCTCAGCTTGAAGCCTCATGTGCTGAATGGCCCCCTCCTGGGAGGTTTGGGGTCACAAAGCTGTTGCGCCTGAAATCGTACTCACTCTCTGCCTTTAGGGCTCTGAGAAGAGTCCAAATATAGTCTTTTCTCTCACTATTACCAAGGATGATGTTTTCCTGTGTCTGCTCACTTCACTTTACATCAATTCATGTCTTCCCAGGTTTCTTAGACACTTTTCCCCTCTTCATTTCTTATAATACAATAGTGTCACAAACATATGCCACAACTTGTTCAGCCATTCCCCAATTGATGGACATCCCCTCAATTTCCAATTCTTTGCCACAACAAAAAGAGTGTTTATAAATATTTTTGTACATATAGGTCATTTCCTTTTTTTTTTTTTATCTCTTTGGGTTACAAAATTAGTAGTGGTATTACTGGGTCAAAAGGTATGTATAGTTTGGCTGTTAATATTTAGATTATATATCCATTTTGAATTTGTGAAACATACTATAAGAGGTTAGTCTAGAGAGCAGACAAATGCACATAAGAACAGAGTGAGACTATTTTTCAGCAAAAGAGGGTAATAGTGATCACCTGCTGATCAGGCTGAACAGCTCAGCAATCAGTCCAGACCCAGCCAGAAGCAGGCAGTGCTTCCAGAGTGCCTCAGAGTTTTCAGCGCCAGCAGCTTCTGTTTCCTGGTCAAAGAGAAAGCAGCCCTAGTTACACATAGGCCAGGCAGGCTGAGAAGAAGCCCAATCACCTCAGGGCCATGTAGCTCAAACAGTGTGTCCTGGAAGCAGAGCTACACTTTTTTTTTTCTTTCTTTTTTTTTTTTACTTTATTTTAGACTTTTAGTTTCCAAATTACATGTAAAAGCAAATTTTGACATCAATTTTTTTTTAAACTTTGTGTTCCAAATTCTCTTCCTCCCTCCCCTCCCACCCCCACCCCAAGGACTCAAACAATTCAACATAAATTATACATGAGTAGTCATGGCAAACAATTCTACCTTATCTAGGTTGTGAGTGGAAATAGATAAAAACAAAACTTCAGATTAAGGAATTGTCAAAAAAAAAATGTGTTTCCATCTGTTTTCAGATACCATCAGTTCTTTCTCTGTAGATGGATTGCAATTTTCATAAGTCCTTCAGGGTTATATTGGATATATTGCTGAAAATAACCACATGCTTCCCAGCAGATCATGCTTACACTAATGTATACAGTGCATTTCTCTCTGCCTCAGTTCATGTGGGTCTTTCCAGGTTTTTCTGATAGCATCCCACTCATCACAATTTCTATATAGTACCTTGAACTTGACAGAGAATTTTCTTCAATAGCCCAGCAGAGTAGGTACCATACATTTTGACCTTGTAGTCAATCAACATAACTATTTCCCTCCATCCCATTCCCTTCCAATGATATTTATTCTATTGTTTACCTTATTTTGCCCTAATCCTCCTCATAAGTGTTTTGCTACTAACTGCCGCCTCCCCTGCTCTACCCTCCCTTCATTCACACTCCCCTCCTTATCCTCTTCCCTTCCTACTTTCCTGAAGGGTTAAATAGATTACTCTTCCCTATTGGATGTGTGTGTTATTCCCTCCTTGAGCCCGCTCTAATGAGGTTATGGCCTTTGAACTAATTCTGTTTTCTAAAATTTTCTTCCTCCCTCCCTCCTCAACTCTCCCTATGAAATCAAGCAATTCAATATGTCATACATGCGGTGTTATGTCAAACATCTTCACCTTCCTCTAAAGTGTTTTGCTTTTTACAGCTCCCTCCCCCAAACTTCCCTTCCCTCCTTCCCCTCTTCTCCCCTGCCCCCTGCCATGTCCTTCTCCTCCCACTTTTCCTCACGGCAAAAATATATTACTCTAGCTGCTTGAGCATAATGTTATTAAACTGATATTATTAAACATTATTACAGAATCTTCATTAAGCAAGTAAACCACATCATCTTGTCCATGAATTCTCTATCTAGTACAATAACAATAACAGATAACTTGAAATGATCAACAATTTATCAAAAGGAAATAAAACATCAGCGAGACTCAATATGTTCAATAATTGCCTTATAAATCAAGCAATAAGGTTCAATAACCCTTTCTAGAAGACAGAGCTATGTGCTCTTGGTGGAGAAGTTCTTCACCTGTAGGAGGAAAAGCTTGTTTAAGGTAAAATCTTGTAATGCTAGAATTTGGGGTACACCACATTTTTTAAACTGGTTCCCCAATTCTCTGCATGCTAAAGTGGCAGGGGTTTCTGAATCATCATTGATTCTTCTAATGCTGTCATAATGACCATTATGGTAGAAAATATGGAGTTCTTTAGCATCGGCTATGTCTGTGCCATAAATTTGCCATAGAGGTTCATTCAACTGGTGAATGATTGCATTCAGTTGGTTATGTTTGGCAAAGGCTACAATGCCATCGTTCCCAGCATAAGTACCAGCTTTTTTCAAATCAGAAACATATTCTTCAAAGGGAATATCTGTTTCTATAAAAGACCTAAAGTCTTCTTTATGACTGAGCATATAATTAGCAGTTTCTTGTCTGTGTTTGAGATGGTTTTTGGAATGACCTTCTAACTGGTCTCTGAGGACTCTAAAAAGACAATTTCCATCTCCTGATACCTTACAGAGTTTGAATCCCAGGGTGTGCAATTGAGTGATAATGCTTGCAAATTGGAGCTGTCTATTACCCCTGTGCTCAGTTTGGTTTCTTTGCTCTTTAGCAGCTGGTTTAATTTTATCTGAAATTACTTTACCCACAAATGGTGCAGGCTTCACATGGGAACAATGAATCCAAGATTCTTTTTCTCCAATTTTAATACAGTAGCAGTTGTCAATAATACCTGAAAAGGTCCCTCTCAAGCAGGCTGGGTCCCACTGGTCCGCTGAAAATTCTTGATATATACATTGTCTTCAGGACTTAAATCAAGCAAGGAAAAGTCTAAAGGACCAGCTTGTATAGCAACTCCTGCTTCATGGAGTTCACATAGCCTAGTTTGTAGTTTCTGTATATAGGAAGCAACAGAAGTATCACCTCCCACCAGTGATGTATAGACTGGGGAAAACATTTTAGCTTGGATAGGAGGGTGACCAAAAAGCATCTCATAAGGAGATATGTGGAGTTCTCCTCTTGGTCTACTGTGCAGATAGAATAATGCCAAGGGTAGAACATCAGGCCATTTTAAATGGGTTTCAGTACATAATTTGCCAATCATGCTCTTAAGCTCTTTATTCATACGTTCAAATTGGCCTGAGCTTTGAGGGTGGTAAGCAGCATGAAATCTAGGAGTTACTCCCAAGAAAGAATAAATCTGGGAGAGAATCAATTCTGTAAAATATGTACCTCTATCAGAGTCAATGTATTCTGGTGGCCCAAAGTGAGGAACAATTTCTTTAAGGAGAGCTTTGCCACAAAGCCAGCAGTTGCTCGTGGGGCAGGAAAAGCCTCCACCCATAGAGTGAGTTGGTCAACAATAACAAGGCAAAATTTATATTGTCCTGCTTTGGGCATAGAAATAAAGTCAATTTGTAGATGTTCAAAAGGTATATATGCCAAAGGGCACCCTCCATATGCTTTAGCACAGAAAGCAAGTTGATTGTAAGACTGATATGTGGAGCAGCCCGAGCAGATTCGAGATGCTATATTAGTTATACCTGGTGCTAACCAGGTCCTTCTAACTGAGTCCACAATGCCTTGTGTGCCAAAAGGGCCTTTCTTGTGAATAAAGAGGCATACCTGGTGATAGAATTTCCGGGGGAGAAGTGGTTTTCCCTCTTGAGACATCCAGACTCCATTGATCTGTTTAGCCTTGAATTTCTTTTTCCACCTTTCTACTTCAGAATCATCATAAGTTAGGTGGAGAGAAACATCCTCAGAAGGTGAGAGGTTAAATACATATTCAGGGGCTTCTAAAGCAGTCAGCTTAGCTGCTGAATCAGCTCGTGCATTTCCCGTTGAAACAGGATCACTATTCCCTGTGTGGGCAGGGCAATGTACAATTGCTAGAGCAGAGGGAAGTTTCAGGGCAAATAGGAGGTCCTTGATAAGGTCTGCATTAGCAATAGCTTTGCCAGAGGATGTTAGAAAGCCCCTCAGTAGCCAAAGCATGCCTACAGCATGGCATACACAAAAGGCATATCTGGAGTCGGTATAAATGGTAGCACTCTTCCCTTTGGCTATGTTACAGTCTTGTGTAAGAGCCACAAGTTCAGCAGCTTGTGCACTAAAATGTGAAGGCAGAGAAGCTGCCCAGATAATATCATAATCAGAAACTACAGCAGCCCCATTGAAACGGGTGCCATCTTTTGTAAACGAAGAACTGTCCATATAGAGGACAATATCAGGGTTCTCTGAAGGTGTATCCAAAAGGTCATCACAGGGTTTCTCAGCCATATCAACTAAAGAGGCACAGTCATGCAACAGCTCCCCCAAGAGTGGTAAGTTAGAGAGCAGTGCTGCTGGGTTAAGGATTGTACAGCGTTTTGAAGTGATATTATCATGACCTAGCAGGGTTACTTCATACTTAGCCAGCCTTTGATCTGAAAAGGCTTGTGTTCTATGGTGTAGTAAGAGGGCCTCTACTTCGTGGGGACATTGTATTGTAAGAGGATTACCTAGGACCAAATCAGAGTTTTTTTCTACCAAAAGGGCTGTAGCTGCCACTGCCCTGAGGCAGGGTGGCACCCCAGAGGCCACAGAATCTAGTTGGCTGGAATAATAAGCTATTGGATGCTGGATAGGTCCTAATGATTGAGTCAGGACCCCAGAAGCCACTCCCTTCTGTTCATGCACAAAAAGAGTAAAAGACTTACTGTAATCTGGGAGTCCTAGTGCAGGTGCTGATAATAATGCCCGCTTCAATTCTGTTACAGCTGAGAGATGCTGGGAATCCAGCTGTAAAGGTCCTGGGACAGAATTTTTGGTTAGAGCTATAAGAGGCTTAGTAATTTCACTAAAAGAGGGTATCCCTTGTCTGCAATACCCAGCTACTCCCAGAATGGCCTTTAACTGCTTCTTAGTAGAGAGAGCAGCGAGTTATTGAATAGCCTGGACTTGCTTAGGAGAGACAGAGTGAGTTCTAGCAGCCAGAATGAAGCCCAAATATTCTACCATTACACCTTTGACTTAGAGACCTTGTGGCCTCTCTTGTATAGTTCTAATAATCAATGGCAGCTGTCTTCCTGACAGGTGTCAGCATCAGGGGAGGCTAAAAGGTAATCATCAACATACTGCACTAAAGTGGAACCTTTAAAAATAATAGAGGCCAGGTCCTGTTGTAAAATTTGAGAAAATAGTGTAGGACTGTCCACAAATCCCTGTGGGCGTCTAGTCCAGGTCCACTGTGTATTTTTCCAGGTAAAGGCAAATAAATACTGGAAGTCCTCATGTACTGGTATAGAGAAAAAGGCAGAGCAGAGGTCTTCCACTGTGAAGCATGTAGCCTCACATGGGATTGAAGAAACTATGGTGGCAGGATTAGGGACTATAGAATGTCTAGGAATTACATAATTGTTAATAGCTTTAAGATCTTGTGCAAAACGATAAACAGGTTTGCTATCTGGGCCAGGCTTGGGTTTTTTAACAGGCAAAATGGGAGTATTACATGGAGAATGATGACATGGGACAATAATACCCTGACTTTTCAGAGCCTCAATTATAGGGGTGATCCCTTCTATATCTTCTTTAGACAATGGATACTGTGGAATGGATGGAGGTGGTCCCCCTTTAACTTTAATAGTAACAGGCATAGCAGATTTAAGGAGCCCCACTTCAGTAGAGGATGGAGTCCATAGGGACTCAGGAATGTCAGAGGGAATTTTGGATGTATCCTCTACTGCTCCTTGAGCATCTGCAATCAAAATTGGTAATAAATGAACAGTGTCCTCTGGCAACCACAGAGAGACAGCTCCATCTGGACCACAAGATATGGTTGCTCTAAGTTTACAAAAGAGATCATGACCTAATAAATTTACAGGGGCATTAGGCATAAGTGACAATGAATGTTCTACAGTTAAAGGCCCCATAGATACCATGCAAGGGGTTAATTCTGCCACTCTTTGGGCCTTACCTGAGACTCCTACCACATTTAAAGATGCAATAGCATTGCATCCAGGGTCTGGTTTATGCGCTAAGACTGATTTAGAGGCTCCTGTATCTAACAGACAATCATAATATGTGTCCCCAACTTTGAGGGTCACATGGGGTTCGTTACTCTGGGGAGGTGAATGGATTGGTATAAGGGGGTTAAAAAATTCAGCATCTGGAAAAGTAAAGCTTTCCGTATTTATTTTCCACTCCTCACCTGGACACCGTCAGTCCTGTGTCTCCCTCTGAGGGATTCTAGAGTTACCCCAATTCTGATTCTGTCCTTCTGTACCTCCCTGATAGGGTCTATGATTATACTGATTCTGGTTGTAATAAGGTCTGTAATTATCTTGGTTGTTTCCTGTCTGGTAAATAAAAATTCCCATAATTATTCTAGTTTCTCCTGAAAAAATATTCCAGACCCTCAGTTACTGCCCACCTGAGTTCTTGCTTGGATTCAGGAGGACCTGAGTTCAAAGCCGGCCTCAGACACTTAACACTTACTAGCTGTGTGATGCTGGGCAAGTCACTTAACCCCCATTGCCTCTCAAAAAGAAAATTACTTTCAATAAAGCACATGTGAGGTATAGATTAAAAATTATTGGAAACCAAATAATCTAATTCTAAAGAATGAGCGGGTCAAAGAAAATCATAGAATGTCAATAATTTCATTAAATGTGATTATAACAATGAAAAAGCGTACAATATCAAAAATGAAAATGATGAATGTTCCACCAATGAAGATAAGATAAAAGCAATTAAGACCCATTTTACCAAAATATATACCAATAAAATGGGCAATCTAAATAAAATGAATATTGTAAAAATATTAGTTGTTCAGATTGTGACAATTGGAATGACGCCACCTGCTGGAGAGTTGCTGTAGGGAAGCTCTGCCATGAGGAGAAGGTGTCTGAAGGCAAGCCATGTGGCTTGAAAGGTCAGTTCCTTGGTGTCAGGAAGTACCATTTGCTTGTGGGTACTGTCGATCAAAGCTACCAGCCAATTAGCTTGGAGCTGTGTGTGTGTGTGTGGATGGGATGTTCCCAGTTTCACAGGAGGCTTGTGGGATGAAGAAGGGGTGAGGCTGGCTCTCTCTCTCCCTCTCTTTTTTTCGTGGGGAGTGGAGCTAGAAATGCTGGCTCCCTGAGATAGATAGATGTAGGTATCTGGGCCTCTTTCTCTCTCTTCACCAAATTCTCATGCTCCTTAATAAATACTTAAAAGTCTAAACTCTTGCTAAATCTTCTAATTTATTGGCAACCACTCATTAGAATTCTAGACAGTATAGCTAGAATTTTAGCTATACAGAAACCAACCATTCAAGATTAACAGAAGAGGAAATAGAATACTTTAATAACCCTACCTTAGAAAAGAAACTGAACAACCCATAAATGAGTTCCCTAAGGGGGAAAAAAAATCAGGAATGGATACATTTACAAGTAAAATCTATAAAAGAACAATTAATTCCAGTACTACTTAAACTTTTTGAAAAAAACAAAAGGTAATAGAATCCTAACAATTTCCTTCTATGAAACAAATATGATCCTGATACCTAAGCAAGGGAGAGCAAAAACAGAGAAAGAAAATAAACTAAATACCAATTTCCCTAATGAATACTGATGTAAAAATTTAATATACTAGGAAGGAGATTACAGCAATATATCACAGAGATCATGCACCATGACTAGGTTGTATTTATACCAAGATACAGTTAGTTCAATATTAGGATACAGGATACAGAGTTAGTTCAAATCATAAGCTTAATTGACCATATCTTTTACAAGAGGCCTTCCCTAACCCCTCTTAATTCTAGTGCCTTCCCTCTGTGAATTATTTCCTACTTACCCTGTATATTGCTTGCCATGTTTCTTTTTTTTGTTTTTGTTTTTGTTGGGTTTTTTGTGGGGCAATGGGGGTTAAGTGACTTGCCCAGGGTCACACAGCTAGTAAGTGCTAAGTGTCTGAAGCCGGATTTGAACTCAGGTCCTCCTGAATCCAGGGCCCGTGCTTTATCTACTGTGCCACCTAGCTGCCCCCTGCTTGCCATGTTTCTATATTTGTTTTAATGTTGCTTCCCCCATTAGATTATAAACTTCTTGAGGGCAGGTACTGCCTTCTGTCTCCTTTTGTATCCCAAGTATTTAGCACAGTGCCTGGCACATAGTAGGAGCTTAATAATTATCAATAACAAAAACGAAAATCATATGATTATATCAATACATGCAGAAGAAGTTTTTGACAGAATACGGCACCCATTCCATACTGGAAAGAAAAGAAGTAAATGGAGCTTTTCTTAAAATAATTAGTACTATCTAAAACCAAACAAGCATTATCTGTAATGGAGATAAACTAGAAATCTTTCTAATAAGATTAGGGGTGAAACAGGGAAGCTAGATGGTACAGTGGATTGAGCACTGGCCCTGAAGTTGGGAAGATCTGAGTTCAAATCTCACCTCACTAGCTATGTGACCCTGGGCAAAGCACTTAACCCCAATTGCCTTAAACACTTGGCACCATCTCCAGTTATTCTACTATATATCTTGCCACTGGCCCAGATGGTTCTGGAGGAGAGAGTTAGGTCTGTGACCTTGCACAGCTCCCTCACTTAAATTCAATTCACTGCCAATCGTGACATCACACTGATGTCATGGTCCCCTTCAAGAATTAAGGACACGGGCAGCTAGGTGGTGCAATGGATAAAGCACTGGCCCTGGATTCAGGAGTACCTGAGTTCAAATCCGGCCTCAGACACTTGACACTTACTAGCTGTGTGACCCTGGGCAAGTCACTTAACCCTCATTGCCCCACCAAAAAAAAAAAAAGAATTAAGGACAAACAACAAAAATAAGGGGTAAGGCAAGGATGTCCATTTTCACTATTTCTATTCAATATTGCCCTTGAAATACTAGCTACAGCAATAAGTCAAGAAAAAAAATTAAAAGGAATAAACACAAGAAATGAAGAAATAATACTACCACTATTTGCATATGGTTCATTTAGAGAAGCCTAAAGAGTTAAACCTATTGTGCTGGACTCTTCTCAAGGAAACTCCATTTTCCAAATTAACATGATCAAGTACATCAAGGAGAAATACAACAACTTCCAGGTTATCAGTGGCAATGTGGTGACAGCTGCACAGGCGAAAAATCTCATTGATGCTGGAGTGGACACCTTAAGGGTTGGCATGGGCAGCGGCTCCATCTATATTACACAGGAAGTGCTGGCATGTGGGCGGTCTCAGGTGACAGCTGTCTACAAGGTCTCAGAATATGCACAGCGCTTCAGTGTCCCCATCATTGTTGATGGTGGCATCCAAAATGTAGTCCACATTGCCAAAACAGTTCCCCTTGGAGCTTCCACAGTGATGATGGGCTCTCTGTAGGCAGCCACCACAGAGGCCCCAGGTGAGTACTTCTTCTCTGATGAGATCTGGCTAAAAAAATACTGGGGGATGGGCTTCCTCGATGCCATGGACAAGAACCTCAGCAGTCAGAACTGTTACTTCAGTGAAGCAGACAAAATCAAGGTGGTTCAAGGGGTGTCCAGGGCCATGCCAGACAAAGGATCCATCCACAAATTTGTCCCCTACTTGATTGCTGGCATCCAGCACCCCTCCCAAGATATCAGTGCCAAGAATCTAACACAAGTCAGAGCCATGATGTATTCAGGGGAGCTGAAATTTGAGGATGTCATCTGCTTAGGTGGAAGGTGGTGTCCATGGACTCCATTCGTATGAGAAGTGGCTCTTCTGAGAAGTGGCCTTCTTTGCTTTTACTGCCTCTTAGTTCCCCTTCTAGGTTTTTCAATAAAAAGCTGGATATAGTAGGGGAAAAAAAGAAAAAAAAGAGGCAAACCTGTACAAATCATCAACATTTCGAATATTACTGTGGGGTACCATGGCTTTAGTTGTATGGCTGGGTTTCAAGGAAAAATTTGACTTTCCATTTACCCCATTACCTACGGGGAGGTATGTGTGCATGCACATCTTTCAGGCACACTGTTATATCATTAGCCAGTTACAGACAGTCTCAGAAACTTTCTAATCAATAATTTCCCAGGGAAGTAAAGGTGGAGTGTAGGATCCAAGACATGCATAACAGAATATCTGAATAAGGAAGAAAATTCCAGGCTACCCTTAAATTGCATTCAGTGTATCCCAGCCAAGCATGGGGAAATCACAAAATCTTTTGACCATTCAACCTCCTGCACACCTGCCCTTATACCTCTGGTTCGCATTTGCACAAAGAAGGCTTTCTGCTAAGTATGCATATCGAACCTACATGTATAAATATTGGGGAAGGTTGGGAAGGAGCTAGACAGGAATTCATATAACATCAGCTGGCCATCCTAGACATTGACCCCTCCCCCAAGTAAGCCTCCCTTAAATAAATTCTATATCTTTAACCCTGACAATGCCAATGGCTTTCTTCAGTATCGAGTTGTTATCTCAGGGGTACATGGAAGGTATACACCTGAGCCCTGGTCTGTACCCAACAAGTGGCATAGTCAGCAGGATATAATTACTAATAAAAACCAGCAGGAAGAAATAGAATGAGAAATTCCATTTAAAATAACTACAAACAATACTTGGGAGTCCAGCTGTCAAGACACACACAGGAACTACACATAATTCCATTTACCCCTCCTTTTTCTAGTGGGTGCAGAATAACCTTGCATTATTCAAATTTCCCTTCCTTTCTATTTGAAGGTTTTTAGTATTTGATGATCCTTAGGTTGCCTCTATGCATCCTGTCTTCTACATCCATATGTTTTGCTTGCATAAGGAGTACATTTTCTCTTAAATCTTTATTCCTTTTCTTCTTCAAGATTATCTTTGATTCCTGTATGTTTGCATTCCCAATCTATTGTTCTCTCTTTTCTTTCTTTGGTGAGGCTTGCCATTGAAAATTTAAGATTTTCTATTCTGCTTATTATTTTGCTGTGCAGAACATAAGTTCTTAGTCTCATTTCTCTTTGTTGTGTTGTGTTGTGTTGTGGTTCCATGATCTCCTTAAATTCCACAAGGTCCTCTTTCTCATCAAGTGTTAGATCATTTTCCTTCAGTTTAAATCAATAGATTCATAGATGCCTGAACTTATTTAGTAGATCTGGAGGCCATTTTCCCTTAGTCTGTTACTCTTTTCATGTTGATTTGTCTGTTTATGTTAAAAATCTGAGATTTCTTTTTCCTAGAATCTTTAGTACTTTCAGTCTCCCTTATTTTTCTTATTGCTCACTTCTGACTCTCTCCCCTCTGATTGTGGTTTCCATAGAGGCATTTTTTTCTAAAACAAACAAAAAAACCAAAATGAAATAAAAAGCCAGTCAAGTATTGGTATGTTTTACTTCAAAATAAACGATAATATCAATTAGTGTTTGAGAAAGTACAAAAGACCTTGTACATTCAAATTTTGAAGTTCTTTGCAGACTTGACAGGTTCCTTTGAACCTTCTACTTGGGCAATGTAAAAAAATCTTATTGACTCTCTGGGAAAAGAAGCTGGTTTAAAAAATATAACTGATGAGAACCTTGTAAATTCTAAAGCAGTAAATTATATTACTAATTTCAAAATTTTAAAAAATAAGTCCTTCTATCCTGAACTGGGTAAAATCACACCCAGAACAGTGCACTAACATTCTGCTTAGAATATTTAATTTGTATGAGTTAAATATAGACCATGTAGATGCCTTCTAACTTCCCTAATAATGAGAAAGTTCTTAGGAGTTAAAAGTATCATCTTCCCAGGGAAGAATGTAAACAGTTTAACCATATTAAATTTCTTGGGATTTCTCTTTCATGTTTACCTTTATATGCTTCTCTTTAGTCTTTTGTGTGAAGGTCAAATTTTCTATTCAGCTCTGGTCTTTTCATCAGAAATGCTTAGGAGTCCTCTATTTCATTAAATGTCTATTTTACCCTTGGAACAATTATCCTCAATTTTGCTGGGTAGAATATTATTGGTTATAGAAGGTTGTAGAATATTATATTCTAAGTCCTCCACTTCTTTAAGATGGTAGCTGCTAAATTTTGTGTGATCCTGACCATGACTCCATGATATTTGTTTGAACTGGAAACTATAATTCAGCTATCATATTCCTGGGAGTTTTCATTTTGGGGCCTTTCAGGAGGAGATTGATGGATTCTTTCAATTGCTATTTTACCCTCAGGTTCTAGAGTATTTTGCATATAAAGTTGCTTTAATAGTTGTAAAGAAACTTTTAAATCATTTTTTTTTCTATTTGAAATAAAGAGACAGAGGACAATTTTTACAAAGTCAGTTCCTCATGGATCTTTTTTTTTAAGACTCTTCCCCTAGCCTATCAATAGTATTTTCCATACCATGAATAGGGTTTAGGTAAAAACAGACAGGACAAAAATCTCTCTAAACTTTCATATCAATTTAAAGTTACCTAATCTGATTTTCTTCCTATAGCACTGATATTTATAAGGTTAACTACAGTACCTTTGAACTGCTTTCATTACATAAACTAATTATTGGAAGGTCAAATGTAAAGAGGTTTTGTCAAACCTTACTCTTGTTTAGTCATTTTTCAGTTTTATCTGACTCTTCATGCCCTCATATGGGATTTTCTTGGCAATGATACTAGAATGGTTTGCCATTTCCTTCTACAGTTCATTTTACAAATGAGGAAACTGAAGAAAACAGGGTCAAGTGACTTGCCCAGGGTCACAAAGCTAGTTAATATCTAAGGCAGGATTTGAACTCAGGAAGATGAGTGTTCCTAACTCCAGGCCAGACACTCTATCCACTGCACCACCTAGCTGGATCCATCAGACCTTACTAAATTGAATTAAGTCTTATCATCAACAGGTAGCATTACCTAGGAATTGCCACAATTGATCTGGAACCTGGAAAGTGGTTAAGGAAATGCTTCTGCAAACTTGTGCTGAAAACAATGTAAAAAGGTCATGTTAACAACTAACAACCCAGCTAAAGACATAGAGATGTTGATTTAAGGATACCTGTCTCTGAGTTTGAGGGACCAAACTGGACAGTTTTTGGACAGTCATCAAGGATAAATGCCTCTGACAAAGAATTCCCAACAGAAATTGTTTCCCAGAATCAGATGACTTCATGAAGTAAACAGCTAAACCCAAGACAACAGAACAAGAAATCTTCCATTTAAATGGATATTAACTGGATGTTGTGCTATATGTGTTTGACAGAACCCTTAATATTCTCCAATACTTGAAATGCATTGGGAAGTCAGAGAAAGATCTGGTGGAGATTCGACATGAAATGATATATGATTGAGACATTTGGGGTTGGTTTCCAGGGTCAGACTGGATAAAGCAGTTTTGGTAAGCTGGTGTTTTATTTTATTTTATTTGAAATGATTGTTTTATTTCATATATTAAAAATAAAATAAAATTTAAAAACAAATACTAGCTATTTTAGTTGTTATTGCTGTTATATTTTTGAGGTGTAAATGCTCACTCTGAAGGTTTAACAATTGACTCTTCTTTTTTAGAATTTTATTTTTCCCCAAATTACATGTAAAAAATTTTAACATCGATTTTTTAAACTTTGTGTTCCAAATTCTCTTCTTCCCTCCCTCCTCACCCCCCTTAAGAACTCAAGCAATTCAATATAAGTTATACATTTGTAGACATGCAAAACATCTCCTCATTAGTCAGGCTGTAAAAGAAAACAGACCAAAAAAACTTTAGAAAAAGGAACTAACAAAAAATTATGCTTCAATCTGTATTCAGATACTATCAGTTCTTTCTCTGCAGAGGAATTGCCTTTTTCATAAGTCCTTCAGAGTTATCTTGGAACATTGTATTGCTGAAAATAACTAAGTCATTCATAGCAGATCATCTTACAATATTGTTGTTATTTTGTATACAGTACATTTCACTTTGCATCAGCTCATGTAAGTCTTTCCAGGTTTTTCTGATAGCATCCTACTCATCATTTCTTATAGCATAATAGTGTCCCATCATAATCTCATCCCACAATTTGTTCAGCCATTCCCCAATTGATGGGTATCTCCTCAATTTCAAATTCAACTTTTTAAAAATATCTTTTTAGATACCAACCTAGTAATGGTATTACTAGGTCAAAGAGTATTCATGGTTTTATAGCCCTTTAGTCATAGTTCCAAATTGTTCTACAGAATGTTTAAATCAGTTTACAACTTTACCAAGAGTGCATTAATGTCTCATTTTCTCCATATCCCCTACATTTGTCATTTCCATTGATATCCTATTATCCAATCCAATAGGTATGAGGTAATACCCAGAATTGTTTTGACCTGAATCTCTCCAATCAATAATGAGTTAGAGCATTTTTTTCAAATGGCTTTGACTATTTCATCTGAAAACTTCATGTCTTTTGATCATCTATCAATTGGGGAATGGCTCTTATTTTAACAAATTTGACTCAGTTCTCTATGTGTTTGAGAACTGAGGCCAATCAAACACACTTGCTTCAAAAATTTTTTTCACAGTTACTCTTGCTAACTGTATTTCCCTCTATTCTATTCCTTCCCCATGACATTTACTCTATTTTCTCTCTTCTTTCACCTTATCCCTCCTCAAAAGTGTTTTGCTTCTGATTACCCCCTCCCCCAATCTACCTTCCCTTCTTTCACCACCCCTTATCCCCTTCCCCTCCTACTTTCCCTATTCCACCTCTCCCTTTCCCTTTCTCCCAGTGCATTCCTCTCACCCCCTAATTATATGTTTTTTTTCTTTAGCAAATATTTTATGAAATAAATTTCAATTTTTAAAAAATATTTAATGACATAAATAGAACTATATGGAGGGGAGGGGGGAAATCATCTTAAAGACCATCTAGGGAACAGGTAGGTGGCACAATGCAAAGCACCGGGCCTGGATTCAGGAGTACCTGAGTTCAAATCCAGTCTCAGACACTTGACACTTACTAGCTGTGTGACCCTGGGCAAGTCACTTAACCCTCATTGCCCCACAAAAAAACAACAACAACAAAACATCTAAAACCATCTTCTGAAGGAGGCATTTCTTATTCAGCACCCCTCTCCCCAAGTTGCCAGCACCTTTCTCTCTAAGGTTACCTTCAGTCTATTCTGTCGGTATCCTGAACATGCCTATCTATGTACATGTTGCTGGGGCATGGGAGAGAGAAATCTCCTCTTTTATCCCTTGCTGAAAGACTTTTGTTCTAAATGAGGAAGGACACAGAAAAAGGTGAGAGGATATTTGTCCTCATTCTTTTAATAACCTGTTGAATCTCAGTTTAACCTCATTCCTTTTATAACCTGTTGAAGCCAGCTCTACCTGGCTCGGTTACCAATCCTCCATTACACAACCCCAAGTAATAGGGACCAATAGGGGATAGTTACTTCATTCCAAATTGTAGGTCCTTCAGTTCAGTACTGAGTTAGGGCACATACAAATTCTCATGAAATCAGAATGCACATGCCCAGTCCCATGGAGTTACCCTTATTACACTAAGACAAAACCTTCTCCTGATCTTTCTTCCCCATCTAGCTTCTGTTCCAATTTTCTCCTCCTTCTTTCACTTCTAAACTTCTTTTTTAAAAAATTAATTAATTAAATTTTTTTAGTTTTCAACATTTGTTTAGATAATATTTCCAATTTCCAATTTTTTCTCCCTCTCCCCTCCCCTAGACAATAGATAATCTGATATAGGTTTATATATATATTTATGTATACATACATATACACATATATATATAAAATAACATTAAACATATTTCTGCATTAGTCATGTTATAAGAGAAGAATCAGAGCAAAAAGGAAAAACCTCAAGAAAGAAAAACAACAGCACCAAAAACAAAAGAAATAGTATGGTCCACTCAGCATCCATATTCCACAGTTCCTTTTTTTTCCGGATTTGGAGAGCCTTTTCCATCATGAATCCTTTGGAACTTTCTTGTACCATTGAATT
The DNA here is from genome assembly GCF_019393635.1 of Dromiciops gliroides. Classification (NCBI taxonomy): domain Eukaryota; kingdom Metazoa; phylum Chordata; class Mammalia; order Microbiotheria; family Microbiotheriidae; genus Dromiciops; species Dromiciops gliroides. The sequence goes on along the minus strand of NC_057865.1, from coordinate 207,440,515 downwards.
GGTGAGAAGCATATAGTCTATCACAGTTGATCAACACATAATGTTGATGATACTGTGTGTAATGTTCTTCTGGTTCCACTCATCTCACTCATCATCAGTTCATCCAAGTCCTTCCAGGTGTCTCTGAACTCCTCCTGCTCATCGTTTCTTACAGCACAATAGAATTCCATTACATTCATATACCATAACTTGTTCAGCCATTCCCCAGTTGATGGGCATCCCCTCAATTTCCAATTCCTTGCCACCACAAAAAGAGCAGCTATAAATATTTTTCTACATATGGGTCCTAATTATATTTTTAAAAGGATATCATCCCTTCATAATCAACTCACACCTGTGCCCTTTGTTTAAATATACTCCTTTCAGCTGCCCTAATAATGAGAAAGTACTTATGAGTTACAAATATCATCTTCCCATGTAGGAATGTAAACTGTTTAACCTTTTAATATCCCTTATGATTTCTTTTTCTTGTTTACCTTTTAATGCTTCTCTAGGGTCTTGTATTTTAAAGTCAAATTTTATATTCAGCTCAGGTCTTTTCATTAAGAATGCCTGAAAGTCCTCTCTTTCATTAAATTCCCATTTTTCCCCTGAAGGATTAGACTCACTTTTGCTGGGTAGGTGATTCTTGGTTGTAATCCCAGTTCTTTTGCCCTCTGGTATATCATATTCCAAGCCCTTCAATCCTTTGAAGCTGCTAGATCTTATGTTATCCTGACTGTGGCTCCACAATACTTGAATTATTACTTTATGGCTGCTTGCAATATTTTCTCCTTGACCTGGAAGCTCTGGAATTTGGCTATAATGTTCCTGGAAGTTTTCATTTTGGAATCTCTTTCAGGAGGTGATTGGTGGATTCTTTCAATTTCTATTTTACCTTCTGCTTCTAAAATATCAGGGCAATTTTCCCTGACAATTTCTTGGAAGATGATGTCTAGGCTCTTTTTTTGATCATGGCTTTCAGATAGTCTAATAATTTTCAAATGATCTGTCCTGGATCTATTTTCCAAGTCAGTTGTTTTTCTAAGGAGATATTTCACATTGCCTTCTATTTTTTCATTCTTTTGGTTTTGCTTTATTGTGTCTTGATTTCTCATAAAGTCATTAGCTTCCATTTGCTCAGTCCTAATTTTTAAGGAATTATTTTCTTCAGAGAGCTTTTGTACCTCCTTTTCTATTTGGTCAGTTCAGCTTTGCAAGCTGTTGACTTTTTTTTCATGATTTTCCTCCATCACTCTCATTCTTCTTTCCATTTTTTCCTCTACTTTTCTTACTTTATTTTCAAAGTCCTTTTTGAGCTCTTCTATGGCCTGAGACTAATTCATATTTTTCTTGCAAACTTTGGATGTAGAAGCTTTGAATTTGTTTTCTTCTGAGGGTGTATTTTGATCTTCCTTATCACCATAGAAACTTTCTAGGGTCAGCACTTTTTTTCTGTTTGCTCATTTTCCCAGCCTATTTCTTGACTTTTAACTCTTTGTTAAAGTGGGGCAATGCTTCCAGGGTGGAGGGTACACTTTCCCAAGCTTCAGGGGGTTTGAGCAGCTGTTCTCTGAGATACTTCTAGGAATTTGTAAGTCCCTAGTTCCTCCAAGGTGGTACTATTCAAGGAGAGGCACCACTCCTCTGGCTTGTGCTCTGGTTCTGCCCTCTAACCTGGAAAAGAATGCTTCATTGGCAGAGCTGAAAACCAAACTTCCTGACTCTCAATTTAGTATTTTTTCCACTAAATTTGGATCACCAGGTAATTTTATTAGTTGAATTAGAGGTATACTCAATTTTCAGTCCTGCATTATTGAACGTAATGTTACCTGAATATTGTTCAATCATTTCCTGTCATGTCCAACTTTGTGACCCTATTTGGAGTTGTCTTGGCCATTTCCTTTTCCAGCTAACTTTACAGATGAGGAAACTGAAGCAAACAGGGTGACTTGCCCCAGAGTCAGATTTGAACTCAGGAAGATGTCTTCCTCACTATAGGCCTGGCACTCTATCCACTGTGCCACCTAGCTGCCCCAATTATTTCACTAATTCACCATATATCAAACACTATGTGTAAGGAACGTAATACAAAGAAAACACTGATACTCTTGACATCACCTTAAAAATTTAGGGGCAGGAAAATGAATCAGCATTTGTTTTTGAAGCACAATGGATTCCATTTTATAAAAAGTCAGCTAAATAGGCAAATGAAATTAACAATTAAATTTATTACAAGGTTTTACACAAAAGAAATGTCTTTTCAAACAGAATCATCTTTGATCCAACAATATTCTCATTCCATCAATCAATAATCAAGGATGCCCCCCCCCACACACACACTCACATAAAACCGCAAAGGTAGCGAGAGGGCAGAAAGCGCTAGGAGTAGAGGGAGGGTGTTGAAAGGAAATTTAGGGTCCAGAGTTGTAGGGGAGGTAGTGTGGAGGGAGGGGAAGGACAGAATACAAACCCCGCCCTCCAACCTTCGGTAAGTGGACAGAAACAGATGGGCACCCTTGCCTTGGTCTTTCCCATTAATTGACTTAAAGAAGGCAAGGAGGATTCCAGCTTCTTTGTAGCTACCTGCCTCTTCCAAACCCGCGCTATTTTATTATTATTGAATGATAGGCCAGCAGCCAACCGGGAAGGGTGCGTGGGCGCGTGCACGCACAGGCATATTGATGAGAGGGGAGTAATTTTTTTTTTTACAATTGGAGAACTCCCTTTTTCTTCTTCCTCTCCCTCCCCTCCCCCTTGTTTACCGTCTCCCCCCTAGATCTCCTTAGTTGACGCGCACTGCGTGTGAATTGGTGAAATCTCTGTAGCTTTAAAAGGCTCCAGAATCTCTCCCTCACCTATCCTTTCCTCTTCTCCAGCTATGGGGATAACTTGGGGCTCCTAGGAGTTCGTGTATTTCCCAAGTGTTCCCAGCCAGCACAACTCCAGCCAGTTAATGGCTTAGAAAGCAAAAGGAGGTTATCAGACTAAGTTTGGGGGAGGGGAGGGAAGGAGAGGACTGAGGTAGTGTAAGGGGAAAAAAAGAAAAAAAGAGCAAGGAAAAGGGGGCGAGAGAAAAGAAGATGAGTTTCCCCGAGGACGGGGTGAGCAGCTTGTGCCAGAAGGCGCTGCACATCGTAGCGGAGCTCTGCTTCGCAGGCCAAGTGGAGTGGGAGAAATGCTCTGGCATCCTCCCCCGAGATAAAGCCAACCGAGGTGGAGGCAGCACAGGTAACAAAAGAAAAAAACCGCGCTGGACGCAAGGGCTCTGCCTACTTTCTTCTGCGTCGTTGTTCTCTGTTTCCAAACTCTTCCAATCTGCCTGTTGCCTTCTCCTCCCAGGGTCCGATTCCCTTCTTTCCCTCCGTATTCTTGTCTGCGATCTGCTCCCGGTTTACCTTGCTGTTGTCGAGCTTTTCTAACGGTCCCACTTTCTTCCAACTGGGAAGTTTTCACCTTGGATTTCATTTTTTCTGCTCTTCTCCAGGGTTCATTTCTAACTGCTTAGCTGCTGTTGCTTTTTTTTTTTTTTTTGCTTCTTTTTCCTTCCTTCCCATCAACATCTTGATCTAGCTCTGCCAAACTGGATTCTCCAGCCGAGTTGGGTATAATCAGGGTGGAAGGCCAGTGCCGTGGTTGCGCTGATTGTACTCCACGGTGTGTGGGAGGTTTGGGGAGTTGGGACTTTGTTCTTCCTCTCTTTCCCTCTCGGATAAAGGCTGAGGTGGGTATCCAATAAGAGTTAAAACAAAACAAACAAAAAACCTTCTGATGTGGCAGAGGTCCAGGACCCTTTTTGCCTCTGAGAGTAACATATATGTGGAGGGAAGTAGCTTTAGGCAACCAGAAGGGAATTAAAGAGAGGTAATCTTTCCAATTGACAATAGTGGCTTGCATTTATAGAATACTTCCAAATATCAAGATGTTTCACATGCATTATTTAACTTGGTCTTTACTAGAACTTTATAGGAGCCAGCAAGGGAGGTGCTGTTATCTCCACGTTACAGAGGAGACTGAGCATCATGTATCATTTAATCTAGTGGACTTGCTGAAGCACACTTGCACAGCCAGGGTCAGAGGGAACTAAGGCGATGGAGCTAAGAACCCAGGTCGTCTGACTCCTGGTCCAGCCCTTCAGAAGCCCTGGGTTGAAGGAATATGAGCCGAGACAGGGGGTGGAAAAAGTACCAGCTCTGGAGTTAGAAAACCTGGGTTCAAGTCCCACGTTCAAATTCCACCTGAGATAGACCCTCAGGCAAATATGTAAGGCAAGTCAATAAATATTTATTGACTATAAATATAATAAATGGCTACCATGTGCTTGGCACTGTGCTAAGTGCTAGTGATAAAAATAAAGGCAAAAAAAGTTCTTTCTCCTAAGGAGCTCACATTATAAAGGGGGAGATAACATGAGAACAATTATGAGCAAATAAGGTATATACAGGATAAATTGGAGCTGGTCTTAAAGGGAAAGCCTAAGTATTAAGGGAGAGAGATTGGATGTAGAAGGGGAGATTTGAGCTGGGATTTGAGGAAGCCTAGAAGTACAAATGAGGAGGGAGAGAACATGCACAAGGGGATAGTGTTTAATTTGAGGAACAAGAACGCCAGTGTCACTGCAAGGGCAAATGACTTACCCATTCTGGGTCTCAGTTTCTTCATTTGTAAAATGAAGGGGTTGGACTAGATGTCCTTAGAGGTCCCTTCCAACCCTAGATCAATAATCTTATGAAATGAGACAGAACTTGGATAGCAAATTGTGTTGTGTGGGGTGAGAGAAGAAATAAGAAAAAGATGAGAAGCTAAGCCGATAATATCCAGAGTTGCTTAGTGCTTAAAGGAATAGTATTTAGAAAATCACTTTTTGCATTGAGGCAGATCAGGTCTCAGACTGTGTCTATGTGGGGGTGTGGGGGGAGGGGTGTGTGTCTGTGTCTGTGTCTGTGTATTTTGTTCCAATGGCTTGATTAAAGAGTGGGATGAAGTAAGTTTCATTGAAGACTTCTTCTAAAGGACATTTCCCTCCCTTATCACTTCCAACCTTTTCCTACCCTATATGTTGAGCATCAGATTTTGTGAAAGCATTACCTCAAAGTGGAAAGCAATACGTGATATGATACCCTTTGGAATAGGAGGAGAGGGGCAGCTAGGTGGTGCAGTGGATAGAGCAACAGCCTTGGATTCAGGAGGACCTGAGTTCAAACCCAGCCTCAGACACTTAACACTTACTAGCTGTGTGACCCTGGGCAAGCCACTTAACCCCCATTGCCTCACAAAAAAAAAAGGAATGGGAGGAGAGCAAATCTTTAAGAGTTGAGTATTTGTTTGCTTGTTTTTAAAGGGACTGAGAGACAAAATGGCTGTAATTATTCATCTAAAACTCAGGATCATGGCAACAATATCCAAAAGAAAATTTTGTTTGTACCCTAGCTCTAGCTACCCAACCTAATGAGATGATGATTCCTGAAGTAAATTGTTGAATGATATCTACTTGTTGCTATTGAAGTGTTTAATAAGATTAGGTATTGGGTTTTTTTTTTTTTGAGAAACACAACTTAATGTCTTTTCCCATTCTTCCTGTACCTTATAAACATCCAGAAATAAATGGGATAGCAGTTTGTATGATGTTTATTCAAATGTATGATTATGAATATGCCCCATAAATATAGAAATAGCATGACCTCAGAGTCACTAAAGTGATTTTCCTAAAGCAATCTTGTCACCATTCCTTAATAAACTCTAACAAAACTCTCTGGCATTCAAAGCCCTTGGTAACCCTTCTATCTCTCCAGTCTTCCTTAACCTCCAACTTACTCTTTGGAGATTTGGTGACACTGGCCCCTGTCTATTCCATGAACAAGAACTCCCTCTCTAGGATCCAGGATTTTCTCTGGCTGTTCCCCATGCCTGGAATGCTCTCCCCTCCTCAGCTCTACCTACAGACCTCCTTGGCTTCCTTTAAGTTCTAACTAAAATTCCACCTCCTACAGGATGCTTCCCCAACCCCTTTTAATTCCAGTGTTGTACTTTCATTAATTACTTCCTATTTATCCTGTCTGTAGTTTGCTTTGTATATATTTATTTGTATGTTGGCTTCCCCATTAGATTGGAAGCTCCTTGAGGGCGAGGACTGTCTTTTGCTTATTTTCATAAGCACAGTAGTAATAGGTGCTTAATAAATGTTGATTGAGGTTGGATAAATTTTACTAAAATGCCATTAAAATAAAGAGTATGGGGGCAACTAGGTGGTGCAGTGGATAAAGCACTGGCCTTGGATTCAAGAGGACCTGAGTTCAAATTTGGTCTCAGACACTTGACACTTACTAGCTGTGTGACCCTGGGCAAGCCACTTAACCCCCATTGCCCTACAAAAAAAAAAAAGAGTATCAGAAGTTAAATTTTATGATGAGCAAAGTCAAAAGTGCAAAAGGAGTTAATTCTTTGTTCGAAGAGCTTACCTTTGCATAGCTCAGAAGCTGAAGTGAAGGACAGGGTTGTAAATATTTAGCATTTGCCCCACTCCCAGTTTAGGTGGGTCAGACACTGGTCATCACCATTTATTCCTTTGATATAATTTCATTTTTCAGGGATATTTAAATTGAATGCCAAAACCAGATTTAGGTAATTTTACCTGTGTAATTATAAGCCCACCTTTTAGTAGAGTGGCTTTGCTTGGCCATGAACAAAAGTATATTTTGCCCAGTATGAAAGCATCTTTATATATCATGAATAGTGGTTGAATCTTAAATATCACTTGTTTTGGGTTTCTTCCCTCTTTGGAGCCCAAAACCTCATTTCACATTTGCTAAACAAAAACAAAAACAAAAACAAAAACAAAAACCTACTTAAGCCTAGAGAAACAAGTTTTTCCCTGTTTTGACATAAGGGAAGGGGGTAGAATGTGTGTGTGTGTGCGTGTGTGTGTGCAGGTAGAAATATAATTTAAAAATAATAAAACTTGAAGTATTTTTTCATTAATGTATATTAATTTTAAGTATTGTATGGCTTTGGCTGGCCACAAAGGCCCTGAGAGTTGTAGTTCCTGGCTAAGAAAGAATGGAAGCTAACACAAGATTAAGACTGTGGGGAGGGGTTCCTCCTGGCCCCCATGAGGACAGCAACAGTTTTGAGGAGCTTTTAAGAAAGAATGAGGACAGAAGAGAGGCATGGTAGATGTCTTTCTGAAGCATTGTAACCATGGCAGCTGGTGGCCATAAAATTTGTAGTTCCCATTTTCCAGACCATTAGAGATGTCTTCTTAATGGACAAGTAGCAAGGTGTGCTACTATATTATCTAATGCTTAGCAAAGAATAGGCACTTAATAAATGATAGTTGATTTGGCCAGTCACTTAGTATGGTAGCTGAAGAACTAAGAGAAAAACAACAGGAAGAATTGACTATCCTTACTATACTCCTGCCTTACTTTTGCTTAATGGGGGTTAATTGTTTTAGAAACTATTTGAGAGATTTAATACTTCTCATAAACATTTGTAGTTGACCCTATCTTTATGTTGCCTGGTATCCCTTTGTTCAAGTCATGAGCGCATGGAATAGTTCTGGGAGCCACACAAGAGTCAGAGTGACTTTTCCCAGTATAGGACTAATAGGGATCAGATGCACCAGCTGTTTCATTACTACACATGCTAGTGTAGAATTACAGTGAACTCAGGTGATTTAAAAACAAATATGTCCCATAGACAAGAGCCTGATAATAAATATTATAAGTTTTTATTAGGGGCAACTAGGTGGCGCAGTGGATAAAGCACCTGCCCTGAATTCAGGGGGACCTGAGTTTGGTTGCAGCCTCAGACACTTGACACTTACTAGCTATGTCACTTAACCTGGGCAAGTCACTTAACCCTCATTGCCTGACCCCTCCCCCCCCCCAAAAAAAAGTCTGATTCCAGGCTAGGAAGAACTACCACTGCCAGGGGCTTTGTGACCAGCCAAAGCTTTGCCAGAGGTTGTTACAAGTGCAAGTTTCAATTATTTTTTAAATGCCAAGAACTATAGTTTTAAAATGTGATCATCATATCCTCTCATTAATTTGTTTATTTAAAAAACTTAAGGACAAGTCTTACTAGCAATATAATAGTAGGATTTAAAGTTGCCACTGTGCTTGATCTCAGCTTTTCACTACAGTTTTAATCAAAAGATAAAAAAAAGTCCCTGTCCTTAAGGAGCTTAAAACTAAAGGGGAAGACTCACTAAATAGGTACATAAAAGATATATGCCAAAAGGAAGGTAAGAAAGCACTATCAGCTTCCAGAAGGAATTGGAGTAGAGGGATGAGGAAAGGACTCCTGTAGGTGATGGTTGAGCTGTCTTGAAGCCAGAGATGTCAAGTGAGTGTCAAGAAGTGAGGAGGGACAGAATTCCAGGCATGAGGAGTAGCCAGTGCAAAGGTTATGTATGTAGTTGATGGAGTTTCAGGTATGGGGAAAAGTTAGTATGCAGCTATTGCTAGATCATAGATGTGAAAGGAATAGCATGTTAAAAAAGACCAGATTGTGAAGATCCTTAAATGCCAAGAAGAAATTGTTATTTGGTCCTCAGAATGTTAATAAAATGTTACTTTGCTCTAACTGCAAGGAATGCAATAAGGCTTTTAGCTTCATTTGACACCCACCCCTGTTGACCCACATGAAAATGGTTCTGGTCTGCAGCAACCTATAAAATAGGTGTACATAACCTGTTACTGTTGCCAAATTTTTCATGACCCCCACATTCTAAGAGAGGGCAGCTAGGTGGCATAGTGGATAGAGCACTGGGCAGCATGTTGGTGGGATCTTGTATGCTTTTGGGTGACTAAGAAACTGTATCATGGAAACAAAAGTCAGTTAGGTCCTGGGACTGTTTTGCTTCCTTCCAGGAAAAATAATCCCTATCTCAGCATATAAGGAGAACTTATACTGTTGGTAGATACTAGTCCTATCACATTCCATTTTTTTAGTGGCAATTTCCTAAGGATCTTCTAGAGATTGCTGTTATTCAGTCATTTCAGTCATGCTTGACTCTCCATGACCCCATTTGGGGGTTTTGTATGTGAGGCCAGATTTGAACTCATGAAGATGAATTTTTCTGATTCCAAGCCCAGTGCTCTATCCACTATGCCACCTAGCTGCCCTCTCTTAGAGTCAAGCTTCTTAGACTGTGGGTAACTGAATGTGGGAGTCATGAAAAATTTGGCAACAGTAACAGGTTATGTATCCCTATTTTATAGGTTGCATAAAAATTTCTCAGGGGATAAGGGATCATGAATGGAAAACATTTAAGAAACCCTGTTCTAGAGGATATTCTACCATTTACATATATTTAGAAAAAATAAGTAAATAAATAAATGTTTAAGAGATAACAACCACCACCAAGACACACAAACACACGCACACAATTTACAGCTCCCCACTCCCTACTAAGGGAGTAACCATAATGAAAAATGTGGGGAAAGAGGGAAAAAACACTTTGAAGGAGAAAAAAATGCCAAAGATCCTAGACTTTTCTTTTGCCCTTCAAAAGGACCAAGTCTTAAGTATCAAAATTCGGGTTCTTGTGATCCTCTGATGTCAAGTCTTTACAGTTCAGAATAAGTCTCTTTATGTAGAGTGGTAATGTTATGAAGGTAAAATTGACAGAACTGGGGGCAGTTAGGTGGCACAGTAGATAAAGCACCAGCCCTGAATTCAGGAGGACTGAGTTCAAATAGGGCCTCAGACACTTGACACTTAATAGCTGTGTGACCCTAGGCAAGTCACTTAACCCTCATTGCCCTGGCCAAATATATGTATATGTATATGCATATGTATATGCATATGTATATATGTATCTATATATATGTATATATGTGTGTGTGTGTATATACATATATATGTGTGTATATATATATATGTGTGTGTGTGTGTGTGTGTGTGTATATATATTTTTTAAGACATCCCCTAAAAGAGAAAAAGACCTATTTATACAAAAATATTTATAGCAGCTCTTTTTGTGGTGGCCAAGAATTGGAAATCAAAGGAATGTCCATCAATTGGGGAATAGCTAAACAAGCTGTGGTATATGATAGTGATGGAATATTATTGTACTATAAGAAATGACAAGCAGGATGCTTTCAGAAAGGCCTAGAAAGACCCAAACTGATGTATGTAAATGAGCAGAATCAAGAGAACATTGTGTACAGAGACAGCAGTATTGTTTGATGAAGCACTGTGAATGACTTAATTATTCTCAGCAATACAATGATCCAAGACAAAAGACTATTGATGAAACATACTATCCACCTCCAAAGAAAGAACTGATATTGACAGAACACGGACTGAAGCATGCTATTTTTCACTTTCTTTCTTTTATTCAAGTTTTCTTGGACAAAATGACTAATATGGTAGTATTTTACATAATTGCACATGTATAACCCATATCTGATTGCTTACTGACTCAGGGAGGGAGAAGGGGAAGGAGGGAAGGAGGAATAAAATTTGGAACTCAAAACTATAAATAAAAATGTTTATCATTTAAAAAAGTTGTTTTTACATGTAATTGGGGAAAATAAAATTCTATTTAAAAAGAGAAGAAACTGAAGGTCAACAGAGAAATTTTTGTTATAAAGTCATTCAGGTGCGTATAACTTTTCATGATCCCATGGACCATACTATTCATGGGGTTTTCTTGGTAGAGATACTGCCATTTCCTTTTCCAGTGGATTAAGGCAAACAGAGGTTAAGTGATTTGCCTGAGGCCATACAGCTAATAAGTGTAAGAGGCTGTAGTTGAACTCAGGTCTTTCTACCTTCAGGCCCAGTGTTCTAACCACTGAGCCATCTAGCTACCTAAATAGAGAAATTAGGGCTAGATAAATAGATTTGAGAATCATCAGGATAGAGGTGTTAATTGAATCCCCTGGAACTGATGAGATCACCAAGTGAAATAGTAAAGAAGGAGAAGAAAAGAGGGCCTAGGACAGAGTTTTGGGAAAGGATAGCACTCTAGCAGGAATGACCTGAATGGAGATCCAGTAAAGGAGAATAAAAAGGAGTGGTTATGAATAAGTAGGAAGAGAACCAGGATAGAGCAATGTGCCAAAAACCTCCAGAGAAGAGAGTCTGAAGGAAAAAAAGACTGCAGAAAAGTCAGAAAGGATGAGGACCGAAAAAAGTACATTAGATTTGACAGTTAGTAACTTTGGAGAGAGAAGTTTCAGTTGAATGGTGAGTTTGGAAGCCAGATGGTAGAAAGTTAAGAATGAAGTGAGAGGAAAGGAAGTGGTGGGCATTCATTAGAGATAGCCTTCTCAAATAGGGGAGAAGAGCTATGGGATGATAGCTAGATGATAGATGGACAGATCAAGTGAGGGTTTTATGAGGATGGGGGAGACATGGGCATGTTTGTAGGTGGTTGGGAAGCAGTCAGTAGACAAGAAGAGATTGAAGTCAAGTGAGAGAGTGGGGATGATAGAGGAGGCAATATGCTGGAGAAGACAGGAGAGAATGGAATCATGTGCATATAGGGGGGTTATTAGCCTTGGCAGAGAAAGGCCACCACATGTGAGGTAGTTAAGGAAATATTAGCAGAAGACATCTAGATGAAATGAGAAGAGGAGAGAAAAAGGATGTCTAAGCAAATAGCTCCAATTTTTTTTCAATGAAAATTCTTAGCTGGGAGAGTAGGGGGAGAGAAAGGCATGGTAGATTTGAGAAGGGAGGAAAATGTTTGGAAGAGCTGATGTGGTTGGTGTGATAGTGAGTTAATTAGGGAGGTATTGCCTTGTTATAGTGAGGGTCCAGTTGAGATCATGTTTGTAGTGGATCCATTCATCATGATTTCATGATTTTCTCTAGCTTTGTTCAGCAATACATGAGTAGGAGATAATGGAATGGATGATGGGAGTGATATAAGGTTGAGGCTTTTGAGGGCAAATTCAGTGATTGAGTGGAAAAGAGGACAGTGTAGAGTTGAACCAGTTTAGTAAGGGGTCAAAATGGGAAGAGAGGAGAGTGTAATTAGTACCCAGGTGATGGTCTTTAAAATAACTATGAGGCTGAGGGGATTGGTGGTCGCATGGAAAAGATGAAGAATAGGGCTTAAGGTTTGCAAAGTAGAGGGAGAAGTGAAATGAAAAAGGAATTTCAGAGTTCATGAATATGGATGTGGTATATTTGTATGTGATGGCCATCTGCCAGGGCTTGGGTTGAGTGGAATGGGAATAAGGAATCAGGCTGTTGGGGTGAGATTGGGATCTTAATGATGCCAGCTAGGGTAGCAGAATCACTGGGGTGGGGAGGGTATCAACAGGTGGGAATTTGTTAGTCACTGAAGAATGGGTAGATTATTGACATGCATAGGAGTTTGGTCTTCAGGTGGAATTCTGTCAGGCCTTAGCATTCTCAGGTGAGGGAGATAACGGATATGCTGAAGGATTGGTGTTACCCTCTTTTGATAGAAAGCAGGAGATATGATTGAATGATGTTTATTCTCTTCCCAAAAGAATGCTGGGGACCAGGTACAGGATCTGTTGTGACTGAGTGATATTTCTTCCCTTCTTGCTAAAGGCAGGAAAGTAAAACTCCATGGAATGGTGTTTCTACTTTTGAGGAAGGCAGTAAACCAGGTAGGAGACCTGATGTCTTGGAATGGTGTCTTTTTCTTTTTTGGCAGGGCAATGAGGGTTAAGTGACTTGCCCAGGGTCACACAGCTGGTAAGTGTCAAGTGTCTGAGGCCAGATTTGAACTCAGGTACTCCTGAATCCAGGGCTGGTGCTTTATCCACTGCACCACCTAGCTGCTCCTGTCTTTTTCTTTTGACTCCAGTGGCAAGAGACTGGTGCACAATCACATTTCTTTACTTCCTGAGGAAGACAGAAGACCTGGCATAATGGTATGGTATTTTCTCCCCTTACCCCCAGTCAAGAGGTGGAATGCATTTCTACTCTTCCCAAGGAAGACTTGGACAACACCAAAGGGCCCCTGGAGTCTTGGTGCTGACTTTCCTTGTACAGTTTTATCCATACCCCCATGGGCTGGCCATCAATTGCTTTCTTATAGCCCTATGTTTTAGGAGCCACATCCAAAACTCCCTCTAGGATAGGGTGTCATTGCCATCTGCCTACCTATTACTCCTCCCTCCATTCCTAAGAGTGTCTTTTTGCACTAAGTATTTTCCCAAGCCACAACTGTCTCAGCTCAACTTTCACCAATATATCAGACCTCAGCTGTATAGTTGTGTGTCAGGGAAGACCCATAGCTAAAGGATTTCTAGTGGGACTCCACCCAGAAGCAGGGCTCTATTTGTCTCTGAGACAGGCTGGAATTTGAGTGTGGCAGGCCATGGCAGGCTAAATAAATCCAATCTATCAAATCTATTTTCTTTAGGACCTTCATTCCTTTTGCAAATTCCCTTTAGGGAGATAATCTGAAATTGGTTTTAATAACTCCCCTTCTCAGCTACCTAACAAGTGACAAAAAATGCTCCCTATCTGGAGGCTCTAAGTATGTCTTTAGAGAACTCTTCTCTCCTTTTCTACCCATCTTGACTTGTTAGTGAACCAATTCAACTCTACACTTTCCTCCTCTTTTGAATCTCTCACCCCCTTAACTCTCATCCTTGGCTCACTCCCACCATTTGTCACCTTTGTTTGCTGAAGGAAGGTGGAGAAAATCGTGCAACCTTCCTTAGTGAACTTTATGTTATATAAACTTAACTGGGCCCATTTCCTAGCACCACGCCTGGCACATAGTAGGCAATTAATAAATAGTTGTTGATTGATTACATTTATCTTTAATAGTCATTCAGCTGATACAAGCAAAGATTAATAAAGTACTAATAAATTAAAATAATAAATTTTAAAATAGTAATAAACTAATAAAGGCTTTCTAAAATGAAATAGGAAAGGTAGGTAAAAAACAACAAACTACTTTTTTCTTAAACCTGAACACAATTTCCAATAAATACATATAATGTGTGGAATCAGTCAAAAAACTTTGATTAAGAACCATATAACTGTCAAACACTGTGCTAAGCACTGGGTATATACAAAGAATGTCAAAAGACAGTTCCTTCTCTCAATGAATTAATAGTCTAATAGAGGAGATAACATATAGGGAAAACATGGAGAGATGCACATATACACAGGAAACACATGTGGCCAGTGCACATATCTGGGAACGTGTGTCCACAAGAGGATATGGCTCAGGTAGCTGAAAGTGCTGATTTCTTGCATGGTCCTCAAATGAAAAATTCAGCCACCTCCAAGCTCTAAATCTCATTATCTATGGAAATACAATCAGCTTACACCAGGCTGCTGTGGAGGTGTCATGGAGTCCATGGCAATACCAATATAGTAAGTCTTACTCTGTGCCAGGCTCTGTGCTAAGCTCTTTACAATTATTTCATTTGATCCTCACAACAAACCTGGAAAATAGGTGCAATTATTATCCTCATTCTACAGATGAGGAGAAAGGGTTAAGTAATTTGTCTAGGATCACACAGATAATAATTGAGACTAGATTTGAACTTAGGCCTTCCTGATTCCAGGTTCAGTGCAGAATGCCACCTAGATGATAAGTCCCAGTGGAAGGCCTTGACTAGTCAACTTAGAACAAGCAATGTAGTATGAGTGGAATTCTTCTGTTGGCTAAATTGAATAATTTTTTTTTTTTTTGCGGGGAAATGGGGGTTAAGTGACCTGCCCAGGGTCACACAGCTAGTAAGTGTCAAGTATCTGAGGCCGGATTTGAACCCGTGTACTCCTGAATCCAAGGCTGGTGCTTTATCCACTGCGCCACCTAGCTGCCCTAAATTGAATAATTAAATGTTATGAGAATTGTAGCAGTAAGATGTGTGTGATAAATGTTGAGTATCTATATATAGTCTCAGTTGACCTGCTTGCTCAGTGCACAGATTGAATTGAAGAAAGTAGTGAATTCTAGGTAAAGATGACTAGGTGGGGAAGCTAGGTGGTACAGTGGATGGAGCACCAGCCTTGGAGTCAGGAGAACCTGAGTTCAAATTCAGCCTCAGACACTTGACACTTACTAGCCATGTGACCCTGGGCAAGTCACTTAACCCCAATTGCCCCTCACAGAAATAAAATAAAATAAAGATAACTAGGTGAGCAGACATAGGACCTGTTGGGAGGTAGTCCAGTTTGCTTATGTTCAGTTGTTTTTCAGTCATGTTTGACTCTTCATGACCCCATTTAGGGTTTTCTTGGCAAAGATACTGAAGTGGTTTGTCATTTTCTTCTCTAGCTCATTTTGCAGATGAGAGAATGAGGCAAACATGATTAAGTGACTTCCCCTGGGTCATACAGCTAGTAAGTCTGAGGCTGGGTTTGAACTCATGGAGATAAATCTTTCTGATTCCAAGCTCAGTGTTCTATCTACTGCACCACCTAGCTGCCCACTCTAGTTTGCTTATAGTATGTGTATATGTAGTATAACTCAGTAGGGATTAATTAGCCTTTCTTTTTTTTAATTAGCCTTTCTTAAGCAGAAAAATCTGAGAGGAGGAAAGAGGAGAATTTTGTATTCTATTGTACCCTTGTACTTAAGGAATCAGTGTGCAGTGGATCCTAAAATGTTTTACTAGAATTTTACATTTAATCCCATTTCATTCAGTCTTGAACTAGGGGATATTAAGTTAAGTAATGAACCTTTAAAAAACTAATTTAATCAAATTGTGGGACTATTTCAAGAAAATAAACTAGCATTACTAACTATAATCTTTATTGTTCCTTTGGTTTTTAACTTAGTAGTCCTTGATTTAAGAAGTGTTATAACTAAGTTATATTTAGAGGCATATTGCCATTTTCTAGCCAACTAATTTGCTACAGTGAGCCTCTGAGAGGTGGTTTTAATGCATATTCAATTTGAAATATATATTGATTCATTCAGCAGTGATTTATGAAGCCTCTACTATATGCAAGCTGTTTTGATAAGGGCATTATCAGACATTAAGTGATTGAAAGCATTTTTTTATGCAGCAGTTTCCTTGGTTAATGAATGAAACAGTATTGTACATTCATCAGGTTAATATAAATTTAGGTAATAATATAAAAATTATAAAGCATTTACTCTATTTGAGGGTACATGCAAAGTTTAAAAAACAGGTTATTATTTAAATATGGTATGAATGAGTACCTAGGACCCACTAAACTCAATATAAATGTCAAATAATAATAGATTGGTCAGGTAGATAGGGAAGTGGATAGAATGCCAAGTTTGGAGTCAGGAATACTCATCTTCATTAGTTCAGATCCAACCTCATGTACTTACTAGCTGTGTGACCCTGGGCAAGTCATTTATTTAACCATGGTGGCCTCAGTTTCCTCACCTGTAAAATGAGCAGGAGAAGGAAATGGTAAACTATTCTAGTATCTTTGCTAAGAAAACCTCAAATGGGGTTACAAAGAATCAGACACGACCAAAATGACTGAACAGCAACAAATAATAGATAAAATTTGTAAAATGTTTTAAAATTTGAAAAAATTCTCATGATAATCTTGTAAGGTAGAGAGTGCAAGTATTTTCCGTCTTTTATAGATAAAGAAACTGAGGCCCTGAGATTTGACTTGCCCATGGTTACAAAGCTAATACATTTCTGAATCAGGATTCCAAACCCAGGTCTCACTCTCCTTCTCCATGCTCTACCAAATTAGGCAACACAAAATAAAGGGAAATCCTGGGTGAAAGAGGAATATCAGATTCCTTTGTTTGTAGCCTACCACAGGATATGGCATGAATAATCAACATTCTCATTTTAGTCAAAAGTTTCTAACATTTTCCTTTTAGTTTTTAACTGGATTTGGTAATAAATGCTTTATCAAATATGAGTCTTAACATTTCTATTTTCAGCCTAGATAGAGGTTTTAACAAGCAATGAGTCAGACAGTGGGAGAGGGAAAAAAAGACATAAGGGCCTGGTAAATCCATGAATTCAATAGAGGTAGACCAAAAGAAAAAAAGGTTAGATATCCAAAGAAGAGCATACTTGTATACTTTTTCCCGCCAGCCAGAGATAGAAGAATAAAGGTTTGGTAGCTATGTGGTGTAGTAGGTTATTGTTGTTCGTTAACTTCAGCTGTGTTCGACTCTTAACGACCCTATTTGGGGTTTTCTTGGCAAATATATTGGAGTGCTTTGCCATTTCCTTCTCTAGCTCATTTTACACAAGAGGAACTGGGGCACACAGCTAGTAAGTATCGAAGGCCAGATTTGTGCTCAGTAAGATAAGTCTGAGTCTTCCTGACCGGCACTCTATCCATTGCACCACTACAATTGGAGTGAGGAAGGCATAAATTCAAATCCTGTCTCAGACACTAGCTATATAACCATAGGCAAGTCATTTAACCTATATGGCATGGTTTATTCATATGTAAAAAGAAGAGATTGTACTCCATAGCCTCTGCACCTCATGAAGCTGTCCTAAACCTAGACATCTGGATAAATGATTGACTTGGCACAAAAAAGGTGTGTGTGTGTGTGTATACACGTATATGTATAAGTGTGTATATATATGTGTATATATGTAATTATGTATGTATACACACTTTTAAAAAGAGTTTACTTAGCTTGTAACTTATCCAGCAGGTGACAAGGCTACATAGAATTATACTTTAATTTTTTTTTTTTGGCCGGGCAATGGCAGTTAAGTGACTTGCCCAGGGTCACACAGCTAGTAAGCGTCAAGTGTCTGAGGTCAGATTTGAACTCAGGTACTCCTGAATCCAGGGCCGGTGCTTTGTCCACTGCGCCACCTAGCTGCTCCTATACTTTAGTGAACAGATTCCTCGTGACTTATTCTGTATCCTGCAAAGAGACTCATTCTAGGTTGCAATTGCAGTATCCAGAAATAATTGAGATTCTCACTAGATCAGAGAAGCAATGTTGTTTTTTTTCCCCCTTGCAATTGCTATTATCCCCAAATACTGGATGCTGTATCAATTGCTCAGGCAATAGACAAGACAAAGGCTATACAACTGGAGGATGCCTATTTTACTTTTATCATCTTGCTTTTCATGACTTCTCCCCCCAACTTTTACTATCTTTTTTCCTGTTCTAACTTAGTTAAATTTTTACTATGCCCACTGCCCTTAACCTCGATGTCTGCTTGGCTTGATCAAAGTCCAACACTCGAATGGGGCAAATGGAGTTGAATAATGTTATAAGACACCAAGAAATAATAAAACTAGAAAAACTAGAAGAAAATCTAAAACATTTCATTAGAAAAACAAACTGATCTGGAGAACAGATCGAGGAGAGACACTATAAGAATTGTTGGACTACCCAAAACATAATAAAAAAGAATCTGGGGGCAGCTAGATGGCGCAGTGGATAAAGCACCGGCCCTGGATTCAGGAGGACCGGAGTTCAAATCCGGCTTCAGACACTTAACATTTACTAGCTGTGTGACCCTGGGCAAGTCACTTAACCCCAATTGCCTCACCAAAAAAAAAAAAAAAGATTAAAAAGAATCTGGACATAATATTACAAGAAATTATTAAGAAAAATTGCCAAAAAAAAGAAAGAAAGAAAAATTGCCCTGGAGTTCTAGAACAAGAGAGTAAAGTATAGATAGAAAAAAAAATTACCATTTACCATCTGAAAGAGATCCCAGGAGGAAAACTTACAGGAGTGTCATAGGCACTGGAAATTTTAAACTCCCAGGTTAAGGAGAAAATATTGCAAGCAACAAGGAAAAAAACCAACTTAAATACTGCAGAAATACAGTCAGGATTTCACAAGACCTAGAATCTTCTGCTCCAAAAGACTGTGCATCTTAGAACATTATATTTTGAAAAGCAAATGAGCTGGGGATGCATCCAAGAATAACTTACCCAGCAAAGTTGAGAATAATCCTGAGTGGGAAAAAAATGAACATTTGATGAACTGACAGACTCTCAGGTGTTTGTAACAAAAAGATCAGAACTCAATGGAAAATTTGATATAAAAGATTCAAAAGAAATATAAAGAAAACATTAAAGATTAATTATAAGGCATTTATTAAGGTCAAACTGTTTACTTATTTTATATATACACATATGAAATATCTCTACATCATAGAGATGTTATGACATGTATATGTATGTGTATGTATTTATATGTATGAAATTATCAGTATTCTTAAAAGTGTGGTCATGTTAGTAATAACAGTTTGAAAGAAAGATTGTGGCTGAGTTGAGTATGATGGGGTAATTCTAAAGAACAAAATTGGGTAGAAAAAGGTAAAAGGGAGTAATTATATTATAAATATGGGGAATGAAAGGAAGAATTAATACAGAGGAAGCAAATGGGAGGGGAGGGCTGGTAATATTGGTATGATGCTCTCATTTGGGTTGAAGAGGAACAATGTGTCTATCTGGAAGGGTGAAGGGTGTAGAAGTCTTCTGAACATGTAGAGAGGTGAGAAAACTGGGAAACAGGGTGAGGCTTTTAAATGGGTGTGTAGATTGGAATTTGGGAGGGTGGGAGAGAGGATAGGAGGACTGTTGGAGGGGTAGGTTAAATAGGGGGTGGGAAGGTGCTGGGAGAAGATAAGGTAACAGGGATAGGGTAAAAAGAGAAGCTGAAAGAAAATAGTGAGTAAAAATAAGATGGAGGGAAATTCACAAATAGTTATTATAACTTTGAATGTGAATGGGATGTTTATAGCAGCTCTCTTTGTGGTGGCAAAGAACTGGAAATTTCAGAGATCATTATCAATTGGGGAATGGCTGAACAAATTGTGGTGTATGGTTGTGATGGAATACTACTGTGTTATACGGTAAAACTTCTTAAACTGTGGGTCTCAACCCCATATGGTATCATGTAACTGAATGTGGGAATCACAAAAATTTGGCAACAGTAAAAGGTTATGTATACCTATTTTATATATCCAGGATCAAGTAAAATTTTCTTGGGTGAAAAAGGGTTGTGAGTGGAAAAAATGTTTAAGCCTTATTATAGGGAATGATGAGTTCAGCGAAAGACTTGCATGAAATGATGAGGAGTGAAGTGAGCAGAGCCAGGAGGGCATTGTATACAGGAACAGCAGTGTTTGGTTGTTTTTTAAAAAATAATAAACATTTTTATTTATAGTTTTTGAGTTCCAATTTTTTCTCTTCCCTCCCCTTCTCCCTCCCTGAGTCAGTAAGCAATCAGATATGGATTATACATGTGCAATTATGTAAAACATTACCATATTAGTAATTTTATACAAGAAAAATTGAATAAAAGAAAAAATGAAAGAAAGTGAAAAATAGCATGCTTCAGTCTGTTATCAATCAATATCAGTTCTTTCTTTGGAGGAGGATAGTATGCTTTATCATTAGTCCTTTGGGATTGTCTTGGATCATTGTATTACTGAGAATAGTTAAGTCATTCACAGTTCTTCATCAAAAAATATTGCTCTCTCTGTGCACAATGTTCTCTTGGTTCTGCTCACTTCACTAAACATCAGTTCATATAAGTCTTTCCAAGCCTTTCTGAAATCATCCTGCTTGTCATTTCTCATGGCACAATAATATTCCATCACCATCATATGCCACAGTTCATTTAGCCATTCCCCAATTGATGGGCACCCCTTTGATTTCCAATTCCTAGCCACCACAAAAAGAGCTGCTAGAAATATTTTTGTACAAATAAGTCTTTTTCTCTTTTTTGGGATGTCTTTGAGATATAAACCTAGCAGTGGTAGATGATGTTTTAAGAACAATTTGAATTTAATAATGACTATAACAGTCATCTTAACTATAATAAATATACAAATTAAAAATAAAGGACATATGAAGAAAGATGCTATCTGAATCAAGAAAAAGAACTGATAAATAGAAGTATGTATAGAATAATTTTACATTTATACCTTTTTGTGTCTGATGGTAGCCATCTCCAGGGTGTATTGTGGGGAGGGAAGAAATTTAAATGATAACTGTAGTATATTTGGAGGGAATAGCAAGTTGTACATAGTAGATTTGCAGTTTCATGTGCAATCACCTTTTTAACTGTTACAGAAATGCTTATTTTGTTTCCTGAATTGAAAATAAAATAATTTTTTAAACTAGCTAAATATTTAGTACATAAGTTATTTTTTCATTTCATTAATACTTTGAGATCACGTTTTTAATGCAGTATTCATATGGATTATTTAATGCACTGCCACAGACAGATGAATGCCAAATCAAAAAAACTTTTTTGTTAAGTAAGTGAACTTTCAAATGAAGAGACATGCTTTATTTGGCCTCACAGCTCTGGTTAAAACAAATACCACGTGTTTAAAAATGTTGCAAGGACAATTATATCACTTTTTAAAATATGGGTGACTAAAACTTTTTTTGAAGCTTGTTACAATTGAAATGAAGATAAACTGAGCACATTCAATTTATTGGTCTTTTTCTCAGGAAGCCTTGGAAGTCCCCTAATTAACTTAATGTCCATTTTTTCCTCTGAAAGAAAATGCTCAGTTTTGTTGGGTAGTTGATCATGGATTGTAATCCAAGCTCCTTTGCCTTTCTGAATATCATATTCTTGTTTTTTTGTTTTTGTTTTTGTTTTTTGGTGAGGCAATTGGGGTTAAGTGACTTGCCCAAGGTCACACAGCTAGTTAAGTTTCAAGTGTCTAAGGATGGATTTGAACATTAATTCCTTTGACTCTCTTAATCTTTTGTTCTTCCATAAGAATTTTATTATTTTTTTCTAGCTTTATGAAATAATTGTTGGTAGTTTGATTTGGCACGGCACTGAATAAGTAAATTAATTTAGATAAAATTGTCATTTTTATTATATTAGCAATGCGTACCCATGAGCAATTTATATTTTTTCCATGTGTTTAGACCTGATTTTATTTGTGTGAAAAGTGTTTTGTTCATATAGTTCCGGGGTTTGTCTTGGCAAGTGGACTCCCAAGTATTTTATATTGTCTACTGTTACTCTAAATGAAATTTCTCTTTCTGCCTCTTGCTGCTGGACTTTGTTGGTCATATATAGATATGTTGATGATTTATGTGAATTTATTTTATATCCTGCAACTTTGCTAAAGTTGTTAACTGTTTCCAGTAATTTTTTAATTGATTCTTTAGCATTCTCTAAGTATACCATCATATCATCTGCAAAGAGTGCTAATTTTGTTTCCTCGTTACCTATTCTAATTCCTTTAATTTATTTTTATTCTTATTGCTATAGCTAATATTTCTATTACAATATTAAATAGAGGTGATAATAGCCATCCTTGCTTCACCCTTGGTTGTACTGGGAAGGCTTCTAGCTTATCCCCATTACAGATAATGCTTGCTGATGGTTTTAGATAAATATTACTTGTCATTTTAAGGTAAGCTCCACTTATTCCTATGCTCTCTGGTGTTTGTAATAGGACTGGGTACTGTATTTTGTCAGAGATGTTTTATGCTTCTATTGAGATAATCATATGATTTCTATTGGTTTTATTATTGATATAGTCAATTATGCTGATAGCTTTTCTAAAATGAAATAAAATATAAAGTATGAAATCAATATTTGATTTTTCTCAAACTTTAGTAGCCCATGCTTTCTTATTTGATTGCCAAAGAATTGGAAGTCATTAATAAGGTTGCAGGCTCTCTGAGTGCCAGTCTGAAAACTGATAATCAATTGATTTTAATTTAGAATCCTCCCAATAAAACTGTTACTCAGCCTTAAATTATTTTGTTTGTTTGTTTTTTGTTTTGTTTTGGGATGAATAATGAAGGTTAAGTGACTTGCCCAGCTAGTCATTGTCAAGCAGTGTTACATACCTAGTAAGTGTCAAGTGTCTGAGGCTGGATCTGAACTCAGGTCCTCCTGATTCCAGGGCCAGTGCTTTACCTACTGTTCCACCTAGCTGCCCCAGCCTTAGATTCTTTTTTTTTTTTTTTGCAGGCAATGAGGGTTAAGTGACTTGCCCAAGGTCACACAGCTAGTAAGTGTCAAGTGTCTGAGGCCAGATTTGAACTCAGGTCTGCCTGAATCCAGGGCCAGTGCTTTATCCACTGTGCCACCTAGCTGCCCTCCCTTAGATTCTTTAAATCTAGTTTTGTTTTGTTTTCTCAAAAATGTAAATTCTGGAAGTCTTCTATTTCCAGAATGAGCCTTTTTCATCTACATCAAAAATTTGTTGATCAGTGCGTCCAGCTTCTGTGGTTATTTTCTTTAAAATGTTAGGATATTTAGCTCTTACATCCTCATTTTCACTGGCTACCTCTTTAATAATTTTAGCATTATGCAATTGAACTCAATTTTTAAAACAAGTGAATAAGCAAAATATGTAGTGAAAATTTCTTCACTAGTTACTTCATTTTCATTTCCTGTTACTGCCTTAAATAAAATTAAAGCTTTTATCTGTGTGATTGTTCTTCTAAGAATGAGTTGGTTCTGGGACGCTAATCTACTGTTGGTGGAGCTGTGAATGGATCCATCCATTCTGGAGAGAAATTGGGAACTATGCCCAAAGAGGTATAAAACTGCATACCCTTATTTATTTATTTATTTATTTATTTATTTATTTTTTTGATGAGGCAGTTGGGGTTAAGTGACTTGCTCAGGGTCACACAGTTAGTAAATGTCAAGTGTCTGAGGCCAGATTTGAACTCAGGTCCTCCTGAATCCAGGGCCGGTGCTTTATCCAGTGTGCCACCTAGCTGCCCCAAAACTGCATACCCTTTGATCCAGAAATACCACTGCTAGGTTTATATCCCAAAGACATCCCCCAAAAGAGAAAATATTTGTACAAAAAAGTTTCTATCAGCTCTTTTTGTGGTGGTTAAGAATTAGAAATCAAAGGAATCCTCATCAGTTGGGGAATGGCTAAACAAATTGTGGTATATGATAGTGATGGAATATTATTGTGCTATAAGAAATGACAAGCAGGATGATTTCAGAAAGGCCTGGAAGGACTTGTATGAACTGATGTATAGTGAAGTGAGTGGAACCAAGAGAACATTGTGCACGGAGGCAGCAATATTGTTTAATGGAGAAATGTGAATGAATTGGCTAGTCTTAGCAATACAATGCTGAGGACTAATGATAAAACATATTATCCTCCTCTAAAGAAAAGACTGATATTGATTGTACACAGACTAAAGCATGCTGCTTTTTACTTTCTTTCATTTTTTTCTTTTATTCAAATTTTCTTGTGCAAAATAACTAGTATCATAATGTTTTACATAATTGCCCATATCTGATTGCTTACTGACTCAGGGAGGAAGGAGGGGAGGGAGGGAAGGAAGGATACAATTTGGAACTCAAAGCTTTAATAAAATGTTTATTTTTTTTTTAAAGAATATACCTCCTTCCTATATTTGCAGTGGTTGGGAATTTGAGGTGTGGAATATTATAAATAATGTAATACTTGATAGATGTGTTGGTTAGTTTTTTAAAAATATTTTTCCCTCTTTGTTAAAATAGATAATATCTGATTTCCTATTGCCTCAGGGAGGGGGGCAAGGGGAGAAAGGGATAGAATTTGGAGCTCATAACTTTAAATAAAAATGTTAAGAAAAAAGGTGACTTCAAAAAAAAGATAGTTCTTTGGGAAAGAAGGAAGATGTATTGGAAATTGTTAGTGATTTAAAACAAATGAATTAATACCATTTTAAAAAGAACTCTAATGGGAAATCTGATGGGTATATTTAGCTTGGAATTGTTAACCATAATTAATTGTAGGACTTGAAAATACAATTCTGGAATTATCAAAAAGGACTTGTGGATTTGTAGAATAGAGCTCACAGGACAATATCTATTTCTTATAATGGTGTAATTCCCACTTAGAGTATAAGGGACAATTCATATTAATATTTAACATTCTGTGAAAAATGATTATTAATAAGCAATATCTTGGGGAGATTCAGATCTCCCCCCTTCTCCCTAAGTCCTGACTTTTAAAAAGTACAGTTTCTCCTTGATAAAATTGCATTAATTCTCTTCATCTTGGTCAGACCCCACCCAAAAGTGCAAGGAATTTAATCTAGGGTAGGGAAGCTCATTGTGTTCTACTCAAATTTGGGTGTAGACAAATTCTTTTGTTTAGATAGTGAAGGCTTCTGGGGCTGGGGGTTGGGGGGTTTCACTCAGGCCCTCCAATGGAGAGGGGAGACATTCTTTGAATTCTTAGCCCAAGACTGACAGGTCTTCAGCCCCATTGACCAACTGCCATGAATTTTTTTTTTTTTGGTCTGAGAGAGACAGGCAAATGACCATCCTTTGGCATTAATTAATAAAATTAATTAATAAAATTATTAAATTACCCAGAAACTATGTCTTTCAACTTTTTAATCATCACAGTTCTCATCGTCTTAAAATAAGTATAAAAGTTTCAGTTTAAGGAACAGCCGGGCAAAGCTTTTGCAGATGAACATTTGCTAATACACTTGGTCAGTCATGTAGGCAATTCTCCCCCCCCACCCCCCCATAATCAAATTTTCCAAGAGTCTTTAAAAAAATTTTAAAAGGCAAAAGAAATAATTTTCTGCTTTCAATGACTATATGAAAACTATAGGGCTTTTTTTTTTTAGGTCAGCTACAGTGTAGTTAATACAGTGGATAGATCTCTGGGCTTAGAAGTCAGGAAGACCTAACTTCAAATTTGACCCCCAGACATTTGGTAGTTATATGATCCTGGGCAAGTCACTTAACCCCTTTTTGCCTCAATTTCCTCAGTTATAAAATGGGGATAATAATAACACTTACTTCCATGGTTGTGAGGATCAAATGAGAAAATATCTGTTAAAATCTTTAGTGTAGTGTCTGGCACATACTAGGTGGTTTATAAATTCTTATTCTTCTCCATATGTGTGTAATTTAAAATATTGGGAACTAGGCTGGGTTTTCTAAAATATTGCTACTTATAAATTAATGGCTATTTCACCAGTTTTGGCAGTAAGCATTTATTATTAATTAATATCACATATTTAAAAAGTACTGACCACATGTTCCCCTGACTTCCCTATTAGTCACATTCCTAAACAATTACATACCCAGCATGGAGAGTAAAAGGGTCCTGGGAAGAAGGACCAAGAGACAAAAGTGAGCGACCCTTGTCTGCCCAGGGATTTTTATCCTCTTTTTGGTAGAGGTGGGTCACCACACATTGATCTAAGCTAATTGATTAGTATAATTCAGCTCCATTGATTGACATGACTTGGGGAGTGGTCTAGAGATCAAATTCCAACCATATAGGTGTGCTTCTTCCCCTAGCTAATCAGAAGAATCAATCTGCATTCCTTTAGTTAAGCTGAAGGCTCATCCCAGGCTGGTTTCTGGTGAGAGGGAGAGAGCAGCTAACACTAATAGGTCTGGGTTTTTCCTAGAAATTCTTTTTTTTTTTTTTTTTTTTTTTTTGCGTGGGGCAATGAAGGTTAAGTGACTTGCCCAGGGTCACACAGCTAGCAAGCGTCAAGTATCTGAGGCTGGATTTGAAGTCAGGTACTCCTGAATCCAGGGCCGGTGCTTTATCCACTGCGCCACCTAGCTGCCCCCGAAATTCATTATTAATAATTATTTTCTCACATATGTAAAATGTTTTGCAAACTGTAAAATGCTATGTTAAAGTGCTAGATATTAGAAAGAAATGCATATGAAGGGAGGTATTAAAGGAAGAAAGAATTAATTATCTTTAAAATAGCATTATTTCAGTTTCTTCTATTTTACACAGTAGCTGAGGTGCAAAATAAATATTTATTCATTGAGTCCTCTGAGTTGATTTTTTTTTATTTTGTTATTTACAGATATTTCTGTCAGTCTTTTAGCTGTAGTAGTCAGCTTTTGTGGACTGGCCTTGCTGGTGGTCTCTCTCTTTGTCTTCTGGAGACTCTGTTGGCCACGTTGGAGAAGCAAACCTCTTAATTCCAATGTCAGTACCCTTGCACAGAGCATCTCAAGTACTCCAGTCTTTGAAATTGAGGAAAAAGAAGAGATAAAAGAAAATGAGAAGCTGTCCCCCCAGATTGAATCTGCAATGAAAATCAGCCATACTTCCCCAGATATACCCACTGAGGTACAGAATGCTTTGAAAGAACAACTCATTAAACATGAACATGTCCAGAGACAGACCACCGAGCCCACATCTTCATCCCGGTAAGGAAAATCCAAATATGTTACTAGTTTAATTACTATAAATTACTACTAATTTTTAAGAGTTTCTCCAAAATACAGAGCTGCGGTAAAGAGGGCAAAGAATGGGATGGGAAGTAAGATCAACACAAAAGATGGAACACTCAGAGAGAGAAGGGAAGAAAGGAAGAATGCAGTGGGTAAGAATTCTCAGGGAGAGAGAGGAGAAACAAAAAAACAGGAGAAAGGAAATGATGAGGGAAAGAAAGGACAGTTTTAGACAGGAAGAGATAATAATAGCTGACGTAGTATTTTAAAAATTAGAAAGCAATTTGTATATATGATCTGATTTGAGTCTTAGAAAAAACTTGAGGTAGATACTAATGTATAATTATCTACATTTTACATATGGGTAAACTTAGATACAGAGAGGTTAAACAAATTTGCCTGTGATCATTCAGCTAATAAGTCATAGACAATATTTTCCCTAAGGTCTTTCTGATTAAGTCCAGTAGTATTTTAGCTTTTATTTCCAGTGTAACACCATAACACTACTACTAGACCCAGGAGAGTTGAAATGCTTGTCTTCTGCTTTACTTGAGTACCCTTGATCAGGACTCACTGACATGGGAGTCTGGCCCCTGAGGAAAAGGGTCAATTTTTTTTTCTCTAGCTCTTTATACCTTGACAGAAGAATTACTTAAAGCTTAAGTCCTTCCAGGTTTCTTTGAAATCTACCTGCTCGTCATTTCTTACAGCACAATAGTATTCCATTACATTCATTTACCACAACTTGTTCAGCCATTCCCCAATTGATGGGCATCCCCTCAACTTCCAATTCCTTGCCACCACATAAACAGCAGCTATAAATATTTTTGTACATGTGGGTCCCTTTCCCTTTTTTATGATCTCTTTGGGGAAAAGACCTAATAGTGATATTGCTGAGTCAAAGGGCATGTACAGCTTTATAACCTTTTGGGCATAGTTCCAAATTGCTCTTCAGAATGGTTGGATCAGTTCATAGCTCCAATTTTTCCACAGCTTCTCCAACATTTATTATTTTCTCTAGGGAATAATTTTTAATGAGAAGCATGGTTTATTAGAAAGGATACTGGATTTGTTGATAAGAAAATCTGGGTTCAAATCACTGCTCTGATACTTATTAGTTGTGGGATTTAGGGTGTATCATAATTTCTATGAGACCTA
The DNA here is from genome assembly GCF_019393635.1 of Dromiciops gliroides. Taxonomy (NCBI): domain Eukaryota; kingdom Metazoa; phylum Chordata; class Mammalia; order Microbiotheria; family Microbiotheriidae; genus Dromiciops; species Dromiciops gliroides. The sequence goes on along the minus strand of NC_057865.1, from coordinate 207,412,308 downwards.
ATTTCTTTAAAATAGTGGCAGTAGTCCCTATTGTACTTATTTCATAGAGCTATTATTAGGCTCAAATGAGGGCATATGTAAGTACATTAGGTACTATAAAGATTAAATGTTATTTTAAATCCACCTATTCAATGGAAATTTAAAAAAATTTATTTATTTCATAAGGACTCCCCAGTTGTATGTAAAAAAAAATTTAAGTCATTTTCTCCTCTTGTTCCCCCCTTGAAAAGGCAAGCAATTTGATATTGATTATACACATGAAGTGATGTAAAACTTAATCCATATTAGCTGTGTTGCAAAAGAAAACACAAAAGAACTGCAAGAAAAATAAAGTAAAAAAAAGTATTCTTCACTCTGCATTCAGTTTATTGGTTCTCTCTCTGTACATGGATAACATTTTTCAATATCAGTTCTTTTGAATTGTCTTGGATCATTATCTTGATCAAAGAAGCTAAGTCTTTCACGTTACAATGTTGCAGTTGCTGTGTACCATGTTCTCCTGGTTCTGCTCACTTCACTTTGCATCAGTTCATATAAATTTTCCTAGGTTTTTTGGGAAACCCATCTTGCTCATCATTTCTTACAGAACAATAATATTCCATCATAATCATGCCACAACTTGGTCAGCCATTCCCTGATTGATGGGCATCCTCTCAATTTCCAGTTCTTTGCCAGCACAAAAAGATCTGTAAATATTTTTCTGCAAATAAATCCATTTCCCTTTTCTTTGATCTCTTTGTGATACAGACCTAGTAGTGGTATTGCTGTGTCAAAAGGCATGCACAATTTAATAGTTCTTTGGGTAGAGTTTCATGTTTTTCTCCAGAATGTTTGGACTAATTCACAACTCTACAAACAGTGCATTTGTGTTCCAGTTTTTCCATGTTAGCCAATCTGATCATTGTGAGGTAGTATCTCAAAATTGGTTTAATTTGCATTTCTCTAATCAGTGGTGATTTAGAGCATTTTTTCATTTGTTTATTTATGGCTTTGATTTCTTCTTCTGAAAACTGCCTTTTCATAACCTTTGACCATTTATCAACTGGGGAATGACTCTTAATTTTAAAAATGTGGCTCAGTACACTATATATTAGAGAAATGAGGCCTTTATCCAAGAAACTTACTTTAAATTTTCTCCCCAATTACCTGCTTTCCTTTTAATTTTGGCTGTATTAGTTTTGTTTGTGCAAAAGCTTTTTAATTTCATGTAATCAAAATTATCTATTTTGTTTCCCATGAAACATGTTTGGTTGTAAACTCATCCCTTAACCATAAATCTGACAGGCACATTTTTCTTTGCTCTTCTTCTCTTTATATCTAAATCATTTATGTATTTTGACCTTATCTTGGTATATGTGTGAGATGCTAATATGTGCCTTATTTCTGCCCAATTGCTTTCCAGTTTTCCCAGCAATTTTTTTCAGCTGGTGAGTTCTTACCCCAGTAGGTTGGATGTTTTGATTTATCAAACAGATAATTATGGTTCTTTACTACTGTGTATTGTGTACCATGTCAATTCCACTGATCCATCACTCTATTTCTTAGCCAGTACTAGATTGGTTTGATAATTACCACTTTGTAATATAGTTTAATATCTGTTATTGTTAAGTCTGCTTTCCTTTACATTTTAAAATTGATCCCCTTGATAATCTTGATCTTTTGTTCTTCCAGATGAATTTTGTTATAATTTTTCCATCTCTATAAAATAATTTTTGGAAGTTTAATTGGTATGACACCAAATTAGTAAATTAACTTAGGTAGAATTGTTGTTTTGTTTATATTGGCTTGACCTAACCCCGAATAATTAATATTTCTCCAATTGTTTAGATCTGTATTTGTCTGAAAAATGTTTTGTAATTGTGTTCATATAATCCTTGATAAATAAACTCCCAAGTATTATATGTCATCTGTAGTTATTTTAAATTGAATTTCTCTTTCTATCTCTTCCCACCATGTTTTTTGATAATATAGAAATATTAATGATTTATGTGGGTTCATTTTATATCCTGCAACATTGCTGAAGTTGTTAATTGTTTCAACTAGTTTTTTAGTTGATTTTCTAGGGTTCTCTATATTATATTACCTGCAAAGAGTGATAGTTTGTTTCCTTATTACTTATTTTTATTCCTTCAATTTATTTTTCTTGTCATCACTATAGCTAGCATTTCAAGTACAATATTGAATAATAGTGGTAATAGTGGACATCCTTGATTCATCCCTCATCTTATTTGGAAGGCTGTGTTACAGATAATGCTTTCTCTTGGCTTTAGATAGATACTACTTATCATTTTAATAAAAGCTCCATTTATTCCTATGTTCTCTAGTGTTTATAATAGGGATGAGTGTTATATTTCGTCAGAAGCTTTTTTGCATTTATTAATATATTCATATGGTTTTTGTTTTTATTATTGATATGGTCAATTAGACTAATTGCTAATATTATACTGTTTTTGTTAATGTTGAACCAACTCTGCATTCCTGGTATAAATCCCCCCTGGTCATAGTGTATGATCTTTGTTGTATCTTTTTGCAATCTCTCGCAAGTATTTTACTTAAAATTTTTGCATAGATATTCATTAGGGAAATTGTGCTATAGTTTTCTTTGTTTTTGCACTCCCTGGTTTAGATAGCAAAAGCATATTTGTGTCATAAAAGGAATTTGTTAGGATTCCTTCTTTACCTATTTTTTTCAAATTGATAGAATTCACTTGATAGAATCCATCTGATCCAGGTACTTTTTCTTGGGGAGTTCAGGGATATACTTCATCATTGTACTTTATTTGTTTGTTTTGTGGGAGTCGGGGGGGGGGGGGAGGGCAATGAGGGTTAAGTGACTTGCCCAGTGTCACACAGCTAGTAAGTGTCAAGTGTCTGAGCCCAGATTTGAACTCAAGTTCTCCTGAATCCAAGACTAGTGCTTTATCTACTGTGCCACCTAGCTGCCCCCATCATTGCTCTTTTGGAATCATGTTTGTTATATAAATTATTATCTTTATTCACTTCATTATTATCTTTGTTCACTTCATTCTACATCTGTTCATACACAGTTTCCCAGTTTTCACTGAAACCATTCTTTTCATCATTTATTGTAAGCACAATAACATTCCATTACAATTATATATCATAATTTGTTTATTAATTTCCATATTTATTGATGAGCATCTCCTTTCTAGTATTTTGCTTCTACCAAAAAAAAAATTACCATCCCTTTTTTTGAACATATGGTCCTTTTCCTTTTTCTTTGATCTCTTTGTGGTATAGGCCTGGTAGTGGTATTGCTGGTCTAGAGAACATGCACTGTTCAGTTACTTTTTTGCTGTATTTCCAAATTATTTTCCAGAACAGATTGATTTACAACTCTGCCAACAGTGTTTGAGGTCTTTGTTTTCCTATAGTCACTCTAAAATTTGTTATTTTCCTTCTTTTTTCCCCCAATTAAATGTTTCCCTTCCTTTAGTTGCATTAGTTTAGTCTGTGTAACACTTTTGTTTTTATGTAATCAAAATTGTCCATTATATCATCTGTAATGTTCTCCATCCTTTGTTTGGTCATGAGCTATTCCCCTGCAGTGTTTTTTTGACTCAGTGTCTCTGACTTCTTCCCATGTAACATGATTGGCCCTAGATTCCCTGACACAACTTCCTGTCCTAAGGGTATAAAAGTTCCCAGCTAAGTATGGTCTGGGCCTTTCAGAGTCAAGACCATATGATTTGCTATACTCTAATGACTGAACAGACTTGTTTCCAGATGGAATTAGCCAAGAAATTAAATGCCACTGTATCTTTGCTGTGTTTGAATTTGGAACTCTAAATTCTTATAAAAAATAAATGTTAAAAACTGCCTTTACATGTAAGTGGAAAAAATAAAATACTATTTACAAAAAAAAATTAGTGTTGGGGGAAGCTAAACTATGCTGTTTCCTTCTATTCTGCTATTTTGGTCTCTCTGAGTTGTGTTCTAGCTCCAGATTTGTGATCCTGTCATTATATGAACCTCAAAGGATCAGAGCTTAGTGAGTGATGGTAGCAGGAATGAGGCCTAGAGATAACAGGGAGTACTGAAAAGCATATGAATTTTTCTTTGTTGGGTGAAATGAGAAAAGATTTGTCTAGTTCACTTAGTGGCTAAAAATGTAGTGTCCTTTGAGGGGAGAGGGGGAAACAGGTTTTCATAATGTCAAATTGGAAGGAGTAAGAGAGGAAGAGATATACTGCAAAAGAAAAAAAAAATGTCTTTAGAATAGGGATTCCAGAAAATATGGTCAAAGGGAATCAGACCAGGAATAGGACCAAGAGATGAGGTGGGTGTTGGTAAGGAAATGGGGAATAGAAGTTTTTCATTTTCTAGCCTCTCAAATTAGAATCATGGGGATTGGGGCAGCTAGATAGCACAGTGGATGGAGCACCGGCCTTGGAGTCAGGAGTACCTGAGTGCAAATCCAGCCTCAGACACTTAACACACTTGCTAGCTGTGTGACCCTGGGCAAGTCACTTGACCCCAATTGCCTCACTAAAAAAACAAACAAACAAACAAAAGAATCATGGGGATTTCAAGAGGAAGAAGAGGTGAGAGTTTTCTAGCAGAAGAGAGTACCAGGAAATTGCTATATCCATCTCAAGAAGCATTGGTGGCTGCACTTAGCTTGGATATTGGTTTTGTTTTCTTCTCCTGAAGGGGATACAGAACTCTGGCCATGGGCCTGTTCAGGTGGTCAAATGACAAGAAAACTGGTGTTTTGCTCTGGGTTGTCAGGGTTTCTCATTATGGTTTACTGGTGATTTGATTCAGGCTGTAATGGAGCCCATTTCATAGAGGTTTTTCTGGGCAACTATGATTAACTTATATAGCAAGATAACTTTCTGTGATTGATAGAAATAAGGTGTTTATGCTATATGGAGAGATAACACAGCATAGTGGTTAGAGAGCTCCTTTGGAATCAGAAAGATTTGGGTTTAAGTTTTGTCTCTGACCCATACCATCTGTGACCTAGGTAAGTAAGTCACAACTCTTTGGCGGCCCAGGTAACTCTGAACTGAAAAGATAGATGGTGCCTCAGTAGGAGCTTTTTATACTGATGTGATGATTAAAAATATGAAAATCATAGTTTCTGGGTAATTTAATAATTTTATTAATAAGGCCAGCAGGGTACTAATAAAAGGATGGCCACTGTATACCCAAAGACAATTGTGGTGTCAGGTTCACAGTAGGTGATTCATCAAACAGCAATCAAATCTAATTGGTTGATGTAATTTGGAGGTAGGTTACATTAAAATGAAGGACTATACCAGGCTACCTGTGGTAAAAAATGGAAGTTTTAGCTCAATCATTTGAGAGTTGAGCGCATGCTACTGAAGCGGCTTTTGAAGGACCTCACTTTTGGGGTGGAGTCTGAGAAGAACTTCTGGCACACCAGTTTAAAACTGAGGGTGGAACGGAAGTTCGGTCTCTCTGGCTTTTCAGCTTAGCCGTGGCGGTGCCGCATTTGGTGTTCAGTGATGGTTCTCGGTGAGTTTTATAAAGGAATATAGACTAAGCTTAGATCTAAGATTATTCATTTAACTTTCGTATTTCCCTGATTGGTATCACCTTTTGTTGTCTAATTAATTCCCAAACAATAAAAACTAATCCCTCACTGATTAAAGCTCAGAGGCTTCTTTTTCTTAGTGGTTTGGGAGATATATAAGGGAAAAGTTAAAAGGGGGAGTTTAATGCTCGTATATCCCATTTTAAATCTCACATACCCCCATCCTTGGGTTATCAATTCAAAGAATGTGTACCCTTTTTTTTTTTTTTTTTTTGGTGAGGCAATTGAGTTAAGTGGCTTGCCCAGGGTCACACAGCTAGTAAGTGTCAAGTGCCTGAGGCTGGATTTGAACTCAGGTCCTCCTGAATTCTGGGCCAGTGCTCTATCCACTGCACCACCTAGCTGCCCTTGTGTACCCTTTTCAATGGGTGGCCTGAGTGACCCCTTCCTAGATGGAGAAGTCTTTCTATCTAGACAAAAAGATCTATTTCCACCAAGCTTGAGTATAACACAATGAATTCCGCCCCCCCCCCCCAGATTTCTTAGAAGCTTGGAATGGGTCTGAACAAGATAAAGAGATTCAGTGCAATCTTCTTTTTCAAGGAGAAACTGGACCTCTATAAGTCAGGATTTTGGAAGAGGGGGAAAAGCTTTGAATCTCCCCAAGACATCAGTTATTAATAAGTATTTCTCACACTGATGAAACTAAAGGTCCAGTAAAAATAAAATATTAAGTGGTCTTCGTAATTAATAGGAAAAAGCAGTGTTCAATATATTAACAATGTCAAGATGAAGTAAATAGTAAAAGCCAAAATTCGTAGAGGTACAGAATTATGTAGTACCTATTATGTAAGTACCTAACATTGAGAAACTTACATATCTATTTTAATATTCATGAAAGCAATAATAAGTGAATTGAAAGGAATCATCCCATATATGGGTGGTTTTGACATTCTAGTTGTAACTATAATGTAATGAAGAGATTTTGTTAGTTCGAGTGGAAAGTAGACTACAGGTACACAAGATAGATTTAGGACTTGGAGAGAAATATTTGCAAAGAGTTTGAAACCAGGTGAATCAATAAAATTGCAAAAGAAAGTATAGAGAGAAAAGAGAAACAAGTTAATTTCATAATAACACCAAATTAGATGTTTATTTCAAAGTTACAACCTTTTGAAAATACCTCAAATTATATACCTCTCATCCCTAACTTTATAAAATAAAACCAAATATTTTAAAATGCTTATGAATTATGGTCAGGGTTATGAAATAAATGTGAAATTGAATGAGGCACAAATCAGTGTTAAGTACAGAACCCTGGGGAACAGCCGCACTTCATTGGTGAGAGAAATACAAAGAAAACTGAAAAGGTTGTTCAACAGTTCCAGGTGGTACAGGAGGTAAAAAATTAAGAAGAGTGAGATGAAGTGATTAGATTTAGAAAATTTGTGACTTTGATAACAGCAGTTTTAGTAGAGTGTTAGGAACAGAAGTCAGATTGTAGGAAATTGAGGAGTGAGGGGGCAGTGTGGGAGTTTAGATATTAAGCTTGTGGAAGTTCATGGAAAATCATTAAAATTGGTGTCAGTGACTGTCTTTTAAAAAGTAAATGATGTTTTGAAATATATCTGAACTTTTCTTTTTTCAGTTGTTCAAACAACATGTGAGGTAGCTTTAGTGTAATGAGCTGTGGATGCTGAGGAAAACAGAAGATAAAAGTAAAATTATTTATGTTTATTATGGATTAGAAGAGTGGAAAAATAATTTACAACATTTAATTAGAGCGATCAGATTCTGCCAGAATCTACTCTGTGTGACTTTGACAATTATTTAGCCTTGTCTCTCTGAGCCTCAGTTTCCAAATCTGAAAATAAGGGATTTGACTTGGTGACCTCTAGATGATCCCTTTTAGCTTTAATTCTGTGATCCATTTTACATCTGAATCCTTTCATCCTATGAAAAATTGCAGATATAATTGTTTAGTGAGGTATTCTTATTCCCCTTTTCTGTTTATGAGTATTATGTCTATAGGGCAGTGTATATTCCTTCCAACTATATAGTTAGGTTTGGGGTCTGGGGTGTTGTTTCAATTGAGGTTGTAAAGAGCTTCTTGCTATCTTTTTTTCCCCCAGTCCTTAGAGCCTGAGTGAAAGTATAATGTTTGCATGCAGTGTGCAACATGGTTCCTAATCATGGCCAAGCAATTTTCATAAAACCTAGCTATCTCAAAGATGGTAACAGAGGCAAAGATTTTTTTCCCTTCTGCAGTGAGGAGAGTGCCTGTCTTGTGCTTTATCAGTATCCAACAATAGGAAAGAATTGTAATGGTAAAACTCCCTGCATTTTGATTGGCTTCTATTTCATTTGAGTAAGAGTAATAGTCATACCATTGTCATTATCAACAAGTGGGGATGTGTTGTCATGGAAATGGTAAAGCACTGTAATAATTAAAGCTTCAGTTAACTGACACACTAAACTGTGACTTAGAACATATCCTAAGTACTGTGTAATTAGGGCACTGGCTCCACTAGAATAACACTTTTACTATACTTTGATTCCCAGTAGGAAAGGATGTACAGCTGCACTATTATATTCAGAGATACTCAAAAGCAATTACTGGTTTTGTTGGAGAGGATTGTTATATTACATCTAAAGATACTCTGAATTATAGAGGTAGTGTGGTGTAGTGGGGGAAAAAACACTAGCCTAGGATTTTGATTCTTTCCCCCTACTATCTGTGTGAAGTTGAGCCAACATTTACTTTCTCTAAACTAAAGATCCTCTGTCTGTATACTGGGGGCACCAGTACTTCCTCTGCCTAATTCACAAAGTTGTTTTAAAGAAATCTCTTGTAAATCTATCACTATAGAAATATGAACCAGTATGATCCTGGGAGAAAAGCAAACTATGAATAATACATATGTTTTTCCAAAGTTTTTATTTATAGCAACTATACAGTGACAAATATCGTCTTAATATCACAGTAAACTCTGGAAGTAATTTCCATAGTTTTGAGAAATGGAATAAGCACTGATTTTGTATACAAGGAGCCTGGGTTTTAATCTCAGGTCTGCTGCTCAAACTTTGGCTAACAGTTGTTCTGAGGAAATGCTACTATTTTATAAATGAGATGCATCCCAATAATCATATTTATTGGATCAATGTAATGAACTGTTAGACAAAACAAAAGGTTATGCATATAGTGTAATAGCAGTTTTAACTACATTCAATTAAATTCATGAGTTGTGTAGGAATTTTGGTTATAAAGTCTTAGAGTTATAGACATAGGAAGGAGCTATAGGACAAGAAGAGACCTTAAAGATCAATCTTGTTCAGCCCTACCCCTTACCCCCAAGATTTTTGATAGGGAATGAAGAGCCAATAATTAAACCCATAACATATCATTTAAAGGCAGTGGGGAATCTCAATGATCATTCAGTCCAGTTCCCTCATTTTACAGATTAGGAAAGTGAGGCTCAGAGAAGCTTGTCCAAAGTTACACAGATCATCTGACTACAAATCTAGTGCTGATCCGATTCTGAATCTGTTGTTCTTTCTTCTGTACCACAGCTACGTATTAAAAAATTAAGCTTGTTTTCTTCTCTAGCTTGTGGAATTAATTTATCTTTTAATAGCATTTCTAGATTTTGCTTTCTTATAAAAATGGTGATATATATATATATATATATATATATATATATATATATATACACCAGTCAATAGGTGTACATTATGAAAGATCTCAAAAAGATACATATTATGTAAAGTTCATCTAGTTTCTCTTGCTGTTTTTTCTTTCTACTCTGCTTTTTCCCTCTCTTATTTTAGTTTACTCCATTGGTTTAGGTAGATCCATAGGTAGATCATTGACACAACTTATTTCCCTCATTTATAGACATTTTCTAGGACTAGTTTTTTGAGGGTTCCCTTTCCTTTCCATGATATTTTTTCTCTTTCTTTCTTTCTTTTTTTTTTTTTTGGCAGGGCAATGAGGGTTAAGCCACTTGTCTAGGGTCACACAGCTAGTAAGTGTCAAGTGTCTGAGGTCCTCCTGAAGAGCTGGCGCTTTATCCACTGTGCCACCTAACTGCCCCAGTGATAATTATTTAAAAATTCATTTTAGCTTGTTCTAGATACAGCATATGATATTGGCCTGGGATCTCTGAGATAGGGTCAAAGTCAAGATCAAGGCAAATTAGAGAAATTATACCCAGTTTTTAATTTCAGAAATTTAATCTAGAACTTTGAAATTTAGGATTAAACCCCCCCAAATCTTTTTCCTTTAAAAATTTTTTTTATCCTTTTTAGAACATATTAGGAAATAATTCTTTATTTGAGAAGGAAATAAAGGCATGCTTTTTCTTTAAAACAGTTAAATTCTAGACATGTGTCTAAAACATCTACAAAAGTAGCTATCATTTACCATTTCTCTTTCTTAAGACCAACAAAGTGGCAGTTCCAACAGATCTCTGCTAATCACTTCAACAACTTAATCTCCAAATAAAGGCACAGTGCTTAGATCTAAATCCTTGAGATAAGAAAACTAAAGACCAGGATAAGGTAGAAATGTTATGGATAAACATAAAAACACCTTTAGTACCTAGAGTCTTCCTTCTCATTCCCTTCCTGCCCTGAAGTAAGCAGAAGATAAATTTCAGGATTGTGCCAGCCAGCCCTACCATAGGAACCACTACTGAATAGAGACACGGAGTCACATGAAGGATAGGAGGAGAACAGAATAATGGAAAGATGACAGCTAGCTGCTTCCAGCCAGAGGGAAAAGATAGGAAACGGCTGTAACTAGTCCCTAATCATGCAGATTTTTCGAGGTATAGATCCTTCCCTTCATGGTAGCTGCAATGACTCTTGCAAAAATAAAACAAAACAAAACAAAAAACAACAACAACCAAAAAGCCCACAACTTTCCACACACCTCCTACTTTGCAACAAAGTTGACTCTGCTTAGCCAAAGAAAGAAAAAGAAGAGAGGAGAGAGGAAAGGATGAGGTGGGTAGAAAATATCTGGGGCAGATGACTGATTTGGACCTGAAGGAAAAGCACCTAGGGACCCAACTGGGACCACAGGTAGAGACCTCTTTACAATAGCAACTTTGCCCTAATGACTCCTCCTCCTCCTCTTTTTATGACACAAGAAGCAGAAAATTTGTACTCTGGGCAACCACATGAAATTAGAAGAAAGAAAAAAGAGGAAAATGAAGGGAGATGTGTGTGCTAAAAATAGACCTGCATAAGCAATTGCTTTGGGCCTGACTTTACACTGAGCTGGGACCAGGCTTATATTCTAGAGGTTACTGAGGGTAGGGACCCAAAACAAAGAACCTTATATCTGCCATTTGAGGAGACTGACTGGGAGAGGTCAAAGAGACAAAGAGCATGACAAGGAATGTAAGAAAAAACCTAAACATCAAAGATATCAAAAGAAAAAATAAAATCCTAAGAATTCCTAAAAGTTGGAAGGAAAAATGAGCAAAATCACAAACCAGTAGCCCCTGATGAAAGAATTTTGTGGACACACAGAATTTTTTAACCTGTGGTTAAAAGAAATAATAAACCATCAAAAGAAATAAAATTCATAAAGGAAGAAATTAGGAATGAATTTAGGTCAGTAATTAAGAGCTCTCAAAAAAAAGAAAAAGCTCTCAATATAGAAAATAAAGTGTTTCAGTCACAATCAGTAGACTGGAAAAATGGAATCCATTCCAGAGAATCTCTAAAGAGAGATGAACATTTTGGGAACACAAACATACTGAAGGAAGGGAGGAGCTCCTTCCGTATCTATACTGACTCCTAGGTAGCTGCCAATGGACCTGGAATCTGGTATGGCACATGGGCCCAGGATGACTGGCAGATCTAAGGCTGATCAGAATGTGGTACTGAACTTTGGAAGGACATTGCAGCATATGTGCTAACCCACCCAATCTGGGCCAGTGGGGTTTCTACCCACACAGAAAGGGTAATGAAGGAAGCAGAACTCAACCAGGTAGAGGACAACTTCACATCCTAGTAGCTCAACCCCTCCCCTCCATTACTGCCCATAAGTACCCACTGTGGCAATTAGACATACAATGGGTATATGAGTGCTCTACATATTTAGGTACCTCTGGCCTTACATACTGGCTGTAGAGGTGAGGTATGACAAGCCTCCATGTCATTCAGGTCACCAATAAATGAGAGGTGTGTACTACATTCTGTCCCAGGAAATATGAACATTAAGGGGCAGGTGCCTCCCTAAATATGGTAAGTAGACTTGATAGGACCTTTGCCCTCTCAGGTTGGAGCTGTTAAATATGCCTTCACCATGGTAGACACTTCTACGGCACTTTTGCTGGAGTCCCACAACCTATATCACCGGGAACAGTGCCTATAACAATCCCCTAGTTCTCTCTTTCTCCTTGGTCCTGGAATATTCTGCCAACTTAAAAAAAAAAGTAGCAATCAGTGTCAATTCTCAGCGTTAGCCCAAATTGTTTGACTATCAGAAAGATGCTGCAGTTTCCTATAAAAAGGATATAAACAACCCCCCCCCCCAAAAAAACCCCCACCTTTTTTTCCAGATTTTTTCATTGTTGTGTTTTTTGTTTGTTTGTTTTGGGGGCGGTTTTTGTGTTTTTGTTTTGCAGGGCAATGAGGGTTAAGTGACTTGCCCAGGGTCACATAGCTAGTAAGTGTCAAGTATCTGGGATCGGATTTGAACTCAGGTCCTCCTGAATCCAGGCCCAGTGCTTTATCCACTGTGTCACCTAGCTGCCACCTAGCTGCCCCTGCAGAAGATTTTTTAAAAGGACTCTAAAAATGTCGCTCTCAAAAGACCTTTGATTTTTCTGGAGAAACAGAAAATGCCAGCTGAAATAATAGAGAAAAATTCTTCCACTCCTGTAGCTGCCACCTCAGTCAGTGTCCATACAACACCTGATAAGCCAAAGACTGCATCCGAGTACAAGAAATTATCCAAAATTGTAAAGCTTGTATAAACAAAAGTTGAGAACTATTTTTACATGTAACAGAAAAAATAAAATACCTTATATGTAAAAAAAAAAAAAAAAAGAAATGATCCAAACCAATCATGTAGAAAAGGAGATGAACGCTAATAAATGTAAGCTTGAGGCAGCTGAAAACTGGTCTTGGATGCCCTTAAAGAAGGAAGAGAGGGCAAACTCGGAGGTCCAGATGGCCTGCTGGGTCACCTGGCCAACTACATAAGCCAGATGCATGCTCTAAACTACTTGCCTGTCTCTGCTGCACCCCCACACTGCCACCTCCCCCTCAGTCCCCCATCCTGTCCAGGCGCCTGGTGGCCTGCAGGGCCCCCCACTTTGGACAGCCTTTGGTAGCACTCCCTAGAGGCAAGGGGTGGGGTGCAGGAAGCAATGTGTAGTGCAAGCTAGGAGCCAGGGCGTAGCCGCCACCAATGGTGCCAAAGTATTTGGTGGCTTCCAGGTATTGCTGGCCCCCAAAGGCCAGTTCACCTTCCAAATTCCCAACGCAGCCTTCGCCCACAACTGGTTGGTAATCCCTGTGTACACCCATGTAGGATTGGGATAGGGGGAGAGGGAGCGCCAGTGCTGGCTCTGAGTCCCTGTCCAATGGCCCCTCGCTCACAGCGACTCAGTGTGGAGACCCTGGTGAATCAGGATGAGGAGAAACCCGCTGGGGCCAAAACACACACACACACACACACACACACACACACACACACACTGACACACAAAACCAACTGCACATCAATTGGGGAATGGCTAAATAAATGGTGGGATATGATGGTGATAGAATATTATTGTGCTATAAGAAATGACAAGCAGGATGAATTCAGAAAGATCTGGAAAGAGTAATGTATAGTGAAGTGAGCAGAAGCAAGACACACAGCAATATTGCTTGATGAAGAACTAATTTGGAACTCAAAACTATAAATAAAAATGTTTATTATTTTAAAAATAAGAATGCCCCTACAACACCCACCCAGTCCCCCTCTTCCCTGTCCCAGCCCCATCTCTCGCATCTTGCACTGTGACCAGCATGCAATAGGACATGTCCTAATAGATCAAGACATCTTTACTGTACTTGTAACCTGGGGAGCTGCAGAAGAGGTCCACAGGCAGCAGAAGGATGCACATATGGCTATTGCAGAGCAACTAAAGGACCAAATTGAGGATACTGCCAGAGGACCTGCCGAATTGGCTGAAGGACAACATACTTTGGGAGCTACGGTGATGGACCACTGGCTGGCCTTGGACTACCTCTTAACCATCCAGGGAAAAGGTTGTGGTTTTGTCAACTCCTTCTGTTGATTGATCCCTCAGAAGAAATAGCCCTTATCACAGACCTTAGGAGAAACAGAATAAAGACTATTGATCCTATCATCACAGACATCATAAACATCTTTCCAGGGCCTATGAGTGTTTTCACTGATCTTTTTTCTTGGATTTTCCCAGGGAAATAGGCAGGATTCTCACGAGGATCCTTTGAGGTTATTCTAATTATTCTGCTTGTGATTTTGTTTAAATTACTCCGTAGACTTGGTAGTATATGATAGTGGTCAGAGAACCAGAGGCTAGTTGTGTTAAAATTGTATCTTGTTCTAGTACCCCAGTCTCTCCCTTCTACATTTTAATCAGTATAGTAAGTAAGTTTTATTGGTATCCAGTAAAAAGGGCATTAGCAGAAGTGGGATTACACAGGGGAACCTGGATGTCATGTATAAACCATTCCAAAGGTTTTTCCAAAGTATATTTGGCAAATTGTTTCATGTATCAAGCAATATACACATTCTAATAATATGTGCCAAATGAGGAGATGCTCTTTTTCAAAATTCTGGTCCTATAATATGCAAATTTCAGACAAAATCCAGACTTTCACTGCCCCCAACCAACAAAACAACAAGAATGTGTTGATAACTTTGAAATGTAACTTTGAACTTTTACTGATAACTCTGAGATGATTTGGATATATTAATGAACTAACCTTAAGGTGGCACAGATAGGAGCTGGTCTATTATTCCCAAAAGCCTATAAAAATTAGACTTCAAAACTCCTGCCCCCTGAGCATTCTTCCATCTCCTAAGGATGCATGTCGCTTGAGTGCTCCCAACTCCAATCCACAGCTACATCTGCTCTCCATTTCTTTTCCTCACTACCTGCCTTCCTTCACCATTCTATTCCAACCCTCATCCCCACATCTCCTTGCCTCTGTATTTCCACTTTTCACTGCTTCTCTTTACTGTTTGTCCTTATACCTGTTGTAGTTATTAAAATGTGATTGCTGCCCTGTTTCCCATTGCCAATTGTGGTCTTTCATGGTGAGTACTCAAAGAACCAGGTGTACCTGCCCCATTTCATAATTTTATGAATTAATTATCAATTCATCCCTTTTCCCCTTTTCCTCATGAACGAAATGTATTTCTGTTCTCTATATGTATGAGTGTGTGTGTTCTTTCATTTGACCAATTCAGTTGAGTATGAGGTTCAAGTGTTGGCTGCTCCCCTCCACACCCTCCTTCTCATTCTTTTTTGTTTGTTTTTTTGGTGAGGCAGTTGGGGTTAAGTGACTTTCCCAGGGTCACACAGCTAGTAATTGTTAAGTGTCTGAAGCCAGATTTGAACTCAGGTCTTCCTGAATCTAGGGCTGGTGCTCTATCCACTAGGCCACCTAGCTGCCTACCCTCCTTATTCTTATACACATCTACCTGTGCACACTGATTATATTGAGAAATTTCCCTAACCTTCCTTTCTCTTTTTCCCCTCCTCCTAATGTATTCTTAATTCCCTTTTCATTCTTAAGATCATCAAGAAACAAAAGAACTACTCCAAAGCCTTATCTAATTAGATGATAACCATAGGGTTCAGAGGGGATCCATCTTCCCATATTTGAGCGTAAACAATGTATCTTTGTTTAGTACTTTATCATTGTTCATTTCATGTTTACTTTTTATGTTTCTCTTAATTCCTGTATTTAAACTTCAGAATATCTCTGCATCTCCAATCTTTTCATCAGAAATAATTAGAAGTCCTTTATTTCATTAAAGGTCTATGTTTTCCCACTGTAACATTATACTAAATTTTGCTGGGTAAATTAATCTTGACCATAAGTCCATATTCTTTTCTTTCTGGAATAATAAAGTCTATCTTTTTCACTTCTTTTTACTGGTGGCTGCTAGTTTGTGTGTAATCCACACTTGGTACTTGAATTCTTTCTTTCTGGCTATTTGCAGTAATTTTTTTTTTCTTTAACCTCAAAGTTCCAGAATTTAGTTGTGATGTCCTGGGAATTTCCATTTTGGGATTTCTTTCAGATGGTGGTGAGTGGATTCTTTCTATTTCCACATTGCTTTTAGAAATGTGGGCAGTTTTCTCTCAAGATTTCTTGGAATGTAATGGCTTCTCAAACTTTTGGTCATCAATCTTTTTTTCATAGGTTATTTGTTTTTGCTATGAGAAACCTTAACATTTTCTTCTCTTTTTAGACATTTGGCTTTGTTTTAATATTTCTTGCTGTCTCATGAAGTTGTTGGCTTCTATTTGCTCCATTCTAATTTTCAGGGAGTTTGTTACTTGGGCAGCAATTTGTTTGTACCTTTTGTACCAAGCTGTTCATTCCTTTTCCAATTCTTCCATACCACCCATTTCTTTTCCAATATTTTCCTCAAGCACCCTAATTCCACTTATAAAAACTCTTTTTAAAAAACCATTTCTAGGGGCAGCTAGGTGGCACAGTGGATAGAGCACCGGCCCTGGAATCAGGAATACCTGAGTTCAAATCCGGCCTTAGACACTTAACACTTACTAGCTGTGTGACCCTGGGCAAGTCACTTAACCCCAATTGCCTCACTAAAAAAAAAGAAGAAGAAACCATTTCTTTCAAGAATTATAGTTGAGGGGCAGCTAGGTGGTGCCTTTTATTTGAACTATTTATTTTCTTTATTAAATGTAAAGGTTCACGAGATATACTTTTAGGTGTTACAGGGCTGGTGGGCCCTGCATTCAGGAGTTCCTGAGTTCAAATCCGGCCTCAGACACTTGACACTTACTAGCTGTGTGACCCTGGGCAAGTCACTTAACCCCCATTGCCCTGCAAAAAAAAAAAAATTATAGTTGAATTTGTGCCCAAGCTTTGTTCTTCTCTCAGGAATTTTTTGTAGATGTTTTTATAGTAGTCATTCTTTTCTTTCATGTTTGTGTCTGACACCATTATAGCTCATTCATTATATATTATAATACATATTATAAATAGCTCATTATAGTTAGGTTCCTTTTTTGTTTGCCCATTCTTCCAGCCTACATCTTGACTTCATATATGATGTTAGGGCTGGTCTCTGCCAAATTTCAGGAGGGAAAGTCTAGGCTGGTCTTGTTGCTGCTTTCTTGGGATTTGTTGTTATTCTAGGATCTCAGGAATAGTTCAGGCTCAGAATCTGTAAGGGGTTTGATCCAGGGCAAATTTTGAGTGTTGCCCCGCTGGTCTGAGATCTGCAGGTTCTTGACAGAGTTTGTACTTTCTTGAATAAGAGTAGACTATTGTTGGACTCTGCCCCTATTAGTCAGCTGGAAAGCTTTGTAGGTTCAGAGTGGCAGAATTGATGACTATCCATTGGCCTGGGATTCTTGCCTTGGTTATTTGTCTGTAGCCTGACCTAGGTGCTGGAAGTGAGACTTTGCTCTGATTTGAGATCTAAGCCACACTACTACTGTTATTAATGCTTGCTTCTGAATTTCCTTCTTTGTTGGTACATTGCCCAAGGCCTCTGTACTCAGGGACCCCATTCCTCTTAGCAAGTCCATTTCTTTTTTTTTTTTTTTTGGTGAGGCAATTGGGGTTAAGTGCCTTGCCCAGGGTCACACAGCTAGTAAGTGTTAAGTGTCTGAGACCGGATTTGAACTCAGGTCCTCCTGACTCCAGGGCCGGTGCTCTATCCACTGCGCCACCTAACTGCCCCAGCAAGTCCATTTCTTAGTCCACCCTGGATCTATAACCTGAAAGTGGGTAGTAGGCAACAAAGCTGCCATTTAGCATATATATGTCACAATGCCCTGGTTTGAGTCTTAAAGTGCCCCTGTAGAGGTATTGAACTACCTCTCCCTGGGCACTTTGTGTGTGGTATGCTTCTGCCCTGACCCCTCAGGGTCTACAAACCTCCCTACCTGTCTCCCTGTGCCAAGTTAATTTTGACAAATGACTGTCTATGACTTTTTCTGGATTATTGGGATTCAGTCTGGTGCATTTTCTAGATCTACTGGGAGAAGTTTGTGGGATGGAACTCACCACATTACTTCCTACCACTCCACTATCTTGGCTTCAACTACTGTTGCTGCCTTTTCTAAAACAACACCCTGGGAGATGTCACAAAAATCTGTGATGAAGAGGAACTGAGGCACAAATGAGGCACAAAGTTTCTAATCATGGTTATTTACTAATAAGGATTGTCAATAAGTGATTTTTCACAGTCTCTCAGTGGCCATGGATGCATTAGAACAGACAGAACAGTCTTTTAGAAAGTAAAGGTGAGGATTTCCAGGACCCATGACAGTGGGGAAAACAGAACTAATCATCATTCTCTGTAAAGTAATGTGTTAAAGAACCATGACTTATTACCAGGCAGATAGAATGTCTGATGATTTGGGGAGTTCACCAGTGACTTCCTTCCATCTGGGGCAAGAGCCCAAGCTATAGCCCAGAAAAATAGGGAAGTTCCACTTTTATTAAGAAGTTAGACCTTCCTTATATTATTAAGTAGTCAAAGTGTCCTTTTAAATCAAACTATTTCCTAAGTACTGATTCCAGGAATTAGATACAATTCTCTAACAATAATTAATAAATAATACAGAATAAAGTGGGGTATCTATTTTAAGTTTTACAGGGGTAGGTGTTTTTATCATCTCCAGTTTACAAATGAGGAAACTGAGGCAAACAGAAATTTTAAAACTTGCCCAAGGCCACACAGCTAGTCTAGGGCCAGATTTTAACTTGCATCTTCCCAATTCCAGAACCAGTGCTCTATCCACTGTTCCAACTAGCTGCCAACATCACCATCACCATCACCATCACCATTTCCAGAACCTCAAGACTATGAATTTAGTCAAGCAAAATCCAGCAAATTCTATCTGATGTGACAGTTTCCAGATGATACTATGCAAAACAACATCTACCAGAAGCTATCTGACTAATGGAGAATGCTCAGTGAAAGCAGCAAAATTGGCATTACCACAGCAAGGCCCTTCAACACAGAAGGTGTCACCCTTCCTTATGTGTGCTATGGCCACACTTGTTCCTTGTATGCGTCCCTTCTATGCATCCACCCTGGCCACATGTGTGCCTTCCATGTGGTCACTCTTCCCATTCATGTATATATTTGTGGAAGGATGTGGCTTATAGGGGAAATGGTTTGTTGGTACTTAATAAATGCCTTTTATTTGAACTATTTATTTTCTTTATTAAATGTAAAGGTTCACGAGATATACTTTTAGGTGTTACAGACCCAGAAAGTATCAGTAATCTCAGTCTTTCTTTAGATAAATGCAGATAAATGAAACTTCAAACTTGAATATTTTATTTGCTTGTTACACATTTGGTGGCAAGTGTTCCTTTTGAGAATTGTTACACAAAGTGCCAAAAACTTGTAGAAAAATACCTAAATATGGGTCTAATTTGTAAGAAATATCTCTAGGTGAATTTCTTTGAAGATTGTTAGCTTGTCATATTTCTGCTTTTTGAAAAAAATTTGTTTAATTATGTAAAAGATGGGAAAAGTTATAGTTGTGTAACTTTTATCAACCTAAGCAGTGTTTGTGTGTGTGTGTATGTGTGTATGTTTGTGTGTACATGCAGGCATAATTCCTTCAGGAGGCATCTACCAAGGCAAATACAAGTGTCCAGTGTTGATTTTTCTGTGGGCACAGAACCAGTTTTATGGAGGGGAGAGACAACCACCAGCATTGGGAGAATAAAACCTGAGCTCTATAAACAGAAGTCAGTTGACTCTGAGGGCAGCGGGAAAGAAGATGTCAAAACTTGTGGGAAACTTAATTTTACTCTCCAATATGATTATGAAAATGAACTACTTGTTGTTAATATTATCAAAGCCTTAGATTTACCTGCAAAAGACTTCACAGGAACATCTGACCCCTATGTGAAAATATATCTTCTTCCAGATAGGAAAAAGAAGTTTCAGACCCGGGTACACAGAAAGACTTTAAATCCCTTATTTGAAGAAACCTTTCATTTTCCTGTAGCCTACGACCAACTGAACAACAGAAAACTACACTTAAGTATATATGATTTTGATAGATTTTCTAGACATGACATGATTGGGGAAGTGATTCTGGATAATTTTTTTGAAGTCTCTGATCTTTCCAGGGAAGCTACAGTGTGGAAAGATATCCATTGTGCAACTACCGTAAGTAATGGTTTCCTTCAATGTATTCATTTCCAGTAAAATGTTTCTTTGCACTTTCAGAACATTTGAGGTGATGTTCTACTTTTTACTTTTGAGCTGGATGGGAAGATTAAACAATCATCAAAACATCCCTATCATTACATATATATATATATATTAAGAATGCTATTCAGTGAGAGTTTTTATGTGAACATCTAATGTGGTAATCATGATAGTGATGGTGAAATTAGGTTCTTAGCGTAATATATAACAGTTTTTCTTGAACCTTAGATCTCAGTACAACCAAATAAAAATGCACTGAATTTAACTGTACAGCACAATTTAACTGTACATTTAACTATAATTGGTATGTAGCACCAAGTACCATTAAAATTCATAAAAAACTATTAAAACATTTAATATTAATAATAATATGGTAGGATATATGTAATATTAATTTTGAAACTTATTGACCTTGGTTTTGGCTTAAGATGTTCACTACCTTTTGATAGTGTATCAAAATGAGGGAAAAATCAATCAACAATGAGTAAAGCACGTACAGTGTGCCAGGCACTGTGCAGAGCATTAGAAAAATAAATACAAGTAGAAAGAAATCTTAAAACTTATATTCTAATGGAGAAGGCCAGGATATAAAAGGAAGCTCAAAGGGAAGAAGGGGAAATTACCCAGCTAGAGGGAACTGTAGAGAAAGTGGAAAAGGAGAATCACAAGGAATGTCTGGAAAGGAATAAAGATATGGGTAGCCTGAACATCCTCTTTAAAATGGAGATTCTTGGGGCAGCTAGGTGGCACAGTGGATAGAGTACCAGCCCTGGAGTCAGGAGGAACTGAGTTCAAATCCAGTCTCAGACACTTAACACTAGCTGTGTGACCCTGGGCAAGTCACTTAACCCCAATTGCCTCACCAAAAACAAACAAAAAAAAGGAGGTTCTTGAAGGAACAAGCCAATCAAAGGGAACAGCCACAAGGGACTTCCATTTTATGAGGGCTAGAGTGAGCCCCAGGGTAGAGAGCAGGATATTAATTTCCTATAAATTTGCCATGGAAAAGAGAGAATATGAATAAACTTGAAATATACAGCAGTTGACTTTTTTATTGCTGTTTTAAATTTTTATAGTCTAGCAGATTTACTTAGAAATCATGTTCATCCTATGCCCAAAGAGCTATAAAAGTGTGCATACCCTTTGATCCAGCAATACCACTACTAGGTCTATATCCCAAAAAGATTTTTTAAAAGGGAGAGATTGGGGGGGGGGGAGGGAAGAAGACCTGACCTGTACAAAAGTATTTATAGCAGCTCATTTTGTGGTGGTAAAGGATTGGAAATTGAGGCCATGTCCGTCAAACTGGGAAATGGCTGAACAAGTTGTGGTATATGAATGTAGTGGAATAATATTGTGCTATAAGAATTGACAAACATGGATTTCAGAAAAATGTGGAAAGACTTACATGAACTGATGGAAAGTGAAGTGAGCAGAACAAGTAGAACATTATACATAGTAACAGCAATGTTGTATGATAATAAACTATGAATGACCTCTTCTAAGCTATCCAATAATCTAAGACAATTTCTTTTTTAAAAAATTTTATTTTTTCCTTAATTTTCTCTCCCCCCACTGCCCACTAAGAAGGCAAGCAATTTGATATAGGCTATACATGGATCCAAGACAATTTCAAAGGATTCATGATGAGAACTGATGGAGTCTGAATGTAGATTGAAGCATACTATTTTCCCTTTATTACTTTTATGTGTGTTTTTTCTTTTGGTCTGTTTCTCCTTTCCCAATATGACTAATGTGAAAATATATTTTATGTGATAGTACATATATAACCTGTATCAAATTGCTTACCATCGTAAGGAGGAGGGAGGATAGAGTAGGATGGAGGGAGAAAATTCAGAACTCAACTTTTAAATAATGAATGTTAAAAATTTGTCTTTACATATAACTAGAAAAATTAAAATACTATTAAAAATAAAATTATAGGGGCAGCTAGGTGGCGCAGTGGATAGAGCACCGGCCCTGGAGTCAGGAGGACCTGAGTTCAAATCCGGCCTCAGACACTTAACACTTACTAGCTGTGTGACTCTGGGCAAGTCACTTAACCCCAATTGCCTCACTAAAAAAAAAAAAATAAAATAAAAATAAAATAAAATTATATACAAAAAAACACGTTCATCAATCTTAAAGAGTTTTAAAATATTAGTCTTCTTCAGGGGCATAAATAATCAGTAACAAAGAAAATCAAAAAGTTTTCTTAATCTTACATTACTTGGAAGTGTATTCCTTTATTTTTTTTTTGCGAATTTTTTTTTTTTTTTTGCGGGGCAATGAGGGTTAAGTGACTTGCCCAGGGTCACACAGCTAGTAAGTGTCAAGTGTCTGAGGTCAGATTTGAACTCAGGTACTCCTGAATCCAGGGCCAACGCTTTATCCACTGCACCACCTAGCTGCCCCGAGTGTATTCCTTTATTATGCTTACATTCAATATTTATTAATTTAGTATAAATAGTATAGATGAGTTGCAGTTAATACTTAGGCACTCTATGAGTTGAGTTGAAATGTTTTAATACAGTATCGCAGTATTGTCAATTGTTGAAATTTCATTTTAAAAAATTTTCCTAATGAGAGATCAAGGTATAGAAGGGAATTATGGAGAGGGATCATATTTCATATATACATACATATATACACACATATACACATACATGTACACACACATATACATAAATATAAGGACTTATTGAATTATTCCATTTTTCCCATTTATTTAGAATTTTATTTTCCCCAAATTACATGTAAAAACAAATTTTAACATTTATTTTTAAAAACTGTATTCCAAATTCCCTTTTTCCTTTCCTCCCCACCCCCTCCTTAAGAACTCAAGCAATTCAATATAGGTTATACATGTGTTGTCATGCAAAACATTTCCACATTAGTCAGGTTGTGAAAGAAAACAGACAAAAAAAAACTTTAGAAAAAAGAACTAAAAAAAATTAAGCCTCAAACTGTATTCAGATACCATCAATTATTTCTCTGGAGATGGATTGCATTTTTCCTAAGTCCTTCAGAGTTATATTTGGATCACTGTATTGCTGAAAAAATAACCCTAACCCTTTCTGTTTTAATACAGTGGATAGAGCACTGGACCTGGAGTCTGGGAGACCTTCCCTTAAAGTCTAATCTCAGACACTTACTAGCTGTGTGAACCTGGACAAAAAACTTAATCTCCCTTAGCCTCATTTCCTCATCTATAAAATAAGGATAATAATAGCACCTACCTCAAAGGGTTTGCTTTTTTTTTTTTTTTGCAGGGCAGTGAGGGTTAAGTGACTTGCCTAGGGTCACACAGCTAGTAAGTGTCAAGTGTCCGAGGTCAGATTTGAACTCAGGTCCTCCTGAATTCAGGGTCGGTGCTTTATCCACTGTGCCACCTAGCTGCCCTCGCTCATAGGGTTTTGAGAATCAGATGAGATGACATTTGTAAAGCTCTTTGCAAACCTATCAATATTTGAAGTTTCTAGCTAAGTTACTGTTCCTTCTGTGGATAATTGATGAAAAGAGTGCCTTTAAAATTTTCTAAGTAAAAAAAAGGGGAAAAGAAAAAAGATAAAGTTTTATTTTATAAAACTCTACCTTTACTCTTTGTCTTTATCTCTGTTTACCATTTCATTTTACCACTTAGTCTCTCCTAGAGAAGATCCATTGTTTCTTATTCTCCTTTTAGTCTCTTCCATTAACCTATTTCTCTATTTTTTAAAAATCAGTATTGGATGGTTTTAATGACTACTGCTTTATAATATGGCTTGAGGTTTGGGAATACTATTTCCTATTTGTCCCCACCTCTTTTCCTTATTTCCCTTGATATTCAAGATCTTTTCTTTTTCTAATGAATTTTGTTATTATATTATCAAGTTCTATAAAGTATCCCTTGGTAATTTGATTGACATGGCTTAAATGCTGAATATTCCTCTAGCTATTTAAGTTCTTTATTTCTTTAAAGAGTACTTTGTAATGGAATTAATATGTCTTTTATGTCCTTTAGTAGATTGATCCCCAGATATTTTATGCATTTTGTAGTTATTTAGAATGGGACTTCCCTATTTTCACTTCTTGTCTTTTGTTATTGTTATATAGAAATATAGTTGATGTTTGAGGGCTTATAACTATATGAAAAATTATAAGTTTAGAAAAATTATAATTGGGCCGTAAGTCCCTTCGTGGTCGCCATTCAAATGTAAAAATATTTTAACTGACTAGGGCTAATTTGGTGGGCCTAATTTGACTGGGGTACTTAATCTGGGACTGTTGACTAACTGGCTATCTGACTGCTATTAATTTAATATGGGCCATTTATAAAGTTCCACCACACTGCTCCACTTCTAAAATTGATAAGCAAAAGATTAAGAAGCCTCTTCCATTTATTAGCAGAGGGCTTATTTATGAGATACAATTTAAAATTAAGAATACAGGGAAATAAAATGTACAACCTGACTGCGTTCCAGCGTGTCTCTTTCTACCTGCTGTGCCTGGAACTTTTTTAACCTTCTCCTGTGTACCAACGGACCTTCTTCTAGCATTCCCCTCACTGAAAAGCCCCCCTGCTCCATATCAGCCTCCATCCCTTCCTTGCTCTTAGCTTTTTCTCCTTCCCCCATCTTTTAGTGCTTTCTCCAACCTGTACCCTGTGCTGACTGCTTCTGTGCTCTCCACCACCTTCCTTGCTTTCTCCAACCTGCTGTACCATCTCCTGTTCTGTCTGTCTGCTCCATCCACCATCCCCCTTTAGCATCTAACTCTCCCGTATGTATATCTTCCTTCTCTCTACTCAAACCTTGGGGCTCCTTGCGCCCCCCCCCCCACACCAAGCTAATCTGCCAGCTGCACTACTGCTGCAGCTGGGGGGATGCTCGAGCATCCGGTGCATACCACTTCCAGGGCTTCAGGGGCCCATGCCCCATGCTGTGCACCCAGGGACCTCTGCACAGGCTACGCCAGAGGCCGGCCTGGATGAGCCCAGGATCTCTTGGATAGATCCTCAGGGCAGAGGGAGCTGGGGCTTTCCCCACTAGCCATCTGACCTGGCATCTTGTACAGCTCACGGGGCCTTTTTGGCTCAACTGAAGTGGAGGGGGAGGGGCACCAGCCCCTCCCACACAGAGAAGAAAAACCTGAGGGCCTAAGGCTTTCTAATCTCAGCCCAAAGGTAGGGTCCCCAAATCAAAATAAATTTCCACACCATACAAGGAAGAGGGGTGGGAATACTGCATTCTGATTAGCTAGTTTTTATGCACAGATTGTAACTCTTGAGTAAGCGGAGGGTCCAGTTGCATGAGGGACTAGGGTATAAAACAGGGCCTGCGAGTCCCCTTTCTGGGCACCCACTAGCTGCACACTAGGGTGCCCCCTTCTCACAAGAAGGGAATAAAGAGCCTTTGTCACTTCGCTGCTGAGTTCCCAAGAATTATTGAGAAGAGGATGGATTTTTCCCTCACAATTGGAGGTTACACCGAGATGTAAGGAGCTGCAGGGCCCTCCGGGTTCCAGCACTTCCAGTGCTCTTCGCCAGCGATGGTTGGAGCCCGGAGGGGGGTCACCCCCAACTCCTGAGTCCAAGGAACTCAGCAGAGACGTCACAAATGCAGGGTGGAGCATGCTCACTAAGGGGGTAAGAATTTATCAAAACAGGGACTGCTATGTGGAGGAAGGAAAAGCCAGCACTCTGGTTTGTTAGGCTCATGGTGGGGAGTCACTGTAGGGGTATTGGGTGAATTTATGAATGAAAGCTTACCTCCCAGGATTGTGAGGATAGAGCAAAATGTTATGGGGGAAAATGGGGTAAGGGTTTGGGGTAGGAGCTTGGGGTCCTTAGGAATTCCTCTTTAAAGAATTACACCCTCTTGCACACAAAAGCAGTGAAAATAAGATGGTAATTTATTTAGGGAAGGGAAGGGAAACCATGAAAGAAATCCTTGGACTTCTCGTGGGGAGAGAGGTATGGCACAAAGCATGTGGCTTTTGAGATATCAGTTTCCTCAAGTAGGAGACTGGCAGGTACTTTTATAGAGGACTAATGGAGGGCAGGGTGACCATCTGACTGTGGAAAGTTCCGTTAGTGAGGGAGGACCATTCCCCATGAGGAGGGGGGGAATTGGGTGAGGGGTGGCTATGGATCTCTCAAGCCATCTCTTTCTTCAGGACACAAAGGAAGCAGCCACACCTAATCTTATTGCCCCAGGGTTGAGGGGTGCTAGAATGAAGGGTGGGGAACTGATTCCACTTGGGGTATCTGCCCTCTGGTTTAGTTTCTCAAGGAGAAGATTCCTTGATGTGTCCCAGAGAAACTTCTGGGGTACTCTGGGCCCCTTGACACTGGCATGTGTTACATATAGTCTTATAGTTTAGCTAATGTTTCATTTATGAATTTGGATCCTGTGGCATTTGGAACATATAAGTCTAGTATTATTTTTGGTTGGTTGTGGTTTCTTTCATCATAATTTCCTTGTTTATCCTTTTTTTAAAATAAAAATGTTTGCTTTTGCTTTCTGTGATAGCATGATTGTAACTCCTACTTTTTTTTATTAATCTGACACGTTTTTTTCAATGCCTTAGTTTTTTTTTTTGTTTGTTTGTTTTGTTTTGTTTTTTGGGTTTTTTTGCAGGCAATGGGGGTTAAGTTACTTGCCCAGGGTCACACAGCTAGTAAGTGTCAAGTGTCTGAAGCCGGATTTGAACTCAGGTACTCCTGAATTCAGGGCCGGTGCTTTAACCACTGTGCCATCTAGCTGCCCCTCAATGCCTTAGTTTTATTCTTTGTACAGCTTTGTTTTTTAAAATGTGTTTCTTTTAAGCAATAGATTGTAAGGTTTTGTTTTCTTATCTAATCTGTCACTCTTTTTCATTTTGTTGCATTATTGTCATTCAATTTAAAGTTGTGAGTTGTTTTGTTGTGGGAACGCAGTGGGACCCCAAGAAACCTAAAGATTCCAATCCCCTAGGTCAAGGGAAAAACAGCTCTGTCTCCCACCTCAGCTAAGAGGTGTGAAAGAGCAAGATCCCAGTATACAGATAAGCAATACCAAGGTCTGCAAGATAGTATGTAGTATATTAATGTATGCTGCATATCCTGCTGATACCCCATTATCAAAGATCCCATCCTAGTTATCTGGCTCCAGTTTTTGCATTTCCTCTTGCTTTGTAATTCCCTCTCCTTTCTTTGTTTTGTAAAGATACAAAAGAATAGATCTCTTAATCCAGTGGGATAGTCACCATAGACATCTGTCCCCCAGCCATATTTTCCTCTCTCCTAATAAATCTCTTTTTATTTTATAAGATTCATGATGAGCCTCCAATTCTTGTGGTGAGCTAGCCCCCTGATCCAGGTTGCAAGTCCCCCCCAACAGTTTGTTTTCCTCCATCTGTCTAATATTATTTAAAAATAATTTTCTTTGGCAGGGTAATGAGGGTTAAGTGACTTGCCCAAGGTCACACAGCTAGTAAGTGTCAAGTGTCTGAGGCTGGATTTGAACTCAGATCTTCCTGAATCCATTGTACCACCTAGCTGCCCCAGTTTATTCTTTTTTATGATGGCTCTATTCCTAATGACTCTTTTCTCCTCACCTCTGATCTCTCCCAACTCCATTTGTTACTCCTTTCTTTTCCTTTGGTATTCTGCTTAATAATTCCTTTTTCTTTCCTGTTTTTATCTTTTCATTTGATTCTTCCCCTCTTTTTTCTTCTCAAACAGATTCTTCTTTCCTCTCCTCCCCTTCAGTTAGTTCTTATAAGGTTTTTTAATTTTAATTTTTTTGCATCCTTTTCCTGAGAGGATTTCTTTGTTTACTCATTCTCTAGTTCATGGCCACTATGCTCTCTATTCTTTGTATTCCTCATTGAATCAAAACTTGTGAGCCACCCATTGTTTTCCCCCTCTCTGCAGTTTTTGTCACTGTCTGGCAGAGCTCATCCTAGGTATACCCTATTTTCCATTATGCCACACCCAGAAAAATTTCAGTTCTTGCCACTGATAGAGAGTACACTGCCCCATGGCAGAACTCCCTCTTCCCAGTAACACTCCTTATATCTTTAAATATGCAGCCACATACTGAACTATGCCCTCCCGCTGGTCACCTTCCTTCCTCATTTGACTCAAAATCTCCTCTCTGTGACCATACTCTGTGTCCAAACCCACTCCTCTAGGCACCAGTTGCCCCCAGGACCTCAACTCCTCCCTACTTCCCAGACCAGATGAATAGTTTTTTTCAAGCACCAAATCTCTGAGGACAACTCCCTGATGGAAGGTACCCATCACAGAACAGCTTTCTTCACTGGAACCCCCTCCCACCACCAAAACAAGGCCACCCCCTTCTTCACTTGAATGTATCAGTCCCTCCTCCTGCCTCTGTTCCTATTCTCCTGTAGCCTCTTGAGTAACTTTCTCCTCATTGCTAGCCCCATATTTGACAGGAGCACAACACATACTCCTCTTTATCCCCCTTCCCCTCTTCCATGTACCATTATGTTATGGGAAAATAGATGGGGGTTTGGGAAAGAGATGGGGATTGGGATAGAGGTTCTTAGAAATTCCTCTTTAAAGAATTACACCCTCCTGCACACCAATCCAATTAGAATAAAATAATAGTTTATTTAGGGTGCTAGGGAAAGGAGAACAAGAGAAAAATCCTTGGACTTCTTCTCATGGGGAGAAGGCATGGCACAGAGGCGCAGCTCTGAGATACCTATCTCCTCAAGCAGGAGACAGGCAAATACTTTTATAGAGGTCCAATGGTGATTGGATAAGGTCTGAGTGTGGAAAGTTCCCTTATTGAGGGAGGATGATCCCCCACTGGTGGTGGCTGGGGGAAGTTGTGTGAGGGGTGGCTCTGGATCTCTCAAGCCACCTCTGTCCTCCTCATGCCACAAAGGTAGCAGCCACACCTAATCTTATCTCCCCCAGGAGTGGGGGAGACTGGAATGAAGGGTGGTGGTCCTGGAGCTAGATTAATCCAGATCCAGTGCTGCTTATATCTTTAGGTGTGTCTGTCCTTTGGTTGAGTTTCTCAAGGAGAAGGTTCTTTTGATTTACCCCATAAAACTTCTAGGGTACCCAGGGCCATTCAAATGAGGTACCCAGGCCCATAACAGTTTTGATGATTTCTTCTTTGAGGTACAGTTAGTGATCTGGTACTGCTAGACCACCTTCACTTTTTTTCATTGATTCCCTTGATATTCTTGACTTTTTGTTCTTCCAGATGAATTTTGGCATTTTTTCTAGCTCCAAAAATAATTCTTTGGCAGTTTGATTGGTATGGCATATTAACGTAGATAGAATTGTTACTTTTATTATATTGGCCTACCCATGAACGATTAATATTTATCCAGTTATTTAGATCTGTCTTTATTTGTGTAAAAAGTGTTTTGTAATTATTTTCATATAGTTTCTGTGTGTCTTAGCAGGTAGATTCCCAAGTATTGTATACAGGGTGGGCCAAAAGTCACAATATTTTAGCAACTTTTTGAAGATTTTTTCTTTACTTTTCATCATTTAAGAGATTTGATTTTCCCCACATATGTAAATTAATTTCCTATATATACTGTATATGATACTATGGTATTATAAGTTAAAAACAAAAATTAAAGGAGTTATTAAATATTGAAACCTTCGGTTTTTGGCCAACCCTGTACTTTCTGCATTTATTTTAGATATAATTTTCTCTCTATTCCTGCTGGGTTTTGTTGATAATGTAATGATTATTTTATATCTCACAACTTTGCTGAAGTTGTCAATTGTTTCCATTAGTTTTTTAGTTGGTTCTCTAGAATTCTTTAAGTATACCATAATCTCATCTGCAAAGAATATTACTTTTATTTCCTCATTTCCTTTGCTTATTCCTTCCATTTCTCTTTTTTTGGTCTCATTGCTATAGCTAGCACAATATTGTTGATAATGCTGATAATGGACATACTTGCTTCACCCCTGATATTATAGAAGAGGTTTCAAGTTTATCCCTGTTACAGATAATTCTTGCCCTTGATGTTAGATATATTCTATTTAAGATTTTAAGAAAAATTCCATTAACTTGTATACTTTCTTATGTTTTTAATTGGAAAGAGTATCATATTTTCCAAAAGCTTTTTCTGCATCTATTGATATAAATTTATTATTTTTGTTGTTATTGATATGGTCAATCATGCTTACAGTTTTCCTAACATTGAGCCAGACTTGCATTCTTGATATAAATTCAGCCCAGAATATATTGTATGAGGGGCAGCTAGGTGGCGCAGTGGATAGAGCACTGGCCCTGAAGTCAGGAGTACCTGAGTTCAAATCCGGCCTCAGACACTTAACACTTACTAGCTGTGTGACCCTGGGCAAGTCACTTAACCCCAATTACCTTATTTAAAAAAAATAAAAAAGAATATATTGTATGATATTTGTGATATATTGCCATAATCTCCTTGCTAGTATTATATTTAAAATTTTTGCATCAATATTGATTAGGGAAATTGACCTATAGTTTTCTTTCTCTGTTTTGCTCTCCATGATTTAGGTATCAAGACCATATTTATATAATAAAAGTAATTCTTTACCTATTTTTTCAAACACTTTGTATAGTATTGGAATTAATTGTTCTTTAAATGTTTTGTTGAATTCACTTTGTTGTAGTTTTATCTCTTGCGGTAAAATTATTTATGGCATAGATTAATGTTGCAAGTTTTAGCTGAATCATTTGGGAGGGGCCACACCTGGCCCACCCTGAGATTACGTATGCTACTGAGAAGGACCTCCCCTTTTGGGGGAGGAGAAACTGAACACCACCAGAAGGGAGGCAACTTGCGGTAGGCGGGGCGTGTTCAAAAGTTCTCACTCTTTCGGCCTAGCAAGCAGTCTGGTGGCATCCTGGACCTGTCGGTGGCATGCATTTTACTCTGTTTCAGGCGACTGCTCTTCTAACGAGCAACTGTAGACTGACCAGGGTTCGTGAGTTTTAATTAAAGAAAACCATAAATTCCTTTGAACTAGCTTAATTGGGAACGCTCTAGCATTGGAGTTAAGCCTATCTATCTGTATTTTCTACTTCCTTAATTGGTTTCATGTTTGTGGTTTAATTAATTCCCAAGTAATAAAACCTGATCCTCTATGAACTAAAGTTCAGAGGCTCCTTTTCTTATTGGCCTGGGAGGAATATATATAAAAAGAAAAGTTCAAAGGGGCGATTAAACCTAAAAGAGTCCCTCATGTTTCTAGGACCCCAATATTAAGGCGAGTCACTCTGTATATCAAATTTTGGCCCTCACACTCTAAAGCCAGCACTATCTTATTTCAGGTTTGATGTTGGGACAAAATCAGACATTCATGAGTCACTAGTAGGGGGAGGGTTTGGTGTCTAATTCTTTGCCCTAATACAGCAAATTTATGCAGTAAGAATATCCAGAAAGGATACTGTGGATCTTCACTTCTCTAGATGCACTCCCCCACCCCCATCTCATATCTGGAAATGTGTGTCTGATCATTCAAGCCATCAGGGTACAGTGGTTTATGTTTTCTTGAGTATCTACTAAGTCTGAGAGGTCCCAAGTTCACATTGTTTGGGCTTTCTACTGTTGATGGACCAGGATATATCAGAGAAGCTGGGGTAAATCTGGTTTTGTGAGGAGAGGAATCTTCACCAGAGAAGCCACCAGAGAAACTGGTGCCAAAGGAAGTTGTGTGGGAATCATATGTGGTTTGTGTGTCTGGATAAGGTGAAGTATGTCAGGAAACTGCTGTCCTACCACACTTGTAAATCCATCTGGTCCTAGATTTTGTTTTTTTTAATCTCTTAGAGAACTCATTTATGGCTTCAATTTCTTTTTCTAAGTTATGCTTACTGAAGTTTTCTATTTCCTTTTCTGTTTCTCTGAGCAATTTATAGTTTATTAATACTCATCCATTTCCCTTAAATTGTCATTTTTATTGGCACACAGTTGCACAAAATACCTCATAATAATTACTTTAATTTCATTTTCTTTGGTTTTTCATTTACCCTTTTCATTTTTCATACAGGTAATTTGTATTTCTTTCTTTAAAAAAATTAGCTAATGATTTATCTATTTTAATGACTTCCCCCCTAGTTTTATTTCCCAGTTCAATTTTTTCTATTAACTTTATAAACTTTATAAGTATAAAGTTTTATATGTAAACTCTCCTTTTATTGTCAAGATTTCTATTTCTATTTAATTGGGTATTTTTAATTAGCTATTTTTCTAGAGTGTTTTTTTAACTTCATGCCCTTTATTGTTCTGGTCTTTTTCCTTTTTATTGATGTAAATGTTAAGTGATATAATTTTCTCCTAAGTACTTCTTTGGTTACATCCCACATTGTTATGTTATGTCATTTGATGTCATTATATTTAATGAAATTATTGATTTTTAAAAATAATTTGTTCTTTGGCCTATTAATTCTTTAGGATTAAATTAATTTGAAATTAATTTTTAATATGGGTTTAAAAGACCATTTAAAAATGTTCATTAAATAATTTTTCAATTTATTATTTATTTTTGGCATTCTTTTCTTTTTAAATTTTGAGTTCCAAATTCTCTTCCTCCCTCCTATCACCTTTCCTACCCACTGAGAAGTCAATCAATATATCAATTAGCCATGTGAAATCATGTAAAACATGTTTATATATTAGCTATATTTCAAAAAAAGCAAGAAAAATAAACAAAGTGAGAAAATTATACATCAGTTTGAACTCAGAGTTCATCAGTTCTCTCTCTGGAAGTAAATAGCATTTTTCATCATGTGTCCTTTGGAACTCTCTTGAACCATTGTATTGATCAGAACAGTCTTTCACAGTTGATCATCTTTACCACATTGCTATTACTCTGTACAGTGATCCCCTGGTTCTTGTCACTTCACTTTGCTGTTGTTCATACAGGTCTTGCCATGTTTTTCTGAACCCCACACCCTTGTCATTTCTTATAGTAATCCATCATGATCATATGTTACAACTTGTTTAGCCATTCCCTAATTGATGGGTATCCTCTCAGTTTCCAAGAATTTGCCACCACAGAAAGAGGTGCTACAAATGTGTGTGTGTGTGCGTGTCCTTTTCTTTTTTCTTTGATCTCTTTAGGATGTAGAATTAGTAGTGCTATTGCTGGATCAAAGGATAGGCACAGTTTTAAAGCCCTTCAGACATTTTCCCAAATTGTTCTACAGAATGATTGGACCAGGTCAATACTATACCGACAATTCATTAGTGTGCCCATTTCCCCCTCATCCTTTCTTCCATTTGTCATTTCTGATAAGTGTGAAGTGGCTGGCACCTCAGAGTTGTTTTAATTTACTTTTCTCTAATCAAGTAGTAATTTACAGAATTTTTACATATGACTATAGATAGCTTTGATTTCTTCTGAAAACTGCCATTTAAATCCTTTGACCATTTATCAATTAGGGAATGGCTCTTTTTTAAAATATAAATTTGACTCAGTTATATACTCAATATATATTTGAGAATCAAGGTCTTTATTCTTTCTTGGTTTTTTTTTGTCAGGGGGTCTACATTTTCTTTTTTTAAATCAGAAAAGTATTTTATTATTTTATAGTTACATGTAGAGATAGTTTTCAACTTTGTTTTTATAAGATTTCTAGTTTCAAATTTTTCTCCCTTCCTCCCTTCTCTCCCCCCTCCCCAAGACAACAAGCAATCTGATATAGGTTATATATGTACAATCATATTAAATCTATTTCTGCATTAGTCATGCTATGAAAGAAGAAGTAGAGCAAAAGGGAAAAATCTTAAAAAAGAAAAACAAAAAAAATAGAAATAGTATGGTTCAATCTGCATCTAGATGCCACAGTTCTTTTTTTCTGGATGTGGAGAGCATTTTCCATCATGAGTCCTTTGGAAATATCTTGGACCATTGTATTGCTAAGAAGAGTCAAGTCTATCACAGTTGATAAACACACAATGTTGTTGATACTGTGTACAATGTTCTCCTGGTTCTGCTCATCACACTCAGAATCAGTTCATCCAGTCCTTCCAGGTTTCTCTGAAATTGGCCTGCTCATCATTTCTTACAGCACAATAGTATTCCATTACATTCATATACCACAACTTGTTCAGCCATTCCCCAATTAATGGGCAGCCCCTCAATTTCCAATTCCTTGCCACCACAGAAAGAGCAGTAATAAATATTTTTGTACTTGTGGGTCCTTTTCCATTTTTTATGATCTCTTTGGGAATTTATCATCTCTTCAGTATTGTTGAGTCAAAGGGTATACACAGCTTTATAGCCCTTTGGGCATAGTTCCAAATTGCTCTCCAGAATGGTTGAATTAGTTTACAGCTCCACCAACAATGCATTAGTGTTCCAATTTTTCCACAGCTTTTCCAACATTTATTATTTTCCTTTTTTGTCATATTAGGTACCAGGTGGTACCTCAGAGTTGTTTTAATTTGCATCTCTCTAATCAGTAGTGATTTAGAGCATTTTATCATATGGCAATAGATAGCATTGATTTCTTCATCAGAGAACTGCCTGTTCGTATCCTTTGACCATTTCTCATTTGGGGAATGACTTGGATTCTTATAAATTTGATTTAGTTCCTGATATATTTTAGAAATGAGGCCTTTAGGGGGCAACTAGATGGCGCAGTGGATAAAGCACCGGCCCTGGATTCAGGAGGACCTGAGTTCAAATCCAGCCTCAGACACTTGACATTTACTAGCTGTGTGACCCTGGGCAAGTCACATAACCCCCATTGCCTGAAAAAAAAAAAGAAATGAAAATCAGAAACGCTGGCTCTAAAAATTGTTTCCCAGCTTTCTGCCTCCCTTCTAATTTTGGATGCATTGCTTCTGTTTGTACAAAAACTTTTAAATTTAATGTAATCAAAATCATCCATTTTGCATTTCATAATATTCTCTATCTCTTGTTTGGTCATTAACTGTTCTCCTTTGCAAAGATCTGAAAGGTAGACAGTTCCTCTCCTAATTTATCTATGGTATCACCTCTTATGTCTAAATCATGTACCCATTTTGACCTTATTTTTAAGGTGTAAGATGTTGGTCTATGCCTAGTTTCAGCCATACTATCTTCCAGTTTTCCCAGCAGTTTTTGTCAAATATTGAGCTCCTATCCCAGAAGCTGGAGCCTTTCGGTTTATCAAACAGTACACTACTGAACTAATTTACTACTATGTCTCCTGTGTCTAACCTATTCCACTGATCCACCACTCTATTTCTAAGGCAGTACCAAATAGTTTTGATGAGTGCCGCTTTATAGTAAAGCTTCAGATTTGGTACAGCTAGCTCACCTCCCTGTGCATTTTTTTCTCAGTAGTTCCCTTGATATTCTTGACCTTTTGTTCTTCTGGATGAATTTTGTTATTATTTTTTCTAGTTCTATAAAATAATTTTTAGGTAGTCTGATTGGTATGGCACTGAATAAGTAAATTAATTTAGGTAGAATTGTCATTTTTTATTATGTTAGCTCGGTCTATCCATGAGCAATTGATATTTTACCAATTATTTAGATCTGATTTTATTTGTGTGAAAAGTATTATGTAATTGTGTTCAGATAGTTCTTGGGTTTGTCTTGGCAAGTAGACCCCCAAGTATTTTATATTGTCTACCATTGCTTTAAATGGAATTTCTCTTTCTATCTCTTGCTGCTGGACTTCGTTGGTCATGTATAGAAATGCTGATGATTTATGTGGATTTATTTTATATCCTGCAACTTTGCTAAAGTTGTTAATTGTTTCAAGTAATTTTTGACTTGATTCTCGAGGATTCCTTAAGTATACCTCATATCATCTGCAAAGAGTGATAGTTTTGTTTCCTCCTTGCCTATTTTAATTCCTTTTTTCTTCTCTGATTGCTAAAGCTAACATTTCTAGTACAATATTAAATAGTAGAGGTGATAATTGATATCCCTGTTTCACCCCTGATCTTATTGGGAAGGCCTCTAACTTATTCCCATTACATATAATGTTTGCTGATGGTTTTAGGTAGATACCGCTTATTATTTTAAGGAAAACTCCACCTATTCCTATGCTCTCTAGTGTTTTTATTAGGAATGAGTACTGTATTTTGTCAAAAGCTTTCTCTGCATCTATTGAGATAGGGTCTACATTTTCTTTTGCAATATGGTTAATATGGAAATGTCTTGCATGATGGCACATGTACGATCTGTATCAAATTACTTGCCTTCTAAAGGAGGGGGTAACATAGGAAGGGAAAGAGAATTTGGAACTCAAAATTTTGGAAAAATGAATGTTAATTTTTATTTTACATGTAATTGAGAAAATAATTAAATTAAAAATATGAAATGTCCCTACAGTGCATTAAAATCATATTTAATGAAAGGAAATATAGATTAAAAAGGAAGCTAAATAATTTAATCCTAAAGAATAGAACTAATCAATAATTTAATTAATAGATAATAACAGGATAAAGCACCGGCCCTGGATTCAGGAGTACCTGAGTTCAAATCCAGTCTCAGACACTTGACACTTACTAGCTGTGTGACCCTGGGAAAGTTATTGTAATCTAATGTTTGATCCTAGCTTTTGGAACAAAACTTCATTTTACATGATTTACATATAAAGGGTGCTACCATAATCAAAATTAGGGGAGGATGGAATAGTTTACCTGTCAGATCTATGGATAATGGAAGAATTTAGACCCCCAAAAGAGAGAGCAATATGAATGTAAAATGGATCATTTTGTTATATAAAATTAAAAAGGTTTTGCACAAACAAAACCAATGCATCTAAAATTATGAAAAAAACTGGAAAAATTTATAGCAAGCATACCTGATAAAGGCCTCATTTCTTAGATAGTGAACTCAGTCAAATTTATAAGAATATAAGTTTCGCCAAATGATAAATGGTCAAAGGATATGAAAAGGAAGTTTTAAGACTAAGAAGTCAAAGCTATCTATGGTCACTTTAAAATGCTCTAAATTACTATTGATTAGAGAAATGTACATTAAAGTAACTCTGAAATACCACCTCACACCTATCAGATTGGCTAATATCACAGAAAAGAAAAATGATAAACATTGTAGAGGATGTGGGAAAACTAAGACACTCATTATTAGTGGATTTGTGAATTGATCCACCCATTCTGGAGAGCAATTTGGAACTATGCTCAAAGGTCTATAAAACTGTGTATACCCTTTGATCCAGAAATACCACTCCTAGGTATCTATCCCAAAGAGATTCAAAAAAGAGAAAAGGCTCTCTATCTATACAAAATACTTATAGCAGCTTTTATTATGGTGGCCAAGATTTGGAAATTAAGGGGATGTCCATCAGTTGGGGAAATGCTGAACAAGTTTTAGTATGTGATTATCATAGAATATTAATGAACAAGAAATGACAAGCAGGTTGATTTCAGAAAAGCCTAGAAAGACCTACATGAATTGATGCAAAATGAAGTGAGCAGAACCAAGAGAATGTTGTATACAGTAACAGCAATATTGTACAATGAAATGTCCATGACTTAGCTATTCTCAGCAATACAATGATCCAAAACAATGCCAAAGCACTTGTGATGAAAAATGCTTTCAACTTCTAGAGAAAAACTGAAATTGTCTGAATACAGACCAAAGCATATTATGTTTCACTTTCTTTTTCTTCTAGTCTTCTTGCACAAGATGACTAATATAGAAATGTTTTACATGATTGCACATGTATAACCTATATCAGATTGTTTACTATTTAAGGGAGGAGTGTTAGAAGGGAGTGAGGGATAGAATTTGGAATTTTAAAATCTAAAAAAAAAACAATGTTAAAAATTATTTTTACATATAATTAGGGTGAAAATAAAATATTTTATTAAAAAAGATGACAACAAGACAAACATACTAATCTCTGTGGGATACAGCCAAAGCAATACTTAGCAATACTTTGCGAAAAAATTTTATTTCTAAAAAATTTTATCACCTGAAAGCCATGATTAAAAATAATCTAAACATAATCTTTCAAGAAATTACCAAAGAAAACTGCCCTGATATCCTAGAAGCAGAGGGTAAAATAGTAATTATTTTGGTCACACCAGGAATAAGTTTATATGATTCAAATATATAAAACTAAGCACCATTCCCCAATAGATAATGGGCCAAATGATATGAACAAGTATTCTTCAAAGGAAGACATATAAGTTATCAACAACCACATAAAAATCACTAATATTTAAGAAAATGCAAATAAAAGCAACTTTGAGTTTCTACTTCATACCGTCTGTCTGGTTAAGATGAGAGAAGAGTAAAATAACAAATGTTGGAAAAACAGACACACTAATGAGTAGATCTTTGAATTGGCCCAGCCATTCTGGAAGTAATAACTGTGTTCTAAAAGTCAGTATCTCTTACTGTGATAGTCCAAAATTGGAAACTAAGGGAATAGTCTCCAAATGGGGATTGTGGGCAAATGAATGTAATAGAATAGTATTGCACCATTAAAAGTTGTAAAATGAACAAATTAAGATAATACTCAGAGGTGGGGGGGAAGCTAGGTGGCGCAGTGGATAGAGCACCGGCCCTGGAGTCAGGAGGACCTGAGTTCAAATCCAGCCTCAGACACTTAACACTTACTAGCTGTTCTTAACCCCAATTGCCTCACTAAAAAATAATAATAATAATAATAATACTGGGAAGACCTCTTTGAACTGATAAAAAGTGAAGTAAGGAGAATCAGGAGATCAATTTATATAAAAACAACATTACAGAAAAAACAACTTTGAAAAACTTTTAGAACTCTGATCAGCATAATAATAAGCCAAGTCCAGAAGGCTACAGATGAAACCTAACTGGTGATGGACTTAAAATGCAGAAAAAGGCACACATTTTCAAGCATGGACTTTATCTTTTCTTCTTTTGGATCAGTTTGGTGGGGGGCACAGAAGGAGGAATGGATTACAAA
This sequence comes from Dromiciops gliroides, assembly GCF_019393635.1. Taxonomy (NCBI): domain Eukaryota; kingdom Metazoa; phylum Chordata; class Mammalia; order Microbiotheria; family Microbiotheriidae; genus Dromiciops; species Dromiciops gliroides. Next base: position 207,373,463 of record NC_057865.1, on the reverse strand, counting down.
TGAGAAAATAAATTTTATTTACAGAAAAATAATTTTCTGTGTGGGTGTGGATTTGAAAGTCACAGTCTGACTTTATATACATAGGGACATAACACCCTCAAGTCTGTTTTGTGTTGGGTAAATAAACATCAGAAAAAAATTTTTTTGAATGAACAGAAATTTACAAAGGAGAGAATACAAACTGTTAATAACTACATGAAAAGATGCTCAAATATTCTCATGATAAATGAAAAATCAAGGCAACCTTAGCACATCCCTATATAACTATTAGCCTGAGAAAAATTTTTTATAAAATATAAAATTCAATATTAGTGGGACTGCAATAAATAGACACTATCTTTGGAACTACATAATGGTGTAAACATTTGGAGAGTAATGTGACAGTGTGCAACTAAACATTGCAAATCTGGTTATGCCTTTCAACTCAGTCATTCCATTGTTAGGATTTTATCACAAAACATCATAAAAGTTAATTATCTGTCAAAAATATTTTTGGCTTATAGATAAAATGGAAATATCAGATATTCATGTATAGAAAAGAGATGAATAAATTATTTCCTTAAATTGATAATCATGTAGCTTACAAGAAAATATAGAAAGGTCCATCTGAGGTTATGCAGAGAGAAATAAACTCTAAAATAATTATATATATATATACTTACTTCAAACTATGTTTTTAAAAAGAATAGAAATAGGTCCAAAGATGACAAATCTTCAAGACATCCTGGAAAATAACAAGAAAAAAGCATTTTGCTTCTTTGCCTATATTTACTGGTCTGATTCTGCTTCATTTAAGGCTAACACTTTGAGGGTAAGAGTTTGCCATTTTTTCCTCCTATGTTCACTTAGTTAATTTTGTTAAAAGCAATTATTCATAATTTTTAAAAAATAATTTAAAATTTAAAATACAATTATAGTGTAACATATATTATACATTAAACCTATACCTTTTCTATTATATATTTATAATAACTATGTTAAATTATATAATTATATGTTTTGTATAATTATAAAATTATATAACAAACAAAAAAGAACTGGCAATGAATTCTAGTTTTGTTTTCCTTTAGCTGGTCAATTTGGTTTAAATTTTAGTATATAGGATGTATATTAGTGTGTTTTACTTACAGTGTCTTGTTCATAGTTATACCTTTAGATATTAAGAAAATCTCGTCAATTTTGAGATGAAAATGTGATGTTAATATTGTAACAAAATTATTTTTCCTTTCTTTTACTTCTGGAAGGTTATTTTCATTGACACTGGGCAAAATAAGCTTCTAGTTGTGCTAGTTGACTCAGTTTTAAATGATGTGAATATAAAAAAATCTCCATTTAATGAATTAATTTTTTTCCAGTAATGTTCTAACCATTGACATGTTTGACAAAAAATTACAACAGTGTTTTCTTCTCCAGGAAAGCATAGATCTGGGTGAAATCATGTTTTCCCTTTGTTATTTACCTACGGCTGGGCGTATGACATTAACAGTCATCAAGTGCAGAAATCTCAAGGCAATGGATATCACAGGTTCATCAGGTGTGTACGCATTGATCATTAGCTCAAGATCCCCACTTCAAAATAAAACATACCACTGGTTTACATATCTGGATATCATTCTACTAAATCTACATCTCTTTCTGAAGCAGAATAACGGTAGTGAAAGAAACTGAGAATTAAATTATGAATTTTAAATTGTTTAAAATGGTCTCTACTTCAGCTCTATGTGTTTGTCTTTCCAGAGGTACAATTTTTGTTTTGTCTTTACAACTGTGTTTATATTTTTTCAGGAAGAATTATTTTAAACCAAAAGAGCTATTTAATTGATTGAAGATGAATCTTCTTACTTCCTGATTCACATTGCTATCTATATAAGCGAGAACCTTTTGACAGCATACTTACAAGAATCTATTTCTTTTCTCTAAATTATAGGAACATGACCATTTTTACCAAATCCACTATTTTCATTTGTAATCTTGTTACATTTTCAAGCAAGCAAACTGGACAAGTAGTGACAACTGGTTATTTAGTATAACATAGCTCTAAGTGGTGGAGATTTGAGCACCATATGCCCATCATATTTATGTTTCTCGTGAATCAATTTAGCAGATCATCTCAAGTGGAGAAATTTAGATAGAGAAGAATTATGGTACTCTCCCAGGCATAAATGACTTGGGAGAAAATCTAATATAACAACACTGAACCTCTGCTGGCTCAGGGTCAAGTGCTTGCCCATTTTCTATAGAGGGTCCCCAAGGTCTGAACCCATGTACTGGATTCAGTTCTAAGAGAACCTGATTCCTAAAAAAAGAGGGATCTTGAATCTTTTCTGGTGACATCTTTGTTCTGATCCTTTCTGAAGGATTCAGGGCTGAATGACTTGGCACTTTGGGTAGCCCACTCCACTGCTGGATCCTTTTCTTCCCCAAAGGGTGCTCTCAACTCTGGACCCATACTCACAAACTTGATTCATTCCTAAAACAGTCTGATCTCTTTGTTTAGAGGCTCTTTCTCATTTTCTCATTTTTCTGGTTCATTATGTCCTACCCTAGAACCCTATGGAGAATTTATGTCCAGAATAGAAAGTTACTCAATATAAATGGTTGATCAGGTATAGAACAACTATGTATTTCCTCCACACAAAAGAAATGTTTGAGGGGGTGTGTACCCAAACATGTGAAGACTTACTTCCCTTAGCAGTCATGAAGGCAGCTGAAACAGGCATTGTGAAGCACTTGGAGTTTGGTCCTACATTGAAGAGGTCAGGGTCATCCACTGCATCCTGGACCAATGTGAGTTGTCCTGACTTTTGTATTGCCACTGGACTTTGATGACTCTGGAAGAGAGTGAGACTGACAACTGTGTAACTCTGCATCACTTATATCAAATTTATGTGCAAGTTAAGAGATCACCTCGTGATACCATTGGTCCTCTTCAAAAATGAAGGAGCAACATCAGTTAGAATTAATATAGGGCTTTAAGATTTGCAAAGTGCTTTACATTTATTATCTCATTTGATCAATGTCCTTTTGCAATCCAGGCAGGAGTTTTACTCCCCTTCTCATTGGTGATGATTGTCTTCTCAAAGAAGCATTATTTTATCTGTAGGGGACAAATCCCATAGTGCAGCTTGGCACCGATTAAGGAATAGAGGAGTTCATGAATTCTACTCCCGGGGCAGCTAGGTGGCGCAGTGGATAAAGCACCGGTCCTGGATTCAGGAGGACCTGAGTTCAAATCTGACCTCAGACACTTGACACTAGCTGTGTGACCCTGGGCAAGTCACTTAACCCTCATTGCCCCCACAAGAACAAACAAACAAAAAAACATGAATTCTACTCCCAAAAAGTTCAAGCAGAAGAAGATCAATGCTGGGCTCACCTAGACAGCAACCAGGTTTAAAGACACCATAACTACAGAACTTGGGGAGAGAAAAGAAAATATCCTCCCTCCCCCATGTTAGGTCCCACACCTTTCTGAGAATAAAAAGTTAAACATCAGAGAGTAAAATCAGTCATTTTAATGTCTATCTACTGAACATGCAACTCTTAGTGCTTCTATGGCCAAACCCTCTCCTGCTATTATGGGGTCAAAGAATTGCTGCTTCCTACTAGAGAGCTGCTTCTTTTATCACTGACATAATAATTATAACATACTAGAAAGGGACAGGGTAAATATATTAGCAGAAGTAGGCTAACTTCAAAGATAGTACATGTGACACTGTGAAGGGGCTCAACTCTAGCCATACTTCATGGGTCATACTTTATCCAGAGCCAATCAAAAGTATTCCCCTGATTATATCCAATGTTGAATTGGGGATTAGTGAGTCAAGATCTAAATCTTAGTTTTGACTCTAGCTGTTTGAATATGAACAAATCCCTTTACCTTTCAGTTTCATTTTCTTTACCTATAAATGGGCATAAGAATATATGCATTCTCTTACTGATTGTGATTAAAACATTTCTTTAAAACTTAAATAAAAAACTTAAAGCATTATATAAATGTGAATAATCAAGTCAGGAAAAGCCAAGTCTCTCAGCCTCTTGCTTCTTTACTTACCCTCATTATTAGACTACCTTATTTTTTTAAGTATTTAACAACAGGATAAAAGCCATTTGATCTGACTTATTCTTTTTCCTTTTTCTTTTTCTATCTGACTTATTCTTTTTCCTTTTCTATTATATATGAGTGTGTACTTAATTCTTAACTATCTGTAATAACAGGTAATATAGTACTTTAAAGTTTACAAAGTGTTTTCCTTACAACCCGGTGACTTATATAATATAAGTATTATTGTACCAATTTATAGATGAGAAAACCAAGAATCAGTAATCAGTGAACTTCTTTCCACAATACATTGACACAGTTAAAGAAAAATGACAAGCTTTATTTTTCACAGTTTTAAACATCTGTTTCCAAATTGACATTATTTTAATTCTTCTTTAGTACTTCAATGCATTCATGATTCTGTTGATATGTGCATTACCCTCCAATGAAGGAGGCAAAATCTCTGTGCCTTAGTAGACAGTCATCATTTTAACTGTTGTAATGCTGATGCTGATGCCAATGATGATGGAGGAGCAGAAAAAGAAGCAGCAGCAGCAGAAGAAGATGATGACTGATGATCATCATCATCATCATCATGACATGAACCTTTCCCACCTAAGGAAATTGAACCAGCATTTATAGATGTATTTCATTACTTAATTCTGCCTTGTTATGATCTTCCAGAGCTAGCATACTATTAGCACATCCATAGAGAACCCAGAGTTACCTTGATGCCATGATGTGGCATGTGTTTCTAGATGAGCCCCAAATATAAGGGATATGCTACCCATGTAAAATGGATTATCTAAACATATAACTGTACAACTAATGATGATGCATGGATACCTATTATCTGATATCTACAATGCCTCTGAGGGGCAGAAGAGAGCCATTATGATAGCTGGGTATGCATACCCCAGAATACCTCAAGACTAAGCTTCCTGTGTTCTTTTTTTAGTCCCTGACAGGGATAGCATATTGGCATATCTATTCCCCTAAATGTTACTGATATAGGGGTATGTAGTTTCAGAATAAAACTATTTTCCTAGTTACTAGTACTTAAAAGGGGAGACTTCCCCCAAACTTATACCAATCAGGTTGACCCCTTCTTGGTTACACCAACACTGGTTACATAAAAAGAGCATCATAAATGGTGAATAGCAAATAAATCCATTCATTCAACCAAATAACAAAGAGAAATAAGAGAAATTGTATAGATTATAATATGCCAGAAAATACAGAGAATATATAGATGGGATATCATCTCATCAAAGAGAGAGTCCTTGATCTTATCCAAGGGAGAATTTCCCCCAGTTTCTAGGGAGACAAGCTAGAAATCAAGGACTTGTCAAGGAGCTGGCTTTTCCATGTCTGCATTTTCAAAATTTCCTCTATCTTATTTTCTCCTCCCTCTCTCCTCCCCATGCCTCCCTTTCTCCCCCTTTTCTCTCCATCTCTCCCCCTCTCCCTATATGCAGGAGTTGATCCCCCAGAGAAATTCGTACCACATGTATCTACAGTTGAGGTTACATTATTGTAGTGAGAATTAAATAATTGGTCTTCTTTGAAAACAAAGGACAAACAAAACAATAAATTAAATAATAATCTTACATAATTAGTCATGTTGTTTAACATCCTACTGTATCAAAATCTGTTCCTGCAGAAATCAAAATTTTCTAAAGAAAAAATAAAGCAGGGGGCGGCTAGGTGGTGCAGTGGATAAAGCACTGGCCCTGGATTCAGGAGTACCTGAGTTCAAATGCGGCCTCAGACACTTGACACTTACTAGCTGTGTGACCCTGGGCAAGTTACTTAACCCCCATTGCCCCACAAAAATAAAATAAAATAAAATAAAGCAGTTATAAGGTACATTTCTTGGGTAAGAACAAATATTCTTCCCTTTTATCAAAGCTAGCCAGATCAAATTAACTCTAGGATCATTCAATCCTGATTTATGTTAAAAATATATCATGGGGGGGGGGGGCAGCTAGGTGACGCAGTGGATAAAGTACCGGCCCTGGATTCAGGAGTACCTGAGTTCAAATCCAGCCTCAGACACTTGACACTTACTAGCTGTGTGACCCTGGGCAAGTCACTTAACCCCCATTGCCCCGCAAAAATAAAATAAAATAAAATAAAGCAGTTATAAGGTACATTTCTTGGGTAAGAACAAATATTCTTCCCTTTTATCAAAGCTAGCCAGATCAAATTAACTCTAGGATCATTCAATCCTGATTTATGTTAAAAATATATCATGGGGGGGGGGCAGCTAGGTGACGCAGTGGATAAAGTACCGGCCCTGGATTCAGGAGTACCTGAGTTCAAATCCAGCCTCAGACACGACACTTACTAACTGTGTGACCCTGGGCAAGTCACTTAACCCCCATTGCCCTGCAAAAACAAACAAACAAACAAAAAATATATCATAAAATAGATTTATCCCAACCTGCTACGATTTCTATACTTGAAACTTTAATATCAGTCCTGCCATACATTTTTTTTCCCCCTGGGCTGACCTATACATTCTTCACTCAGTATGAAACTCCCTCTAACAATTCAGCTAATAATTGGACTGTAACTTTATTTAAAAAATTCCCAAAGCACTGAAAGTTTAAGTGTACGTTACCCATTTTTGTTGTTCTTGTTCAGTCATTACCCATGGAATGCAGCTATTATATGATAGAGGCCAGATTCAAGTCCAAATCTTCCTGATTCAGACTGACCCTTTATTTGCTCTCATAAGCAATAAGAATAGAATAGAAATTCTTATGTTCCATGAAGAACATTCTTCTCTTATAGCAACTATTAGCTTATGTTCACAGCTCTGAGCTATAATTTGATTGGGATTCTGTATTCTCATGGATTTATAAAAATGATTTTTTACTTTCAGATCCATATGTAAAAGTGTCTTTGATGTGTGGGGGTCGAAGATTGAAAAAAAGAAAAACAACTACCAAAAAAAATACTTTAAATCCAGTTTATAATGAGGCCATCATTTTTGATATTCCTCCTGAGAATGTGGATCAGGTCAGCCTCTTGATTGCTGTCATGGATTATGATAGGTAAGTATCTCTTTCTGTGTAAACAGTTTTTTCAGAACTACATTATTAGATTTTAGGGTATGTGTATCTGGATTTTTAAGTTCATTTTCTATTATCACAGTATTTTCAGTTGTCAGTAGATTAAATGAAATATTAGATATATATGCACAAATTTAAAGATTAAAAAACCCAAATGGCAGTAATTCTAAGAAGCATTGGCTAGTGGGAAAAGCACTATTTTTTCATATGTAAAATGAAGTATTAGTCAAAATCCTCTATGATTATAAGGAACAAAAACTAAGTAGTGGAGATAAGGATAGATTTAATCCTTTCTACAAACTGCCAAACTGACCTTAAAGCCATTTTGCATATCATATATGTTCAAAAATCTAGTCTGGTACTTACCAAATTAACCACATACTTTTTAGCCTAGCATTTGAGGTCCTTTATAATCTAACATAACATACCTTTCACTAGTCTCCTACATAAACACTCCTCCAATCCAGAAAAATTGACCTACCTACTGTCCTCAAAAAGGTTTGCTACCTCTGGACCTTTGTTCATGGTGTACCCCCTGTTTAGAATGCCTTCTTTTTCTCCTGCCTCCCCCTGAGATATATATACATGAGTTTACTGTGATACTTTATTGTATTAAATAAAGTTGCATAAGATGGGTATGACCCTGTATGACTTTGTTTGATTATTTAGAAAGAATTTGATTCTTTAGAAAGCTTTATTCTATACAGTATACATATATACACACATCTATATTATATATGTGTATATACATGCATTTATATGTGTATCTATGTGTATATACATGCACACACATATGAAATATACAGTTGTCCGTTTTACATTGTGACTTTCCCCATCGTGGTTTCGATATATTGTGGGTCAGCATAAGAAATAAAATAGGAATTTGGGGTATTGCAGAAAACTACAAACAACATGGGAAGGTCAGCAGATGACACAAAGCCTATGACCAAATAGTTAACCCAAATTTTACAATAAGGTACTGTAAATACCCTATAAAAGAAAAAGAAAAAATATAGACTACTTCCTTGGCACAAAGGGTGGGTCAAAAATTTTTATGTGGAGTTTCCAGAATGCAACCCCTAACCTCTGTTATGTGGAAAGGATGGATAAATGAATGAATGAATGAATAACACTGTTTCTGTCTCTCTGTCTCTGTATATATGTATAATATCTATGTTATATAAGTGACAATATTATATATGTATAATGTTATTTATAAGTGAATTTATATATATATATATAAGTGAATATAACATATATGTGTTATTTATAAGTTAATACATTTGTGGTCATTTCTACAAAGAAATTTGCCATTCAAGTATTAGGAAACTAATTTGCATTATAACACCGTTACTGTGGGAAGAAATTAAATTATATTTATGTCATTAGGTCCATCGGTACCTTTTTCAGTTAAATAATTGTGAGGATTCCTATATTATATGCTTGTATTTCTCTTACTTTTTAAAAAGTATACATAATTCAGGCACAAGTAAAAGAATTCGCATATTACACATAAATGATTCTCTGGCATTACAAAGCTCATACTGTATTTTGGAATCTCTTAAGTTTGTGGATTTAGTGTTAATTAAATTTTAATATTTAATATTTTAATTCCATTATAATAACCTAAACTTGCTAAAGGAAAATTTTAATTTCTTTTATTAATTTGCATATTTATGATGTATGGAAATTTATCTTTGAAATAAAATTAAAAGCATAATCTTAATTATTCATAGGGTAGGACACAATGAGGTAATAGGAGTATGTAGGACAGGACTGGATGCTGAAGGTCTTGGAAGAGATCATTGGAATGAAATGCTAGCCTATCACAGGAAACCAATAACCCATTGGCATCCATTACTAGAAGTAAGTCTCCCTTTAAAGTTCTGATCTATGTTTTATCTGTTAGCACTTTTTGTTGAATTATTATTATGGGAATTATGTCATTAGTTTAAATACATTTTATGTTCATACATATATCATTCCCTTTTATTTTTGAGGTTTTTTTAAAATCACCTACATTTTCTAGTATAATCCTCTACTTTATACCCAGAGAGCCATTCTTTATAAAAAATCATTTTAAAAGAAGGAAAAAAAGTTCAACAAAACTAAGCAATGTGTTTGTCTAACATTGTATTAGGTATTCCATCTCCAATAGTCTCCAGCCTCTGCAAATTAGGACAGTGCATTAGGAAAGTGAGAATTTTCCATCTTTGAGACCAAGCTTGGTCATCTTCTACTCTGTCTTGTGTACCTTGTTTTTCCATTAATCTACCATTCTATTTCTTAGCCCGTACCGGATAATTTTAATGATTGCCACTTTATAATATAGTTTAAAATCTGGTATGGCTAGGCCACCTTCTTTTGCATTTTTCATTAATTTTCATTATTTTTTATTAATTCATTTCAATAATTTCATCAATTCATCAATTAATTCATTAATTGATATTCTTGATCTTTTTCCTTCCAGATGAATTTGATATTAATTTTACTAGCTCTGATTTTTGGTAGTTTGATTGGTATGGCACTGAATAAGTAAATTAATTTAGGTAGAATTGTCATTTTAATTATACTGGCTTGGGCTATGCATGAGCAATTGATGTTTTTCCAATTGTTTAGATTTTACTTTATTTGTGTGAACCTGCATTTGTCTTGGCAGATAGACTCCCAAGTATTTTATATTGTCTACTACTATTTTAAATGGAATTTCTCTTTCTGTCTCTTGCTGCTGGGCTTTGTTGGTAATGAACTTTAAAAATGTTTAAAATGAATGTTAAAATTGTTTGTTTACATAAAATAGAGAAAAAATAAAAATTAAATGTGAAAAAGTGAAAAAGTGAAAAAATTCCAATCTGTGCTCCATGTTCATCAGTTCTATTTCTGGTGGTGAATTCCATTTTTCATCATGAGTCCTTTGGAATTATCATGGATCATTGTATTGATCAGAGTAGCTAAGTGCTTCACAATTGATTATTGTTACATTATGGTTATTACTGTGTACAGTATTCTGGTTTTACTGATTTCACTTTTCATCAGTTCATATAAGTCTTCCTAGCTTTATTTCTGAAACGATCCCCTTCATCATTTCTGATAGCACAATAATACTTCATCACAATAATATACCACAACTCATTTGATCATTCCCCAATTAATGAGCATTTCCTCAGTTTCCAATTCTTTGCTGCCACAAAATAGAGCATTATAAATGTTTTTGTATATGTGGGTCCTTTTTCTCTAATCTCTTTGGAGTACCCTCCACCCTAGAAGCAGTGCCCCACTTTAACAAAGAATTAAAAGTAAAAAAAATAGGCTCAAGAATGAGCAAACAGAAAAAAATGCTGACCCTGGAAGGTTTCTATGGTGACAAGGAAGATCAAAATACACCTTCTGAAGAAGATAACCAAGTTAAAGCTCCTACATACAAAACTTGAAAGAAAAATATGAATTGATCTCAGGCCATAGAAGGACTCAAAAAGGACTTTGAAAATAAAGTAAGAGAGGTAGAGGAAAAAATGGAAAGAGAAATGAGAATGATGCAGGAAAATCATGAAAAAAGTCAACAGCTTGGTAAATGAGACACAAAAAAATACCAAATAAAATAATACCTTAAAAAACAGATTGTATCAAATGATAAAAGAGGTACAAAAAGCCAATGAGGAAAAGAATTCCTTGAAAAGCCAAATTGGCCAATTGGAAAAGGAGGTACAAAAGCGCTCTGAAGAAAATAATTCCTTAAAAAATAGGACTAAGCAAATGGAAGCTAATGACTTTATGAGAAATCAAGACACAATAAAGCAAAACCAAAAGAATGAAAAAATAGAAGGAAATGTGAAATATCTCTTTGGAAAAACAACTGACTTGGAAAATAGATCCAGGAGAGATAATCTGAAAATTATTGGACTGCCTGAAAGCCATGATCAAAAAAAGAGCCTAGACATCATCTTCCAATAAGTTGTCAGGGAAAATTGCCCTGATATTCTAGAAGCAGAAGGTAAAATAGAAATTGAAAGAATTCACCAATCACCTCCTGAAAGAGATCCCAAAATGAAAACTCCCAGGAATATTATAACCAAATTTCAGAGCTCCTAGGTCAAAAAGAAAATATTGCAAATATTACAATCAGCCATAAAAAACAATTCAAGTATTATGGAGCCACAGCTCCACAGCAGCAGCTACATTAAAGAATCAGAGGGCTTGGAATATGATACTCTGGAGGGCAAAGGAACTGGGATTACAACCAAGAATCACCTACCCAGAAAAACTGAGTATAATTCTTCAGGGGGGAAATGGGAATTCAATGAAAGAAAGGACTTTCAGGCATTCTTGATGAAAAGACCTGAGCTGAATATAAAATTTGACTTTCAAAGATAAGACCCTAGAGAAGCATAAAAGGTAAATATGAAAAAAGAAATCATAAGAGATATTAAAAAGTTAAACTGTCTACATTCCTACATGGAAAGATGATATTTGTAACTCATAAGAACTTTCTCGTTATTAGAGCAGCTGGATAGAGTATATTTAGACAGAAGGCACAGGTGTAAGTTGGATATGAAGGGATGATATCTTTAAAAAAATAAGGAATGAGAGGAATGAACTGAGAGAAGGGAAAGGGAGAGGTGGAATGGGGTAAGATATTTTACATAAAAGAAGCAAGAAAAAGCTTATACAGTGGAGGGAAATATATGGGAGGTGCTGGTGAGTGAGTGAACCTTACTCTCATCAGAATTGGCTCAAAGTGGGAATAACATATACATTCAATTGGATATGGTAATCTCTCTTACCCTGTAGGAAAGTAGAAGGGGGAGGGGTTAAGGAATGGGATGTGATAGAAGGGAGGGTAGTCAGAAGCAAAACACTTTTGAGGAGGGAGGGACAGGGTGAAAGAAGATAGAAAATAGAGTAAGTGTCATGGGAAGGTAATAGGATGGAGGGAAAGACAGTAATAATAATTGTGAAAAAAAATTTGAAGCAAGTGTTTCTGACAAGCCTCATTTCTCAAACACATAGAGAACTGAGTCAAATTTATTAAAAAAGACTCATTCCCCAATTGATAGATGATCAAAAGATATGAATTTTTCAAATGAAATAATCAAAGCTACCTCTAGCCATAGGAAAAAAATGGACTCACTATTCATTGGAGAGATGCAGATCAAAACAATTCTGTTGGATAATAGGAAAGCAGAGGAAAATGACGAATGTTGTAGGGGCTATGGGGGAAATGAGACATTAATGCACTCTTGGTGAAGTTGTAAACTGATTCAAACATTCTGTTGAGTAATTTGGAACTATGGCCAAAGGCCTATAAATCCATGCATACTCTTTGACCTAGTAAGGTCACTACTAGGTCATATCCAAAAAGAGATAAAAAAAAAGTCGAATTCGAAATTGAGGAGATGCCCATCAAGTGGGGAATGCTAAACAAATTGTGGGATGAGATTATGATGGAACATCATGATGAGAAGGATGTTATCAAAAAGACCTGAAACGACTTACATGAGCTGAGGCAAACTGAGATGTGCTGTATACAAAGTAACAGCAATATTGTAAGATGATCAGCTGTTAATTACGTTAGCTATTTTCAGCAATACAGTGATCCAAGACAATTCTGAAGGACTTATGAAAAATGCAATCCATCTTCAGAAAAAGAACTGATGGTGTCTGAATACAGATTGAAGCATAATTTTTTTAGTTCCTTTTTCTTAATTTTTTTCTTTTTTCTTTCACAACCTAATGTGGAAATGTTTTACATGGTACATACATATGTATAACTTATATTGAATTGCTTGCGTTCTTAAGAAGGGGTGGAGAGAAAGGGAGGGAGAGAGAGAATTTGGAACACAAAGTTTTAAAAATCAACGTTAAAAATTGTTTTTACATGTAATTTGGGGAAAAAATAAAATTCTAAATAAGTGGGGAAAAATAAATAGGGAATGCCAAAATAAATTATAGTACATGAATATGACTGTGACATTAGAAATGATGTATGTGATGAAGATAGAAAAGCATGGAAATATCTCTATGAATCTGCAGAATGAAGTAAGAAGAGCCAAAAAAAAATATACACAATAACTACAATAATGTAACTGGAAAGAACAACACACCAAAAAATCTAAAGTTATGTAACAAAATTATAAAGATCAAGTAATGAATAATTAAGAGATTATTCCCAAGCTACTTCTTTGTGGATGTCAGAGGTCCATAGGTGTTATGTATTGCACATATTTGGTGGGGTTTTTTAGTGTATTGATCAGTTTTTCTGATTTTTTACTTTCTGAAATATTATTTATCTTATGGGATGGCTCTCTAAGGGAAGAGAGATAAAATAATAAAATAAAAAAGCTCTACAGGTTGTTTTGCTTCCTTTCTCAGAGATGACTTAAGGGATCTTGAAAAGTTTTGAATTATTAAACATTTTTATTTTATTTGTACTTATAATCACAATTTATCACTTTTATTCATTGTTAATATATTATGGCCAACAACAAAAATTGATCACTCAGAAATGACCATATGCAGGTAATATAAAAATTGATACAATCAGTTAGCAAGTATTTGTTAAATATCACTGTTATGGGTCTAATTTTGAGGTTTTCCCCCTATATAAAAGATTGTCTTTAACACCGACTTCATGCCCAATGATTCACTGTTTTCTGTCAAACTTTATACCCAGCAATTTTCTTTCCATAGTAACCACTCTGAGAAAAAAAATTGTTTGTAAAATATGTAAGTAATCTCAAAATGCCTTACTTGTATGCTATTTGTGTATTCTGTATTATGATATATATGTATCTAAAGCCACTTCAATTTCCAAGTTCCTAGAGTGCCATGTTGTATGTATTTGTACCATACATAAGATATATTTGAGGTTAAAAACCAATATTAAGCAATAGCAAAATCTAGCTAAGTGTATTTCTGAATTTTGTCATGCTATTTGAATTTTCTTTCAGTTACCTGGACGGGCTACTAGTTTTGATAGTCAAGGATCCTGTTCATCTCCCAAAAAAACACCTTCCACACCTTAGTATCTTCAGAATAAAGTTATCATTGTCAGCATCCAGGAGCATATCTTCATCAAATCCACAAAAAACAGATGATTTGGCTTTCTCGTCTGAAGTATATACAGTTTTATATTGAATTAATGTTATCTTTCTATTTTGCCTTTGTCTTGCTGATTATAATAATTTAATATTTCAGATATAGAAGAAACATTCATCCATAATTATGCCTCTTATTGTGTTATTATTGTCAAAGGATTATACACTGTTAGTCTAAGTGGTATTTCTAGAAGTCTTCCTTATTTATATAAGTATGTGCATCAAATGCAGATAAATTCTTATTTAGTAAAATACATAACTATTACTGTTGTTGTTAAAGGTAGCATAATAGTTGTATATCTATAGTTTCTATATTCTGTAATTGTATTGACAATTTCTACTGAGTGATTCTTACAAAGTCACTTAAATTTTTAATAGTATGTTTCCTCGGTCCTTAAGTTGAGGAAATTCTTATTTTAGTCCTTTTTACCTCTGATGTCTGTTTTCATTTTTGTTCTCTCTACACTAATAAATAATGGAAGCTTGGAGTTTATTGTAAAATTCTCAAGATATTTATCTCCCTCTGCAATAATCTTGATTTTATTTTTCTGGAATTATACTAGACATTTCATCTATTCTATAGAAGTCTTTTATCTTTTATGGAGAGTTTGGTGTTGTTAAACCAGAAAGCTTTTAACTTTAAGATTATACTTTAATAAGAAGAAAGGCATTGAAGATTTTAAAAAACTATCTTGAATATAAATTTAAGATCTAATCAGCTAGAAAAAGGAGTTTTTCTTTCCATTTAGTTAGCACTTATTTTTATTAGCCTGTTTCATTGAATTAACTGTTTTTGAATAAAGATTAATATTCTTGGAGATGAATGAAATCAGAGAGTGTTTGCCTTTTAAGTCATTCTGACAAAGTTCTCATTGAATTTAATGTAATTTTCTATAATATGACATTTTATATATGTGTGTGTATCTATACATACACAGGAAATATTGTCAGAACAAAGGACTCACAATGCTATCTGTACCCTTTCTTTTCTATGAGTACGTAAACAATGATGTTTACTTTTAATACCAATCAGGAAATAAACTATGAAATATTATGTGTTAAATTATGTGTTTTGGGGGGCCTAGTGGGAAGTAACTGTTTAATGGTGCTTTTGCCTTATTTTTCAGATGTGCATTATGGATATGATATTTCATGATCATCTCAAATATTGAATTTTCATTACTGTAGTTAATTGGAAAAAACAAATAGTAAGGAAACACATGAGAAAAAAAAATGATTCAACTAATGTAAGCCAGAAAGACTGATTCTAGTCAGTATGCACAGGTTAATTCTTTCTAGAATGAGTTGACATAAGATGATCAAAGAGAGGAGGAGAGAGAGATAGAAAAGAAGAAATGAACAATATTTTGAGACTAACTCATATTTTGGAAGACAGTGTGCAAAGAAACCTCATTGTCAAAGTGAAATAGCATAGCCAGACAAATAATATTTTAATTTGGCAACATAATGGTGCCATGATATAATACCACCACCTTAAATATATAGGTGTGTATATGCATATATATGCATATACACATTCCCTGTCTACAATCACTTTGTCCACTTGAAAGAAAAGTTAGGATTACAGAGGCTCAAGTTAAGATTCAAAGTCAGGTATTTCCTTAACATATATAAAAAATGGATGCAGAATATTAATAGTAGCATAGATGCATGATATATGTTATAGCTATATTGATTCTACATACCTAATTTCAGGGGTGGATTTGTTTGGATACTTATCAAATCTAAGACAAGACTGAAGAAGGCAGAGAGCACACGATTAATATTATAAACTCCTAGCTGCCTCACCAATCTGTAAACTCCTGGCTGGAGCTTCCAGTCTGTAAGGGGGGTTTTAAAAGATCCCTCAAGTTTGTTAAACCCTGTAGAGGGACCCAATCTCTAAGGGCCTGCCCCCTCCCCAACTGCTTCTCCCAGACTAACAAGAATCAAGATTAAAAAACCTCCTTTCAATAAAAGCAAAAAAACAGGGTTTATTTAGAAATAAATGTAGAAATAAGGACAAAGAAAAACAAGAAATACAACCTGTGAACTTGAGACACCAGACTCAGCTGCTTCCCCTGCGCCTCTTGCCTGCCCTCATCTCCTCTGTTGCTAGCTCCCTGTGGATGTAGCTGGCCACTGCTGCCACCATCTGCTTCTCCCTAGCTTGCTGCTTGCCCTATAGCCACCACCTGTGCTTCCTCTTGTCTCTTCTGTCTCCTCTCCTTGGTCGCTTGCCTCTCGTCTACCATCCCCCTTTACCATCTCTACCTCCCAGAATAAAAAAAAAACCCTTCTCTCACAGGAAACTTGGGCCAACCACCCACACACCCCAAGCTAATTTGCTGGCACCCCCAGGGCCCCCGCCCAAGGCTGGCTGGGTGTGCTCAGAGCTTGGGGTTTCTGTGCATACCCCTGGCTGGGCGGAGGGACCTGAGGCGTGTCCCAGGCTTTCTAATTTTAGCCAAAGATGGGGTTCCGAATCACGATGGATTCTTACAATATGAAAGAACACTGTTGCTCATTTTTAAGCCTCTGAGTCATTCACAGATAATCAAGGGAAAAAGGGGAGGGGGGAATGAGTATATTAAGTCAGAAAAAGAAAAGAACCTTGAAAATGTTTAATTATTGTTCTTTTTTTTAATTATCAAAAGAACAATAATAAAGATTATAAAAGTGAAAAAGAAAGTAAAAAGTAGTTTGTAGGTACAATAAATGTTTTATTCAGTAAACCTTAATAACATAGATATCTAAATATCTAATATGTTTTATTCCATAGGTTTTCTGAAGAATTTTTCTTTGGATATTTTGTTTTTTACCTACAAGCCTTATTAAGTTTTTGATACTGTGCATATAGATTCTGATACTGTGTTATGTCTACAGCAGTACTAAATAACATTGAACATATATGAGAGAAATTACAGTGGAATAAGCTAAAATCTATATTCTTATAAAGTAGATGAAACTATAAAGTTTCTGGGTACAGATCACTTCTGAACTCATATTTTAAAAGAAAGTAAACTCATTTGAGTTACTTTGTTTCATACTCAGTGACTTTTCACCCAATGTTTATTGTCAAATTGCTTATCTAAAGAATGTATTTTATTTAGTCTTAGTTCATAACTGTATATGAAAAAATTAAATACAGTTTCACCATTACTATCTATCGCTTTTTGAAGGGAGGAAAACCTGATCATTTATTTGAAAGTGAGTTTCCATAATAGCCAAATAATATCTCCTTAAATCTTCCCCTAAAAGGTTCATAATACAGCTTTCAAGGTGAAGGCCTAATCTACCTTCACCATTATTGAAATGAGGGATGATTTGGGGGGAGGGTTATGTTATACAAAAAGCAGGCAGTTGCTAACAATTGGATATTACAATTTGCTTCCTATGTCATTCTTTCTCTATTGCACCTCAAGACGCACCTAATGTTACCATAAACGAAATTTATCTTTCCCTAGTTGATTGTGAATTGTTTAAAACCTTAACTGCATACCTTGGATAGAGACTTTTCAAAACTACTCTAGCAAGTATACCAGACTGTTTAATTCACAACTTACAAAAAGCTATTGGGAGCAGCTAGGTGGCGCAGTGGATAAAGCACCGACCCCGGATTCAGGAGGACCTGAGTTCAAATCCAGCCTCAGACGCTTGACACTTAACTAGCAGGGCAAGACACTTAACCCTCATTGCCCTGCCTCCCCCCGCCCCACCCCCAGCCAAAAAAAGCAGCTATTTAAAGCTATTTAAATCATAAATTCTGAGCATTAAAAGGAATATTGTACATCATCTAATTCAACTGTATCTGAGCAGAAATGACATCTACAGCATCTCTAATGATTATTCAGCATTGCTTGTAAATCTCTAGTCATGAAGAACTCACTGTTCCCTAAAACAGTTCATTGTGCTTTGGGACAGTTCTAATTGTTAGCAAGTTTCCCTTTTACCAAATTGAAATTTTATTTTCTTCATCTTCCCCTTATTACTTTTTCTGTTCTACTCTCTAGAGTCAAGTAGAACAAGCCTACCCCCCTTCCACAGGATAGCCTTTTAAATACTTGAAGACAGATCCAACTCCAACTCATAGATGTGTACACACCCAAACACATGTCTTCTAAGCCAAACACCGCTTCAATGAGTCCCTATATGGCATGGTTCATGACCCCTCGTCATCCTTATTGCTTTTTTTGGACACAGTCTTTTTGTCAGTGCTCTTGCTGAGATGTAATGCCTAGGCATTATTATTATTATTATTAATGTACTAGTACAGAGCACAATACTCTAGATATGATCTGACTAGGGAAGCATATAAGTGAACTGTGTTAAATATTAAATATAGTTTTCGTACCCATCCTCCTACAACATAATAAAAAGGTTAGCAACATCAATAATATCTCCTATAATTTGTTCACCCAGATCAGAGAAGTCTATTTCTGCTTCTCTTACCAGAAGTAGGTACCTCACAGAAACCAGATCAAAGAATGAATAGGAAAAACATAATAATAATTTATTATTTTGTCCCAAGAAGAAATATTTAACACATGATCATGTGGAGACTCCCCTCCTAATAAGAGAGCTCAGAGACTCCCCATTTCTGAGAGTATATATGGTTTTTTTGTCCACTGATTACAGGGCATTGTCAGTTTCAATACTATGATACAGAAGCAAAGGCAATTTAACAATTTCAGTTATAACAAGTATGAAGGAAATACTGAAGCATCATGATAAGATTATAGCATTCCAAAAAAAAAGGATTTGGCAAGGATGAGGATGCCCAGATGTTACCATAAGATAGGGACTTACTATCCTGAGGGAAAAGAAGTCACCAGGTAGGGTCTTTTATCTGATAGCTATCTGGGTTCAGTTTGGAGTTCAGTTGAAGGACATTTTACTCCTATTAATCCAGGGTTTCATAAAAAATACTTTTGGATAATAAGGTACCTCCATCAAATCCAGGTGATCCATATATTCATATTAACAACTATAACCCCTCATGTTAGTGTACTGTTACTATGTACCCCCATATGCCTCTGCCCTGGACCCACATTCACAGATCATGTTTAAGATTAAAATTGCCCTTGTGACAATTTTCTCTAGGCACCCAAAATTTTCTCTAGGGATTTCTGAAACATAGAGATTCTAACTAGAGTTTCAGAAAAAGTTATCAGTTTTCTCTTTCCATACAGGGCACTCCAAATTTTCTCCAGTGGTCCCCGTACAATCCCCTTAATGGTCGTTTCAAATTTTCTTCAGTTCTTTTCTTTACGAAAAGGCACCCCAAATTTCTTCTTCTACTTGCTAGGACAATTTGAATGGAATTACAAATTCACCAACAATAGAACAAGCAGGCTCGGTTCAAGAGGAAATGAAAGATAAGGTAAGCCCCTAATCATCAGGCTTTCATAAAAGTAATTAAGAATTTGAAGGTGGTTACTTGGTATTTCTAGCCCAGCAGGTAAACCATATCCTATGAATCATAAGGATCCCACAATAAGGGTAAAAATCAAGATCTGTTTTTTTTTCCAAGATCAGTTTAAAGAGATAGAGAGACTATTAATAAACTAGGTAGCACTATCTTAGAATTACATAATTCATACTTCACATACTAATTAAAATACTCATGTTCCATGCAATAGTGCATTAGCATTCAAATAAGCACAAATCACAAAGAAACTGGTATGACTTGTAAGGAAACACATCAAAAAAAGTGCTTGCTGTGCAACTGCAATCTAAAACAAAACAACATGTCAGGTGTTTGTTGTTGTTTTTTCCTAGTGGATCCGAAAAACTAGTGAATCTAATAAGGAATATCCTATACAGAAAATCTTTCCAGTGGGTCCCCACAAATGAGAAGGGTCAATAGCTATCCAGTTGAGGTCTACGTAGACTCGGTAGATCACAACAAAATTACCCTTCCAGGGCCTACCAGCAGAGTGACTGGCTACCCAGCAACAGGAACCCCCCTCCTCACTTGAGCAGCTTGGAAACAAAATTACTCCTTCAAGGGCCTACCCCCAGCAGCAAGGCACAACATCACTCCTCCAGGGCCAGCCACCAGAAACACTTTGTTAACTTTAGCAACACAGTAAAAGGAAGCAGCTAAGCTGTGAAGCTCGGTGAAAACCACCAGCAAGACCCAGACACTCAGCACAAATCTTGGGATAGTTTAAGAATAAAGCCGAACTTGAAAAAAACCAAAAACATCAAGGCACAAAAAAGGCATAAAAGTGAGTAAACCCCCCCCAAAACAACAACAACAACAACAAAGCTTGACTATTGACAGTTACTACAATGATAGGGAAAATCAAGGCATAAACATGGAGGAGGACAATAGTAACAAAATGGCTACAGGTGAAGCTTCAAAGAAAAATGCAAATTGGTCTCACGCCCAAAAAGAATTCCTGGAAGAGCTTAAACAGGACTTTAAAAAGCAAATTAGGAAGTAGAAAAAGAAAACTGGGGAAAGAAATAAAAATAATGCAAGAGAATCATTTTACTGAAGAAAATAACTCCCTCCCTAAAAAACAGATTTAGCCAAATGGAAAAGTAAGTACAAAAGGTAACTGAAGAAAATAATTCTTTAAAAATTAGAATTGGGGGGGACAGCTAGGTGGCACAGTGGATAAAGCACCCGCCCTGTATTCAGGAGTACCTGAGTTCAAATCCAGCCTCAGACACTTGACACTTACTAGCTGTGTGTGACCCTGGGCAAGTCACTTAACCCCCATTGCCCCACAAAAAAAACAAAAACAAACAAACAAACAAAAACCCCCAAAATTAGAATTGGGGGCAGCTAGGTGGCGCAGTGGATAGAGCACTGGCCCTGGAGTCAGGAGTACCTGAGTTAAAATCTGGCCTCAGACACTTAACACTTACTAGCTGTGTGACCCTGGGCAAGTCACTTAACCCCAATTGCCTCACTAAAAAAAAAAATAGAATTTAAGTAATGGAAACTAATGACTTTATGAGACACCAAGATACAATAAAGCAAAATCAAAAAAGTAAAAAAATTAGAAGAAAATGTTAAATTTCTCATTGGAAAAACAACTGACCTAGAAAATAGATCCAGGAGAGATAATATAAGAATTATTGGACTACCTGAAAGCCATGACCAAAAAAATTCCTGGACAATATTTTTCAAGAAATTATCAAACTCCCCTGAAATATTGGAGCCAGAGGGCAAAATAGAAATTTAAAGAATCCACCAATCACCACCTGAAAGAGATCCCAAAATGAAAACTCCCCAGAACATCATAGCCAAATTTCAAAGCTCACAGATCAAAGAAAAAATATTGCAAGCAGCCAGAAAGAAACAATTCAAATACTGTGGAGGTACAGTCAGAATTACATAGGATTTGGCAGTTTCCACATTAAAGAACTGCAGGACTTGGAATATAATATAATGAAAAGCAAAGGAGTTGGGTTTACAACCAAGAATCACCTATCCAGCAAAATTGAATATATTCTTTTGGGGGTGAAATGGACATTTAAAGAAATAGAGGCCTTTCAAGAATTTCTGATTAAAAGACTAGAGTTGAATAAAAAATTTGACCTCCAAATACAAGACTCAAGACTCATAAAAAGGTAAAAAAAGAAACAAGAAAAACTGTAAGAAATTCAATAATGTTAAACTGTTTATATTTCTATATGATAAGGTAAGTCTTAATTATTAGAGCAATTAGGAGTATGTGTAAAGAGAGGATGTGGTCATAAGGTAATATTGAAGGGATGATAATATTTTTAAGTCTTAACAGCTTTATTATAAGAATAATTAGAAGGCATATATGTAGACAGAAGGTGTAGTTATAAGGTGACATTGATGGAATGACACCCCCAAAAACAAAATAAAGGAGTAAAACAAAATTGCATGGAAAAAAGGGAAAATTGAATGGGGTGAATTGTCTCCCCTCCCACACACAAAAAAAAGAGGCATGAAAGAACTAGAAGGTAGGATGGAGGACATGGGAAAAGATTAAACCTTACTCTCATCAAAGAAGGAATAGCAAACACACTCAGTTGGATATAGAAATCTATCTTAAGGAAGTTTAAAAAGGGATGGTGATAATAGAAGGGGGAGGGGTGACTGATACAAGGGAGGGGATATTGAGGAAGGTGGTGAGAAGGGAGAGGGTGGGGGGGTCATAGTGGGGGAGATAAACACATGAGAAATAGCGTGGAGAAAAATAAACAGTCATCATAACTATAAATGTGAATGGGATGAACACACCCATTAAATGGAAGTGGATAGCAGAATGGATTAAAAACCAAAATCCTACATTATTTGTTTACAGGAGTCCCTTTGTCTAGCAATACTCCAAGACTCTAAAGCTTGATTGTAGGCTACATAGGGATTTTCTTAAAAGTTTTTCAATATTCCTCTTAAAGTCTGCATTGTGACACATTTAGAAAGCTTCACTTGCCCCAATATTGCATTTTGGTAAATGGAGGAATCCTGGTCTTGGAGTCAGGAGGACCTGAGTTTAAATCTGTTCTCAGACACTTACTAGCAGTGTGACTGTGGGCAAGTCCTTTGGCCCTGTTTGCCTCAGTTTCTGTAAAATGAGCTGGAGAAGGAAATGCCAAACCACTCCAGTGTCTTTGACAAGATAACCCCAAATGGAGTCCCAAAAAGTCAAGCATGACTAAAATGACTGAACAATATTGTATTAGGCTCAATATAAATGAATGGGAATTCTGCACATTCCTTCCCTCTAAAGGGTTCTATAGAAAGGTAGAGAATCTGCTGTGATTCAGGGAATTTATGAATTTATGAAACTTTCTCATCAAAGCATCAAGTACATTATTGTTCCATTAGTTCTTTCCCCAGGAAATAATTCTTCTCATTCAATTTGTTCAACACAAGGAAATCCTTCCATCCCATTACTGGAGAGAGAAAACTGTTAATTGGAATAAAAATACTCAAAACTGAAAGAATCTAGGACTCTTGTAAGATATTGAATTCAAAGAAAGAAAATGAGTCTTGATAAAATAGAAATTTACCCATTGAATGACTTCTCTCATTCCAAATGGTTTCCCCTTGTATCCACAGTAGCTATTAATTAATCAGGACAAATTTAAATGTCCTAGAACAGAACAAGAGGTGCCCAATAACATCCTTTTCTGTAGCACTCATCTTGTCCATGGGGTTGATGTTCCTTTTCCCAAAGGGAATGAAACCATTGAGTTTAATGTTTTTACTTTATTTCAACCTGGATGCTTATCCTTTTCAAGAATGTGTTCCTCAATAAAAACAGACTTGTGATAGTTCTATTGGGTAAAAGATCAAGAGTGCGCATTTTCTTTTTCTCATAATGAACATTTTTATTTATAGTTTTGAGTTCCGGACTCCTTCCTTCCTTCCCCACCCCACTCCCTGAGGCAGTAAGCAATCAAATGTGGGTTATACATTATGTAAAACATTACCATATTAGTCATTTTGTATAAGAAAACTTGAATGACAGAAAAAATGAAAGAGCGAAAAATAGCATGCTGTGTTCAATCCATATCAGTTCTTTCTTTGTATGTTTCATGATTAGTCCTTTGGGATTGCCTTGGATCACTGTATTGCTGAGAATAGTTAAATCATTCACGATTTTTCATCAAACTATATTTCTGTCTGTTAAGAATGCCCATTTTCAGTCTTCTTTCTTTCTGTGTAATGACCATAGTCCATTAAATCCTAAGCAATATGTACTGAACCATGATTATAGCAAAAGTACTTTTGTCAAGCAATATTATAAGGCCATTGATTGATTCTAGTAGACTATATAGGGATCTTAAGAGCTTTCCTACCATTCTTCTTAAAAGCTATGTTGTGACATTAGGAAAAGACTCACCTACTCCACTGAACTCAATGTAAATGAATGGGAGTTCTGTATCATTCCTTTAAAGCTAGTCCAGGGCTCTACCAGCATACAAGTTTTCCAAGTAAAGCCATTCCACAGAGGGGCAGGGAATCTATTGTAATTCAGAGCATTTATTTGACTTCATACATTCCCCCTATTATCATCAATGCATCAAGTCCATTAAGGTTCTCCTTCAGTAAATGTTCTACACAAAGGAAATCAATCCTGCTATGAATTTAGAGAGACAGCTCTTAACTGGACCCAAAATACCATGGTTATTTTAGTTGTTGCATCTTTCAAAGAGTCTTGATTTATCTTGATATGTGGATGTCTAAGATGATATTTTACTCTATTGAATCAAATATGAAGTAAATACATTTATGTAATCCTTCAAACTGTGGAATCTCATATTGCTTACAAAATCATGTTTATTCCCCACTAGTAAAAATTCATCACTGGGGATTTCAATTCGTGTAGATAATTCTCATGAAGATTTTTGTATAAGAGGGAGAGTGGGCATATATGTCAGCAGTTATTGATGGTCTCTCAAATTTTTTTCAGAATCAATAATAATTATTATATAATAACATAATTGTTACATACTAATTTTCATTTTTTCTTTGGATATCTTATATTCCTCTATGCCCCAACAAATCACATCTATATTTGGTCCAATCAGGCTGCTTTTTCCATCATTGTTCTCTTAAGTTCCATTTCTACTTCTTCCATAAACACCTAAGAAACTGTGTTAGGGTAGTGGTTTTATTATGCTTAAAAAGAATTTGCTGAGGGGGCAGCAAGGTGGCACATAGGATAAAGCACTGGCCCTGAATTCAGGAGGACCTGAGTTCAAAATCCAGACTCAGACACTTGACGCTTATTAGCTGTGACCCTGGGCAAGTCACTTAACCCTCATTGCCCTACAAAAAAAAAAAAAAGAAAAAGAAAAAAGAATTTGCTGAAATGATTTTTACACATTTAAAATTTTTCTTCTGTTTGTAGTACTCTTTCCATTTTCATTCCTGAATGTCCTTGGGGATGACTTTGTTTAGTTGATTATCTTGGCAATCTTTCTCCAAATTTGCTTTACTCTTAATTACCCTCCCTTCTTAATTAGAAGATACTACTCATATTGTTCATCATTCTTCTTCATAAGGTTTTATAGATAAATTTGTATTCCAACTTGATGTTGGAATAGCCATCTCATTTCATTTGGCAACTAGCAATTGACTAAAGAGTCCCCTTTAGGCACTCTTTTTGTTTTCTTGTGGTATTGTATTGGTTTAATTTCTGGATTTAATTTTATAGTCAGTGTTGATGTTATTTGTCTTGTTCATTTTTTGCTATTTCTGACTTTCAATAATATTTGCACACTGTATCCTTTTCTTATAATTATTCTTTTTTTATACCAAATGTAGTTTGTTGTATTCTTGTTTGTTATAAATTCTGATCTTAGCTGTGGTTTGGAAATAATTTCCAAGTCAATAACAAGTCTTATAATAATAAAAAGAAGCAGAGTGGTATATTGGGTAGTCCCTCCTGTGACACATATTAGCTGAGTGATCCTGGGTAAGTTATTTAACCTCTCAGTGCTATAGGCAATTCTCTAAAACTTGTAGAGGTGTTGACCTGTATTAGTAGAGGGAGATACCTATAGCAGTGCAATCACATTCACATAAACAATATTATTGCAGTTATCATTTAAATAAATTATGAATATGAAATATAAATTATTTAATTAATCAAGTTTATTATTTTAGTGTATGCTTGAGATTTGTGTGTTGCTATAACATTGTTATAATTCTTAATTTTATTTTAATAAAATATGAGGTACACAATTCTTTATAGGGATTATTTTATAAAATTGGTAAAGGATTTTTTTTTTTGGCCAAGAACAAGGAATGCATGTTTTCATGTTTTCAAAGCACAGATTTGCCATGAGGTTCACTTAAACAGTCATGTTCCTGGTTCATTTAACATACTGTTTGATGTAAAAATAGATGAGACTTTCTCAATGTATCTGGAAAACATCATATTGACAATACTGATCATCTACAGATTGCTATACAAATGATGTGGGGGGGGAAAGGGAGGGAAGAGAGAGAGAGGAGAGGAGAGGGACAGGGACAGGGACAGGGACAGAGAGACGGAATGAACAAGAACTTTAATATGAGCTTGCAGTTAAGTCTAGGGCTATTTTTCCATGGAGGTTTTATTTTGCTTTTTCACCAGTGTGTTAAATTCTTTTAGAGCAAATAGTCACCCAGAATGCAATGAAAATAAGCTAATTTTTATCTGGAAACAAAATCCTTTGCCATTTTTATAAAAGTTATTATAAAAGTACAAATGGAAAATAACAGCAGATAACTTCTGAGGGTAGGCGTTTGCCAAGGAGAGATAAGGTGAAGAAATGGGAGCAAGAGGAGAGGGGATAAATTTACCAGGCCTCAGTAGCAACAATTAAGAGAAACTTCAAAATCTTGTTAAAGCAGGTCAGTAACCCAGACAAGTTTCCAACTGTTCATAATTATATTCAATGTGGGATAGCAGAGCCCTTCACTTATAATTAACTGGTAACTAGTAACTGGAGCACATCCACATTCCTTCTCCTCTCCCACCTTGGTACTCAAAAAATTCCTAAATTTACCCCATTCTGAATAGCTTCATGATCCTTAAGTCCCTTCTTCCAGGTGGGGAAAAGTAGAGTACCCATTTATCTCCTTGCTGATAAGGTCTACAAATGGTCACAAGATTTCTAACAAGTATTTCCTTCCATATAGAAAGTATATAGAAAGAATGAATAAATGAAAAGGCATTTATTGAGTATTTACTATATTCCAGGCATTGAGCTAAGTGCCTAGGGACACAAATACAAATACAAAGATAGTCCCTACTTCAAGGAGCATCTATCAGGGAAACCAAAATATAGTAGTGGCAGTAGTGGTGGTAATGGCAAGGGATGGGTTTTTTTGGACTATGAAGTCACAGGGATGGTGGGTCATAAATCAACTAACATGATCTTTCTAGTGTGTGAATTAAGGCACACTGCCTCAATTCTGGAGCTTGGCTCAGTTTCCTTTTTAGCCAACTATAGGTCTAGTCCAATTTCTTTCTTTTTAAAAAAAAATAAAATTTTTTTTTCCCAATTTCTTTCTTGTGAGAAAGCTTCATTCTGTTATGGGAGGTGGGTGGGAATTGTGTGAAAAGTTTATTTCATTGTTTGAACCTAGCCCTCTGTGATTGGGAAATGGGACCAACCTCCAACTGTTGTTTAGCGAAACTCAGGACTTGGGTTATGCTGACCAGAAACCCAGTCAGATCTAAAGTGTGATGCAAGTTTTCTCACAATTATACATTTCAAGCAACCCATATGACTTCTCTGGAAAATGGCCCTGTACTGGCCAATCAGTTACTGTTTCCTTGTTCCTTTGAATGAATTTATACACTTAGAAGGGACTGGAACACCTCTTTTCTGATTTCAAGGAATTGCACATGCTCACTCTTCCCCTCCCCTAACTCTTGAAACTTACTCATCCCCTTCCTAACTCAGAAAGCCCCATATCTTCCCTCCAATTAGGAATCAGATTACCTAATCTTGTATTCTGGTTTATATCCTGTTGTTTGCTTTTAACACATAAAAATCTATCTCCCTGGGGTCCAGAGCTAAGCTAATGAGGCTTACTCCCAATTTGTTATGCAATTGGCATGCATTACTTGATATGCTTAAAACTTTATTTCCTCAGTTACTTCAGATTTAACTCATCACACCAGGAACAGTATTGTTTTGACTACTATTTTCAAAGCTAGAGGTGGAAGAAAGACAGGAAGAAAAAGTACAATGGAACAAATATGGCTGGAGAGCAGCACCTTGATAGGATTGGATCAGACTAGGGTGCCAGAATGAAGCTGGGGAGCAGTTTGGAGACAGGGACATAACATTAATATAGCCAAAGGAAAGCCTTAAATAAAAGACAAAAAAAAAAAATCACGTGGGTAGGTTTATTTAAGATCTGCCCAAGCTTTCATTTACAAGAATATTTTCAGCAAAACACATACAACAAAACACAGAAATAGCATTTTAAAATGTTGACACATAAAATTTTAAATTGACAGCATTTACAAAGTAATATACTAGGCCTTTGGATAAATTATACATCCTTTTTCATTATCCATTCTATAACAATTAAAAATCCATACAGGCACAATGGAAAGTAATCTTTCTTTACATTTCACCTATTTACAAAGCTTTTCCCACTGCAGATATGTTTCTTATTGTAACTGCCAAGGTTTAAAAATGCAATATATTTAAAATGTATTTAGCAGAATATATAAAAATTAGATAAAAAGGAAGAACATTTTGTTGTTAAATAAAATGAAATTAAAAGGAGATAATAGAAACACTTCATAGGAAAATAGATTAATATATTCTGTTAGAACATTGTGATGTTTCTCATCACAGAAGGCAGGAACAGCACTTAGAACAAAATGTAGCAATCTAATAGCATTTTAATCCTGAGCACAGAGGATAATACAGCCACACAACTTTGGTCAATAAAGGGAAAAGCTAACATAAACAGAAATTATTTTTTAGTCTTAGTTAATACATTAAGGTAAATTGCATTCCAAGAAACATTATAGATATCAGGGACTATAATTTCATTACCATTTCCAATCTCTTACAATATGAAAATCATGTTAATTGTATGCTTAAAACAGTTAATTAAATGTTTTGCACTGTATTCCAGTTTCAAATCCTATACCATAACTGTTATGAAAGCAAACACAAAGAATTTTTATAGAGGTATATTACCTCTATAAAAAAAAATACTATAGTGAGACTCAAGCATATGTCTGTGTTTTAGATTAAGCATAGGGTATGTGAAATTGTATGAAGTGGATACAATTTATATTGAGCAATTTAGTTAAGATGTGTTTCCAGTTTATTTCATTCAGCAATGCTTGCCTAGTATAGGGCAGAGTATAAAAGAGTACACAGAATTTAATCACAGTTTTCCATTTAATGACTATCTAAATTTGTGTTTAATTGATGGTAATATCTTCATTGGGGTCTCCTGTGTCAGAGATTTGACCATCTTGCAAACTGCGTGCCTTCCAAATCCTCACAGTATGATCACTGAGAAATAAAATATATAAAAATAAACATATGCATACAGTAAAGTCAGGTAAAGAAAAGATTCTTGTAAATTTTCATTAGCTATTGGTCTAAATCATCATTGTTCTACAACTATTTCTGAAATCTGTATTCCTTCAATACTTCAGAAATATATGATTTTATCTCCACAAGGAGTGCAATGGAAATCCTCCCACGTTAGTAACCAACCATCATGAGTTGTTGGGTGGCCAACCTTCTGGTGATTTATCTGTCATCTGATGACCAGCCCGCTTAAATGTGTCTTCATATATGTAAAGACAGAAATAATAACATCCGATAACAGAGATACAGTTTGTCACTAGTCATATGTTTAGGATTTGACATAACTGGCATGGTCCTGGAAACCTGAAGGTTAACTCCACAGCCATATTTCCCTAAGTGACCTGTTAGAACCAAAAAGACCAAAGTGAGGTCATAGCTTCACTTGTTGGGGGACACCAGAAATTTGGCATAAGGTTAATTCAAATCAATTTAGTCTTACAACAATATCATTATTGTGTTTAAAAATATGTATGTGTCTACTTTGTGCTAGGAATTGGGATAAAAAGACCAAAATGAAAGTGGTGAATAGAGAGGATAAAGTATCCAAAGAATAAGTATATTAACAATTAAGTAAAGATGAGTTTGTACTTGCATTAAATGGCACAACTACATGTGCCAACTAGGAGCCCATCGAGAAATGGCACTAAACATTAACATAAAACTTACCAAGGACATAAAAAAGAGATGCTATAAATATGAGCACCTAGGACAAGTTACTAAACAGATATAATCATTATCAGATTCCAATATGCCCCTTTTGTCTAATCTTATAATGACATTAAAAATTAATTGACAGGGGCAGCTAGGTGGCTCAGTGGATAGAGCACCGGCCCTGAAGTCAGGAGGACCTGAGTTCAAATCCGGCCTCAGACACTTAACACTTACTAGCTGTGTGACCCTAGGCAAGTCACTTAAACCCAAATGCCTCACCAAAAAACAAACAAAAAAATTAATTGACAGTCTTATCAGGTGGCTATAAGCCAATGCTAGTAGAACTATTAAAAATGTTGTTTCATAGAACTTATGAAGACATATTAGTGATTATCTAATCTGTTCCTTGTTTTTTGTTTGTTTTTTGTTTTTTTGTGGGGCAATGGGGGTTAAGTGACTTGCCCAGGGTCACACAGCTAGTTAAGTGTCAAGTGTCTGAGGCCAGATTTGAACCCAGGTACTCCTGAATCCAGGGCCGGTGCTTTATCCACTGCACCACCTAGCCACCCCCTGATCCTTTTTTAAATATAGAAAGCACAATGTAGTCAAATGATTTTCCTGTGGTCACAGATAAAGGAAAATATGGACTTCAGTCTTCCAGTATGAAGTTTAGTGCTCTCATTACTATAGCATACTGCCCAGTCTTATTTATAGCTCCTCTAATATAAAAACAAATGAGAATTTTGGTGTTTACCAGAATTGGTAGCCATGTCCAATTCCAGGGTTTGATTGAACCTCAGTGATCTGAAATAAGAATATCTGTTTCTAAGGCTGAGAATCTAATCATGGTAACTAAAACAATTTGAAACCCCACCTTGCCAGATCTAACAATTTTTTAGGTTTATTTTCGCTTTTATGCTTATCATTTCCTATCTTTCATGAGATTTTCATATCAAATAGATGCCAAATATCACAAAACAGGTTAAACTCAGTTCTGCACAAGTTCTTAACAATCTTAGAAACCAAAACCAAAAACAGAGTTCAGATGAAGACAATTGCAAACAAAATACCAACCAGACAGATAGATTGAAGTGAACCTACAAAAATGATAGGGGAAGGGGAAGGGAACATGAACGTTCTAAATAAGGTTAACAAAACTCAGCACTGTTAGCCAAGATGAGTAGTGCAAAGGAAGGAGACAGTCTGTCATGATATGATATAACAGGAATGATGAGAGTAAGTTAGTCATAGAAAAAGAATAAGTAGGATAAATTCTTTTTTTTTAAATTTAATTTAATTTAAAAAAAAATTTTTTTAATGGGGCAATGGGGTTAAGCGACTTGCCCAGGGTCACACAGCTAGTAAGTGTCAAGTGTCTGAAGCCGGATTTGAACTCAGGAACTCCTGAATCCAGGGCCGGTGCTTTATCCACTGCGCCACCTAGCTGCCCCAAGCCACCTAGCCGCCCCGGATAAATTCTTATATGTAGGAGTGTCCAAAAGAAAGAGAAAGGATATAAGTTATGGCTAAAATTATTTCTGAATTCAGCACTTCAGAAAATCATCATCACATTGTTACAATTAGGAAAGACTCCTGTATAAATATATTAGTGAATTCTCTGGTGTAGCATGGTGAATAAATGTTGAATAGGGCTGTCACATAATGTGGCAAGGTACTTGTAACAAATGTTCATGACAATTACTTCACCAGATTAATTTCATTTATTAATAATTGATAATAATTAGTCATTGAGAAGCAGAATGTTATGCTGAATAGAGAAGTGTCCTTAGAATCAAGACACATGACTGGAACCAATAATAATAATAATAATAATAACCATTAATAATAACACAATTAGGGGCAGCTAGGTGGTGCAGTGGATAAAGCACTGGCCCCTGGATTCAGGAGGACCTGAGTTCAAATCTGAGCTCACACACTTGACACATACTGGCTGTGTGACCCTGGGCAAGTCACTTAACCTTCATTGCCCTGCAAAAAACCCCAAAACAAAACATGATATAATAATAACACAATTATATAATTGAAGATAATACTCATTTCCAAATCACTTACTAAAAATCTTATCTTCTTTTATCCTATAAGGTAATAAGAACTACTACTATTTCAAATGTAGGGAAGCAGGCAAGAAAGCATTAAGTGACTTGTCTATGTACAAGGGACTAGTGACAAGTTATATAAAGAAGTGGTAGAGCCATGATCTTCTGTGAAAAAATGGCTTTAAAAATTAGTAATTTCTGAATAATTTTTAAATTACCAAGAAAAAATTAATGACTTAAAATTATTAATGAAAAGTACAAATGTTTAATAGAAAAATGATATCCACTATTTCGATTTAATGTGAGAAAGAATATGTATCTCCCCCCCCAAGCATAAATGAGATATCATAAAGAGGGGCAGCTAGGTGGCGCAGTGAATAAATCACCAGCCCTGGATTCAGGAAGACCTGAGTTCAAATCCAGCCTCAGACACTTGACACTTACTAGCTGTGTGACCCTGGGCAAATCACTTAACCCTCATTGCCCCGAAAAAAAAAGAAAAAAGAAAAAAAAAGAAAAGAGATATCATAAAGAAATCTTAACACAGAGATCAAAGTGATTATATAAGTTATAGGAAAAATGAATTTTCTAGGTTTGAGAGAAGACATCTTATAAAATAGGTTTGAGAGAAGACATATATATTATAAAATGTCTCTGAAAATTAGACACAATATAAAAAACACAAAGAAAACCATATAGAAAACAGACTTACTCAGCTGCAGTAAAAATCTGGGTAGTATTGACACAAATGGCATTTATAGGACTATCATGACCCTTCATCTCTCCAACTGGCACAAATGTATCCACATTCCAGAGTTTCAAAATGCCTCCTCTGCAACCACTGAGCAGGATGGGATGGCCTGGAACCATGCCTAAGGCACACACCCAATCCTTATGTGCATTTGGAACTTGCTGCAGGACAGAAAGAAGAGATCAGAATATAAATGGAGGACTTCCCAACCCTCCTCATATAAAAAAAAGGGTGAAAATAACTGAAACAACTAAACAGGAATAGCTTGAAACTTATCTAAACTTTCTGTAGAAACAATTCATGGTTTAAAGAATAAAAAGAAGAAATATATCTTTTGTAAATGTATTTTCCAAAGATGAAGGTGAACAATAAGCTTTGGTTTTTTTTGTTTGTTTGTTTTTTGGTGCTCTATCCACTGCACCACCTAGCTGCCTGAAAAGCTTTGTTCATAAATATAGGATCATTATTATAATGACATCACATATTCGACGACTTCAGAGGCCATTTTACTGGTGAAGAAACTGAGGTCCAGAGAAGTTAAGTGACTTGGCAGAGGTCACAGAGGTAGGTTCTCAATTCAGGTGCTCTGGCTTCAGAGATCTGACTTCCACTGTTCTTTAAAGTTGGAGAGCTAACCTAATGTGTGTGAGTATATATACATATGTGTATATATATAGACATATATACTGCATATCATGTAATATCAAGTTACTTCCAAGCAACCCCTTAAGACTCTTGAGTTATAGACCAGTTGCCATCAAGAGAATGTTTCTTCATTGGGAGTTACTATTAATATAAAATATGCAGACAAAAAATAAATCTTAAATGATCATGTTACATCATCTTCTCCCATCTTCTAGTTGTACAAATGATGTTTTTTAAGCATAGGATTTTCTATACAATGACATTCATTTTATTCAGCCCACTGTCTGAGCCTACCCACAAAGAGGTCTTTGGATTAACATTCTGTAGTTGCCCTCCTCTCCAAAGAAAAATTTGTCTGTGGAATGAGAACAGCTGTGTAAAACAAATCCAAATTGTCTGTGTCTGAAAATGTCATTTTCAAAACATCTAGTCCTAAACTTCATTTTACATATGAATAGGATGATTCTCAAGACAGGTGCAGGGTCTTATGAAAAGTAGCATAGGATTCTTTTCCCACTATAGCTACAACTAGCATATTTCCTCATGTTTTTGGCAATGCATTCGTCCATTCTTTAAGTGCTAGAACATCAAAGGTTCATTTACCTAGATAAACAAGAACCAATATAGTGTAGTGGAAATAGTGTTAGACTAGGTGTCAAAGAACCTTAGTCCAAATTCTGGCTCTGTGTATCATTTTTGGCAACTCTTTAAAAAAAAATTTCTCTGGATATCAATTTCCTCAACTGTAAAATGAGGGGACTAGAACAGATGATTTTGTAGATGACACAAAAATGGAAGGGAAAGCTACCGTTTTGTGTAACAAAATCATGATCCAAAAATATCTTGATGGGATAAAAAGTATGTGCTGAATGTTAAAAGGTAAGATTTAATGGAGATAAATGTTAAGTCCTATACTTGGGTTAAAAAAAATATCCAGGGGCAGCTAGATGGCGCAGTGGATAGAGCACCGGCCCTGGAGTCAGGAGTACCTGAGTTCAAATCCGGCCTGAGACATTTAACACTTACTAGCTGTGTGACCCTGGGCAAATCACTTAACCCCAATTGCCTCACTTTAAAAAAAAAAAAATATCCACTGGGGCAGCTAGATGGCACAGTGGTTAAAGCACCGGTCCTGGATTCAGGAGTACCTGAGTTCAAATCCGGCCTCAGACACTTGACACTTACTAGCTGTGTGACCGTGGGCAAGTCACTTAACCCCCATTGCCTAAACCCCCCCCCCAAATATCCACTGTACATAATGTATGCACACAGCAACTTGTGTGAAAAAGATCTGGGGGGGGGGGATCATTTATATAGTGCTCACTATGTGCCAAGCACTATGCAAAGTTCTTTACAATTATTATCTTATTTGATTCTCACAAAAAACCAGAGAGGTAGGTGTTATTACTATCCACATTTTAAAGATGAGGAAACTAAAGCAGAGGTTAAGTGACTTGCCCATTGAACTCAGATCTTGCTTAACTCCAGGTCTAGTGCTCCAGCCACTGAACCACTTAGATTACTAATTATTAATCTCAATACGAGTGAATATTTGACATGCTAGGTTGGTGATCTATTCTGCTTGGAAATTTTTGAGCTAGATGGGATAAAAGATGGAAAAAATAGGAAGCTTTGGGGTCTTTGGACCCATATCATTAAATTTATAAATGACTACATAAAGCACTTTTTATTGTCTGTGTGTGTGTATGTATAAACATATATAGAGAGAGTTACATAATAACTATAAGCTGCTCTCTCGCTTTCTCTATATATAGAGAGCACCTTATAGTTTTTATGTATATTTACATATTTTATATGTATATTTTATAATTCAGTTTATAATACATTTACATTATATTTTATAATTTATTTTATTATATATTTACATATGTTATTCTCATTTGTTCCTTATGAAAACAAAGAAGGTAGTGTAATTATTATTCCTATTTTGCAGTTGAAGAGGGCTGAGGATCAGAGATTAAGTAGTCTTGCCAGAATTTGGTGAGTCAGGATTCAAACCTAGGACTTTTAGCTCTAAGTCCAGTGCTCTTTTCACTATATTAGGAGTTTTTAACCTTTTTGTTCTGGATCTCTCTGGCAGTTTGATGAAACCTGTAGACCTATCCTTAGAAAAATATTTTTAAATACATGAATGTGAAGGAGACCAATTATACTGAAACACAGCTATCAAAATATCAAATTACTTATTAAATTAAAATGTTCAATTATTTCTAATATATTTAAAGGAAAAACCAGCCTAATGGGGGCAGGAGTTAGGAAATTGTTTCCACCACAGATTACGTTGTTATTGTCAAATTAATATACATAGTTCAATATGCCAGGTCACTCTAATTTTGTGAATTCCTTTAATTTCTTACAGATGTAAGATGTGGCCATTATTCTATACCTTAGACTGTTAAATTCATGTTTGTATGAAGGAAGGCAGAGCTTTGCAGCACTGCTATATAAAATTCACATTTTCTTCTAACTGGATATTTTGCCTAACTGGAATTAAAACCTTGTTATGGTAAGTCCTGATTAAGAAGATCCTTAAAAGACATTTAGGTAGAAATTGTGCATAGAAGTTGTAGGGAACAGGCAATATGCTTTACTGCAGCATTCAAAGATCTTGTATTACCTGAAGAAGGTCTTTTTGAGACAAATCCCATTTCTTTATTCCATTGTCTCTGGATCCACTGAAAAGATTGTCCCCTTGTATAGTAAGGGCTTCAATGCCATCATAATGAGGGGGTTCAAAATTGTGAGTAGGACTTACAGTTCCAAGAGCCCCTTCAGTTACATCAAACATCTAAAACAATAGAAAGAAAAGGGTGAAATATTTATAACGTTAAGAAACAACTGTTTTCTTTTGAACTAGAGGATTTCATTGATATAGGGGAATTTCCCCATGAGGGAACATCTGTTAGCTATTTGCTACGCTATTTTGTCTTAGCGAGGTTCCTGGGGGCAGTAAGAGGTTAAATGACTTTTCCAGAATCATATAGGTAATTTCTGTCAGCGGTGGTACTTAAACCCAGTTCTTCCAGGCTTGAAGGCCATCTTGACATTATGTTTCTACTCTAAAATAAAGATATTATCATAAAATCGTCAGCACAAAGGAACTAACATGGATAAACTTGAACTCCAGTTTTTAGGCAATCTTTTGGGGGGAATGTGTTCATTTTTTATTATGAATTTAAACGTTTCAAAATACAATGAACAAAAGTGCCAGCCCTGGATTCAGGAGGACCTGAGTTCAAATCTGGCCTCAGATACTTGACACATACTAGCTGTGTGACCCTGGGCAAGTCACTTAACCCTCATTGCCCTGCCCTCTCCCCCCAAAAATACAATGAATAAAAAGGAATTGAATATGCAACTGTGAATATCTATTACTAGCCTGTTTTTGTTTTTGTTTTTGGTGAGGCGACTTGCCCAGGGTCACACAGATAGTAAGTGTTAAGTGTTTGAGGCCATATTTGAACTGGTCCTCCTGACTCCAGGGTCAGTGCTCTATCCACTGCGCCACCTAGCTGCCCCTCAACTGTGAATATCTATTACTAATTTGCCTTTTTTTCTATTATTGCACTTTTTACTTTTTTATAATTCAAATTTAACATTGTGGTTTCAACCTGCCCTGGATGTCTGTGTTCCTGTCTAACTTCCTATTTTTTTTTCCTGTTTGCTGATGTTCTTTTCTTCCCCTTTTAAAAATCTTTTATTTTTCTTCCAACTCCCTCCTCTCCAAAGAAAAATTTGTCTGTAGAATGAGAACAGCTGTGTAAAACAAATACAAGTTGTCTGTGTCTGAAAATGTACTTTCCTTTTTATACGTCTTTATTTTATGCCTCTTGATTTCTCATGTCTTGGTGAGAATCATGTTTAATCATATTTTCTGGAGTCCTGATTAGTTGCTGCATTGATCATTCTTAACCCTGTCACAGTTGTATTTTTATACAGTGTTGTAGTTATCATAAAAATTATTCTGCTCACATTACTTAGCATCAGTCCAAATAAATACCTCCATATTTCTCTTATTTTTCTCTTTTGTTGTTCCTTATGGCATCCATAAAATCAAATACTTTGTAATTTTTCTCAGCTATTTTTCAACTGATGAATGCTCATTTTGTTCTACTTCTTTGCTAAAATCAAGTGTTGTTATAAATAATTTTGTACATAATGCTTAGTAGTGGTATCAAGAGGTCAAAGAGAATACATTTTAGTGGCTCTTTGTCACTAAATTATTTCTGTTTTTGTTTTTTTGCAGGGCAATGAGGGTTAAGTGACTTGCCCAGGGTCACACAGCTAGTGTCAAGTGTCTGAGGTCGGATTTGAACTCAGGTCCTCCTGCATCCAGGGCTGGTGCTTTATCCACTGCACCACTTAGTTGCCCCCACTAAATTGTTTCTCAGAATTATCGGACAATTTCACAGCTACTTGAGTACATCTGTCCTCCCAAAGTTCTTCCAACAACTGTCATTTTCCATTTTTTAATAATTTTCAATAGTCTGATGAGGTAATAAATGAGGGTTATTTTAATTTATATTTCTTTTATTATTATTCATTTGGAACATTTTTTTCCTGTGGTTGGTAATAGTTTTCCTTTCTTCTTGTTTGTATCCTTTGATCATAACTCTTGTTCTTTTCTGCTTCGTTTCTATGGGAAAGGTTATAGAAAGGGTAGGAGAAGTTAAAAAAAATTGAGCTGAATATAGAAAAGAAAACCGTCTAGGTGAGTTAAAGAGGATTGGACTAGTGAAACTGAATTTGGGAAGGAGAAATTTGGCAAAATTGGGAACTGAAGAAAATTTAAAGGAGAATAATTTCCAGATCAAGATACTGGTCCAGATTTGATTTATGGGTTAAAAGAGAAGCAGGATCAAGGACAATTAAGGAGGATCAAGGAAGATTAGTGAGTAGAACATGAAGAAATACTCTCAAGAAAAGAGAAGGTTGATGAAGAAATAAGTGAAACAATCAGAGGGTTAAGTAAAGTGATCTAGTGGATTGTCCACCAGTCATTAAGCATTTATTAGGCACCTACTACTTGTTAAGTTCTGTGCTAAGTGCTAGGAATTGGTAGATGGAACAGAAGGGTGCAACAGGAATTTAGTACAAGGCTGAAGAAGAGGTGACTATAACCACAGTTGTGGTGTTTTTGAGATAAGGAAAATGATTTGAGTGGAGTTGTCAAGTTATTAAATTGTTGATAATTAGCTGTAAAAGTTTTAACTAGGTGCTTAGGGTTGAGGTATAAACACCACAAATAGTTTAAAGAATTAAGGCTGAAAACATCATCAATAAAGAAGAACAGAGGAAACTGTGCAGTCACATGCACTTGAATGTGTATTTGGTATTTCTACCTCAGCCTAGTGACTATTATCTGTGTTCCACATTGTAGGGTGATCTCCATCCTTGAGAAGGTGAAAGGCTATAAGGAAAAAATGAATGTTGATTCATGGGAAAATTTGGAATAGATCATTAAAGTGATAGATAACAGACATCATGCCCTACTAACCACACTTCCTTTTTGGTCAGTATTATTAAACAAATTGATGAGGGCAATATTGTAGATACAGACTACCTCAATTTTAGCAAAGCTTTGGATAAAATATATTACTTGATTCTTGTGAAAAATATGAAGATATGGATAAGATGATAATACAATCAGATAGATTTAGAACTGGTTGGTTGTTCAGCCTCAAAGAGTAGGTGTTAATGGTTATATGTCAATGTCCATTTCAATGTTAAGATTATTTTTTAGGAGGATCAGCAACATTTCCAGTGTCATAGGAATAAGAATCTGTAGCTTCATTATAAAAGGTTTTAAAGAACTTTTAGAAAACAGGAAATGGGAAAGAGGCATAGGGGATCCCCTTGCTTAATAAATGTTTGTTGAATTAAAAGAGAAGAATCCTCTATCAGCATGTACACTTGTTCTCATGCCATGAAATTTTAACTTGATACTACAGTGCTAGTAAGTCAAAAGACAAATATAGGATTGAAAACTAGAAAGATCAAAGAATCATGGTAGGGACTTTGGTTGTCAGCTAGTCCACTCTTCTTCACTGTATAGATGAGGAAACTAAGGTCCAGAGAAATTGTGACTTGTTCAGGAAGCAAAGGTGGAATTTGAAACTCAGTCTTCTGACTGAGGCAGTGCTGTTTTCACTACTGTTCTGTCTAAGAACAATATTTGATGAAAGAATTAATGAATGAAACAAACAGGAACCCCACACCTGGAACTAGGAAGTGCAGTGCTGAATTGAACTGCATGCTTTATCATCCATTATTTAATTTAAAAAGGCACAGTCAATAAAATGGGAAAAGATTGGTTGTAAGGCAAGAGCCTTGCAAACCTTTAAAGATTATAGAAATTCAAGTTATTATCATCTAAAATCCTGGTGGGCTTTGCTCAGTTTCAGAGATCTGAAGAGTTCCCATTGACTTTCAGGACTTATCAACACTAAAAAGTTATGCCACTATATGAATATATGTACATACCTTAATGTAGTGATCTTTGGAACCAGTGATGATCAAATCTTGCCCATTAGAAATCTGATCTACAGTAAGGCACATAACAGGGCCCAGATGACCAGTTAACTTTCCTGTTGACTGAAACCTTAAGAAAAAGAGAGAAAGAAAGAAAGGTAATTTGAGTATATCCCAGAATCTCAAAGTTAGGAAGAACTTCAGAGATTATCTTGTCCAGTTAAATAAAAACTTCTACAACATATCTGATAAGTGGACAAGACAATTCTCAGCATAAAAAAAAAATCTAAAAGTGCTAAGATAGTAAATTTCATTGATTTTTTCCCCCTAAATCAAAAAGGCAGACCTTTCTAATAAGTCTTGCTTCTGATTCTTTCACTCTATATACTTGAAGGCAGAAAAAAATGGTTATTATATTTAAAGGGGGAGATAGGAAGTAAACTTGGGAAATGAAGTCCAAAGCTGACTAATTCCAATAGTAATTTATAATTCCAATTTTACTGGAAATTTATTGGAAAGAACAGAGGAATTGGGTTCAAATCCTGGCTTTTGCCAATTCCTAATAAGGACAAGTAATTTAAAACTCCTAGCCTCAGTTTTTTCACCTGTAAAATAAGGGGGCTGTACTAGATGATCTTTTAACTCTATTACTAACTCTCTTAATTCTATTACTAAATCCTATTGTCCTATAATCTAGGTATTAGTAAAAATAAATAAACTAAAACAACATAAGCATCTGATTCTAAATCTAACAAAGTAACTCTATAGCTTTAACCATAATCCAAATGCCCTACCTTACTGAAATGCTGAGTTCTTAAAACATGATGGAAATTTTCTGGTATATATAGCTAATAATAATCTGTATTTTAGACTTTGAAGTAACTATAACATGTGAGTAGTGACTCAGTATCATTATGGGAAAATCTCTGTCATTCTAGGTCAGATGTAGCAAATATGAATGTGTAAGACACAGCTACCCTGGATGAATACTATGAAGAGGTTGAAAAGGTATGAAAATAATTATAATGGATAATATATTAAAATATAACTAGTCTGAAAACATCAGAACTGGGTTCTTGTCTTAACTCTGCCAGTAATTAGCTGTATGACCTTGGACAATACAGCTTCACCTTTTTTTTCATCTGTAAAACGAGAGGGTGGACTAAGGACTTCAGTGATTCCTAAGTCTTCTCTATTTCTAATCATTTATAAGTAATCACAGACACCTAACTTTTTTGAAGGTCCTAAAGTTGAATGTCTTTAGGTCCAAAAATACTAAAACAGTTTTTCTTTCTATATAAGGGGTTACAAAGATGCCTTAAGCTTAAGGATGCCAGAATTTCCTCACTACTTGTCTCTCAAAATTTTGACAAGATGAGTCCAGAAAAGTCTATTTTTGAGCATAAGATAAAATTACACAGAGCATTTAAAAGGTGATTGATTGATCACGTTGGCAAGCTTTTCTGTCTTATGTACAATTTTATCAAACAGAATGCTCCACTTTAAAACAAAACTCTTAGGTGCTCTTCCTGATCTACTCCATTTCCCAGACTTTTAGAGAAAGTTTATGTTTCATATAGTGTTTGGTGGCATGATTAAGGGTTAATTGTTTAACCCTAATTTGTTTAAGATTGAGAAGTATGCACATTATTACTCTAACTTTACCTCTAATTAAACAGTAATATCACACTACCATGAATATTGTTATCTTTTTACATAAAAATCCAAGTGTCCACTCTCAAGAATGAGATCCTGGAGACACAAGAGAAATAAGTCTTATGAGGTGGAAAAGGGACAGTTGCATAAACAAACTGGGATACAGGAGCCTTACTGACCCACTTGGATTTTTAACAAATATCCTATGTGCAATAGGATAGAGGCAAAATCAAGTAACAAGGTGAATATATAATTATGAAATGGACTTAAAAGATGATCAAGAGGGCAGGAGCAGGTGCTAATAGCTATAATGAGAACATCAAACTCTGTACCATTTGGAGGCTACCTATTACAATAAACTCTGGGACAGTATTTCTGAATTACCTGTAAAACTAAAGGTGTTAGAAAGAATAAGGGGCAGCTAGGTGGCACAGTGGATAAAGCACCAGCCCTGGATTCAGGAGGACCTGAGTTCAAATCTGACCTCAGATACTTGACATTTACTAGCTGTGTGACCCTGGGCAAGTCACTTAACCCCAACCCCAACCCCAACTGCCTCAACCAAAAAAAAAAAAAAAGATGGAAAGAATGGGAAAAGAAAACCATTTGTGACAACATAATGAGAGTCTGGGGAGTTTGGGCTTCCACTGTAATATTTATTTGTGGTCCCCTCTGTTGCATATGTCCCTGAGAAAGTCTGGTGCATCTACTATATGCTATAAAATGGCTAGGTCATGAAAAGGATTCTACCACAAAACAAATGACAGCTAAATCCTTGACAATGCCATCTCAATTATCCTGTATCTCTTAAATGGGCCTTTGTCAGTGGATCTGAGACCCTAAAAGTTAGCACTTGCAAGACACCTAGCAGCATTTGGAATCAAAAGATCTTGGTTAGAATCTGAGCCCAGCTGCTTCCTAGCTGTGTGATCTTGCACTTTCTGAACCTCAGTTTCTTCATCTGTGGCAGGGTGTTACAAGTACACAAGGTTGTTGTGAGAAGCAAATGTTGTACTATACAACTTTTAAGGACAAAACATTATCATTTTTATTTAATTACATACCTCTTCAGGTCCCACATTCTCACTGCATTTCCAGAAGCTGCATAAAGAAAAGTGCCACTTGGGTTGAGTGCAATTTGATTGATCTGATTCTCTCCAGAAGGAATAGTAACTGTACGGTTAGCACTTGTAGAGCAGGCATCACCGGGCATAACTTGACCTGAAGACCTTAACACAGACGAAGAAAATTATACTTCTTTATATGACTTTGTTGTAGGACTTCTGAAATTCAGTAGAAACAGTAGACTTACTCATTCTTTTAAAATTTTTGTTTTAAATTTGTATTATTTTAAGATAATGCTAAGAGTCATAAATCAAGCAACTCTGATTTAGCAAACATTAAACATTTAACAAACATTAAAAAAAATAGCCTTGGTAGATTTATAATCTCTTTTTTTTTTTTGGCAGGGCAATGGGGGTTAAGTGACTTGCCCAGGGTCACACAGCTAGTAATTGTCAAGTGTCTGAGGCCGGATTTGAACTCAAGTACTCCTGAATCCAGGGCCGGTGCTTATCCACTGTGCCACCTAGCCGCCCCCGATTTATAATCTCTTAGAAGGCCAGATTGTATGATACTTGCAGGGGAAATAGTATATCTTAGAAAATGCGGTGGGAGATCTTGCATAATTTGTTTATTGCTGAACTGACCCATTCTTCTTGAATAAAGTCCTTGTTTTCATGGAACTTATTAGACTAATATAGGAAGAATTAGTGATTTCATCAGCATAGGGGATTCTCACAGTAGGAACTCATTCTGCCATCTTAGATGGAAATCTATCTATGACCAGGTAGGTAAATTCTAGGAAGTTGTTTGAGTGGGGCACATTGAGTTTAAGTGATTTGCCCAGGGTCAAAGAGCTAGTCAGAGGCAGGATATGAGCCCAGAACTTCTTGATTTTGAGCTGAGTACTCTGTTCACTATGATGTATTACCTTTATTTTGCTTCTATCAAAGTAGGTTCTTAAAAAAACAATGCCCTCACAAATTTATATTTATATTTATTTATTCAATATATTTATAGTAAGATTTATAATGCTTTGGGCTATGCTGCTTTCGCCACTGAATAGATTTAATCAATGACTAATATTCTGAAAATACTGTTATTGTTTCTTAACTTTACTTTGGTGTATTATGACAACAAGAAAACCTGATATTTGCACATAGTTTTTGTTCTAAATTACTAAAAGAATATAGATGTTAGAAAAAAAAATTGTATTGCCTTCTTTTACTTACGTCAATGTTCGAATACACTTTGCTGAATCTCTAATGTCCCAAACTTTAATGTAAGATGTTGAAATAGTGAAGACCAAACTGGTGTAATTACAATATTTCACAGACACAACATTATTAGGATGACCACCCAGTGACATTATCTCTTGCCCAGTTACTAGATTCCATACTTTACAGGTACGATCTTAAAAAAAAAAAGTAAGAAAAGGCACATAATAAAATACATAAACATATTTAGGTCTGAAGGTATTTTAAGTGACACAA
Source organism: Dromiciops gliroides (assembly GCF_019393635.1). Taxonomy (NCBI): domain Eukaryota; kingdom Metazoa; phylum Chordata; class Mammalia; order Microbiotheria; family Microbiotheriidae; genus Dromiciops; species Dromiciops gliroides. The sequence continues at coordinate 207,329,374 of NC_057865.1, read as the reverse complement.
AGAAATAAATAAGTATTTAACTTTAAATAATATACCATCTAGGAGCAAAGGTACACGCCTAGGAGGGGTGATATCAAGCCATCTATCAACCTTATCATATGTGTTAATGGGGATGATAAGGTTGATAGATGGCCTGAAATCAGAAAATTTGATCTGTCTTGTGCTAAGCAAATCAAGTGTACACACTAAGTGGCTCCCATATGGTGAGCCCCTTAGAGTGGGGGGTATGCTAATTTGTTAAAGGAGAGGTAAACCAGAACAGATCAGAAATGGAGTGGGTCAAAACTCCATTTCTTATCAGTCCACGAGTGGCCGTTGCATTTCCAGCCTTTCTTATTATGACAACAGAGAATTCATTCCTTTACAACCTTCACTACTGTCAAATAATAACCTCAATTCTCCAGCCAAAATCTGAGATCAGGACTACATCAACCTGGTGAGTGGAAAGTAATTTTTAATCTATAAAGATGATGGCAAAGGTAATGACAAGATCCTGAAGATGTGTATCAAACTACATTATCCAGTACTCTCAAAGCAAACCAATAATGCCTAAGCAAATATTATAAAACTTTTGAAAATTACTCTCAGAGTTGTACCAATTGTACTATTATTGTGCTCAGAGACAATAATTGTTTCCATTTATTTGAAAGTGACTGATCTCAGCTCCAGGAGAAAATACAGGGTTAGGGGAGGGAATCATTTGGGCTCAAGAAAATGTATAAAAATAAATTGGACAGAATATTTTATATAATATTCTCCATAATGTGCATTTGGTTATTGCCATAACTTCAGTGTACAATAATAAATTCTAAAGTTGTTGTCTCCTAAAATCCTACTAAATAATTGCATTTCGAGTACTTGATGTAAGGCTTTCTTTTGTCAGGATTTTTCTTTACTTTTTTCCTAAACTCACAAGGTGGATGAAAGCCCCTAAGAACCCCTTAATTGCCTTCTAGCTTAATCTGGATAACCAGTAACTTGTTGATGTCAATCTCAATCAGGAAAACACATTTGTTTCAATTACATTTTTTTGAAGTTGCTTATAGGATCACAGATTTATGTGGTACTGGATGTCACTGAATCTACTCCCTCATTTTATATGTGAGAAAACTGAGGCCTAGACAACTTATGCAAGGCCACACAGCTAATAATTGACAAAGCCAGATTGAATTTAGGTCTTAAGATTCTAAATCTTGTGTTCTTTCCATTACAACACACTGCCTTCATGATTATGCTAGCAAACTAAGTCATATCTGCATTACTCTAATGTAACTTTAACTTCTTCTTTTTTTTTTTTTAGTGAGGCAATTAGGGGTTAAGTGACTTGCCCAGGGTCACACAGCTAGGAAGTGTTAAGTGTCTGAGGCCGGATTTGAACTCAGGTACTCCTGATTCCAGGGCTGGTGCTCTATCCACTGCACCACCTAGCTGCCCCCATGACCTTAACTTCTGACTACTAACTTACATTTAGGAAAGAAAGAGTCCATGATTTCTGGCTTTGACCAGTGGTTGTCCTCCTGGATTTGCTACAACCTTATGTGTCCTCATGATCTAATATTTCTATCCTCATGCACCAGTTCCAGTGGTAGCCCTGATGTAATATTGAAAGTTTGAGGTTATCTGTCTGAGTATATAAAACTTCAATAAGACTCTTCTGGACAAAGGGATTTTAAATTTCTCAGACCAGTTTATTTGGGTAGTATAGAGTAGAAACAAATTTCATTCATTTGAAATTATGCCTGCATTAGAGTTCTCTCTTATTTCGTCTACAACTGGATATTAGACATTGGAGCCTATCCCATTGTGTGGAAATGACCCTGGGCCCAGTGGACTCCAATGCTAATGGAACAAATGTCTTGGGAGGTCCTATAAAACTGGAACAATTCTAAATATGGGCTCAATGATAGACCACATATCACCCAAGGACCAGCCTAGTTAAGTTTCAAGAGATTTATTACCACAGGACTAAGTATAATGTGATGAGCATTTATGTTGACAGTAACTCATGATTACTATCTACTAAAGTACAATGCAGTTGTACAATACCAATAAAATAAGGGATGTTTGGGGTAAGTATAAAATTATTATTATTTCCTATGAACTATTATTAATTCCTATTATTAAGATCAGGAAGCTGTTCTGAAACTTTAATAACTTACTGATGGCTCAATTCTTGGCTTTTCAGTGTATCATTCATATAATGGGAATTTGTCTCTTACTGTGTGTGTGTGTGTGTGTGTGTAATATATATATATATATATATATAGAGAGAGAGAGAGAGAGAGAGAGAGAGAGAGAGAGAGAGATGATAAGAAACAGATACACACACACAAATTTGAAGTTTGAGTTAGATGATCTCTAAGTTTCTTCCCATGTCTAAGATTCTATGAACCTAGGATTTCATTAAGTTTATGTTAATATTTTAACTGTACTCACCTTTTGATCCAGTGAATAGAAGATCATCAGTGGAATCTATACATAGTACAGCTTTTGTATGCCCTTCAGCAATGTGAATGCACTGAAGTGGAGAAGATTTGATACTCTTTGAAGCAGGAAATGGGTTGATTATTCCCCTGAGGGGAAAAGAGGGATATAGTTGTAAATAACTATTACATGGTGTTGTATCCTAATTCATTTTTTAATCTTTGACTTTCAGAAGTCTTAAGTAAAAATATCAATGCTACATTCCTATTTCTATTATTTGAATGAAATGGCACAGTGACCACACAACATAGAAATAGGGAAATATAAAACTCTGGAAATCTAATAGGAATATAACTGTGCTATAAAACATATTACAAATCAGATTTTTAAAAAGCATGTGAACCATTATAGGGAAGATCTACATTAGGCAGAATTTATATATTTAAAAAAAAATGTGGGGTAATACAAACTCAATATTGGTCAACAACATGATGATACTGCCAAAAAAAAGCTAAAATAATATTAACTTACATTAATAGAAGTAGGATATAGGATCATAAACATAATAATTTCACTATACTCTACCTTGTTCACATCAAATTTGAAGTATCATAATCAGTTCTGGGTGTTACATCTAAGATGAATGTTGACAAAGAACATCTCTATAGGTGAGGAACCAGAAGGGAAAAGTCTGGAAGCCGTAATATTTGAGAAAGGAACTAGGGATATTTATCTTGGAGGAGAGAAGATTTAGGAAAGATGTGGTAGATGTTTTCAAATACATTGAAGGGATGTCATATCAATCAGGAACTGAACTGTTCTAACTTAAAACAGCAGAAACTAAATCCAGGAGATGGAAGTTATAGGTAGATATTGTTTGATAAGAGAATGTCTTTGAAGAAATGGGCTTCTCTTTATTAGAAGTATCTAAATAAAGGCTACATGACTTCCTTGACAGGGAGGATATAATAAAGGAGATGCCTTCAATAATTCGAAGGTTTCAACCTTACAGCTAGAAAAATCATCTAGATCAGAGGACCTTAACGTTTTTTATGCCATGGATCCCTTTGGCAGTCTACAGAAGCCCAAGGTCCTCTTCTCAGAATAATGTTTTCAAATACATAAAAGTAAAATACATAGGATTGCAAAGGAAACTCATTATATTGAAATATAATTATCAGAGTATAAAAAATTTATGAAACTGAGGTTATGAAACCCTGATCTACACTAACCCTCTCTTTATCTTACAGACAGAGGAACTGCAGCCCAGAGAGGTAAAGTGACTTGCCCAAGATCAAAAAAGTAATAAATAATAGAGAAATCTTGAACCCAGGACCTTTAACTCCAAAACCAGAACTTTCCCCACTATATCACGTTGCCTTTCAAGAAGATTATAATACTGTAAATATGCCTTCTACATTTAAGTCCCTATGATTCTAAATTCTTAGTATAGTCCCTATAACAAAAAATATTATTCAAAGTATAACATTTATTTGAATGCTTTGAGGACCAAGAAAAGTACAAAGTAAGGACTGGATGAGGTAACCTGAGGCAAAAGAAACAGATACCATAGTCATTTAGTTTAGGAGGGAGAAAAAGGAAAGGGGAACATATAATTCAAGGATGAATAGAAAGCTCATGAAAAAATCTTGCAATGAATATTTCTTCTTTAATATTGACAAATTAGGCTTGTATTAAATCTATAAACTAAAATATGTGTTGGGAGAAAATAGGTGATAAGAATAGTGGTTTTAACACATATATTAATGTCTATAATGCAAAATAATACATGTGAGGAAAGTGTTACTAGGAAGGAAAGGAAAAGTCATTAATCACAAGAAGAGAGGGCATTTAGGGTAACCTTCAAAGGATGACTAGAGATTTAGCAGCCAAAGAGGAGTAGGGCTAACAATTTAGTTATAAAGAACAGAGTAAAGGCATTGAGGTATATTTTCTCAGGGGGAATTATGATCAGTTTGGCTAAAGAATAAGAAGAACTGGAAGAGATATGGCTATGGTAGGGAGTAGCAGATTGTGGAAGAACTCTGAATGCCTAACAAAGGAGTGTGAATAGTTCTCAGGAGACAAAGTGGAACCATTGATGATTTTAGAGGAGAAAAATGACAGAGCCAGATCTATGGATGCATGAATGAATATGAATGTACATATAAAAATATGAACATTATTATGTAAAAACACATGCTAAATGTTAGGTTCCTGCCCACATTCTAATGGGTGAGACAACAAATATAGTAGATTTCAGCTATAAGTAATTGGTCCTTATGGTCTAGCATGAAGTTGTTATTAACATAAAGGCTAGATTATAGGGAGAGAGTAGAGATGGGAAGAACTGTCAGGAATATATTACAACAGGTAGCTGAATGAAGTCCTAGAGAAAGGGTAGTGGCAGTGGAAACTGAAGAGGGAATGGACTTAGAAAGATGTTGGCATATTGCTATCTACTGTTAATATCTGCTATATTATTACTACTACTAATACAGGTAGATGTAGCAGAATTAATGCTTTATTCATAAATAGTGGATAGTAAAATATCTCTGACTAGATTTAAATACTATTGTCTGGAGGAGGGGTTGTTTAATTTATTAACTTTGATTTTCCTCATGTATCAATTTGATATATTAGTATAAGTTCATTGATTTAAAGTTCTCACAAGTTTGGTCAGTTCATTTCAGGTTGTGTTCTTAAAATTCACATCTTTCTCTTTGGTCAGAAGCCAGTCAGTTAATGTTTGCTGAAAACTTAAAAAAACCCAAACAAACAAACAAACAAACAAAAAAACCTGGTACATCCTCAAAAAATAAAAATCTAAGTCTTTTCTATGCTACAGATTCTTAGTAGTCATACTCAGGTTGGGCTTAATATATTTATATACCAAACTCTGTGTGTGTGTGTGTGTGTGTGTGTGTATGTATGTGTGTTATTTTGATCATTCATATCATTCAAGAGGTGTCACATTTCTTCATCAAGTAAAATGTAAGGTTTCAGCCACAAGAATTATAGAGCAGTTCATTCTTTGGTTAATGCTCAGTGTGATAAATAGTTAAGAGTTAAACAGAACATAATTCATCTAATTATGCAATCTTCTATCTTAAGAGAAGCAAAACACTACAGTTGTTTTTACTTTCCTCCTTAGCTGTTTCCTAGGTGATGTGATTTCAAATGCTATTATTATAATATTTAATAATTTTAAATAACATTTCTCCAAATACTCGCCCTCTCTGATTTGACATACAACTTACTTTTCAGTAAACTGGATAGCTGAAAGAGGCCTGGAACTAATTTTTTCCCCATTCTTTTTTTTTTTTCTTTTTGGCGGGGCAATGGGGGTTAAGTGACTTGCCCAGGGTCACACAGCTAGTAAGTGTCAAGTGTCTGAGGCTGGATTTGAACTCAGGTACTCCTGAATCCAGGGCCAGCGCTTTAACCACTGCGCCATCTAGCTGCCCCCTTTCCCCCCCATTCTTAAGAATTTTAATACAATCATAAAAATAAGGAGAAAATTTTAAGTTGGATTTTGATTTTTCATTACAGAGAAATAGCCTTAATTTTTTAGTTTGAATGTCAATATAAATTAGGAATACATATAACATCCCATTTAAAATAATATTAATATGAAAAAGTCAAATTTTGAGTATTTTAAAGTAGTACAATAGAAATAGTTGTTATTTTTCAGCAAAAACTAAATTGAAAAAAAATTCTTAATTTTTCTCCAGGACATCCATAAAAGTGTTTAGCAATGAATGAGAACACTTCATCTCACCTTCATCCTGCCTACATTCTAGAAGACTGGCTGGTAATCAACAAAATTCTAAATAACAGGAAAAATAAAGAAACAAAAATAAACAAAGGGAAGGAGGAAGAGAGGGCAAAAAAAAAATGATGGAAAATTCCAAAAATCAAGTGTTATTTTTTAAATTTAAAAATCAATCATGGGGGCCAGCTAGGTGGTACAGTGTAAGATAAAGCACCGGCCCTGAATTCAGGAGGACCTGAGTTCAAATCCAGCCTCAGACACTTGACACTTACTAGTTGTGTGACCCTGGGCAAATCATTTAACCCCAATTGCCTCACCAAAAAAAAAAAAATCATGAATGTAATACCATATATTAAAATCTTATTTTCCTTTCTTTTAATTTTTTGGTTTGTTCTTTTTTTTCCTTTTCTTTGTCATTCATTTCATTCAAGAAACCTGTTGCTTCATAGGACTTCTTAAAAATTCTCAATTTAAATGAATATTTATAGCCATAAGTATCTCACCCAGAACCCCTCATTTCTATGAACTAATTATAGTTTAAAAATGGGCAATAATCCTTATTAGCATCTATGTATGTATAATTTTTAATTTTAAAAAATATTGTGCACACAGACAGCAAGCAAAGACTGTAAATTTTAGAAACCACCATAACAAAAAAGTTTACCCCTATTTCCCCCTAAAATGCATGCTTCCAAAAGGGTATATTTCTGGCAGGAAAAAGTAAAATTCAATGCAGGTATATGGTTTAGAAGAAAGAAGTACAAAAGAACATGCAAGAAAGTGAGATTTGCTTAGAAAATTCTCGAAAGACATTTTAGGAAATCAGTAAGAAAGAGATCAGAGTACAGGAAAGAAAGAGACAAAGTACCTGTGTACCTCCGACAGAGAGGAATCACTGTCATCAGACCTATAACGAACCGTGGTAATATCATGAGAAGAAAGAATACAGGTATCAGCATTGTAAAGTTTCTGAATGAACTGAACATTAATAGTACGGCTAACCCACAAATACTGCCAACATTTTGCTCATGGTGTTTTGCTTTTCCATTTGGGTAGATAGCAATAATTTTAATGGATAGTAGTCTAACTTTTACTCCTGGTTTTTTCTGTTATTCTAGGTGTTCCAAGTTATATCTTATTTAGTGGAAGAGTATTAAGGGCATAGAGAATGTGGGAAGGACAATAAGGGCATAAAATAAATTCCTTCAATTTAAAACAATTACTATTAATTTTCTTTAAAATGAAAAATTTTAAATCCATAAAAAGACAGCCTCTAACTTGGAAGTTAGGAATGAGTAAGGTGAACTTCAATTTCATCTTCAAAAGATGCATCAAAAATATTAAGACATAGGAAAAATCATTTTATGTTTATATACCAGTTACTGGGGGAGTCAAACTATTGGGATTCTGTGACATAAGCCTTCAAAAAATGGGGAATGGCCATGTAATCCTCAATTAGGCTTAGGAAAAGAATGGAATATAGGGTGGGGTTTGACTAGGGTGTAAGCCTGCATGAGACAAACCTCAAAGTCTGGAATTAGTTTTTGTTTAGTTTCCAATGCATTAGTATAATAAATGGCCTAGGAACTATTCTAACATATGACTGTTTGTTGAAAAGGAAACTTACTGAAAATAGAATGGGAATAAAGGAGTCACTGAAGGAAGGAAATGTATTGTGCATTTGGGGATTGATTATAGGTTATAGTAATTTTCCTTTTTATAATCAAAACTTTGCAAATAGCTTTCAGCTTTAAGAATATTATTTATAAAGTCAAATTAAGTTGGTAAATTTCAGTGGGAATACAGAACTATGTACAAGTTATCTGAATTATTCCAAATCTGGAAAAAAATTTCTTAGGACAGTGAAAATTACCATAGACATTATTTGGTGTTTTTTAAAGATACTTAATGAATGAGTAACTGTCAAAAGGAATACTCAATTTATTTCCCAAATATTGCCACAAGTATTTCTTAACCTAAATGAAAATAATAAAAGTTGTAGATATAAGCAAAAATAAATTAGAACCATTTTGACTTCACTTAAATTATTTCAAAACAGGAATTTTAGTTATATCCACTGAACTACATATTTTGTCTGAAATTTAGCAGAAAGTCCTACAGATTAATTTTTAAATGGCATTTGATGGCATCCTGTAAATTTTATGATCCACTTGAATACCTGAAGAAAATGAATAGCACAGAAAAACAAGCAAAGAAAAAACACACATACTCTCAACATGCTATTTAAATTTAAACTTGGCAGTACTGAGTTTTTTCAAGAGAGATTCTGATTCAATAACTTTTTTTGAGTTTGTTTTTGAAATCCTAATGCTCATTTTGTCAGAATGTCAAAAAAAATTAGACTCTTTTTTTCCAAAACCAGAACTGATACCATTCTTTGGTAGAGATGTTCTGATTCCTCAAAAGGATAAAGTCTACTTAAGAAAAGTCATTTATAAAGTAAGTGGATTTGCCTCTAGCAATACAGAATATTGCAGTGAGAGGAAATCATAAAAATTGAATTGTGCATGTAAACTTCTAGGGGGTCTTGAAGATGCATTTCTTTTGAAAGAATCAGGCAAGTCAAGCTCTGAAAGTACCTAAGTACTAATCTAACAGTGAATACATACTGAAGGAAAATAGTTTTCTCTAATTTTTACCCTGTATTTCATTTGAAGTCCACTAGAAAATAAAATTTTAAATATAGCAAGTGTTTAACTTGGGAGGAGATGAAAAGATATTTTGGAAACCACACTAAAGAACTTAGAGTGCCATGGAAAGTCCAGCTTTCCCCCTGCAACTTACTTATCCTGCTGAACTGATGTGTTTCCCTGAGAAACAGTAAGACGACTAAAAACATTCAGTTCATTACGGGGCCGGCTTGGTGGGGAAGAAGGAGGTGAAAGACTAGCCTCTGAGGTTCCAGAATCTGAGCTACAAGAAAAAAAGATTAAAGATGTGTCTTTAGTTGGTTATGATTTGTTAGAAAAGGTTGAATGAAACATGCCTAACATAGCTTTAATTAGATGTTTCCAGTATAAAGAAAAGATAAGATAGCATGCATTCTTACAAGAATTCTGATTAATGAAAAAACCTGCTGTCTGGTATTCTTATACTGGTACTTCAGAGAAAATTCTGTCTAAGGAAATCAGAAGTCAGTGTAAACATCTTGTTCCAATACATGCTCCAATACATGTTAGATTTCTTTATTCATAAGTTATTTATTTGCTTTATTCCTAAAATACCCTGAAGGATTTAATTCAGTACTATCAGTTAGGCAAAGAACATAAAAATCTGAAGCTATGTCTCTATGTATCTTTAGTTAGACAACTAAACAATCAGAGGATTGCCTCTCAGAAGTATGTGATAAATCAATGTGGTTAAAATAATTTGTATTATGGGTTTGCACTTGGACAGAGTCCTTTCTTGATATTTATTTTTGAAAAGCAGTTTGGCTAAGTGGATAGAAAGCTGGCCCTGGAAACAGTAAGACATGGGTTCGAGTTTGGCCTGACATATACTGGCTGTGTAATCTTGGGCAAATCACTTAACTTTTCAATTTCTAGGAAACTTTCTGATTATTAATTGCAGAGATGGTGCTGACCTGCATTGGTAAGAGGGAGACAACTTGCTGGGAGTTCTCTAGAGTAATGAAATAACAGCTTCAATCTCCACCCTAAGTTACAGATACATTATCACCGAAAAGTATTTTTTATCTGAGAGATGAATGCTATAGCAACTTACTGTTTTTGTTCCCTAGTTTTTGATTTTTCTGCTCTCTCAAATGCCTTTCTCTTTGTTAAAGGTGAAGGTTCTGGTATTTTCTTTTCTGGTAGAGATGGTGGTTTGGAGCTAAAAGGACATTAAAAATTTTTTGTAAGTATGAAAATTTAAAAATTGAAATATAATTTACCATATTGCCTCATTTATGAGGCTATTTGCCACATAAATAATTGTTTTACCTAAAGGAGAAATTTAGAAATGAGCATAATGTGAAAGAAGATTAAAAAAAGAATAGAAACTAAGGACAAGAAAACCTTACAAATTACTTAATTAAACAAATCTTACTAAATATATACATTTTTATGTGGTTTCATTTGAGATTCAAATATCAGTGGTACATTATTCCATGTCTATGCTAAACACACTTTAAATAGTGGTTAAATTAGATGTAAAATTGAACCACTAATTGTCAAGAAATTAATAAGATATGAGATATCATTGGGGTTTTTTAAATGAAACATAAAAATTACACATTTGACAAAAAAAACCACAACCATATAAATGATTGTTAGTTTTATTTAATATCATGGTAAATTATGGGAATAAGAACTCATTGAATTCAATTCAGGTAAATTCAACAAACATTTATATTTGAAAATTCAACAAGCACCTACTATGTATTACACTTTTTTACCTTTTTTTGTTACGTTTTAGTGTCCCCTATCCTGTCTAAATTTTATATTGTCTTATTCTTATTTTTTTATTGCAACAAAATCAGCTACGAGGCAGCTTATTTGGGAAAAAATCTTTGCTCTATATCTATCCTTGAATACTAAGGATTATTTTTGAATGACTTAAAGGAAATTTTAAAAGCATATTCCATAGAATAAGTGGGGAAAACGTGACTGTCAAAGCATAGGATATTTACTTATCTTAAAAGATGAATCTAATTTCAGTCATTTATTGACTAAATCTTTATCATAATCTCAGAAAAAATATACACAAATTAACATTTAACAAGGAGACATAACCAAGACAATTGTGCCTTCCATGATCAATAAAACCCATCACAAGGGCTAAATGATAAAAACTGCAAAAAGGCAAAAAGAAGATATTACCTGAATCTGGATTCCAGGCCATAGTCTTGGAGTCTTGAGGCTCCAAAAGTTTCTATTCATCTGACAGACTAAATATTTAAACATGCATGCTCCTAAAAAGCCACTCTAATCTTTTAAGCAAATTTTATCATGAGAAAGCACTGAAATGCTCAGCTGTGTCAGTTAGCAGTCAATAATAGCAACTGCAATTATATATGCCACATGCAAGAGATATCTGCCATCATTAAAATAAAATCTAAACTGAAGACATCAGATATAGCTATAGAAAATGAAGAAGGTAAAAGAACAGATTTTTTTTTGAGTGAGAAAAATGTGTTAATTACTTTATCTGCAACTTTCAAACCTGAGGTGGTATATAGATACAGATCATTATTTTTAATAGTCTTTAATATAGCCATGCTATTGGATCCACAAATTATGTGGTAAATTGTGTGTGAGGGTTAGTATGAAAGACGTCAATAAAGATCTGAACCAGAAAATGGCTGATAAAAATATTATAAGAGCTGTGGGGATAGGTTATAGTATTTGACCCACAAAAGAATATAATTTTTAAAAAGAACTATCTTTCAGCTATAGTTTTGTGTGCAATGAAAAGAAGTATTTGCCAGAATGTCATGTGAAAAGATTATGAAGGGGCTAAGAGTTGGGCTTTATAGTGACAGGGATGGATTCTGCAGTCCCTACTTGTGATACTTTAAGAAAAATATCTTTTGCTGGGAAATGCTCAAATGCAAGAAATTTCATGGAATGAAGGATTATGTAAGTTTTTAAAATTATATATTTCAAAAATAAATTACAAAGGATTAGTGGACATCTATTGTGTTCAAGTTCTGAAAATTAGGGCATTTGCAATGGGTTTGATATATTCTAATTCAGATGTTTAGAATTAGGATTAGAATTTATGTTTATGCAAGTGATCCTAAAACAAACAAACAAACAACTTTCCATTTAAAAGATCATCCCTAAAATTTAGAAACAAGACAACTTTAATTCTGGAAAAAAAAATTCACCCAGAAAGATCCAAAATCCACATAAACTTAAAGGTATGAAAAAAATTTTACTTAACACTATTTAGGAATACATCTAATACTTAATAGTCTGGAAATTACAGATCCTATAATTTTTAAAAAAAATGTTTAAACTACAGAAGATATTTGCTACATGCATATAAAAAGCCAAAAGACAGAAAGTTAGTTTAGCTAAGCCAAACTTACATGCTGCCTATCTTAGAAGGTAAGCCAGACGGGGGAATGAGCTCTTTTTCCCTAGCAGAAGAACCACTTGTCTCTGTATTCATTCCAATCTCTTGCCCTTCTGCAACAGGTGTAAGAGGGCCAGACAAGATGGCATCTCCTGTACTAGTATCTGAAGCTAGTTCACTGCTATCTGCATAGAGCAATTCCATTTGAGTTGTGGTCCTCCTTCGTGCCTAATACCCAAAGGGGGAAAAAAGCAGTTATAAGAAAACTATTATTCAAAAGATTAAGAAATATCTTAAACTCATGTTTTCATTTTTAATATTTAAAAAAAAAGTGTGCACCAGGATGTCATATGAGAAAATGAGGGGCTAGAGCTGGGCTTAGAAAGCAAATAAATGAAAACTTAAAATCTGCCACTTAATTACAGAACCACAAGTTAAAGCTTAATTGCTTCCTCTATAAAAGACTGAATATATTTAAACCATCTTATAATTGTTTCAAATTATAGTTGTACTATCCCTACAGAATCACTGTGCAAATTAGTTCTACCAATGATATATGAAAGCAGTTAGTAACAGCCTTAATAATTAAATTAGCGGGGCAGCTAGGTGGCACAGTAGATAGAGCACCAGCCCTGGAATCAGGAGTACCTGAGTTCAAATCTGGCCTCAGACACTTAACACTTACTAGCTGTGTGACCCTGGGCAAGTCACTTAACCCCAATTGCCTCACTTAAAAAATAAATAAATAAAATAATTAAATTAGTAGTACGGTAAGCCACTTTGAAGATTTCTGATGAAATCTACATATTTTTATAGCCTAATTAAGATTAAGCCCATTACAATGTCTTTAGGTGCTAGGTGACAACTTGGATGGGTGATTTAAATACAAGTAGATAAAGTGCACAGATGTGCCAATGAAATATTAGTAGTAAAAATTCACATTTTCCTATTATCTTTATTTCATCTTACCTTGTTCTTTGGCTTAACTTCACCACAAAGCTTCATGAGGTCGGAAGATAGTGAGCTATATGTAAATAAATCATTGAAAGAATGCTTAAAACTCTATTTCACAAATATTTATGGCTAAAAATTCTTAACTGGACAGTTTATCTTTGTTTTGCTATTACCATATTATTATGCCATAGTACGAATGGCAAAAACCATGCTAGTGAAGCACAAGCTCTGGAAGCTTTAAGATGCTGCTAAGGATTTAAGTAGGCAACTTAGTGGTACAATGGATAGAGTGCCAGGCCTGGAGTAAGAAGACATCTTCCTGAGTTCAATCCTGGCCTCAGACTAGCTGTATGACCCTGGGTAAGTCACTAAACCCTGTTTGCCTTAGTTTTATCATCTATAAAATGAGCTGGAAAAGGAAATGGCAAATTATCCTGGTATCTTTGCCAAAAAAATCACCAAATGGAGTCACTAAAAGTCAGACACAACTGAAAAACAACTTAACAACAAGGACTTAAGTGTGGTTCCAAGTAATAATGTCAACTTTCTGAGGACCAGTATTGTAGACAGGACTAGAACCAGCTGTTAGGCTATCCATAAATGTTGGCCTAACTGTTGGTTCTCTAAATGAGAGATCCTTATCCAATTACCAATGAATGTACTGAATGTACTGAAGGAAGTTTTCAATATAAGTGAAACCAGAAGACAAAAGTTAGTGTCAGTCAAAAGGAAGGATAACTCAAAAATTCTTCTTAAAGAAGCAAATAAAGGAGTGTGCAGGGCTAGTTTCATTGTACATCCAAAGATAAAAAGAAACACCATAATTTCTTGGGACACTTGATGTGTACTCATGATGAGCACTTGCAACAAGACAACTATGAAGATAACTGTGGATTATATATCAATATTTGTCATAGAGAATGAGGAGGTATGGAAACTCTAGGAAGATTACAAAAATATTCTTGAGGTTTTATCAACATATTTTTATCAGCATTGTAAAGGTAAGGGGCAGCTAGGTGGCGCAGTGGATAGAACGCTGACCCTGAAGTCAGGAGGACCTGAGTTCACATCTGGCCTCAGATACTTGACACTTACCAGGTGTGTGACGCTGGGCAAGTCACTTAACCCCAATTGCCTCACCAAAAAAAACCCACAAAAAAATAAAACCAAAAAAACCCACTGTAAAGGTAGACACTGGGAATAATAGTTCAAAAATAAACAGAAATATTTTCAGGATTAGGAAGTCAAAGGCTTGCACACTACAGCTAATTTTAATGCTTGTATAACACAGATACTTTCTTCAAAAATTATCCAGTTACTGGACATAGTGATTGGCTACTGTTGTGGCAGACATTTCTGAATCTGATGAAATGTATTAAGACTACTAACTAGTTATAGCGAAGATCTAAATCAATACCAAATTAGAAGAAAAAATTAAAATGAAGTAATGTGGGATAGTGGAAGGAATACTGGATTTAGAATTAGAAGATACAGATTCAAATCCCAGGTCTGTCACTACCTATGTGACCTGGAGCAAGTCATTTAACCCCTCATTATTAAATAAGTGGGGCTAGAATAGATGACTTCTAAGATCCCTTTTAACTTAAAAATACATGATCCTATGGAAAAAAGTATCAATCTATATTTTAATCAGACTGTATGAAATCAGACCCAGTATAAAAAATTCCTCCACCAATGCAAATGGAGACTTAGGTTATCTGAGGTTCTAAAATGTTAAGTAACTTGCGTAGGGTAAATGTGAGAGGTGGGTTTGAACACAGATTTTCCTGTCTTCTGTACTCTATGGAGTCTTCTACACCCTACAAAGTATGCCAAATAACCTCTCTGAAAAGATATGGTGTGCAATTAATAGAGTTTCAACTTTATCTTTTAAGTAAGCTATTGACACCAAGCAAAATGGAAAATGGATGAAAGGATTAATGTAGACTATCACCATTTCCTCAGAAAGCCAATAATACAGGTCAATTGTAATAGTGAAAAGCCCAGTGAATTATATTTGCAAAGGGTGTCTGCCACTGTCACATGAGTATCCAGAGCAGAGTCCATATCTAAGTCTAGATGTTCCTATTGGTGGGTAACATTTGGCATTAGGCTGGGCCTTCTAAATGAGATTCAGAATCACTCAAAATAGTTCCTTGAAATTATCTGCACAAGAAAAATTAAGTGGATGAAGAACACCAATTATGTAGATTATGATATGAAACTGGATGAACAGCCCAAAGACCAAGTGTAGTGGTGGTGGTACTTGTGGTAGTTGTTGTTTGGCTCTTTCAGTCATGTCCAACTCTTTGTGACCCTAGTTAGGGTTTCTTGGCAATGATACTGGAGTGTTTTGCCATTTCCTTCTCCAGCTCATGTTATATAGATGAGGTAACTAAGGCAAACTGGGTTAAAGTGATTTGTCCAGGGTCACACAGCTAGTAAGTGTCTGGGACCAGATATGAACTCAGGAAAATAAGTCTGACATTCTATCTACTGCACCTAGCTGCACCACCTAGTAGACTGATGGATATATATGTATGTGTATATATATATGTGTGTGTATATGTATGTGCATATATATACACACACATACATATACACATGTATGTATACACATATCGTTGTGTATACATATACATACACATACACACACACAGAGTGTGGTTGTCACTTAACCCCATTTGCCTTTAAACATCTGGGGCCATCTCCAGTTGTCCTGATATATATCTTGTCACTGGACCCAGATGGCTCTGGAGGAGAGAGTGAGGTTGGTGACCTTGCACAGCCCTCCTTCAGTTAAATCCAATTCAGTGCAAGTCATGGTCCTCTTTGAAAATGAAAGACAAACAACAATACATATATACACACACGAGAGAAAAATAAAATAGGAACAGTATTTCCTAGGGCCCTATCACATAGGTTGGGCTAGCTTTTCCTCAAGTTTTAACAACACAGGCTCCATTAGTTTTCCTTTAAAAGCACTGAGATTGGGGGCGGCTAGGTGGCACAGTGGATAAAGCACCGGCCCTGGATTCAGGAGTTCCTGAGTTCAAATCCGGCCTCAGACACTTGACACTTACTAGCTGTGTGACCCTGGGCAAGTCACTTAACCCCACTGCCCCATAAAAAAAAAAAAAGCACTGAGATTTTATCAGTTCAGGAGACTGAGGCTTCAACACTGACATAACTTCCTGGTCAACTGAGTACAAAAAGGGGGGGGGGGGGATAAGGAGCTCAGATTACTTTCTCAGGATTCTGACTGCAGAGAGGCCAGAGCAACTCAGAGGCAGGAAGTTATGTTCATTTAAATCAAGGCTATCTCCTTATTGAGCATCTTCTCCGTGCTACATCCTTTTGTCAACTACTAAATGATGAATGTTCCACAAGTCCCTCATTTCATTCAATTTAGAAGCTGAGGTACCAGGATGGCCTGACCTGACCAGACCTAGCCTACTACAGATGGACAATGGACTGAGCCCAGAATTGAAATGGAGGAAAACAGCAGACTGGATTTGCATTTGAGAAATTGCACTATGCTTTTAATTACTATAAGCTTGTCCCTGAAACAAAAGCCTATCTTTTAAAAATATAAATGCTTCTGGTAATACTTCATGGCTGCAAAAAGAACATCATAGTCTCCAAAGAATTAAAGGTGATGGAATGGTGTATTACTAATAAATAACTGAGCGCCAAAAACCAGCACAAAAGCTAGTATCAGAGATCGAGGTGGGATAGTCATATTTGGAGAGGCAAGCAACAACCAATGGACAATCAAATACTCTTTTATTATCCATATAAAGTAAAAGAATCCATAGAAAGGCCCTAGCACCTATGTGCTAGGAGCTCCCTGTGAAGCACTTGCAGAAAGGGGGAGGTATAGTGGATTAAGATATGCACCACTGAACTGAGTATCCATGTACATAAGATTTAAAATCCATTAAAATGAAGGATGTAGATAATATTCCTTTAGTTAAATAGTTTAAATAGTTTTTTCTACTGTACTTTAACACAGTTGATGTAATTTCTAAAATGGTGTTAAAACAAATCAAATACATAAAGTTTTTAAAGAGCTAGGGAAGTCATTTAACCTTTGCCTTAGTTTCTCCATTTATAAAAAAAGGAGATAATAAAAGCACCCACCACCTTAGGATTGTGACAATAAAATGATACGATATTTAAAAAGCACTTGGCAAACCTTAAAGTATTATGTAAATGATATCATCGTCATCATTATAAAAATAATTTTTACCTTCCCTCTACTCCTGGGCTGCTCAATGGTGCCTCTTCATCAGTACTATCCTCTATATTCTCTAAAAAACATTTCCAAAAAAAAATTAGATGTTATAATTTAAATCATAGCCCATAAACCAGCTAGAGTAAACACACACACATTTCTGTCCTAGTGATTAAAGAGAATAAAACATCAAAGAAAATTATTTTTAAAACTGCTTCTTCACTAGATTTTTTTTAGAATGAGGCAAAAGATAAATTTTTAAAATGGGAAGAAGGGTAATATAGAGCATGACATATCAAGAGTGGGAAAAATGCTGTGGATTTGGGAACAAACATATCCTTTGGTCCAAAGACACATTTTTACTGTATAGTCTCTCAGTCAGAAAAGAAAATCTTAGATTCCACCTTGGTGTATTATATCAATACTGGAAATCAACAAATACATATAAACTGTGTAAGTGTACTATGAAGCAAAACATGTTTAATTTACATTAATTAAATCAAGCTTGCAAAATAGAAAAAAATACCCACAAAACTGTGCCTGACACTAACACTGATCTGATTCACAAGTATATGAAAAACAAAAACAGATTTGCATTCAACAGATGTTAGCAGTTATGTAAACTTGTCCATAATAAACGTAGCTCCAGCCATTTCAGATAAAGCAGCAGACTAATAAAATCTAAAATATACAAATTTAATAGAGCCAGGAAAATAAAATAGCCACTCTGCCTATTGACATTCTATTATTTAAGAAATGGGGCAGCTAAATACAGTGGATAGAGTGCTCAGACTAGAGTCAGGAAGTTTTGTCTTCCTGACTTCAAATTTGGCTTCAGATCCTTACTAGCTATGCGACCTGGGGGCAAATCACTTAATCCTATTTACCCTCAGTTTCTCATGTGTAAAGTAAGCTAAAGGACATAGCAAACCACTCCAGTATCATTGTCAAGAAAACTCCAAATGGGGTCACGAAGTGTTGGACACAACTCAAATGATTGAACAACCATTTTGAGAACTTGCTTCCAATTCATTTAGTTTGTGCCTTTAAAGGAATATCATTAGGGAAATGATACTACTTCTGATCTCTTACATCTATACCCTTCTTTTTAGGCACAGAGCCACAAGCTTGGTTAACTCCCTCATCACTTGAAATAACCTTTTAAATGGCTTTCCTTCCTCGAATCTTTACTATTTTAATCAAAGTTGCTAAAGTGATACTTTCTAAAGTACAGGTCTAAACAGGTCACTCTCTTGATTAAGAAGGCCTAGTGGATAAAACTGCACTGAGAATAAAATATAAACTTCTTTAGTTTGATATTTAAAATACTTCACAATCTGGATCTTGCCTACTCCAGGACTATTTCACATTATTCCTCATCACATTCTCTACATTCCAGACGAACTAGCCTTGTTCACCATACACAATGTCATCACCCATCTCCATGTCTCACCTCACCTATTTTTAAGATTTTTGTCACTAAGGACTTGAAAAACATCAAAGAATATGAACATTTCCCCAAATAAAGTAGAACAGAAAAAAAAATGGACTACACAATAAAAACCCTGACTTGCAAGGTTTTATAAAGCATATTTCAAATTTAACATGTTAGTTTCAATGACCTACTTCTCTGTTTCCTTCTGAGCTTCCTTCTGTGTATTTCTAAAAAGAGACTCAATGATACTCCTTTCTTACATTTCTAAAATATCATTACTCTCCCCTAAATCCCTCCTTTTCTCACAATCCTGAGAGAAATAAGAAAAAAGTATAACCAAATAAAATTAATTTAAATATTGTTCATTTGTTCAGCACCTCTAATCCAATTCTCTGCCAGGAAATAGGAATCCTGAATAATCATCAATCTTAAACTTTGATTAAAGGTCTTAAGTATTTAGAAGTTTTGTTTAACAAAGCTACATCTTGAGTCCATTACCTTTCATTCAGGAGAGTAACATGGATAGCATGCTTTTTCACCTGTTCTCTGTAATCATAACTAGTCACTGCAATGATCAGAGTCCTTAAGTCTTTTAGAGTTAATTTGGCATTGCAATGTGATGTGATAATGATGTGATGTGATGGTATACATTGTTCTCCTGGTTCTGCCCACTTCATTCTGCCTGAGATCATCCAAGTTTTTCCAGGTTTCTCTAAAATGGATGAATTTTTTACATCACAGATTAGTTCTCATTAGTTCATTAGTTCTCCACTAGGACCATTCTACAAACCTCCACATAATGAGAATTTACTCTTTGATATGGGAAAAGGAGCTACAGAGGGAGATAGGAAAGGGGACCATGCACCCCTGGATGGAGAGGGTCAGAACACAGTACAAAGAAATGTGGGGGCCATGGATAGACATTCCGAGTTCATATGGACAGAAGGTAAACATGGGGGCAGGTGGGCACAGGAGGGCAAAAGTCTCTTCTCTTGGCACTAGTAGTCTTAGGTCAAGCCCCCAATCCAGCTACGGTGGTGATGGCAGTGGTCTCTCTGAAGGTCTGTCCTTCAGCTTTCACTTGGAGGATTTTTTTAAAAAGGTTTTTTGAGATCGAAGCTGTGGAGGGATAGAAGGCCAAGGAGCCCTAAGACAAGGGGCAAGAGTAAAGATAGCACAGTACTATACAGTAATATTAACATAGGTATTTTTTTTTTGGAGTGAAGATTTCTATCAGAATTATTTACTTAAAGTTGAATTTGAATTTGTATAATGTGAATTTACATAAAGCAAGAACTGTCCATATTTCTTATAGCACAATACTGTTTTGCTATGCTGATATATAATTTGTTCAGGTATTTCCCAATAGATGGGTATACACTTTGATACCAGTTCTTTGCTACAATAAAAAGTATAGCTTTAAACATTTTTTTTTTACACATAGGCTTTTGCCCTTTATTTGATTTCTTCAGTATATAAGTATAGAGATGGTATTGCTAGGTCAAAGGACAAATGACATTGTGGCTATACTTGCCACAATGTTGGATCCGGTTAAAATTCTGCCAACAATAACGTGGCTATCTTCTTGTATCCAGCAACTGTCATTTTCCATTTTAATCATCTATTAATCTGATGAGTATGACATAGAATCTCATTATTATTGATAGAACATTGTATATGTAGGCCCTATATTAATTTTGGAGCTTATTCATTCATTCAATAAACATTTATTAAGTACCTATTATATACCAGATGCTAAGTGCTTATTGTTGTATATAGTATAAACTTGGTCTGCCCCTAATTTTTGACAGACTTCTTTCTAGTTCTTCCAAAAGCCTTTGTGATTAATAAGTCCTTACCCCTGAGGTTTTTTTTAAGTGTTTTTGTAGTCCCTTTGCTAATATTTTATTGAATTTTTTACATAAATATTCATTAGAAATATTGGTTCATCATTTTCTTTCTATGTTTTATTTCTCCCTGGCTTAAGTATCGAGATAATATTTATCTCACAGAAGGAGTCTGGTAGGATTTCTGTTTTTTCTCCAACAATTTATGCAATATTGGAATGAATTTTTTATGTTTGATAGAATTAACTTATAAATACATCTGGTCTAATCCCCCATTCCTACTCTTCTGGGAGTTCATTTGTAGCTTATTCAATGTCTTTTTCTGAACTTGGGTTATTTAATCCTTTATTTCTTGTTCTGTTATTCTCGATTTTAAAAACAATTTGCAAATATTTTCATTTATGTTCTCAGTTTTTTTAATGTATAATTGGGCAAAATAATTTTTTCCTCTTTATTGAGAATTCTTTTTCAATTTTCTTATATCAGAAATTTATTTTTCTACATTTAATTGAGGCTATATACCCTAATTCATGGTCAATTTTTATAATGGTGTTTATACATAGCTGAGAAATCTTTATATCCCTTTTTATTCTCAGTAATCACCAGAGAAATAGGATAGCTAACCTTCCTAAAAATGATATTTAGTTTCTTTTCTTATTTCCTCTTTCTTAGATATATTTAGGTCTACAACTATTATAATTTTAATTTCCACTTATCCTTGGAGTTCAATTAACTACTTTTTCCTCAAATAGCTAGGTACTATGACTCTTAGCACATGTGTATGTATATAATATTGATATTATTTAATTATTTATGGTTCAATTAAGAATAACACAGCTTCCTCGCTTATCCTTTTCTGACCTTGTCTATTTTTACTAATGAGACATAATGAATTTTATCTGTGTAAATCTTTAGGCTTCAAGTGTGTTTCTTACAAACAACATATTATTGAATTCTTTCTAATCCATTCTGCTATCCTCTTTCATTTAATAAGGGTGTTCATGCCATAGACATTCACTATTGTGAATGTTCATTTTTATTTCTCTTCATATTCTTTTTCACCTCTTTTTTCCTCTCTTCTCCACTTATCCTTTACAAAGAAGAAAGAAAGGAAAGAAGAATTTATTAAAAACTGAGAATGCTGTTAAGTTCTAGGAATACAAATACAAACAAAAAAGCCAGTCCCTGTGTTCAAGGATCTTACATTATAGTAGGGGGAAAGTACCTAGCATAGGAACATGGTTTTGAAATCCAGATGCCAAAACAACAGGGTCAGGAAGGGAATGAAAGATGACTCGGGCCCGTCTACACAATGGAGGCTCCAAGAGGAGCAACTTGAGGAATGGTTACATGTTTCTAGGGTTAGAAGGTCCCAGGTGCTGAGGGAGTTCCAGCAAAAGACAAAATGGTTTCAAAGTCTGAAAGATAGAACAGGGGTGGGAGGCAAATGGCTCTTTGGCATTTCAAATTTTTTAATGAAAGAGGAGGGAAAGAAGGAAACAAGAAAGGAAGGAAGGAAAGATTAAGCACCTTCTATGTGCCAGGCACTGTGTTAAGTGTTATACAAATATTATTTCTTTTGATCCTCATAACAACTCTTCAGATAAGTGTTATTAACTCCATTTTTCAGTTGAGAAAACTGGATCAATTAAGTTACTTGCCCAGAATTATTTAGCTAGCAAGTGTCTGAGGCTGGATTTGAACTCATCTTCTTGATTCTAGGTCCAGCACTCTATCCACAGTGTTATCTTAGCTGCCTGAGTATGTAAATGGACTCTATTTCATTTTTCTCTCTAAAATTATACTCAGTTTTGAAGGGCAAGTTATTTTTAGTATTTGTCTTTATCTTTTGCTTTCAGAACACTTCATTCCAAGATTTCTTTTCCTTTATTTTACTTACTGTATAACCTTGTATGATCCTGACTACAGTTCCATTATAGCTCCTTTCTGGCTTTATGTAGTATTTTTTTCTTTAACTTAGAAATTCTAGATTTTGACAATAAGACTACTGTCTCATTCTCTCCTTCCCTCCCTCTGTCTCTGTCTCTCTCTCTCTCTGTTTTTCTCTATTTTAAGAGGTATTCTTTCCACTTTCACTTAGCCTTCTAGATCTACTAGAGTTGCACAATTTTCTTTTGTGACTTCTTAAATGGCAGTGGGCAGATATTTGTTGTTGTTTCAGCATGGTAAACAAACAGTTTGGTATTTCTTAAAGTTATTTCTAATTATCTGTTTATCAGAACATTTGTTTTTATATTTTCTTCAAATTCACCTCCCCATCATTGGATTTTATTCTAGTACTTCTTGTTGTCTCATGGAGTCATTGAGTTCTTTTATCTCCATGCTGTTTTTTCAGAAGTCCACAATTTGGGGAAGGCTTTCCACCATTTATTCTAAGTTATTTATTCTCCTCACAACTTCTTTTCCTCCAGAAATCTTAAATTTCATTTTTCATCTCCTATTTCACTTCTTCCAGTTACTGTTGCTACTTGTGACCAAGTCATTTTTCCTCTGTGGCTCTGCTTGTGGCTAATATGAATTTATTCTCTCCTGGGTTTACCTCTCTAGCTTCTCATTCCAAAAATATTTCTTCCTTGTGTTTTCTTCTGATATATGTATTTATCATATATATATGTGCATGTATATATGTACATATGCATATGTGTATGTATGTGTGTATATATACACATATGTATATGGATGTGTATTGTGTATATACTTTAGCTTCAGGATCAATCAGGTCTGTGTGCTCTGACCAGTCTTCTTTTGTATTCTTGGACAGGTTAGGTAGGCCATGTTTGTTCCTTTCCCTCTTGTACCATGGATTCTGCTGCTGCTGCTTTTCTGTATGCAGTGGTGTGCTAGGTCCTCTCCTCTGCCTTAATTCCTTAATTCAGTCTGATTCTTCTGGTGGAGTCAGGAGAAACACAAAGATTTAAAAGCAGGAAGAACAGGATTCAAATGGTAACTCAGGCACTTACTAACTCCTGAGCAAATTGCTTAATACTTCAGCACTTCAATTTTCTCATCTAAAAAATAAGAGATTTTGACTCACTGTGCTTTAATGTTTCTTCTAGCTATAAATATATGGTCTTATTTTCCACTAACAGCTCTAGCCAGTCTTTGTCTCCTCCTTGCACAAAGTTCCATGCCTTGGTAGGTTCTAGCCAGATGTAGGAGATCATGCTGGTCTGATGCTTCTAGAACCCTGGTGCAGGCACTCTGGCCCTGTCTTCATGGTCTATGACCTACAGAGGCTGCCCTTGGATTCTACGTTTGTTCACACAGGCCAAGGTCAGAATCTTTTTCAGCATTCCAATTATTGGCTTGTGACCCTCCTTGTCAGAGTACCAGTTGGCTTCAAGATTGAAGGTGGCTTCACTGGTGTGGCACCTCTCTCAACCTTCCCTGTTTTCACCCATTGACCAGAATTTATACTGGTTTCCATAGGAGAATCCCTCTTCCCATCTTCATGGATTCCAGACTATCTGCAGAATTCAAGTTGGCTACCTCTGATGTGGCCCCTGTCCTAGACTCCACTGACTTTTTAATTTTTTAAATTTTTTTGTTTTGTTTTGTTTTGTTTTGTTTTTGCAGGGCAGTGGGGATTAAGTGACTTGCCCAAGGTCACACAGCTAGTAAGTGTCAAGTGTCTGAGGCCGGATTTGAACTCAGGAACTCCTGAATCCAGGGCCGGTGCTTTATCCACTGCGCCACCTAGCTGCCCCCGACTCCACTGACTTTTAGTCATATTTTTGTGCAACTCTGGACTGAATGGAGGCACTTAGTTTTGTTTCTCTTGAGTTTTCTTCACTTTAACTCTCTCTGGGGCTCTTCTGAAATATTTGCTGGAACTTGTCAGGGAAAGCCAGTCTCCTTTACAATCCTTTTACATCACCATCTTAACCAGAAGTACTATCAACTCCGCACTGGAGAAACTCTATCTTCCTTCAAAGTTCAGCTCAGGTACCATGAATACTTTTGTGATCCTGCCAACTACTTGTCATGTAACACGTATATATCTTCTAAGAGGCAATGAGATTTAGTGAATAGGAAGTTGGCCTAAATCAAAACAACCTAGGCTCAAATATTCCCCTCAACCACATGTGACCCTGAGAAAGATATGGAATGAGGGCTACATTTTTGGATATGACTAATGTAGGAATTTGTTTTATCTGACTATGCATAATTTGATATAATGGTTTTAGTTTTATTTTTATTTTTCAATGGGGGAAAGAATAGATGGGAAGAAAAATTAAATGCTTAATTGAAAAAAATTTAAATTTAAAAAATTGCAGAATATAATTTGCAGAGAAGGTGCCAACCTGCATTGGTAAAGGAAAGTAATCACTGAAAGAACTGTGCATTGATGAAATCACAGGCCTATACCTGTCAGTTCAATGCTTTATATTGATTCATATGTATACATCTTACTTCACCTCAACAGAATTGAAGCTCTTGAGAACAGGGACTCTTTTTGTCTTTGTAACCCCAATACCTAGCACACTTATAAAATATTACTATGTAATATATACTACTATATTAATAGTATATATTACTATAATAATATATAACATTAATAATATATTGGTATATTAATACTAAATGTTAATACAATAACAATAATAGTTATATTATTTATATTCATTATATATTTACAATTATAATAAATTGATAATAGTAATTATTATAATGCAATATAATTTAATAATAGTAATTAAGTGCTCAGAAAGCACTTATTCCAACAATATATTGTTTTAAAAAAATACTTGATACGAAGATTTTACAGGGAGTTAAATTAAGAAGCTGGAACAAAACTGATTATGATCTAAGACAAAGAAACAATAAAAAATAAACTTAATTAGATGAGACACTCAGAAGAGACTACATTTTGCTGAAAGGTACTATTAATTACTCAAAGGATCTAGGGACTTCAATAAAGTCCTTTCATATCTAGATAAAACTAACCAAATAAACAAGAAACAAGTAAAGCATATGAATGAAATTCTAGAAAAGCTGTGTATGATAAACCTCTGGAGATTAACCAACATGTATAGAAATGAGTACACATATTTCTCAGCTGTTTGGGGCACCTTTACAAAAAGTGACCTTAAAACTTCACAAATTAATGCAGAAAAGCAGAAATACAAAATATCTTTTATGGACCATAATATTTTTAAAAATCAAATTCAATAAAGGGCTTCTAAAGAAAGGATTAAAACTAATTGCAGACTAAGTAATCATAAAAAATGAGTGGGTAAAAAATAATTTCATTAAAGACTGAGCACAATGAGGTAACATTCCCAAAATTTGGGGGATACAGAAAAGGCAGTCTTTAGTGGAAGATTTATATTTCTAAAACGTTCCATCAATAAAATAACTGATCAATTAATTAGTTATAATTAATGTAACTAAAAACCCTAAAAATCAACTAACTGAAAACCCCTAATTAAATGAAGAAACTAATATGAAAACTATACCTCAAAAGCTATTAAACTGTATATCTTTTGACCCACTGAAACAACTGTTAAGATTATACCCCAAATAAATCAAAGAAAGATGAAAAGATCAAAAACATTTCTAGCAGCACTTTTTGCACTAACAAAGATGTGAAGATTTAAAAGGGCAATTTCAGCAAATGGAGAATGGCTTAACAAGTTATGATTGGGGCAGCTAGGTAGCGAAGTGGATAGAGCACTGGCCCTGGAGTCAGGAGTACCTGAGTTCAAATCCGGGCTCAGACACTTAACACTTACTAGCTGTGTGACCCTAGGCAAGTCACTTAACCCCAATTGCCTCACCAAAAAAAAACCAAAAAAACAAGTTATGATTAATGATTGTGATAGAATACTATTATGCTATAAAAATGATTAAGAGGATTATCTCAGAAAAAAAACTGATGCAAGGTGGAAAAAAACCTGATGTAAAGAGAAGTGAGTAGAATCAGGAGAACAATTTACACAATACCAACTAAATTGTAAAGTTAAACAAAGGAACATTGATCAATATATAGTGATCAACCACGATAACTCATGATGAAACATTGTGCCTGCTTCAGGATAGAGAGGATGGACTCAGAGTGAAGAATAAGACCTATTTTTTGGACATAGCCGGTACAGGAATTTGTTTTCCTTGACTATACATGTTTGTAACAAGGGCTTTATTTTTGTTTTTCTGCTTTCTTGATGGGTAGAGCTGTGAAGAAGAGAACATTAGGAAGAAGAAAAGATGGATTTTTGTTGATTGAAAAAATTTTAATTTTAAAAAGAAATGAAATGAAGTCTTTGGAATGCTATAAAAAAGATTAATATACCGTTTCAATCATCTGAAAATTATATACACATATTTACGTGTGTATGTGCATGTGTGTGTGTGTGTGTGAGAGAGAGAGAGAGAGAGAGAGAGAGAGAGAGAGAGAGAGAGAGAGAGAGAGAGAGAGGGAGAGGAGAAGAGAGAGACACAGAGAGAAAGAGGGGGGGGGAGGGGGGAGGGAGAGAGAGAGCGCGCACACACAAGAGCCTGGACCTGAGATTTCAGTGGAATTTGATAACATTAACAATGAGGACACTTCTTCCATGATGACTTTTCAGTACCTGTTCTGTCGTAGAATTTTGACAGGACATTGAAGGATTAAGGGCCCAAAGTCCTATAGTCAGTTTATATCAAGGTCATAACTTGAACTCAGGTCTCCCCAATTCTAAGGCTGGCTCTCTGTCTACCCTGCCCTCCCTTCACACAATTATTGGAAAATCACATCATCTAAACATTGCTGATTATACCATTTAACTAGTTTAATTGTGAATTATAATGACTATTTAATCCACGTGGTCTGAACACAATTTTCCATTTAACTTTTCAGTTGCGTTTCCCTGTCCTTTACCTATGAGACTTTAAAGAGATTTTAGTCACTTCTTAAATTTTCCAATATAAAATTAATTTTGTAAAAATAACACTTCGTGGAAAAAGAACATTCCAAAAGAACCTTTCAGATTTTACCTTGCTGATGAAATTTATCTAATACCTCTGGGTATTCAGGTGCAAAGTCAAATACAGAAAGGCTGAATTTCCTAATATTATGTGTAGAATTACTCTTCTTAAACTGACAAAAAATAAAATTCCACATATAAGCCATGGAAGCAGTTTGAAATGCATGCTTGTCTCAATTTTTCAATTATAAAAATTATAAAATAAAAAATTATAAAAACACAAATACCTTAGTATACAACACTAACATTGATTAATAACGACATAATATGCAAATTCACAAAGAGCTTATGTTCCAAAATAAGTTACTTTGTAATGTTAAAACAAGGAATAGAAGTTAATAGATATGTCCTTAATTAATACTGACTCTACATTTCATTTATCTCGGCTGGAAGGAGAACATAAATGAAGAACATAAATGAAATCACAAGTTCTATAAAGAAATAGAAGATAGGAAGGTAATTAACGAAGGTATATTTCTTGCTTTTACCGTAGGGTGGTTAAGTGATGAATTGAAACACTAAATAGTTTTGAATTATGGGTAAAAGTAACTCTGTGATGAGTACATTTACAAAAACAGTACATGCAAAAGCAGTTGACTATTTAAAAAAACAACAATTACAACACTAAGATGCACCACAGTTAGTGAACATGAATAATTAGTAATTCATGCAGCTGTAGAGTACACAAAAAGCTAATATACTTACCTAATGATATGCTATCTAGATCTGTGTAAACAATAGTAAAAAGGAAACAAAAAGCAACACTCCAATCAAAACAGATCCAACTTCAAAAATTCCTGCATAAAATAAGACTATGTCCTGTTTAACTTCAGGAGAAGCAGAATAGATGCGGTAGCAAACACAATTCCATCCAAATATACATAAAGCAAGTAATAAAATCTGTTTAATGTCTTAATAGTCTTAAGGACATTCAAGAAGCTTAGTTGAATTTTTTAAATCACAAAAATGATAAATGGGATTAAATGTATTTTTAAGTGATTTTTCCTTCTGTTCTGGTCTATCTTCAAGAGTCCCTGCATGCAAATTAAAAATAGAATAATTTTCAGAAGCATAAGTAAATACAGCATCTATTCACAAAAGTAATAGAAAAAATATCTAGCACAGCAGGCAGCATGAGCTAAACAACCATGCATTGTATTAAACCAAAATGTAATCAAAATTACCTTGTAAAGCATGTCCTAGTAAAGCATCTAGCTCAGGATTTAATTCTGCTTTTTCTTTCAACATATGGAATAAAAGCTGATTTTGAGTGGCACTAGTAATTTCTGTTTGCTTAAGTCGACCTTCAAGAACTTTAATTTGGGCCTCTTTCTGCGCTGCTTGGAGACCCTGAAATATAACCAAAAATAAAAATTAAGAAATGGCTTCTTTGAAAACATGAACAAAACATTTCTCCTCAAATATCTGTATCATTGAAAGAAGATAATTCTCACCATGGGAAAAAGGGATATGAATCATAAAACAATTTAACATGAATTAGCCATAATCATATTTTTTACTCATTTCAGAATAAGAGGAGAAAGATGTCTTCCAGTCCCAGGTTTCAAATTAAAATGAAACCATACATTTAGATGTTCTTAATGAACATCTAAAAATGAGTACTAAGCCAAAGCAATAATGCTGGGATTCTTCAGACTTATAGGGCTTTTTATCTTTGCTTAGTGAAAAAGGGAAATCATTTTAGCATCTTTATCTGTTCTTTAGAACAGATACTATCTTAAAATAGTAAAAGATAAGCTAATAAAAAACAAATAGCAAAAGTGATTTCTGCTAGCTTTAACTAGCTAAAAAAGGATACATTACAAATGAGGGTCTAAAGTGAAGAAAACTAAGTTTCATAGTGGAAATTAGGTAAGTAGTTAGAAGTAAAAGAAGAGTTAGGATTTTAAAAGTCATCTAGGGGCAGCTAGGTGGCACAGTGGATAAAGCACCGGCCCTGGATTCAGGAGGACCTGAGTTCAAATCTGGCCTCAGATAGTTGACACTTACTAGCTATATGACCCTGGGCAAGTCACTTAACACTTATTGCCCCCCCCCAAAAAAGTCATCTAGTTCAAACTCTTATTCAATGTAGTAATTTTCTGCGCAGCATCCCTAAAAGATAAGCATATAAATTGTTTCAATAAGTCTAATTCTTGCTATACAGATATACATGGCTGGGATATATAGCCATATCTCATACAACACTTGCCAATCAATGTTTTTTCACAGTAACATCATTAATACATAGAATCCTAGAGTTAGAAAGGACCACAGATTCCTGACTAAAGCATGATGTTATAAAAAGGCCTATCTTAACTTTCCATTTGATTCTGTAGATCACCTATGACTGACAATTCCAGTTAGTACCTACACAAATCACTTAACCCTGTTTGCTTTCCTCATCTGAAAAATAATAGGGAAAAGGAAATGGCAAACTACTCCAGTATCTTTGCCAAAAAAACCCCAAATGGGGTCACGAAGAGTCTGACACAACCAACTGACAAAACAACAACTACCTAAGTCCAATGATATGAACTCCCCATAAAAATCAGTTTGAAAATAAAAGCCATTCCTGAATTGCTAAATGGTCAAAGGATAAGACCAATACACAGTTGTAAGGACCAAAAATTTTAAAAGGTTCTGATCACCACAAATCCAGAGGACTCATGATAAAATATGCTACCCACCTTCTGATAGAAAGGATGGACAATCTGATGGTTTGCCACCTCAGGGAGGGGGAAGAGAGGGGGGAGAGGAGGGATATATAGTTGTTAATCAATAAAAATTGGAACCTAAAACTATAAATAAAAATGTTTACTTTATATGTATGTGTGTGTGTGTGTGTATAAAGTATGGACTAAGAATTCAGATTGAGACATTTCTGGGGACATATCCAATACAAGAATTTGTTTTGCTTGACTATACAAGTTTGTAATAGAATTTTTTTTTTTAGCTTTCTCAACTTGGGGACTAAGGGATGGGTGTGGGTAGAGTACTAGGGAAAAGGTGGAAGGAAGAAAAAGTGGGTCTTCATTAAAATAAAATAAAATTTAATTTAAAAAAATCAATTTGACATATACATTAACATGTTTTCACAGAACCAATGAATGTTATTAGACATGGTAGAGGAGCTTACATAGAACTGGGCTGGATTTGACCAACATATTCCAGGATAGTATAAAAATATCATACTATATTTAGTATACTCACTAAATCATGTATTCATACTTTACCTTATTAATGCCCATTGACAGAAAATGGTCTAGAAGATACCGAGCTTCCGTAAGAGTACAAGCATTTATCACTGCTGTGACATCCAGGGTCTCTCCTTCTTCCTGAAGAAAAAACAAAATTGTGAACATTAATTTGAAGTAAATGAATTAACAACTATACATTGAATGCTCACTGTCTTCAATGTTGTAACAACTAATTTCTGGTAATGTAAATATTTTAACTTTTATACTACCATAGACATATGTAACTGAAAAAGTAGACATCATTTACTAAGAACAATAGAGTTGAATACTACTATGACAACTCTAAAATATAAAAATCAACAACAACAAAAAAATCACAAAAGGAAAGCCTCCAAACTATTTAGGTAGATCTTTTATAGAAGGTTTATGACAAAACATGGAAAAAATTCACAAAGGATTAGAAAATATAAAAGAACAGTAATCTCCATTAGTGGAAGTAGTACCTACTAATGACACTGCTAACTTGGAAAAGCATAAAACGTAGTCTCTGCCTTTAACATGCTTACAATATGTTAGAAAGAAATATGTGAAAAGAATTCTCTTAGCAATGAATTAATTGGCTGATTAAATAATTAATTAATAATATGAGGCAACACAAGGGACATATGAATCATAAGTCAGAAGGAAAGACTATGTCAGCGAAGGGTATCATAAAAGTATAGAATCCCAAAGTCTGAAGAAGCCAGAGAGACCATTTATTCCAAGTCTTCCCTAAGGTATGAATCTGTAGTATTAAAAAAAATTGCATTCCTACTTCATGGTAAGAAAATTATTCTTTTCTCTACTTTACAGGTGAGAAAGCTGGAGCTTTATGTAAGGTCTGAGCTTACCATTAATGGTTTGGTATTTAGCTATGTATTTAGTATGGAAGAGAGCATTCTAGGAAAGCAGGAACACATGATCAAAGCCATGAAGGAAAGAAAGAACATTCTCAGAGGGAGGGGTAAAAGAGTAATGAATATCTATTTGGTTAGAATGAAAAGCATTATCTAATGGGAAATAAAGTTGGAGAAATAGGTAAAAACTAAATATTGGAGAGTATTAAAATTTTGTTCCTACTTCAAAGTTATTTAGAATAAGAGATATTGAACAAAAGTCCCTAACCCTTAAGGTTATCTCTGTTCTCCCTCACTTCTGGAGCTCTTAGCACACAGATGGTATAGGGGTTGGATAACTGGTCAGAAGGAAATTATTATAGAAGATCCTTTGCTGGCATGGAGGGGTGGGAGAAGGGCAGGAATCTGTTGAGTTGCCCATAAATGGTCTTGGGTTGCAGACAGCACAGTAGAGAATGTGGTCATAAGGGAGAGGGGTCCTGGGTCACAGTCCAGGGTAGAAAAGAGAGCTTGTGGTTGCTCACAGACCAAGAGGGCAGTGATCACACCTCTCCTTAGATCATACCATCTTAAAAGAACTGAAAATTTACAGCCTTCCTCCCTCCTCCCCCCTGCCCTTCCCCAAACAAGTCTTTAAAGAGAAGTACAAAAAATCTGAAGCTTGGGATTGTGTCCCCAACAGAAACATAAAAAGGTAATCATGAAAGAGAAATTATAAGTGGTTCAATAAAGTTAAACTTTACATTCCTATATGGGAAACGTGATCTTTGTAGCTCCTAAGAAGTTTATCATTATTAGGGTAGTTAGAAGAAATGTACAGAAGACATGGGTATGAGTTAACTTTAATAGGATGATATTTTTAAAAATAAAATTAAGGGGTAAAAAGGAGGGATGCCCTGGGAGAAGAGGGAAGGGAGAAATAAAAGTATCTTTCATAAGAGAGACATGAAAGAGCTTTTTTAAGTGGTGGAAGACAATTCTTGAACCTTACTCTCATCAGAATTAGCTCAAAGAGGGAATAACATACACACTCAGTTGGGTATAGAAATCTATTGTGCCCCACAGGGAAATAGGAGAAAGAAGGGAGGGACAGATTGCAGGTATGGTGGATAGAGAGAGGAAGCAATCAGAAGCAAAACACTTGAGGGAAAGGGTGAAAGGAAAGAGAAGGCTAAACAGAGGAAAAATAGGATGAAGGGAAATATACAGTTAGCAAACATAACTGAAAAAAAAATTTATAAGTTTTTCTGATAAAGGCCTCATTTCCCAAATAGAGAAATCAAATTTATAATACAAGTCATTCCCCAATTGACAAATAGTGAAAGGATGTGAACAGGCAGTTTTCAGATGAAATCAAAACCAGGTCATATGTCATATGAAAAATGCTCTAAATCACTATTGATTAGAGAAATGCAAATTAAGACAACTGTGAGGCACCACCTCACATCTAACAGATTGGTTAATATAATAGAAAAGGAAAGAGACAAAATGTTGGAGGGAATGTGGGAAAATTGGGACAATAAAGAAATGTTGGTGAAATTGTGAACCAATTCAACCATTCTGGAGAGCAATGTGGAACTATACCCAAAGGACTATAAAACCATGCAAACCTTTTGACCTAGCAATACCATTACTAGGTCTGTAGCCCAAAGAGATTTTTTAAAGGTGTGGAAAGAGAATAAGGACCTATTTGTACAAAAATATGTATAGCAGCTTCTTTTGTTGGTAGTAAAGAATTGGAAATTGAAGGGATGCCCTTGTAGTATATACTTGTGTTATAAGAAACTATGAGCAGGATGTTTTTAGAAAAACCTAGAAAGATTTACACAAATTGATGCACAGTGAAGTGAGAAGACCCAGGAAAACAGTATACACAGTAAAAGCAATATTCTATGATGATCAACCGTAATTACTTAGCTATACAATGATCCAAGACAATTCCAATGAAAAATACTATCTGCCTCCAGAGAAATAGCTGATGGGGTCTGAATGCAGACCAAAACACACTATTTTTCACTTTAGGTCTGTTTTCTTTCACAACATGACTAATATGTAAATTTTTTTATGAATGCACATGTATAACATGTATCAAATGGCTTAAGTCATTAAGTCTCAGGAACAGGGAATGGGCAGGTGAGAATTTGGATCTCAAAATTTTAAAAAAGGAATAATAAAAACTATTTTTACATGTAAATGGAAAAAAATTCAAAATTAAAAAAAAATACATGCAAGGAGAGAAAGTATGGAATATTGGAGAGCCTTGGAGAGCCAGTTTTGGAGTCAAAATCTGGCCCTGACAAATCCTGCCTAGGTGATCACGAGCAAGTAATTTAATTTTTTTTTTCTGTTTAGAATTTTATTTTCTAAATTACATGTAAAAACAAATTTTGACATCAATTTTTTAAACTTGGTGTTCCAACTTCTCTTCCTCCCTCCCTTCCTACCCCCTAACCCCAAGATCTCAAGCAATTCAATCTAAGTTATACATGAGTAGTCATGGAAAACATCTCCACATTAGCTAGGGTGTGAGAGAAAACATATAAAAACAAAACTTCAGATTAAGGAATTGTCAAAAAAAAATGTGTTTCAATCTGTTTTCAGATATCATCAGTTTTCATAAGTCCTTCAGAGTCATTGGATCATTGCCTTGCAGAAAATAACCACATGCTTCCCAGAAAATAATCTTACATTATTTTTTTGTTTTGTTTTGTTTTTCATCTTACACTATTGCTGTTATTTTGTATATGGTACATTTCAGTCTGCTTCAGTTCATGTAGGTCTTTCCAGGTTTTTCTGATAACATCCTGTTCATCATAACTTTTATACAGTACCTTAAACTTGACAAAGAATTTTCTTCATAATTGCACAGCAGAGTAGGTAGCATATGTTTTGCCATTATAGTCAATCATCATAACTATTTCCCTCTATCCTATTCCTTTCCCATGATATTTACTCTATTTTCTATCTTCTTTTATTCCTCCTCAAAACTGTTTTACTTCTGACTGCCCCCTCCCCTGCTCTGTCCTCCCTTCTTTCACCCTTCCCTCCTTATCCTCTTCCCCATCTACTTTCCTGTAGGGTTAAATAGATTACTCCTCCCAATTGGGTGTGTATGTTATTACCTCCTTGAGCCCACTCTGATGAGATTAAGGTCTGTGTTCTAAATTTTTCAAAGTGTTTTGCTTTTTACTGCTCCCTCTCCCAATCTGTCCTTCCCTCAGTCCCCTCTTCACGCCCACCCCCTTATCTCCTTCCCCTCCCTCAGGGCAAAAATATATTACTATACCCACTTGAGTATGTATGTTATTCCCTCTTTGGGCCAATGCTGATGATAGTAAGATTCACTCACTCCCCCACTCCTTCTCCCTCTTCCCCTCCCCTCCATAAGCTTTTTTCTTGTTTCCTTCATGTGAACTACCTCTCCTCAGTCCACCTCTCCCCTTCCTCCTCCCCCAGTACATTCCTCCTACCCCATAACCCTATTTTAAAGATGTCATCATGGGTTAGCTAGGTGGTACAGTGGACAAAGCACCAGCCCTGGACCCAGGAGGCCCCAAGCCCAAATCCGGCCCCAGACATAAAACACCCCACCCTGCTTGCCTCACAAAGAACAAGGATAAACAAAAAATAAATGCTTTACAGATATTATCCCTTCATATTCAATTCACACCTGTGCCCTTTGTCTAAGTATATTCCTTTCAGCTGCCCTAATACTGAGAAAGTTTTTATGGGTCAGAAGTATCATCTTCCCATGTAGGAACGTAAACAGTTTAATCTTTTAATATCCTTCATGATTTGTTTTTCCTGTTTACCTTTTTATAACTTTCCTTCACTGTTCTCATTTCTCTTTTCATTCTTTCCTCCACCTCTAAATCCTCCTTCTATCTCTCCTACTTTCTCTGTCCCTGTTGAGTGCTTCCATGGCCTGAGACCAATTCATCTTTTTCTTGGAAGCTTTGAATGTTGGGGCCCTGAGGTTGTTATCCTCTTCTGAGGGTGCACCCTGATCTCCCTTGTAGCTAAAGAAACTTTCTATAGTTCTCAACTTTCTCTGCTTGCTCATCTTGCTGTCTTTTACTTGACTTTTAACTCCCTCTTAAAGTGGGGCCCTACTTCCAAGCTATACTGTCCCAAGTTTTGGTTTGAGGGAGGGCAGGTTTTTCTCTTCCCTGGCCTGTTCTCTGGTCCGAAGATAACCTCTAGCTGTGATAAAATAATGGAATTTGGCAGATACTCAAAGCCCCACCTAGAGATTAATCTAAATTGTTTGAATTAAGTGAGAGTGATTGACTGCTGATTAGCCTACTTTAAGTTAACTAGATTATAACCACACCTGGCTAGCCCTTAAGAAGGTATTGTTGGGGGCGGGGGGGGGGGGGGGGGCAGCTAAGTGGCGCAGTGGATAAAGCACTGGCCTTGGATTCAAGAGGACCTGAGTTCAAATCCAGCCTCAGACACTTGACACATTTAACTAGCTATGTGACCCTGGGCAAGTCACGTAATCCTCATTGCCCTGCAAAAACAAAAAAACAAAACAAAGAAGGTATTGTTCTCAGAAGCTAAGGACTTTGAACTCAAGTCCAGTGAACCAATGGATTTGGATGACTTCTACCAAACAGCTTGAAGCAGTGTGGAAGGACCACCTCTGCTCCAGACCTATAAAAAGCTTCCACACCCAGTTTGGAGGAGTTCACAGCTGATTTGGAGGCTCAGGGGTAGCATGCCTCTTGTGCAGCATGCCTGGGGTCTGTGTCGGTGCAATCTTGGGGTTGGACTCTGTTCTCAGCCCAGCACAGCCCCCTTTAATCTGTGTTTTGCTGGAAAATAATTTCATCCTGTCTTTTTGTGGCTTTTGCTGCTCCATGGCATTCTTTTATTGCTATTATTGGGGTAATTTTGTCAGGAGCTCTGTACATTTAATGTCTTTCCTCCACCATCTTGGCTCTGCCCCCACAAGTAATTTAATTTTGCAACACTTCAGGAAACTCTTTAAAATATAAATGGAAGAAGACGTGTCTATCTACATTGGTGGAAAGGAGTTTATTAAACTGGAAAATCCTTATACTAATGAAATAACAGGTTTGAACCTAATAATAACAATAATAATGCAAAACTTTCAGTGATTCCCCATTACCTATGAAATAACATATAAACTCAGCATTCCATCAAAAGTCTACACAACTTGGCTATATTTTCTAGTACTCCATTACATATACTATATTTTGTAACCAAATCTTACTATTCCCCATTCCATAATCTCATAATCTCATCCTGATCTTGCATTTCCAGACCATAAATCCTAGAATGAGATTTTTCTATTATCTTTCTCTGTTGAAACAAGACCTAGCACAAGTATAATCTCCTCTATTAAGTCTTTCTGATTTTCACATCCCACTTCAAACTATATAAATGACCTCTCCCTCCTTAAGTATTTCATATTATTTTATTTGGACCTCTCAGGTCCAAATAGGAACACATGGAACAGGAAGTTTGAACTATGTTTGAAGTATGGTAAATGTATGTACATTTACCATGTAAGTACATCTCATGTGCCCATGTGAGATTACATAAATTGTACTGAGGTCCTGTCTAAGGTTTGTACTGAGGTGGTCAGCAACAGTCTTCAAGGAGAAAGACAGAGGCGTGGAAGAGAGAAAAGACTGTAGCAAAGGCAGCCCAGGGCCAAGAATGCTCAGAGACTTCAGTATAGGCAGTGTCATGAGCTACCCCTGACTGACAAGTGGAATATAAACCCCATAGTTAAGGAACTTTCCTCCAGCTATGAATCCCAGAAGCTGAGGGAATGTCTTTTTTCACTTCCCATTTTCTCTATACTCTTTCTCCTCTCCAAAGAGATTTAAATCTGAAGTTTCCTGTTTCATTGTTAAGTTACCTTTTTACTGTTTCAATGATATTTTTGTTAAGCCTACAGCTTTATGAGGAGACTATACTAGACATTCAGCTTCCTTTCTCCATTATGACAGGTAGTAGTTACATTATCATATTCTATCTTTGTATCATGGTGATTTGTCTATATATCCCATTTACTAGAACATGTTTCCTGAAGATACAGACTTATTTTATCTTTGCATCCCTAGTATCTAACAGAGGACATGAACATAGATATTTGATAACTATTTTTTAAATTGCTAAATTTTTGAACTAGTTATAACCTTTAAAACACTTCAAATAATAATGATTTATTATTACTTAAAGCACCTAATTTTAAATATAGATATTTTTATATAACAAGAATATATAGTTAAAATCAAGTAAAATGAAGTATGTAGATTGAACAAACTAACTCAACAGTCCTCCTCACAGTGCTGAAGAAAGTGCCTTACAAAACATGCCCTAATAAATGTGCTGAAATACATATAAATTTCATAGGGCAGAGAGTAGAAATCTATCATATCCTATAGGGAAGTAAAAAGGGAAGGGATAAGAGAAAGAGCAGAGTGGAAGAGGGTACTGATAGAAGGGAGGACTGGGGGAGATGGTGGTTTTTTGAGGAGGGACAGGGTGAAAGGTACGAGAGAGAGAATGATAAAGGAAAAAATAGTATGGAGGGAAATATGCAGTTAATAATCTTAACTATGAGTATGAATGGGATAAATACCCATGAAATGGAAGCAGGTAGCAAAATTGATTAAAATAGAAAATCAAACAATATATAATTTACAAGAAACTCATTTTAAACAGAGAGACACACACAGAGGGTGTGGGGTAAGGGGCTGGAGCAGAATCTATTATGCTCCAACTGAAGTGAAAAACAAAGGGTAGCAATCATGATCTCAGACAAAGTAAAAGCAAAAATAGATCTAATAAAAAAAGATAAGGAAAGAAATTATATCTTACTAACAGGTATCATGCACAATGAAGTAATACCAATACTAATCATATATGCACCAAATGGTATAGGATATACATTTTTAAAGATGACGCTGAATGAATTACAGAAGGAAATAGACAGTAAAACTATACTAGTACGGCACCTGAACTTTCCCCTCTCAGAACTAGATACATCTTAAAAAAACAAAAACAAACAAGAAAGAAGTTTAAGGAGGTGAAAAGAATTTTAGATATGAAAGATCTCTGAAGAAAACTGAGTAGGAATACAAATGAATTTATGTTTTCTCAGCAGTACATGATACCTACCAAAAAAATTTACCATGTATGAGGGCATAAAAATATCACAACCAAATGAAGAAAAGAAGAAATATTAAATGTACCCTTTTCTGTTCATAATGCAATAAAAATTAAATTCAATAAAGGGCAATGGAAAATAGATTAAAAATTAAACTATGAGCATAATTGACCATGTCAATAATAAAATCAAAAGAAATCATATGATTATCTTAATAGAGGCAGAAAAGGCCTCTGACAAAATACAATACCCATTCCTATTGAAAACACTATAGAGCATAGGAATAACTGGAGCTTTCCTTAAAATGACAAGTAATATCTATCTAAAATCATCAGCAAGGGGGCAGTTAGGTGGCTCGGTGGATAAAGCACAGGGCCTGGATTCAGGAGGACCTGAGTTCAAATCAACACTTACTAGTTTTGTGACCCTGGGCAAATCACTTAACTCTTATTGCCCCACAAACAAACAAAAATAATAATAAAAATAAATTAAAAAAATAATTTGGATGCTATGTTTAGTATTTATAAAATCAAATCAAATCATCAACAAGCAATATCTATAATAGAGATAAACTAGAAGTCTTAAGAGTGAAGCAAGAATGCCTATTATCATCATCATTCAATATTGTACTAGAAATGATGGCTATAGATTGCAATAGAAGAAGAGAAAGTGAAGGAATTAGAATAGGCAATGAAGAAACAAAACTATCATTCTTTGCAAATCATGTGACAATATACTTAGAGAATACTAGAGTATCAACTAAAAAACTAATTGAAATAATGAACAAGTTTAAGAAAAGTTATAGGATATAAAATAAACCCCCACAAATCATTAGTGTTTCTAATTTCAAGTCCAGCAGTAAGAGATAGAAAGAGAAATTCAATTTAAAATAATTGTAGACACTATAAAATATGTGGGAGTCTACCTTCCAACACAAATTCAAGAACTATATGAACACAATTACAAAATACTTCTTACACAAATAAAGTCAAACCTAAACAAGATCAAAAGGTCAAGAATATCAAAGGAAAAAATGTGAAGGAAAGTGGCCTAGCCAGATCAGATTTCAAACTATATTACAAAGAAGTAATTATCAAAAAAATCTGGTACTGGCTAAGAAACAGATTGGTGGATCAGTGGAAAAGATTAGATATACAGTATGTTGTAATAAATGACCATAGTCATTTAGTGTTTGATAAATCCCAAAATTCAAGCTTTTGGGACAAAAACTCATTATTTGACAAAAACCACTGGGAAAATTGGGAAACAGTATGGCAGAAACTAGGTATGGACCAACATTTCACACTGTATACCAAGATAAGGTCAAAATTGGTACATGATTTACACATGAAGGGTCATACCATAAAGAAATTAGGAGATCATGGAATAGTCTACCTGTTGGATCTATAGATAAGGGAAGAATATAGGAACAATGATGATATAAAGAGCATTACAAATTATAAAATGGATAATTTTGATTTCATAAAATTAAAAGTTTTACACAAACAAAACCAATGTAACCCAAAATAGAAGGAAAGAAGAAAACTGGGGGGGGGGGCAGAAATTACAATAATCATCTCTGATAAGGGCATAATTTCTCAAATATATAGAGAAATGAGTCAAATTTATAAGAATACAAGTCATTTCCCAATTAATAAATGGTCAAAGTATGTGAACAGGCAGTTTTCAGATGAAGAAATCAAAGCTATCTACAGTCAAGAGCAAATGCTCTAAATCACTATTGATTAGAGAAATGCAAATTAAAACAACTCTGAGGCACCACCTTATACCCAGAGCAATATGACACCAAGGCTAATATGACAGAAAAGGGAAATGATAAATGTTGGAGGAGATGTGGGGAAATTGGGACACTAATGCCTTGTGGGTGGAGTTGTGAACTGATTCAACCATTTTGCAAAGCAATTTGGAACTATGCCCAAAGAGTTATAAAACTGTGCAAATAGCTAGGTGGTGCAGTGGATAAAGCACCGGCCCTGGATTCAGGAGGACCTGAGTTCAAATCTGACCTCAGACACTTGACAGTTACTAGCTGTGTGACCCTAAGCAAGTCACATAACTCTCATTGCCCTGAAAAAATAAAAAAAAATTTAAAATTTAAAAAACAAACAAAAAACTTTGATCCAGCAATACCACTACTATGTCTGTATCCCAAAGAGATTAAAGGAAAAAGAAAAGGACTTATATATACAAAAATATTTATAGCAGCTTTTTTCGTAGTGGCTAAGAAATGGACATTGAAGAGATGCCTATTAATTGGGGAATGGATGAACAAGTTAAGGTATATGGTTGTAATGGAATATTATTGTGCTATAAGAAATGATGAGGAAGCAGATTTCAGAAAAACCTGGAAAGACTTACATGAACTGATAGAGTAAAGTGAGCAGAACCAGAACCAGAACACAGTAACAAAAATATTTTTGCAATGAACACCTGTGAATGACTTAAATATTCTCAGCAATACAATGATCCAAGACAATCGCAAAGGACTCATGATGAAAAATGCTTTCTTCTAGAGAAAGAATTGATAGTGTCTGAATACAGACTGAAGCATACTATTTTTCACTTCCTTTCTTTTTTCTTTTCTTCCTTTGTTCGGGTTTTCTTTCAAAAAATAGCTAATATGGAAATGTTTTACATGTATAACCTATATCAGATTGTTTACTGCCCAAGGGATAGATGTGGAGAAGGAGGGAGTAATAGAATTTGGAACTCAAAACGTAAAAAAAAAAAAAAAAAAGAATGTTAAAAAATTTTTTACATGACTTGGGGAAAACAAAATATTATTTAAAAATAAAAGACAAAAATAAGAATTTGATACAAGCACTTTCAGAGGACCAACTTTAGCATTTATGGGCATAGTGTTATGATATTATGATACATTTATTGTTTGTTTTTGTTTTGCAGGGCAATGAGGGTTAAGTGATTTGCCCAGGGTGACACAGCTTAGCTAGTAAGTGTCAAGTGTCTGAGGTCACATTTGAATTCAGGTCCTCTTGAATCCAGGGCCAGTGTTTTATCCACTGCACCACCTAGCTGCCCCAGAGTAGATATAAACAGCTAAACCATATACTACCTTCACTTCTACATGTTTACCAGTTCATAGAAAATTCAAGTATTTTATGTCAAAAATTTTAAATTAAATGTTAATTTAAAAAATTTTCTACTACTCTAAGTCATCAAGTATTTTTTTTTTAATTACTGACCTTTGCTTCTTCCATCTGCATGATATTGGCTTGACAATCAGAAATACTATCGTTGATGTAATCTATATTTGCAGTTAGTGACTCCAGCTCTTCATTGATGTTAAGTACATTCCTATCACTATCTCCATTATCCTTGATGATTTTTTCCTTTCTTTTTGAAAGTTTTTCTCTTCTTTTTGTGAGTTCTTCACGTTGCTATTGCCATAAAAAATGGATATAAATGAAATAATCACAAAATCATCAAGGTTAATTAAAAACAAACTTTTAAAATATTTGTGTATTTGATCATGGAGAGAGTAATTTGAAAATAAAATCAAAATTGAACTATTATATGTCATACCTTGAGAAGTCTATTCATATCAGTCTCCATATTTGAAATTGTCATTCTTTGCATAATAATGTCTGTGACCCTACGCTCAAGTAGCTGCCATTTCATCCGGGCTGTCTTTGATGTAAACACTCGACTAGTCATTCCCTTTCTCTGGTATTTATTTCTGTAAAAATTTGTAAAAAAAAAACCATTTCTGAGTTATGAAATACAAACTTTTTCATTTATGTTAGACACAGGATACAAAGACAAAAATTGAACTGTTCTCATCCTCAAGAAGCTCCTATTCTATCTGAGCAGACAACACATATATCCATAAGTTTATGCAAAGTATTTGGCGGGTGGGGAGTGAGGAAAAGTTTCACATAGAAGGTGACAACTGAACTGAACTTTAAAGGGAACGTGGAATTCTAAGGGGTAGAAATGAGGAGGAAGTGCAT
Source organism: Dromiciops gliroides (assembly GCF_019393635.1). Classification (NCBI taxonomy): domain Eukaryota; kingdom Metazoa; phylum Chordata; class Mammalia; order Microbiotheria; family Microbiotheriidae; genus Dromiciops; species Dromiciops gliroides. Next base: position 207,286,439 of record NC_057865.1, on the reverse strand, counting down.
TTCAACTACAGAAAACACTCTGTGAAAAAGCATGGAGACAGGAGAAGGCAAATGTGGTGTGATATGTGAGGAACAACAAGAAGGTTGGTCTGGCTAGACCAAATCATGTATGAAGATTACTAATGTATAAGGCTAGAAAGGTATGTTTAAGTATAACATATAGAGACAATACCTAAAATAACTTTCAGGAGAAAAGGAGAATTATTTTTACCTGGTACCATTCACTGGAATAACTGGTAATGCCTGAACTCTTGCAACTGGTATTTTCATTTTCTGTTGTACTACTGCTCTGGCTGAATCTGAATCTACAGAGGTTAGGCTAGAACCTGAATCCTGAACAGGGATATCAGGTGAGCTCAGCTTCCTTGCAACTTTCCCAGCTACTTTATCTGACATGGGTCGTACTTGCCGACGAAGAGCTGTAACCTAAAAGAGAATAGATGAATTCATTTCCTTGATATGAGAAACTATTAAATTTATCATAAAATTTCCAATAAATCCCATTACTATACCTCTTCTGTTTTACGACGAAGAACCACTTCTTGGTTTCTCTTTTGAGCTTCCAGGAGTCTGAGTTGATGCTACAAATAATATTAAAGAAATTAGAGTAGTAAAAATAAAAACCTATTATCTTTTACTTTATTCCATCCTCACTTTATTCCATATGGAGAGAGAATATGCTGTAGTGTAGAACAGCTGTCAAAAAAGCAGCCTGTGGGGCAGCTAGGTGGTGCAGTGGATAGAGTACCGGCCCTGGAGTCAGGAGTACCTGAGTTCAAATATGGCCTCAGACACTTAACACTTACTAGCTGTGTGACCTTGGGCAAGTCACTTAACCCCAATTGCCTCACTTAAAAAAAAAAAGCAGCCTGTGAAAAATTTGTAGCCCATAAAACTCTTAAGTGTAGTTCAAATCAAATTAAAATATAATTGGGAAATATTTAATAAAATAAATAAGGATATAACAAAATAGATATTGCATTTTAAAATTAAGTTAATAAATGGCCTGCAGAGGCTTTATTTGAGGTTTATTGGTCCCCATTTCTATTTGAGTTTGATAACAATGGTGTAAGAGTATTGAGCAGAAGATTTGGATTCAAGTAGAATTCTATTCAAACTAATGGGACATTTAATCTGAGACTCATTTTCCTAATCTACAAAACTAAGTAATAACATTAAACTACCTATTTCACAGAGTTGTGAGGATCAAATGAGATGATGTTTGTTAAATGTTTTATAATCATAAAGTGCTATATAAATGTAATCTGTTATAGTTTAAAATTTTTCCAAGTTACTTTACTTTCTTATTTCCTTAAGACTGATATATCTAGGGGCAGCTAGGTGGCATAGTGGATAAAGTGCTGTCCCTGGATTCAGGAGGACCTGAGTTCAAATCCAGCCTCAGACACTTGACACTTACTAGCTGCGTGACCCTGGGCAAGTCACTTAATCCTCAATGCCCCACCAAAAAAAAAAGACTCATAAATCTATTATGTTATTTTTTATTTCTACCAATTCTTATTAGAGGTGGTATCACATAGTAGATAGAGAGAAAGCCTTGAAGTCAGGAAGATAATAATTAAAGATGCACTATCTACACTGGTTGTATGTACCTGGGCAATTCATTTAATTTCTTAGTGACCCAAACACCTCTCTAAAACTATAGATGAAGAATAGTTACCAACTGACATTAGGAAAGGGATTTTCCTCACCAAGACCTCCTTATATTAATGAAACCACAAGTCTAGATCTGCTTCTTATCCCTACCCAAATAATTATTAAATGCTATGGGGCAGCTAGGTGGCACAGTGGATAGAGCACCGTCCCTGGATTCAGGAGGACCTGAGTTCAAATCCAGCCTCAAACACTTAACAATTACTAGCTGTGTGACCCTGGGCAAGTCACTTAACCCCAATTGCCTCACCCCCCCAAAAAAATTATTAAATGCTGAGATATCCATTAGTCAGTTGCTGATAAAATGGATATAGGTGTTTCATTGCAAATCATCAAATCAAATGAATAAAGCAGGATATCTAAAACCAGAGTAATCTCTAGCTATATCACACAGTTACAGGTGGCAGCACTTTGCTTTGCTTGCTTTTGAGATATGAATGAGAACATATAGATAATACTATAAATATCAAAACTACAAAGCAAAAGTTATGATAATGGTAGAAAATCAACCAAAATAAATACTTCCAACAGTGATATGGTGCAGTAGAAAGTCTTTTGAAATTGGATTCAAAAAAGCTTTGAGTATGAATCCTTTTTCCTACATGTAGTATCTGCATGACCAGAGGTAAGTCTTTTAAGATCTTAATCTTAGTTAATCTGGGGGCGGCTAGGTGGCGCAGTGGATAAAGCACCGGCCCTGGATTCAGGAGTTCCTGAGTTCAAATCCGGCCTCAGACACTTGACACTTACTAGCTGTGTGACCGTGGGCAAGTCACTTAACCCCCACTGCCCCGCAAAAAAAAAAAACAAAAAAAAATCTTAGTTAATCTGTAAAATAGGGATGAAAATATCACCTGAGCAATGTTAGAAAAATCAACTGAAAAGAAGCTCATTAAATTCAAAATATCAGTCGTGACTATTTTCAGTAGCAGGCTCTTCCAATAAAAAAGGTTAATATAAAATATAATATATATAGGTTTCTCCAATATAAAGGGTCACTTTGGGCTGCTGAAATTCAGGCATGATCTTATTGTTATCAGTGTTCAGTGGCTATTTTTGGAAATATTAACTTGTAGAGATAGGCCATATCACTTCTGTGTTACCAGGTTGTTTTCAAGTATTCCAGATAATGCCTAAGAATAGGGTGATAGTATACTTGAGTAAACTTAAGCAATATATAAGAGGTATGCTAGGGTATAGGGGGAAAGGCGTCTGACTAGCAGACCTGAATTCTCTGGCCTAATCATGGCACTGCCAAAAATTCCATATCTGTCCCTAGATAAGTCATTTCACTTCTCTTTGCTCACTTTCTTCATCTGAGAAAGGGCTGAACCAGATGATCTTTAAATTTACTTTTAGCTGTAAAATTCTATCAACTATATATAGTTACTACTATGAGTCAAATACAAGTGAGTTGAAACTTCTGTGGAACAGAAAAAGATAAGGAAATCACCAGACAAAAATTCAGTTCCCATGAAACTTGACTTGCTTGTAAAAGTAAATCCTATGATTTTTGTTGTATTATATCTTTTGTTTACAATGCTTTTCAATTTGACATTTTAGTGTTCCAAGTAGAAAATATTATTGCAGAATTTATTCAATACTTATTATTTAATAATTTAATTTAATTATATGTCACTATTAATAACCTAACTTTGAAGTTTTTTTAAAAGTCTTGATTAGGGGCAGCTAGATGGCGCAGTGGATAGAGCACCGGCCCTGGAGTCAGGAGTACCTGAGTTCGGGTCTGGCCTCAGACACTTAACACTTGCTAGCTGTGTGACCCTGGGCAAGTCGCTTAACCCCAATTTCCTCACTAAAAAAAAAATTAATTAATTAATTTAAAAAAAAGTCTTGATTACCTGGGAATAAACCTCAGAATACAGAAAAACATTTTGTCCTTTCAACTCAGTTATTTTCACGGTATGAGTCTCATATTAGTTCACACTCTAAAAGTCACAAGATTATGAAATGAAGAGAATCAGTACTCAGAAGATATAAGGAGCTCTCATCGGTGTTGAGTAGTCCCAGTGAGGGTATTCCCTCTTCTAATGAAAGTCAGCATCTCCTATGTAAAATATATTCTTAAATTGTTGCCTAGGACACCAAGAGAGATCACAAAACTAGTAGGTGTCTGAGTAGGACATGAATCTGGAGCTTCCTGGTTCCAAAGCTACTTTTCTATCCACTTGCTACTCTAGCTCTTTCAGAAGCAATTCTCAATCAAGAAGAACTCTGAAATTATTTTTAGGAACTCTTTTTTATTACATGCTAAAAGTCTCATTTCTATCTAGAATCCAAATTCATTATAACTAATAATAAATGACATTTAGAGAGCTTTAGACCCATTATGCATCAGTTCTGAGAAGTAGTACAGATAATTATTATTTCTAATCTATAGATTTTAAGGCATAGAAAGGAATTTGTCCAAGAACCAGTACATACTGTAACCTATGCCTTCTGAATTACAGAATCAGAATTACAGACTCTAGGAGTTTGGAAAGGATCTCAGATGCCATTCAGTCAAACCCATTCCTTAATATGAATCTTCACTGAAATGTATAATACAACACTCTTTGTTTATAGACCTCCAAGGAAATTTATTTTATTTTTGGATAGCTCTAATCATGAAGAACTTTTAACTGACATCAAGCCTAAATATGTCTCTTTACAACTTCTACTAAATTGATCCTAGTCCTGCTCTCTGGAACCAAGAAGAACAAGTTTCATGGGCCTCATAAGTCTTCTCTTCTCCAAACGAAACATCTCCAGATTCTTTAATCAAACCTCATATGGCATCATCACTAGGCCATTCCACTTTGGTTGGCTTTCTCTGTACACTTACTAGTTTGTTTTCTAAAATGTGGTACAATACAGTATAGTATTATAGATATAGTCTGATCACAGCATAGTTCAAAGGTACTGTTACCCTCCTTTTCCCTACACCTGGACACAATGCTCTTCTTAATCCAGTCTACAATCTTATTAACTTTTTTAGCAGCTATATCACACCTTTGACTCAAATTGAACTTGTAGGCCACTAAAATACTAAAAATCTTTTTTCAAGTGAATTGCTACTTTGCCATGCCTGGCCCATCTTACACTTGTTAAACTGATCTTTTGAACTCAACTGCAATAATTTACGTTTAGCCCTATTAAAATTGGATCATAATTCCATCTAGGATTTTTCAGGATCCTGATTTTGTCATCTAATATGCTAAATGTACCTCCTAATTTTGTGTCATTGGTAAATTAAGTAAATGTGCCACCCATGACTTTATCAAAGTCATTGATAAAAAATATTAAACAGGACCAAACAGGACCAGGAACAGATGCTAAAGCACTAGAGGCTTCCTTCCAAGTTAACATTGCACCATTCCTGACTACTTTTTGGTTCAACCATTTAAACACTTCCAAATCCATCTAATTTTGATCCTGTCTGTTTTATATTACTCTGTCACTTCATTATAGGAAGTGTGGCATAGTAATGAAGCCTCAGAGTCAGGAAAATCTGGGTTTAAGTTTTTCCTCTGCCATATAATGACTATATGACCTTGAGCAAATAACTTAAATTCTCAGTACCTCAGGAAACTTTCTATTGTAAAACAAGTAATAACTGCAGTTGCAGAAGGAATTTTTTCTCTAGAATCTATCAAAACAGGTGGTCTAGATGGAGAAGAAAAAGTTGCCAAACATATAAACGTTAAACACGGAAACCATTTTGCTAAAATAAAATGCCTTATCTCCCAACCTCTCTCTGCTTGCCCAAAGGTCCATTTTTATTTCCTGAAATCATATACATGTTATTGTCTTCAGGGAGGGTTCATAGAATCACATTCTAGTCCAGTATATTATCTGAACAGGAGTTTCCTGCTGAGAAGTGACTCATTTGAAAACCTCCTAAACTGATAGAGAACCTATTACCACAGAGGCAGCTCATTCTTTTTAGAATAACTATTTATTAGGAGGTTTTCCTTTGCTTTAAGCCAAACTCTGCCTCTCTGCAACTTCTACCTAAGTTTTGCAAGACCTGCCTGCTAACATAGAGGTGAACAAAGAGAGAGAAAAAATGACCAGTGAGAAATCCTTTTCTGATAAGTAACTTTTTTGAAGCTCCAGAAAGTTCTGTTTAGAATGTCTGATAAAAGAAACAGCTTACTTCTTGTGTGACTTTGGACAAGATGCTTAGCCTCCCTGGGCCTCAGGTTCTTCATCTGTAAGTGGTGATGTTAAGACTAGATGGTCTCTGAGGTCCTGTCAGACTCTGAATCAATGGTCCTCTGATCTTATTACCTTAGAGATACTCAGCTTCTCTCACTATTATTCTCCCTATGATTTTATTTACTTATACACACACATATACACAAACACATATATAATAATATTATATATTATTATACAATACATTGTGTTATTATATAATTATATATAATATGGTTCACATAATTTATATATAATATTACATACCTAAATATAAACTACCATTGTGGAATAGTATGGTTAATTTTAATTTTTTCTCTTCATAAATACACATATTTATCCAAGGAATTTTCCTCTAGCAACTTAAGAAATGACTTTGATGTCTACAAAAAATAGAATATTTGTGGGAGAGTTGAATTTTGGGAGAGCTAAAATCTTTAGACTCACATCTCGTTTACGCTGATCCTTTTTAAGTTGTGCAATCTCTCTGTTTCTCCTAGATTCTGTCATTCTGGCTTTTTCTTGTTCTTCTTTCATTTGTTTCATTAGGCGCACCTATATAAATTAGAGATAAATATCTCAGAATCACAAGAAAGAAGATTATACATACTCTATGTAGTTTATTTCATAGGAAAGCATTTGTAATTTTGTTGTAAAATTTTAAATGACCAGTTGGTTTCTGTTGGAGTGTTGGTACAAGATTAATGGAGAAGCAGGATTCTAATGTATTTTTATGCAAAATCTTCTATTTTATCCTTTTAAATTCCATGTACTGAGGTCCCAAGCTTGAATTTGTTAATTAAGAGTTATACACACAAGCATATTGATGTAGTGCTTCTAGAGTTGTTCATGCTTGGCCTTTTTAGGAAACAAACTGTTGTGTCATCTTAAAAGTGAACCAGTCTATCCATAGAACAAGTTACAACTGAGGGTCTTCCCTTCCCAGATTCATTTTAGTTTTTTTGACTAGGTAAAAGCAGTCAGTCTTTGCCTCATTTCTTACTCAGCCTTAATCACTAAATGGGTGCTGCCTCAGACAAACTGGAAAAGACCTTAGCTTAAAAAGTTCTCCCGCTGCATCCCGGACCATCCCAGTCATCCTGATCTTTTTGCCACTGGACCCAGATGGCTCCGGAGGAGAGAGTAAGGCTGGTAACTTTGTACAGCCCTCCCTCACTTAAATCCAATTCACTGCAAGTCATGATATTGATCTCCCTGATGTCATGGTCCTCTTCAAGAATGAAGGACAAAGGGGGCAGCTAGGTGGCGCAGTGGATAAAGCATTAGCCCTGGATGCAAGAGGATCTGAGTTCAAATCCGACCTCAGACACCTGATGCTAGCTGTGTGACCCTGTGCAAGTCACTTAACCCTCACTGCCCCACAAATAAATAAACCAATAAATAAATAGCAATTAAAGAAAAGAATAAAGGACAAAAACAATACAAATAGTATTTTAAAATTTAGAGAATAAATACATAAATAGTGACAAAATCATAAGAATTTCAACTGAATTTCAGCTGCTGTATAGGACAACAGTTAAAATGAAAACAGCATAAAGTCAATTATATCTCCACAGCCATAGTGGTAAGTGTCATTTGCAAGACTGAAAATCACTTTGCAGAACAAATATAGTTTACTGTCTTCTAACCTCAAATGACAGGTATTCCAAATAGCAAAATCTCTTTGGAAAAAAAAAAATCAATACCTTTGTTTTTTTCATCTCCATCACATCCTGTTGTAATTTCTTCAATTGCTTTTCATATTGGGATTGATTTTTCAACAGGCGTGCATGTTCTTTTTGAGCTGTTTGGAGTCGCTGCAGCTCTTTGTTCATAGTCTGAAGTTTTTTCTCATACTCAGATCTAACTTTTTTTGCCTTTTCTTCCGAGCAAGATTCCACAGAGCCTAAATAGCCCAAAAATATTTGAATTGTCTCAATGTGACACTCCTTGGCAAACTCATCACACTGTGCAGTGACCATCTTCATCTCTGTCCCAGCTCAGAGGTGAGCTTTTGCCTTATTTTGCCCAGAGCCAGACCTCCATGTCACTTTCAGGCATTCTCTAAACCAAGGCTTCTTAAACTTTTTCCACTCACAACCCAATAAATTTTTATGCAACCCCAGGCATATAGGTACATAAAATAGGTATACACAACTTTTTGCTGTTGCCAACTTTTTTGCAACCCCCACATGCAATTAAATGACCCTATATGGGATAAAGACCCACAGTTTAAGAAACTTTGCTCTATACCACGTCCCTACACTTATTCTATTTCCCCTTTCAGCCACCCATTATGCATTGTTTTCCCTCATTAGAATATAAGGTCTTGGGGGCCAGATATTGTCTTGCTTTCTTGTCTGTCTCCTCAGTGCTTAGCAGAATGCCTGGCACATAACTGTTCATACATGTTTTTCTCTGCCTCTGGTTCTCTCTATCTAACCTATCTCCACCTATCTACTTATCTATATGAGTTGCAAGTTTTGACTTCATCGATTCATAAATCAGGACTTTAAAGAGAATAATTACCCACCACAGATTATTTTCTAATAGACAAGATTCTAATAGACAAGTTTGTCTTTCTTCTTGAATGGAGCTAGATAGAGCAGTGGATAGAATGCTGGGCCTGGAGTCAGGAAAGTTTGTATTAAAATCTGACATCTAACACTTACTAGCTGTGTGATCCTGAGGAAGTCACTTAACCTTTGTCTGCTTCAGTTTTCTCTATTTTAAAATAAGGATAAAAATAGCACTTAACTCCTAGGATCAAAAGAGATAATATTTGTAAAGTTCTTAGAACTTTAGCATAGCATAGGACATAGCAGGTGCTTAATAAATGTTTTTTTCCTTCCTGATCACCCATTCCACTGCCCATGCTGATACACATGTAATTTTTTTAATTTTAGAGAAAAGTATGCAAATATAAATCAAGACATTAAAGGCAAATTAATTAAACAGCAGTAAGTAGTCTGAACTTTGTACAAAGTCTTTGTACAAATAGGGTCTTTAAAGGCTACAAGCCTGGGTAAGGAGGACAAGCTACGACTATTTAGTATAATGAGTCTAATTAATATTTTCATCTAGCTTCTCATTTTATAATTCTTCCGTCCATTAAGAGAAAGAAATGTAAGATAAAATCAACAATGATCTGTGAACATTTACTTAAAGTATAATTCTTACCTAAGTTTTGTAGCACCTGATCTCTTTCAAGTTGAGTGTCCCGAATTTTATGTTGTAACATCATTAGCTTTTCTTCATATTGCTTTTTCAGTGTCTGTAGTCTTCTCTGGCTATTTTCTAATTCATCAATCAGCTTTTGTTTTATTGCAATTTCACAAGTAATATGTGCTAAGTCTTCCTGATAATTGGCTATTTATTAAAAAAAGAACAGAAACAGTGAGAATGTGCCCAAAAGATGATCTTGGGCATAAGTTATTCAAAAAGAAAATTACAGGGCAAACCAGAAACTAAAGTCATTGAACATATGAAGCACCACATTAGTCTGACACATCAAACATTTCCTGTTTGAAGTATGAAAAAATCAAACAAAGAATCATTTTCCTATAGACAATATGAAAATATGGGTCAGTGGTCATAAAAGCTACTTTTGTGGAAATGAGAAAACAGTTTAACAGTTTAGACAAGTTCCCCAAATACATTTTAGGTATTAAAGAACAGGTACCTTTTTCATCTGACTCAGAATCAGATTCATCAGTGCTTTCACCAGCTTCAATGTTATCCTCATCCTCTTCTTCTTCTTCTTCATCTTCCTCATGTTCACTTGCTTCTTGGTTTTCTTCCTATAAGGTAAAATGTAATGAAAATTATTATTGGCAAAAATGTTGGTTTCCTTGTTAACAAGATATTGCTAAATGAAAAAAATATTACTTCTATGAAAAAAATTAAAAAGGCATTTTTCAAAAATCTCAAAATGAATGAAAGATTTTAAATAATAATGATAGATGAAAGACCAATTTTCCCATAAAACAAAAGTGTATCCCAAAACATCCCAGACACAGACCATTCAACATGCTTTCTTGATGACAGAATACAAGATATGCCAGTATATGAAGCTAACAGGAGGAAAAACATGTCCTTAATAAGTCTATAATCAAAGCAATAATTTATATCAGTATGCCACTTAGAATCTTGTTTTCAAAATATATTAAAAACAGGTGCTAGGAGTTATAAACAACAAAATCCAGTGATTAAAAAATATTCATTCTTTCATACTTACTACTTCAATTTCATTATTTTCTCTTTCTGAAATGCCCTTTTCTTCTTTCCTCTCCTGTTCAGTGTCTGTATTTTCCTCTTTAACAACACTAAGAGAAATGTACAGATATAATATTAAATTAAAGATGTTATTAATTTGCTTCCTCCTTCATCTATCTTCAAAATAATATTCTATGACTATTTATGAGAAGGTAGTCTCATAACAGATCAGATGATAAGGCTACATACTATAATGTCATGCTTCAGAGGAAGATGGAAAACATCATTCACTTAGTCCTAATTCACAGGACAACAGATCATTTCAAGAACAGACAATGAGAAAAGGATGAGATTTTTGCCCTGAAGCATGAGTGATGACACAGCTAAGAAGTGTCATAACTATAATTTGCTAATCAAAATGAGCACTAATCTTTTTTTCCCTTCTCCCACAAGAATATATATTTTTAAAGCAAATTTAAAATATACATATAATTTATCACAGCTAAAAATAAGGATACAGTCTGTGTCTCCACTGATAGCTCCAGTCAAAGTGGACCATAAAAACCAAGCTCAATTTTGCCTTGATGAGTTTGTCCACAATGCTGGACCTTTTTTCTTTAGCCATCTCCATAGCACTGGACTATTGTTCCTCCTTGTGCTATAACTAAAGTAGTTATTTTTTGTATCACTATCTTGAATATCCAGGTTGAGCTTTGAATGGATATGAAAATTCAAGTGGCTTCCTACAAAATTTATCACCCAAATGAATGCTTTCCTCTTCAATCATCAAGGACCAGCACCAATCTAAGTATAAACAGACAGCCATCTCAGATAATTGTTCATTCATTGTTCACCCAGTGCTGGATTTTAATGAATAAAAATGGGGCTTTTAGATGACTAGAGGCTCCTTCAAACTACAAATAATTCAATAAATAATGACTTAATGGAGACATTGCCTTTGGATGTTAAAAGGGAATTAACATGCCCTAGTTCATTAATTCTAGAACTAATTAGTTCTAGAATTTATCCAGATAAACCATCTAAACAAAATTGTTCTTTTACAGGATCATATATTTAGAGCTAGAAGTAACCTTACAAATCATTAAGTCTAACTCCTTCATTTTAGAGATGAGGAAATTGAGTTCCTGAAAGGTTAAGTGAATTGCCCAGGACAGAAATTTTAACGAGCCTTGATCTAAGATTGTACTTAAAAAGCTAAAATGACATTCTAAAAGTCCTAAGAATCAAAAGAACACTCTAAGAAGATATTAACAATGAAGCTTTTAATATAAAAATCCCCTTGTAATAAGTGAAGCACTATACCAGAATAACTTCACAAGGGTTTTGTAGATATTTTTTAGATATTCTGATGCTTCTTAAAAGTTTCCCCTCAAATATATAGATTTTTAATGTCTAATTTAAAATATAATTTTATTAAGATCTAAAATTCCTGAAGCATTTGATAAGTAAAAACTTAAAATCTACTATGTTGTTGCTTTTAGCAAAGAAAAGTTAATAAAAAAAATTTTAAGTAGAAAATAATGTGTGAACTGAACCTTTTTATTCAATTTTAAAGGATCAACAATTGTAAAAGCAAACAAGAAAGGAATATATTTATGGTGGTAATACAATCAGGAAAAGCAACATTAGAATTAAAAGTAGCCTATAAAAGTAAATTAGAAACTTTTTATTTCAACAATATATATACTCTGCCTGATATTATGGGAAGCAATCAGTATATGACCTTTGGGGAAAGAATGAGAGTGAAATTCAATGAAGCTTCACTTGTTCATGGATTTCCCATCTCCATTCAAACCAGGTTGGCCCCTACCTTCAAAGAATTCCCAGCAGTACTATAGCTTTTGTGAAACACTATAAATACAAGTCTGATGTATAATGAAGATGATGCATCATTATATTTCCTTTTTTATAAATGAACTAATCACAAGGGTATATTATGCAATACATTATATGTAAAAAGACAAGTTTGCATTATTAGAGAAATTTTGTATTCAAAACAAAGTGAATGTGCATATGTGTGCATCTTGGGCACACATGTATCTTATTTAAGTAGGTAACAAGGATTCACATATCTCATACGTTTCAGGGTCAGGATGATGATGAATAGAATCAGGAACCTTAAAGTAGGCTGCAAATAAGGGAGATGATCATATAGAAACATGATCATCTTCCTTATTTGCAGCCTACTTTAAGTTTCCTGGAAGAAAGTATGATTCTATTAGGAGAAAGAAATGAAGGGGATACTAAGAAAATTATGTTCTAACAAGAGAGGAAGGAATAAACAAACTGAGCAGATTTAGTGATTATTATCATATTACCATGATACAAAAGTTTGGTCTGAAGCAAAACAGATGCCACTGAGAAAGGATTTTTTGTGGAAAAAAAATTACATGTGCAATATACTGAATGCTTCTCTGTTATTCAATGTATCGGAACTGCTGATTTTTCTCCATCATAGAATCCCACTTGAAAATCCCGAAAGGTAAGTTAAACTCATTTACTTAAATACCAAATCAAGTGTTATCACCTAACAATATATCACTGGTAACAACTTGAGGCTTGGAACAAAGAGATAAAACAGGTAGCAATGAGAAAATAAGAAATCTGGAGGTCTTATATCCTCTATCTCTTCAATACTTCTTTAAATATATTTTCCTCTGGTCCTTACTAATCCAATCTAATTCCTCTTTTCCCCATTCCTATCTATTTCATTCATATTAACTTGATAAACTTCAAGTTTTCATAGAAATGCCCAGTCAACACATTTTTATCTCACTCTTTTACAACATTCAGTTCAGTGTCCCTCTTTTCTCAAGAATACTTAATTCTTAGTTCCAGCATTCTCTGAAAGTAAGTGGCCCATAATTTTTTCTCGTAGCTGATTTTCTTAAATTGGTTGTAGTATTACCCACTAAATCTGATTTATGTGAAACAAAGAAATGATCTTTCTGCATGGATTTTTTTTTAAACTTATACCTATGTAGGAGGGGAATCTGACTTTCCCTGGGTCACACAGCAAATCTGTGTCAAATGTGGGACTTAAATTTATTTTTTCCTAACTCTGAGACCATTATGCCATATTGTCTTTCATGCATTTTATGGATTGCTCTGTCCACTAGGGGCAAACTTATGTCTACATTTGTCCCCCTACTGAATGAACTCATGTTCATTTAAATTACAGCCAAATGGAACAAATTTCATTAAAATTCCAAATCAATCTTGCCAAATTTTATAACAGAAAAATCAGCAGTCCTGAACTATTAAATTAATTTAATTTACCTTTACATGTCACTTTTAAGAGTTTGCTTTTCTTTTTTTTTTCTTTTTTCTTTTTTTTCTTTTTTGGTGAGGCAATTGGGGTTAAGTGACTTGCCCAGGGTCACACAGCTAGTACGTGTTAAGTGTCTGAGGCCGGATTTGAACTCAGGTACTCCTGAATCCAGAGCCGGTGCTTTATCCACTGTGCCATCTAGCTGCCCCCAAGAGTTTGCTTTTCAAATCCAAATTTATACTTCACTATCCTAGTGTATGAGATATGGAGTGCTTAATATTAATGAGCCAATTTGTAATCGAAAACTAACCTGAAGCATTAGTTATGTTTTAAAATACTCTTTACATTCTAGAATATAGATTAAGCAGTCAGGAAGTAAAAATTAATGAAGTATTATTATACTGAAAAGTCATTAATCTGATAATTTATAAATCTTGTTAATATAACCATTTTAGATAATGCAAAGCACAGCTAATTTCTTAATGATACTTGCTCAAACTACAAATGTATTAGAAGTGTGACTTAAGGATGAAATGAAAACAAGTTATAAAACAAAATTATATTTTAAATTCAATTTTAAGAATCACCTTTTAAAAGTTCCTTCCCATTCACAAGCTTCAGTTTTTCCTTTTCTAAAAAACTTTTTGGCAATTTTTCTTACTAAATTTAGATGGCCTATTTAAGAAAAGAGAATCATAAGATCATAGCTCTAGAGCTGGAAGAGACCTCAAAGGCCATGGAATGCAACACTTTCATTTTACAGTTGAGGAAACTGAGACCCAAAGAAGTTAAATTATTTGCCCTTGCCATACAGACACATCACAGATGGGACTTGAGCCAAAGTTCCCTGAATCAAGAGCCTACTATGTCAGGGAATTAAAGACAACTGATGGCTTATCATATTCTACCATAAAAGATAAATTTCTCAACTACTTTGTTAATTTCCAGGCTGTTCAGCAGTTTATTAAAGATACTGATTCTTTTTTAAAAAGGAATTGAATAATGCAGTTTATTGTTGGATTGTTTCCAGTACTCTTCAAATTAAAGCTATGTCACCCCATTTACAATAGTCTAGTCTAATATATGAGGTTGCCTCATTCAAGTGACTTGAGTTGTTCTGTTTTACTTTGTTTTACTTTTAGGACAATTAAAAAAAATCATTCCTGATAATCGGATCTAAATCAATCAAATAGTAGATTTTCTGTGTGTGAATTGCAACTAAATACTGAAATAACATTTTAATTTTTAAAACCTGGGAAATATTCCAACCTTTTTTCTTCTTGATTTCTTTCCTCAAGTTTCTGAAGCCTTCAAGTACACGAAGTACAGTATTGGAAAGCCAAGCCAATGAAGGACAAATCAGACAGTAAGAAGTGAAAGTAACAAGAAGGTAAAAATGAAACATGAGCTTGAGGGCTTAAAATAAGTTTTCAAAGATATCATCAAAGATATCATCAGAGGACAATACACAGTAAAAAGGCAATACATTTTGCATGAATAAAGAGTAAGCAGAAAACAACAAAATCAATAAAATTTATAGTAGCTACTAAATTTATGCTTAGCAGTTATTGGAAACAATACTTATTTTAGCTTCTTCTTTTCCTCATCTTTCCCCCCAAAGCCTGCCTTCTTCCTGCAAAATCTTCTTAAAAGACCTTTTGACAGAAATACTAAAAGGCCATTTGAAAAAGTCTTAAAATTCAAAAAGTCATGCATTTATACCAAAACAAGAAGAGTGCTAATACTGGATAATAGATCACTATTTTAATACATTTATATTTACATTTTAATAATCTACACATTAACATTAAAATCTATAGAAAATGCAAACTTAAAAATTGCTAATGATACAACATTATGGTCAAATGGATATGTTTACTATGAAATCAGTGAAAAATTACAATTCTTGTATTTTAGTATTGACTCATAACAGTCGATTAAAGATTTTAGGCATTTCATTGCTTGTTAGAAACCAACCACCAAAAGAACAAATCATAAGCAATGGAAGTGATGAGATGGAAAACAATGCTTTTCACTAGTAATATAGAAATATATTTCATGTAAAAAAGTAGATGGGAAACTTTCAAAATAGGATTAACATCTTAAATGACATATTAAATATTTAATACATGAATGTTGGGCCATTTATTTATACTAAATACAAATATTTGTGTGATGAACAAAAACAAAGACCTGTTGTTATAGTCTAACAAATTTTAAACATTTTTCAAGTACCATCATTACTTAATAAAGAGAGAAGCTGAAGTAGTGGACAAAGCAGGCCCAAAGCAAAGTCTTCTGACTTTCATTCCAGAAGTGCGTATGTATATATTTTTTGGTTGTTTCAGTTTTGTTTTACAAATATTTTATCCACTGCTATTAAAAGAAATATATATCCATCTTTGAGAAGGAAGTACAAAGAATGATTTCAGCTATAAAAAGCATAATTTAGTAAATAGAAAAAGAAAAGTAAAATCACTAGTGGAAAGAACAGTTTCAACTCTTTACCACTGAAAACCAAAGTAATGTTTGAATATGTATTTAACAAAAATTTCATAGATAGGAAGGACATTTACAAGTAAGATAGTCAAAAAAGTTTGTGAATCTATTTAATTTACATAGTAAATATGTTAATATACTGAAAAATGTTTATATTTGAATTTCATACCAAAAATGAATATAGTGTTCATAAATTCCTACAGCCTAAATAAGCATGACAGTGACAATTATCTAAATAGCAATGAAACACACAGGTTAAATAGATTTTTCCACTAAAAAAGAAGATAGACTTAACCTCTTATTAAGAGGTAACTTGTGGTTTAGCTAAGGACTTTCTACCTTTGAACTTTATCTAATTACTTTCACATATTATATTCATATAGGTATGTACTTTTATTCATACCTGTATGAATGTATATAGACATTACACAAAATTAGAGCAGTCTTTCATATGAGTGTTTATAAGTCTTCTTTTGAAAATTTCCAATTTTTAACCATATTAATAATAGCCATATAAAGTGGTTTGTGAATTTATCTGTGACAAGTAATAATTTTGATACCATCTCACTTTTTTTACAGTATTGATCATACGTGTACTTCTACCAACAGCACACCAAACTGACCAGTTAAAACCAGTTGATGCTGTTTCCTCTAACTATGAATTTAATTCATACCAAACCGATGTTTCATTACTCTCTTTTGCTGTGTTTTAAAATACGCAGTCCTAAAGAATGGAAATTACTCCATGGAAGTATGTCAAAGTTCTAGTTCTTAAAAAGCACACTTCATTGAGTGTCAGAATTGTTGCAACAGCTATTGATGTGAGGGATTAATCAGATCTACAATGAAACAGAATCGTCAATGTCAATCGTCAATGTCAAGAACTAACAAACTATTGCTGTGATACATTTTAAATAATTCTCAAAGAATAAACAAAGACCTTTAAAGGGACCTGCTGGAAGAATTGCTGATTACAGTACAGTATAAGTTGTATCACAGGTCTCTTAAAGTTGAAGGGAAAGCCAAATTTGAGTTAAAAAACAAACTGATCATAAGCTAACCATTGCTATGATAGAGTGCACACACAAATACACACACAAAATCCCAACTTACCTGTTATGGGCATGAGACAATGCAAAGATTTAAGTACTGAAAACTGGGAAAAGGGAATCTTTACTGATAAAACTTACTTTACTTTATCAAAATGAACTGAAAAATATGTTGATATACTGATAAATTTAAAAGCAGAATTATAGAAATTTCCAAATGGAGATGGAATACCACAGCATGTCTTTGTAATATGCTACCTGTCATGAATAGTCAAGAAATTTATTCAAGACATAAATATCCTTCAATTGCCTGGAAACTCACTTGATTTAAACCCCACTAAAAACCTGTTGATTACGTTCAAGACTAACAAACAATCTGTTCATCAAAAGTATACTGTGTATTCAATATAATGGGCTGTGTCAGAAGCTTAGGAACTCACTGCCAATTTATGTGAAACAAATGAGGATATATAAATCACTAAATTTAATTATTTTACTTTTTTGTCAAGTAATTCACATACCACTCTATGTGTTAATTACCCATACTGTATTCTCTCTACATATAGATATGATATATATTTGATATCTTTTATATCTATACAAAATTTTTAATTTCAAGATTTTTCTCTACTCAATTTTCTTTTATCCTAGCTACACTGATTTTTATTTATGTGAAAGCTCCTTAATTTTATTTAAATAAAATTGTCTATTTTCTCTTTTATTTATTTTTTACAAAATAGATTATTATTGATCTTTTTTGTTTTTATACTGGCTAGATTTCTCCCTATATTCTTCTACTTCCCACTCCCCATAGGGCCATACCTTATAAAAAAGAATTTAGAACAAAATTCCACAAAACCTACCAATATATCTACACTTATAAGGAGGCTCCCAACCTCACCTCTGCTAAGGAGTGGAGGGAGGTGGTTTATTATATCTTCTTTGGGGCTGAGATTCTTTATTGTTTTGTACATTTATTTTCCACTGTTTTGTGGTAGTTGTTCTTTCCATTTCCATGTTGTTGTAAATGTGCATACTGTTTCCCCGGCTTTGCTCACTTCACTTCATAGCAGTTGATAAAGTCTTTTTCATGCTTCTCTGTATTCATCATATTCATTGTTTCTTAGAGCACAATAATATTCCATTACATTAATGTACCATGATTTATCTAGCCATTCCCTAACTGATGGGCATCTACTTTATTTCTGATTCTTTGCCACCACAAAAATTGTTGCTAAAAAATCTATTTGCAGCCTCTCTTTTTGTCAAAGACATCTAATCTGATCCTAGTGATAGAAGCTTTGGATCAAAGCTCTGAACATCTATCTACTTAATTTGCTTAATTCTAAATAGCTTTCCCTAATGGCTAAATTAAAAATGCATTAAAATTAACCCACATTATTAGTGATCTATAAGACTCTTTCATTTGGTTGTTTTTTTATTCTTCTTTAGAGAACTCTTTGATCACATCACTTAACCACAGTTCCTCCCTCTTTTAGTCAAACTCCTACACTTGCTCTCTTTATTCCTTTTTTTTCCCCACTTGTTCAACAGCCCTTAGAAATTCAGCTTCTGACCTCATCATTCAACTAAAAGTCTTCTCTCCAAAATTACCACTGATCTCTCTTTCTCTCTCTTTTTTTTTGAGGGGGGGGGTGGGGGGGTTGGCAAGGCAATGAGGGTTAAGTGACTTGCTCAGGGTCACACAGCTAGTGTCAAGTGTCTGATGTTGGTTTGAACTCAGGTCTTCCTGAATCCAGGACTGGTGCTTTATCTGCTGCACCACCTAAGCTGCCCCCACCATTGATCTCTTAATAGCCAATGGTCTTTTCTCAGTCCTAATTCTTCCCCTGGAGAACAGGGAATATCTTTTGTCTTTCTTTGTACCCACAGTGTTTAATACAGTGCCAGCCACAGAGGAAGCTTAATAGTTGATTGCTCTCTTGATTTAATGTTATAAAAAATAGTACATATGCATGCATTATAAAGCTATGTACATATGTACACATTATGTAAATAACAAGGGCTTGTAAAGATATAACATTCCATTATGGGATTTAAGTCCTCAGAGTCCCAATCAATTTTATAAGATATAAAGTATAGTCAGATTGTCTATATGCAACTTGTGGAACAACTTTACATACTCTGAGTTCCCTATTCTGATTATATCAAAAAAGGTCTATCACTAATAGATGGAGGAGTTGAAGTAAAGTAGAGGTCACTGAGCAGAGGACCCAAACCAAAAACTTCTGACTCTCACTTTAACAGTGAACATTCTCAAGATTAATTTTTTTTGCTTGTTTCAGTTTATATGTATGCATGTATAGATGATATTTTTTATTTTTACATAACTTAATTTTCTCTCTAATTATCCCTCCTTCCCCCTCTTCCCTATGCCATCTCAGAGGAAAAAGGATTTTAAAAAAAAAAGAGGAAGGGGGAAAAAATCAGCAAAATTGGTCAAAATATAGAGAAAAAATGTGAAAACATGCAGTACTCCACACACAGGGACCCTGCACTTCTATGAAAGAGTGGGAAGAGGTCTTCTCATGGATTTCCTTTGGGGACTTGTTTATTCTTTGCAATTTTGCAATGGATAGCAATCCCTTATTTGAGAAATTTGATTCAAAGAATTTCTCCCATTCAACTGCTTTATTATCCTATATGCATACATTTATTTGTTTGTGCATAGGTTAATTTCATGTAATCAAAATAACTATGTTGTCTTTTGCAATTTCCTCTTTACCTTCTATGGTTAATAATACATTTCCTATCTATAGCTACAAATGGTATGTTTTCTGCTTTTCTTGTCATCCTGCCATGTGATCTTGCTTAGTATCTTTAATATTAAAGTTTTCTCCATTTTAAGTTTATTTTGGAATATGATGTAAGATATTGGCCCAAGCCCAATTTCTGTCAGACTGTTTCTACTTGTCCCAGCCAGTTGTAAAAAAGAGAGTTCTTTTTTAAATAATTTATGTTTTAAGTTTATCAAACACTAGGTCCATTGTTTCTGATTCTCCCTTCTTTAATCCATTCAATTGATCTATATCTCTATTTTTAAACCAAAATCAAATTGTGTTGATGATTGCTGTTTTATAAAATACTTTGAGAATTGGAAATGCTATTTCCCCTTTATGATGACTTCTTTTCATTATTTCCCTTGATATTCTAGATTTTTTTCCCAAATGAATTTTCTAGTTCTGTAAAATATTCCCTTTTTATTATACTGACAAAGCACATCCATGAGCACTAAATATTTCTCTTGTCATTTAAATAATCCTTATTTCTTTGAGGAGTATTTTGTAACTGAATATGTAAGCATTTTGTGTACTTTGGTAGCATGACCTCCAAATATTTTCTGCAATGTGTAGGTTTCATTTTAAAATGGGATATCTCATACTATTATTGACTCTTGAATGTTGTTTCCATTATATAAATATGCTGGGGTCTTGGTAAATCTATTGTATGGCTTGCATTTACTGAAGCTATCCACTGTCTCAATTAATATCTTTCGTTGATTCCCTAAACAAACAATCAGGTCATCTTAAGAAAGGGATAGCTATCTATCTTTATATGTTTAATTCCTTTTTTTTGTCCTATTGATATTGGTACCATTTCTAGAAGTGTATCAAACAATAATGGGGAAAGTGGGCACCTTTGCTTTACTACTGTATTTACTGAGAATGCTTCTTATGTATTCCTATTATATGTGATGCTTGCTTTTAGTTTTAGATATTTTTTATGATATTAAAATATAGTCCTTTTATGTCTATATGTTGACAGTGACATTGAGATCTGCCCATGATCACACAGCTACAGTGGTTCAGAGAAAGGATTTAAATAATCCAGATCTCTATCCACTATGCAATGCTGCCTTTTTATAATCCCTTAGTGCTCTTGTAATTTATTCAACCCATAGCATGATATCTGACAGAAATTGGATGATGAATTATATCATATAAGAATATACTCAAATATTAATCCCACAATAAATATTAAGATACAGAAACTTCTCCAAAGTAATACTTATTCTTCTTGTAACTGACTGCTTATGATTTCTTATAATCATCTCACACTAATATAACTCCAAAAAGTATTTTATAGTTATTATCTTTGTGAACCTATGATCAATATTGAAATCCTGTTATCTGAATACACCCTCCCTTTCTTCTACTTCTTGTGTTCGAATTTACACTAAGCCTTATTGTCTTCATCATGACCTCTAAAATGAATTTCTCCTTATTCTCCCAATCTATTCATCAACTATAATTTCTTTTACTTTCCCAAGAAATTTTGATTCTATCTTTAATTATTTCAGTGATTTCATAGCCACTATCTTAGCATTCTCTCTCTATTCTGAACTTTTACCACTTCTGCCTTGCAAATTCTTAAGCCTCAGAAACCTTACCGTCAGATTACTTCCTTTAAGTAACAAAGGCAAAGTAACAAAGGCATAAGAATTTTATTTCATTTTTTTTTTTGCTGGAAAACCTCAAACAGAGTCACTGCTGCTTACCAATTCTTTTACTCAAGGCTCATTCATGTTAAGTCTCTTATCCCACTTCTAACTCACACATTCATAGCAATCAACCTCACCTCCCACTTTACAGAGATAATAAAGTTCATATGAAGTGAGCTCCCTCAGTGACTCTCAATTCTCTTAATGCCTCTTCAACTACTTTTCAATATTTCCACTTTTTCTTAATATCTTACTACTGGTTTTCCCCATTTCTATCCTCATTCTTCTTCTTTCTCTTCATTTTCTATCTGAGAAATTTCATTTACTCCTACAAGTTCAACAAGTGTCTTTATATAAATGAATCCCAAATCTGTATCTTTAGTTCTAAACCTGCATTTTCATCAGAATAAGTAGTGGATAACTCAAACTGCAAGCTCCACTAGCTCACTATAGCTAAAACAGAAATGATTAGTTTTTCCCCTAAAATTCTACTCTTCTTTCTGACACCCCTACTTCTGTCATTAGAATAATTAGTAAGCCAAAAACCAGATTATCTGCCATTATCTCCCCTTTACCTCCTACATTCAGTTGCAGCATTCTCTCAATTCTGCCTCACAATATTTCTCAAGTCACTTCTCAAAATCATTCACATATAATTCCCTTCTGATCTTCCTGTCTATTCCCAATGACATCAACCTTATCCAGGCTTCTATTATAGAAGTCCTATCTGGACTTCTATAATAGCTTTCCAATTAGTCTGCCCACTTCTCATCTAACTTTCTTTTTTTTTTTTTTTTTTTTTTTGGTGAGGCAATTGGGGTTAAGTGACTTTCCCAGGGTCCCACAGGCAGTAAATGTTAAATGTCTGAGGCCGGATTTGAACTCAGGTACTCCTGACTCGAGGGCCAGTGCTCTATTGACTGTGCCACCTAGCTGCCCCCAACTTTTAATTTTTTTCAATAAAAGTTTGTTTTGTTTTTTGTTTTGTGGGGCAATGAAGGTTAAGTGACTTGCCCAGGGCCAAACAGCTACTAAGTGTCAAGTGTCTGAGGCCAGATTTGAACTCAGGTCCTCCTGAACCCAGGGCTAGTGCTGTATCCACTATACATCTAACTTTAATAACATTTCCATATTAACAATCCCAACACAAAAAAACTGATCAAGTCACTCCCCAAAATTATTCAATTGCTTCCTGATTTAATTATAATATATAAAAACTTCTGACTTGATCCCAAAACATAAAACTGGTTGTCACCCCACAAAATCATTCAATAATTATTTACTAAGAAAACTTAGTTCTCACTACTTTCTACCATATGTTCTATCTACTCAAACTTGACTAGCCCTGCACGTCTTGACATTTTACTGCATTTGTGCCTTTGTCATGCCATTCACTAAAAATTCTATTTGCTAAATTCTATATAAACTTTAAGACTCAAACAAGAAGTAAAAAAAAAAAAGACAGGCATTTAGTAGATTTCAAATTCAATGAGTCAATAGAGTAATCTGGCAGTCAAAAAAGCTAACTACATTTTCTACTCAACAAAGAGAGAAGCACTGTGTCCCATGTAGACTTTGCTCCCACATTCTTACTAATATTTATTCTTTCCTTTTCTACTCACTGTTTCCTTGATCCTTGCAAATACATCCATATCCTCTCAACCCCAAAAAACTCTCACCTGATCCATCCATTCCCCCCAGATGTTGTCCTACATTCTGGTTCCCTGTTATCTGTAATTGGTGCTTGCAACTAGAACTTTGTATTTGATTCTGAGAACCATATTTTAAGAAGGACATTGTCAAATTAAAGCAAGGATGGTAAGGATACTTGAAATCATACAAGAATTATTTGAAGGAACTGAGGATGTATAATCTAGGAAAAAAAGACACAACTTGTGCTCCCAAATTACAAATTTAATGACAGCAGGAATTACATCCTATCTCCTCCAGTACTGCTCTAGTATGATACTCTAGAGAGCTTAAATAAAAGTTTGTTTTTTAACTGAGTTATCTATGGTGTTTATTTACAATTCTTAAGACGACATTTCCATCCAATATGTCATAGGGACAGGTAGCATTCTTCCCTCAATTCACCAAGTAAAGTGGCATTCAAAATGTACATTATACTGTGCGATATTTTGTGAACACCTAGACCTTTGTACAATTAAATAACAACATTTGACTTTCTAACTTATGACAATGACTTTTAAGTCATGTTACTAGTCTTAATTACTCTATTGGTAATTACACTTTATAAATGGGTAACTAATTACAATGTATCCTCCTTTATATTGCCACATTCAATCATCTATTTTTTTTTCTTTTTTGCTGGGCAATGAGGGTTAAGTGACTTGCCCAGGGTCACACAGCTAGTACGTGTCAAGTGTCTGAGGTCAAATTTGAACTAAGGTCCTCCTGAATCCAGTGCTTTACCCACTATGCCACCTAGATGCCCCCCACATTCAATCATTTATGATGAACATCTTTTAAGATGTTTATATCTTAAGTTAATAATTTCATCTACAATGCTTCCTAATGAAAACTATGCAATTCCTTGTGCTAATTATTCTGATGATTCTTTTCAACTCATAGCACAGAACAGATCTCAGTGGAAAAACTAAAATTTCTAATAATTTTGTTCAATACTCATTGACTGTATAACCTAATTTATGTTAGTTAAGCAAAAATGTCAAATAAACTCTAAGTCAAATATAATACTTTAGAACTGGAAGTTTGGCACAAGAATATACAAATACATACTCAGGAGGCTTATATAATAGATTGGCAGTTTTATAAAAATGAGTAAACACAGAAAATTTAGCTGATAAGCATTCAAACACAAAGACAAATTTTCATTTTCCTCTTCTTCCTCTGTCCAACCATTTTTTTTTAAGTGAGGCAATTAGGGTTAAGTGACTTGCCCACGGTCACACAGCTAGTAAGTGTCAAGTGTCTGAGGTCAGATTTGAACTCAGGTCCTCCTGAGTCCAGGGCCGGTGCTTTATCCACTGCACCACCTAACTGCCCCCTGTGCAACCAATTTTTAAAAAACATTGTGCTTCTCAAGAAAAAGTACATGAGCTGTTGACAAGAGATCATTTTCACCAAGGAAAAAACTGGATTGGACACATCCTTTTTGGAAGAAAGTTTTTTTAAAAAAGAAAACAACAATAATATAAAGAGCTACTGAATAATCAAATTAGAAACCTTACTCAGAACATTTAAAAGATCTAATGACATTAAATGATATTTGTAATAATCAGTTTTTCCTTTAGTTAAATACATCTACATAAAAATTTGAGGATATGCATGAGCCAACTTAAATGCATTAGAGAATTAGAAACAAATTTTAAAACTGAAAATATTGAAGTGCATATGAGTTTTGTTGAATGCAAGATGACTAAAAGCAAAAGTAGCTAATTCCACAGAGAGAAAAAAAAATCCCATAATTATACTTTTACTGTCAGGATCAATAAAGTAGATAATAACATGATAATTTATCTAAAATAATTTCTCCTATATATAAAAATATACTTGTAAGAAAAAAATAAAATCAATTTAATTGCTCTAATTTTAATTACTTTAAAACATTCTTATTTTGACATATACAGGAGGCAATATACTATATCTTGAACGCAAATTAAAATATGCTTAAGAAAAGCAGTTACTTAAAATCACTACCTTTTCTTCTTCTTTTTTTCTTTCCTTTTCAGTTTTTCTAAATCTTTTTTAGCCATATCTATAATTTCAATGGTTTCTTTCTCTGAGGAAAGTATGGAAGGAGAGAAAGCTGATGATCCACTGAAATATGGTGATCTTGCTGTAGCTCTTGTCAGGTTACGTCGAAGGTTCTCATTAGTTGCTTCACTTTCTAATAATTTTGCCCTGGTGACCAAAAAACCAGAACAAAACAAAACAACACACATACACACACAAAAAAATTCAGAGGTATTACTTAACATGCTGAAAGGTAAATTTAAAAAAACTTTATGAATGTAAATATTAAAGAAGGCTACTCTCCTTTATCAAAATTAGAGCCATTCCCCAAATAGACAAAGGATATGAAAAGGCAGTTTTCAGATAAAGAAATCAAAGTTGTCTATACTCATATGAAAAAATGCTCAAAATCACTAATAATTAGAGAAGTGCATATTAAAACAACTCTGAGGTACTACCTCATAAAAAGGAAAATGATAAATGCTGGAGGGGATGTAGAAAAATTGGGACACTGATTCACTGTTGTTGGAGTTGTGAACTAGTCCAACAACTCTAGAAAACAATTTGGAACTATGCCCAAAGGGCTATAAAACTGTGCATACCCTTTGACCCAGCAATCCCTACTTCTAGATCTGTGTACCAAAGAGATCAAAGGAAAAGGAACCATACGTACAAAAATATTTAGAACAGTTTTACTAGTGGTGAAAAATAACTGGATATTGAGGAGATGGCCATCAACTGAGGAATGGCTGAATAAGTTGTGGTATATGTTGTGATGGAATACTATTGTGCCATAAGAAATGACAGGCATGATAATTTTCAGAAAAATGTGGGAAGACATATGACCTGATGCAAAGTGAAATAAGCAAAACAAGGAGAACACTGTACACAGTAATAGCAATATTGTAAAGATGTGAAAGACTTAGCTACTCTGATCAATGCAATGATTCAAGACCTTTCTGTAGGACTTATGATGAAAAATGGTATCCAATTAAAGAGAAAGAACTGACGAAGCTGAGTGCATGTTGAAGCATAACTTTTTACTTTATTTCTCTTCATTTTTATTTATAACATGGCTAATATGGAAATATGTTTTGCATGATGTCACATGTATAATTGATATCACATTTCTTGCCTTCTCAATGTATTAGAAAGGGGCATGAGGGAGGAATAGAATTCAGACCTCAATTTTTTAAAATGAATGTTAAGATAAATAACAAATATACTTTAAAAAAAAAACCTGGGGGCAGCTAGGTGGCACAGTGAATAAAGCATTGGCCCCAGATTCAGGAGGACCTGAGTTCAAATCTGGCCTCAGACACTTGACACTTACTAGCTGTGTGACCCTGGACAAGTCACTTAACCCTCATTGCCCCACAAAAAACAAACAAACAAACAAAAAACCCTGGGCAGATCTATATGAATTGATGAAAAGAGCAGTGAGTAGAACTATGAGAACACTGCACATAGTAACAGTAACAATGTAATAACAATCAATTGTGAGACTTAGCTACTGTGATTAATATTAATAATAATATGTGACAACTCCAAAGGATTCATGATAAAAAATGTTATCCACCTCCAGAAAGAACAGATTGAACTCTGAAAGCAGACTGCAGAATTTTTTAAAAAATGTATTCTTTACAATGTGTCTAATGTGTATATTGTGTATGAGTTCATATTTATAATGGGTATTTCTTGCCTTCTCAATGAGTGGGGAAGAGGGTGGAGAGACCACAGAGATATAAAAGGAGTAGTAGCAAAATACCATTGATATGTTAATTTTGTATATGTAAATTACTTCTAATATTACAAACTGGAGAGACAGGATTCTTTCAGACCACTCCTATAGCAAGGAACCCAAACTATGTCACCAAGGCTACACATTCTAAAAATATGAGTGAAGCTGGTAAACTAATCCTAGAAAAATGTGAACATACATTGAGCTCCAGACCTATTAATTATCTCTACTATAAAAATCACAAAGAAACTCTTTTTCAAAGGAAGAGAGAATTATTCTTGTACCTATAAGAAAGATAACAGAGAGGTTTCACTGAATAATGGTATCTGTCATCAAGTCCATATGATTGCAAGCCCAAAATAAGAGGTAAAGAACTCAAAATTCACTAAGGAGTAGAAACTGTATTAAGAGTTGGCAAATGAATTTGATTTAGGCAAATCAAGCAAGTCAGAGAGAAACTGAACAGGGATGATCTTATAATTTGTAAAGGCCTAGAGGCCTAGAATAATGTTAATTATTTTTCTATTCCCTTTTCAGTTTTCCCATTAGAATGTAGGCTCTCTGAAGGCTGGACCTATGTGATTTTACCTTTGTAAGACAGGTGCTTAATAAATGTTGAATTGCTCAACTCCTTTTTTCCTTTTCACTTAATTCTTTAATAAAATTTCTGTTTTGAGAAATTCCAACATTATTGCTGTTGGTTGTCCTTTGTTTTCTTTTTCTTTTTTTTGAGGGGCAATGAAGGTTAAGTAATTTGCTCAGGGTCACACAACTAGTTAGTGTCAAGGGTCTAAGGCCACATTTGAACTCAGGTCCTCCTGAATCCAGGGCTGGTGTTCTATCCACTGTACCACCTAGCTGTCCCCCTGTCCTTTGTCTTCAAAGACAACCAATGTGTGTGATTTAAGTGAAACAGAGTTGCAAAAAGTCATCAGCCACAGAAGTCCAACGGCAAGACAAAAGTCAAAATGTGTTGATGGCCTGGGATGCAGTGGATGACCTTGGAGTCTTTGATGTCTGACCAAGTTCTAAGTGCTCCACAGCACCTGCTTCAGCGACTTTCACAGCCATTGGAACAAATTGTTCTCATTCACCCCTTCCATCAGGGAGAGTCTGAGGGGTTTGAAGCCTGTCAGTTACCCTCAACCTGATTTAGCCCACCTACCAAGTCAGTTTTACCAGGTTTTGGCCACTGTGCATGCTAAAGCTACTTGAAGCCACTGGTGAGAATTGGGTGACTGGCTAGACGCCAAAGGTGAATGAATAGTCCTGACACCAGAGGTACTAGTCCTCCCTTAACACCACATACACCCCTGAACTAAGGGGAATATTTCTAAACCTAACATAGAAAATACATAAATTCCTAGAACCCAGGTGAACTCTCTTAGTTCAGAAGAGCTAGTGGACCAGGGGTAGAGAGTGGAGAGATGGAGAGTCAAGGACAATCATGGACAAAGTTTCCTATACTTTCTTACTTGAGACCTCAGATTTGAAAATGGTAATAAGAGTAGAACCTGAGTAACGTATAGGTTCAATTCACTTGACAAGTGAGTAGCAGTCCCATAACCCCAAAATATCATAGAAATCTCCCAAGGCAAATTGGGATGGCTGTTTTAGAAAAAAGGCCTACAAATTACAAAAAATACGTTCTCTAAGGGAATTCCTAAAGGAATGAGTAGAGCAGGAACAATTTTCCTTGGAGCACAAGAAAGATGGGGTGATTAAAGAAGTAAAAACATAAGAGGCGCAACAAGGCTTGCAAGGTTTTGTTTTTTTCTCTATAATTTTTAGATGAAAAAAACTAAGTCTGGTTCAAAGTACCACATACAATTGATGATGTAACATGCCACTGACTGAAGAAACCAGTGAATCCAACTCCCTCATTTTAAAGATGAAGAAACTGAGTCAAAGAGAGATTAAATGACTATGCAAGGATTATGCAGCTAGCAAGTATCTGAAACACATTTTGAACTTAGGTCTTCCTGACTTCTTGTCCAGAATTCTGCCCACCATTACTGCCCAGCTGCCTCAATTTCATATCTAGTAACTAGCAGAGACAAGATTAGAACCCAAGTCTTCTGATTCAACACTCATTGCTCATATATATAAATGATAAATATATTATTTGCCTTGTTCCTTAAGTCTAACATGACTCAAGGCCTAAAAGATTAAAATTACAACATTCTGAAATAATTCTTTTTCTGTTAATATAATTGTTTGTAAAATAAAAGCAAAATCTTTTTAAAAAGTGAATATAAGCATGTACATCAGTAAGATCGAGCCATACCTGAGATCTTCTATTTCTTTGATATAGTTATGGATCATATTGCTGATCTCCTCATTACCTTCTCCTGAAAAATGAAAGGTAACAGAAAAATTTAATAAAAAATTTCGATGAATTCAGAACATCAGCCAAATAAAAAGTAAAAGCAAAAGAAGTTTGAATAAGTTTCATACTGAGATCAATTTAAATGACTAAGTAGATGAGAACTGGGTGAACTATGTGAGTTGTTGAGGGAAGGTTTTAATGTAAAAATATTAGGCAGTGAGCTTAAATCACAACTTGGAAAAATGTTTGTGTTATTTAATAAATGGCTCAAATGATAAATGAATGATTTAAATATGCTAGATACACTGCCTTGTCTTGGCAGAGAGGATTGTGAAGCTCAATGAAACTATGAGCAATGCCATGCAGGGTTATAGTTCAGACAAAAAGTGATCCACTAAAGAAAATGGCAAACTACTCCAGTATTTTGGCCAAGAAAACCCCATGGACAGTACAAAAATGATAAAAAAGATGACATCAGAAGATAAGTCTCTCAGGTCAGAAGGTGTCCAATATGCTACAGGGGAAGAGTGAAGAACAACTACAAGTAGCTCCAGTACCAATGAGGTGGCTAGGCCAAAGCCAAAAGGAAGCTTAGCTGCAGATACAACTGGTAACAAAAGAAAAGTCAGAGGCTGTAAAGACCAATTTTGCTTGGGAACCTGAAATACAATACCTATGAAGCAAGGTAAATTGAATGTGGTCAAACAGAAGATAGATTAAACAATGATATTTTGAGTGTCAATGAACTTCAATGGATGGGAATGGGTGAATTTAATTCCAGTGATCACTAAATACACTACTGTAGACAATAATCCCTTAGAAGAAATGGAATAACCATCATAGTCAATAGAAGGGTGAGAAAAGTAGTACTGGGGTATAATCTCAAAAATGATCAAGTGATACCCATGTAAATCCAAGGCAAACCATTCGACATCATAGTAACACAACTCCACCCACTGATGCTGAAGAGGCCAAAGTCGCTCAGTTCCATCTTCTAGAAATAACGTCCAAAAAAGATGTCACATACATCAAAGGGGACTGGAATGCCAACAAACTAAAAGTTGACACTACACAACATATGGTCAATATGGAAACCATATTTATTATATACTTTGTAGTGAAAGGTGGAAAAGCTCTATAGAGTCAGTTAAAACAAGATCATGAGCTTCTTATTTCAAAATTCAGACTTAAACTGAAGAAAGTAGGGTAAATCATGATACTATATAGGTATGACCTACATAAGATCCCTTAGAAATATATTTAATATATTTAAAGGATTAGATATGATAGGTAGGATGTCTGAAGAACTAGAGACAGAAGTTCACAAGATTGTACAGGAGGCAGAAACACAGAACATTCCAAAGAAAATGAAGAGCAAGAAAGAAAAATGGCTATCTGATGAAGCTTTACAAATAACTGGAGAAAGAAGGAAAGGAAAAGGCAAAGATATACCCAACTAAATACAGATTTCCAGATAATAGCAAGGAGAACTAAAATTTGCTTAAATGAACAATTCAATGAAATAAAAAAAAAAAAAACCAGAATGGGAAAGACAAGAGATGTCTTCAAGAAATTTAGAGATAACAAGGGAAAGTTTCATGCAAAATTGGGTATGATAAAAGACAAAAATTATAGGGATTTAACAGAAGCAGAAAAGATTAAGAAGAGGTGACAAGAATACTCAAAAGAACTATACAAGAAAGATCCTAACATTACCAATACCCACAATGGTGTGGTTACTGATCTAGAGCCAGACATTTTGGAGAATGAAGTCAAGTGGGCCTTAGGAAGCATCGCTAACAAGTCTAGTGGAAGTGATGGAATTCTAGCCAAGCTATTTAAAATTTTAAAAGATGATGCTGCTAAAGTGCTACACTCAATATGTCAGCAAATTTGGAAAATACAACAATGCCCACTGGATTAAAAAAGATAAATTTATGTCCCAATTCTAAAGAAGGGCAATGCCAAGGAATGTTCAAATTACTGAATAACTGTATTCACTTCACATGCCAGTAAGATTATGTTTAAGATTCTGCAAACTAGACTTCAGCAATATATGAACTGAGAACTACCAGAAGAGTAGGCTGGTTTTCAAAGAGGCAGAGGAACTAGAGACCAAATTGCCGATATTCGCTGCACTGTGGAGAAAGCAATGATGTTCCAGAAAAGCATCTATTTCTGCGTCATGACTACACTAAAGCTTTTGATTATGTGGATAACAACAAAATGTGGCAAGTCCTTGAAGAGAGCTTGTCTCCTGAGGAATCTGTTCATTGGCCAAGAAGCAACAGTTAGAAGAGAACATGGAACAACTGACACATTTAAGACTGAAAAAGGAGTACAAGGTTGTATATTGTCACCTTATTAATTTAACTTATATACAGAGTATATCATATAAAATGCCAAGCTAGATGAATCAAAAGTTGGAATTAAGGTTTTCTGGGGGAAACATCAACAATCTCAGTTATTCAGATAATATCTCTTTGATGGAAGAAAGTGAAGAGGAATTAAGAAGCCTCTTGAAGAGGGTGAAGAGAGTACAAAACTTGGCTTGAAGCTTAACATCAAAAAAACTAAGATCTTGCAGCTGGTCTCATCATTCCCTCACAAATAGAGGAAAAAGAAATGGAAGCAGCATCAAATATTATATTCTTGAGCTCAAAGGTCACTGCAGACAGTGACTGCAGCCATGCAATTAAAAGATACTTGCTTCTTGGGAGGAAAGCTATGGCAAATATGGACATCATCCTAAAAGATACAAATATCACCTTGCTGAAAAAGGTCTGTATAGTCAAAGCTATGGTTTTTCCAGTAGTAATGTATGCTTGCGAAAGTCGGATTATAGGGAATGCTGAGCACCACAGAATCAACACTTTGAAACTGTAGTGCTGGAGAAAACTTTTGAGAGTCCTTTGGACAGCAAAGAGGTCAAATCAGTCAATACTTAAAGAAATTAATTCAGATTATTCACTGGATGGTCAAATACTGAAACTGAAGCTCAACTACTCTGGCCACATAATGAGAAAATGAGAATCACTGGAAAGGCCCTCAAGTTGGGAAAGACTGAAGGAAAAAAGAAAAGCAGATGGCAGAAGATGAGATGGATAGATAGTATAATGAAAAGAACAAACATGAACTTGGACAGACTTTGAAAGATAGTGGAGGAGCCTGGTGTGCTATGGTCCACGGGATCACAAAGTCAGACACAAGTAACTGAACAGTAATTACAGTATAAGAATTGTCCTTACCTTTTTATTTTCAACATTCACTTAAAAAAGAAAACCAAATTCAGAATACCTGCTCTTGCAAGGATCTGGTTGGCTTGATCACTAACAAGTTGTGTTATTCGGGTTCTTAATGCATCAACAGTTTCTTGCATTGCTTTAATTCTTACACGCAAGTTATTATTTTCAGTTTGTAGCATGGCATTCTCATGAAACATGTCATTGATACTTTCAACGCCTTCCTCATCTATAATTCTTTTACCCTGAAAAATGAATTTTTTTTGTTGGTTGATATACTTCAAAATAAAGAGTTTCTAAATAAGGACAGAAATTAGACTACCAAAGCATCTAGTTCTTTATTCTTGGCCTGAACCAGTCATAATACAATAAAAGTATCTCCTTCCTTCTATTAAGATCTTCTATAGTGAACACATCATTGTTATTAATATTATTAGAGTTTTCAATGAGTTTTACATTATTATTGATTAGGGCTAGGAACTATACCTATGACTTAATTGGCATGGGGATCTCTGGGGTGAGGAAACTCTCTGAATCAATGCCAGTGCGCAACTAATAAAGTCTTAGAGTTGCTTAGCAGTGAGAAGTTACTTAAAGTCATACAGCCAGCATGTCTCAGAGAAAAGACTTGAACACAAATCTTTCTGCCCCAAGGCCAAATTCTTTATTAACTATAGCAGGCTGCTTCTAATTATTGGTAAAATTCATGATAATATAACAATAACTCATCTACATAATACTTAAGAGTTTACAAAGAACTTTCCTCATAGCTTTTCTATAAAACAGGAAATAATAACCAATATATATGTAGTGCATCAAAGTCTATGATGCACTTCATTATCTCATTTTAATCTCACAACAACTTTTTAAGGCAGTTAATGTAATTATATTGCTATCTTGTATTTTAAAGATAAGTAAATTAAGGGTACAAGAAGGTAAGTAACTTTAGCTTTAGCTAAGTAACTTTAACTAGCCACACACACACACACACACACACACACACACACACACACACACACACACAGTATAGTTCCTCAAAAGCATTCACCACATTCTGTTTTGACTTAAAAATACAAAGTTAAAACACTCAAATGCATTGGCTTACAGTTTTGTACTCCATGAGTTCCATCTGAAGTCGTGTGATTTCACTACGAAGTGCATTAATCTGTTGACTGGCTCTGTCCTGATTGACCATAACCTTGTTCTTGATATTTCGAGCACGATTGGCATATTTTAGTGTATTCAAAGTTTCCATGAAATCTCTGTCTGATGGACTGACACATGCTATCATGACTGTTTGGCTGTTAAGTTACAAATATTACTTGTTTACTGCTGGGTGAAAATGAAATCCAACACAGAAAATAATTATTTTGTATTTTTGCTTTTTGATCAAGGAAGCAGCACTTTGGCTACTATGTTCTAGGCTCTGGTAGTAACTGCTACTAGAGATACAAATATAAAGAAAGACACAACTTCTACTCTCAAGGTTTTTTATATATATATATATATATATATATATATATATAATTATATATTAGTGAGGCAGTTGGGGTTAAGTGACTTGCCCAGAGTCACACAGCTAGTAAGTGTTAAGTGTCTGAGGCCAGATTTGAACTCGGGTACTCCTGACTCCAGGGCCGGTGCTCTATGCACTGCGCCATCTAGCTGCCCCTCAAGGTTCTATTTTAACATATTTTCTTCCAACAATATAAATGACTTCTATACCATTAGTTAAGAAATACAAGCAGTTTTTGAAAAGCTAAACAAAGGAATAAAAGTTTCTCATATTATTCACTGTTTGGAATGCTCCCCCATCTCCATCTCTGTTTTATAAAACCTAGTCTGTCTTTCAAGAACTAAGTAATATTCTATCTCCTCCAAGTACGACCTCATTATTCCCCTCATCTTTAACCTATAATATTGTGTACTGCTTCCATGAACTGATCATTATACTTTAAGCTGAATGAGCATGTCATTATCTCTACTAGCACCTCCCAGTGTACACAGTTAATGTTTGCAAATGAACTCATGAATAAGTGAAAATCACAGCATGACAGTAGGTAAATTATTTTTTCTAGCATTCAAGTTATATGTAATGTAGGACATTTAGAATTAAGAGAAAATATAGCACTATTTACCTTGCTTATTTCAGAATTTTATACAAATTTTTTAAAAAATTAATGCTGTCCAGTTCAATTCAACAAATATTCATTATGTATTTACTGAATGTTAAGCAGTACATTAAACATTGGGGCTATAAAAATAAAAAATAAGTGAGACATATACATAAAAATCTATAATAACAAGTTGGAAAATGATTAAGAGCACAGAAACAGTAAAACAGAGTAGCCAGAGAAATCCCAAAGGGGAGGACCATAGGTATAGGAGGGGGACACCAGAGTGAGGTTTTAAAGGGTAAGGATTTCCACAGGCTAAGATTTGGGTGATGGAAATGGGGAAGGTTCAAGGCCTGGAGGATGGCAGGCTTAAAAGCACATAAAGTGGGCAGGATTATCATGGAATAGTGAGTAACTTGGTTTGACTGAAGTATAGAATATTCAAAAAAAGTTCAAATAAGGCTATAAAGGTAAGTGAATAGTTTGTTTATCGCCTTAAACACCTGGAGTTTGTATTTCAATCAGCAGATAATAGGGACCTATTAAAGGTTTTTAACCAGGGAAGTGGAATGATCAGACAGACATATACATATTTGGATTTAGCAAAGACATATTTTATACTGAACATTAAGAGTATACACTGCAGTCTTACAATTAATATAGTATTAGCACCGGAATTTCAAAGTTGTAGAATTTTTAAGATTCTAGTCAAATTACAGTGGAAAATAAAAAGAACACATTGCTTTATGCACTTTGTTCTAAGTCTCCCCTTACAACATAATGTAAGTGAAAAGAAAGGGGTTTTTGTTAAGCATGCTCCAATTGTTACCCCTATGAAAGACATATGTGGACATTCTCATATATTGGCACTCCTACATTAAGAAAAGTGGAGGGGCAGCTAGGTGGCACAGTGGATAGAATACCGGTCCTGGATTCAGGAGGACCTGAGTTCAAATACGGCCTCAGACACTTTACACACTTACTAGCTGTGTGACCCTGGGCAAGTCACTTAACCCCAATTGCCTCACCAAAAAAAAAAAAGTGGAAGGGGGTAGTTAGGTGGCACAGTGGATAAAGCACTGGCCCTGGATTCAAGAGAACCTGAAGTTCAAATCTGGCCTCAGACACTTACTAGCTGTGTGACGTTAACCCTCACTGCCCTGAAAAAAAAGAAAGAAAGAGAAAAGAAAAGAAAGAGAAAAGAAAAGAGAGAGAAAGGAAAGGAAAGGAAAGGAAAGGAAAGGAAAGGAAAGGAAAGGAAAGGAAAGGAAAGGAAAGGAAAGGAAAGGAAAGGAAAGGAAAGGAAAGGAAAGGAAAGGAAAGGAAAGGAAAGGAAAGGAAAGGAAAGGAAAGGAAAGGAAAGGAAAGGAAAGGAAAGGAAAGGAAAGGAAAGGAAAGGAAAGGAAAGGAAAGGAAAGGAAAGGAAAGGAAAGGAAAGGAAAGGAAAGGAAAGGAAAGGAAAGGTGGATATAGCAAAACTGTTAGTAGATATGTCATGTGAATGACCACTTGATTCCTTTAAGAACTGTCAGCTTATCCAAGTGTCTTGCAACACAGCAGACATTCAGTCATATTTGGTCAATTGATAACTGCTGATTTTTGCTTTATGAGAACCAATACATTATAATTTAATATAAGAAGTCAAACCCAATATTTAACTAATATTAAAGTGAAATAAAATATAAAATATTTTCTTTGAAAAAGCAGTTCTATCAAAAGTTTAGATTCCTGTCATGGAGGATATACTGCATAAAGTCATAAGAGGAAAGATTCCTTAAATATAATGAAGATCTCTATATGTTTTTGTTGTGTTGATTGTGTTAAGCCATAGAATCTCTCTTCAATAATATATGTGAACATTCAAAAGAGATTTATTTAGATACAGGAAAAATAAAGTCTATGAACAAGAAATATTGTTCTGATTATAACAGTTCTAGGGTAACCCTGAGAAGGACGATTTAGAAATGTGAAAGACAGAAGGAAGGGAATCTACTTAGGAGGGTATTATAATGGTCCAAATAGAGGAGGAAAGGACTATACAAAGATTGTAGCAGTATGGGTAAAGAGAAGAGAATAAATGTGAGATATTCCATGTTATGAAGGTAGAACTTAGGAAATGGCATCTTATTGAACATGGAGTATAAAGTAAAGGGAAGAATCCTTTTTCCTCACTAATTCTTTGTGAAAGATGACTCTTCATGGTAGGATAAAATTGTCCCCTTAGTTGTTAGTAAATTGTTATGTATATACCTAACTATTTATAAGTTGTATCACCTCAGTAAAATGTAAAGTGCAGGAGGCTGGTTTTTGCTCCTTTTTTCTTTTGGTCCATACTAAGTGCTGAATAAATGCGTGTTGGACTGGAATCAAAAAGACTAAAATTTATTATCAAAATGATATAGGACAGAAGTGGTACATATGCAGTGAAAGACAAAGCAGAAAGATAAAAGTAAAATAGTGTCCATAGGGTGATTAGCTGGAAAGTGATTCCACAAACAGAAATAGGGAAAAATAGGGAGGAAGAGCAGTTTCTTCCAGAGAGATGGTAAGTTCAGTTTGGGATCTAATGAGTTCAAGATGCTGACAGGACATACAGATGGGGATGTCCAACAGGCAACTGTAGATGTAGGAGTAGAGTTCAGGATCTGAAAGTCATCTACACAGAAATGATCACTGAATCATGGGACTACATGATTTCATTACAGAAGGGTGGAAAGAAAAGAGATGAAACTTTGGAGGATACCCATACAAAGGGAGAATAATGAAAGTAGAGAACAAAGGAACAGTCATACAGGTAGATGAAAAACCAGCTGAAAATGGTATCACAAACCAAAGGAAAATGAAATGAAATGTACAAGAGCCAAATGTTGAGAGGAGTGGCTCAGGGCGGAGGGGTGTGGGGTATGGGGGGAATTGGATATAAAAATTTAGGGGCTACTGGTGACTTTTGAAAGAGCGGTTTCCAAAGAGTAGTTTTCCAAGAGTTTCCAACATCCTGTAGATGTTGAGGAGTAAATGGGTTGGTGGGGATGTAGACAGCAAACATCAACTATTATTTCCAATTCAGACTTGAAAGAGAAGAGAAATAAAAACCCAAAGTTTGTGAGACTGTGTCAAAGGAATTATTTAAATAATAGAGTATCTGAACATTTTTGTAGGCAACAGGGAAGGAGTCAGTAGACAGAGACTGAAGATAAGAGGAAATGATTAACTTGTTAAGCTCCCCAAAGAAATAGCAGTTGATAGGAGTAAGAGCAGAAGTAAAGTCAATTTCAGCAAGGATAAGAGCCACCTCATCTAAGATTAGAAAAGAGGAGAGAATTCGTGAAGATGCAGGAGATTTTGAGATACAGAAAGGGGTAGATGAGGAAGTGTATGATCAATAGCCTCGACTTTCTCAATAAAACAGACCAGGTTGCTTGCTTGATAGCTGAAGAGGAAGGAGTTGGATGAGAAACAAAATAGCAAAACTGTGGAGTGATACCAAGTACTGAATAAAATGGATTTGCACGCAGGGGTGAGGATAAAGTTAAATAAGTATGAACCTGCAGTATACTCCAATCAGCAATATAGATACCACTTACTAAAGAGGAAGAAAGAGGATATAAAGCAACTTTATTTAGCTATTCCCTGCCTTAAATTGTGAATGGAATTCAAATTTCCTAGACAACTCATTTGGTGAATCCTTATTAATACTCCATTATACTGTGAGTTCCTCAAGGGTAGATCCTTCCTTTGTATCCCCAGAGCTTAGTTACTATCTGGTACATAGTAGACACTTAATATGCTTAACAGTAGACTATAATGACTGATAGGCAAATTTTTTAAATTCTTAAACTTAAAAAGCCTAAGTGGGATTAATGTATCATCTAATTGATGTCCTTTGTTTTCGTGTACTTGAAAATGCTACAGATTAGAAAATTAAACTGGTTTAATTTCCAATTATGAGAAATCTATTTTCTCTCCCTCCCACTTAGCACACATTGAAAACAAAAATCCCCATAACAAAAATGCACTCCCATTGGTTGTGTTCAAATATATATATTTCATTTTGTACTCTGAATCCACTGTCTCTGTCAATTAGCGATAGTATGCTTCATCATCAGAACTTTGGAATATTCGATAGTTTTTGCATAGATCACAGTTCTTAGAACTTTCAAAGTTGTCTGTCCACTAATCCATGGTTGGTGGAGTTGTGAAAAGATCCAATCATTCTGGAAAGCAATTAGGAACTATGCCCAAAGGGCTATAGAACTGTGCACACCTTTGATCCAGCAATACCACTGCTAGGTTTATATCCCAAAGATATCCCCCAAAAGAGAAAAAGACCTATTTGTACAAAAATATTTATAGTAACTCTTTTTGTGGTGGCTAAGAATTGGAAATCAAAGAAATGCCCATCAATTGGGGGATGGCTAAATAAACTGTGGTATATGATGGTGATGGAATAATACTGTGCTAGCAAGCAGGATGACTTCAGAAAGGCCTGGAAAGACACGTATGGAAAGATGTATAGTGAAGTGAGCAGAACCAAGAGAGCATTGTGTACAGAGACAGCAATATTGTTTGATGAAGAACTGTGAATGCCTTGGCTTTTCTTAACAATACAATGATCCAAGACAATCCCAAAGAACTATTGATGAAATATACCTCCAAAGAAAGAACTGATATTGATGGAACACAGACTGAAGAATGCTATTTTCCACTTTCTTTCATTTTTTTCTTTTATTCATTTTCTTATACAAAATTACTAATATGGTAATGTTTTATATAATCACATGTATCTGATTGTTCGCCAATTCAGGAAGTGGGGAGGGAAGGGAGGGAAGGAGGAATAAAAATTAGAACCCCAAACTATAAATAAAAAATGTTGACTACTTAACTTAAAAAAAAAAAGTTGCCTGTCTTTACAATGATGCTTTTTTGTTATTGTCATTTCAGTTATGTCTAACACTTCATGACCCCACTTCGGTTTTTTTGGCAAAGATACTAAAGTAGTTTGTCATTTCCTTCTCCAGCTCATTTTTACAGCTGAGGAAGTAAGGCAAAAAAGGATTAAGTGACTTGCCCAGGGTCACACAGTGTCTGAAGCCATATTGGAACCCAAGAAGATTAGTCTTCCTCACTTCAGGCTGGCACTCTCTCCACTAAGCAGTGTAGCTGTCCTACAGTGATACTACTGTTGTATAATTTTTTTCTCTTTCTGTTCACTTCATTCTTCATCAGTTTATAAAAGTCTCATTCTCCTAATTCTGCTTAATTCACTTTTCATCAGTTCATACAAGTCTTCCTATGTCTCACAAAAAAAAAAAGAAATAATCTGTTTCCTTATTTCTTACAACACAATAGTAATCCATAATAACCATTTGTTTAGCCATTTTCCAATTAATGGGTATCCCTTCAATTTCTGATTTTTTGCCACTACCCTCCCCTTTCTCCGTCCCCCACACACACACACGCGATAAAAATTTTTGCCATGTAGGACTTTTTCCTAATTTTAACTCATTTAAAAAGTACAGAGCTAACGGTAGTATAGCCGAAAGAAGGGTATGTACTGTTTAGAAACATTTTGCATAAAATTCCAAATAGCTTTACAGAATGGTTGGACCCATTCGCAGTACCACTAATAGTGAATCAATATGTTTATTACCACACTGCCTTTCTAATATCTATCATTTTTCCTTAATCTTTGCCAATCTGATCAGTAGTAGGCAAAACCTCAGAATGGTTTTAATTTGCATTTTTCTAATTAGTATTGGAGCATTTTTTTCACCTCTGATTTTGTTGAAAAGAATTCTAGTTTATATTCATTACATATAATGCTCACTCTTGCTTTTATACATATACTGTCAATCATTTTAAGAAAAGCTACATTGATTTCTGTTTTCTAGTATTTTTAACAGAAATGGGTATTTTTTTTTGTTAAAAACTTTTCTGTAACTATTGATGTAACCATATTGTTTTTGTTGGGCTTTTTATTAATATAGTTAATTATCATTTTCCTAATATTTCCTAATATTATACCAACCAACTGGTTTTCAGGCAGGCCTTCTTAGTATAATCCAACATAGTCATAATAAGTAATCTTTGTGATATTTTATTTTAGCCTTATATATTTTTTAAATTTGCTTCTATATTCATTAGAAATATTGGTTGATAGTTTTCTATTTTAAATCTATCTGGTTCTGGTTTATATGTCAAGACCATATCTGTGCTTCAGAAAGTATAAGATAGGATCCCTTCTTTTGCTATTTTTGCAGTATAAGTAACATTGGAATTGTTCAGTGAATGTGTGTGACAATTCAGTTATGAATCTATTTGGTCTTGGATTTTTTTCTGACTTTGGAAGTACATTTATGGCTTATTCAACTTCTTCCTCATGGATGGAATTATTTAAATTCACTATTTCTTGCTCTGTCAATTTGGGTATTTTATATTTTTGTAAATATTGATTTATCCCAATTAACTTGTCGGTCTTATTTGCATATAGTTGGGCAAAATAGTTTCTAATAACATCCAGTATTTCTTCTTCATCTGCTGTGAATTCACCTTTTAATTTTTGATACTTGTAATCTTATTTTCTTCCTTTGAATCAAATTAGTTAATAGTTTATCCCCCACCAAAAAGAAGCAGCTCCTTACAGTATTAATATAAATGGAATTTTTTTCAATTTAGAAATATAAATTTTTCTCTAAGAATTGTTTTTGATTGCATCCCAGAAGTTTGTGGTCTCATTGTTGTCACTGTCTTAAAGTAAAATTATCTATCATTTCTATGATTTGTTCTTCTGCCCATTCTTTTTTTTTGGGGGGGGGCGGGGCAATGGGGGTTAAGTGACTTGCCCAGGGTCACACAGCTAGTAAGTGTCAAGTGTCTGAGGCCAGATTTGAACTCAGGTACTCCTGAATCCAGGGCCGGTGCTTTATCCACAGCGCCACCTAGCCGCCCCCATCCTATGAACTTTTAGATAAGAGAAAAAGGGAGCCACAACAATCTCACATGACAGCTCCCTCACTATGAGCTTTCCATACTATGCATGATCAGATGAAGTCATCTGAATAGGCTATAGCAATATGGTTCAGATTATTTGTCATTTAAATATAGTATTGACAAGACGGTGGAGGAAAGGCAGTGAGTTCTCAAACTCATGACACAATCCCTCCAAAAAACATCGAAATAATGCTACAGGACAATGCCTGGAGCAGCAAAACCCAAAGAAGAATGTGCTGAAATCATCTTCTAACCAAGAATGGCTTGGAAGGTCAGAAGGAGGGAGCTGCCGTGCTGAGACAGGAGTGGAGCCCAAACCCACAGTCACCCTGACACAGATCCAATCCCAGGAAGGCCTCACCAGAGAAGGAGACCCCCAGAGCCTCTGAATCAGCTGAAGTGCCAGTGTTGTCTGGAACTAAACTCACAGTCTGGTGAGAGGGCTGAGCCCTTGGCAGGGGGGAGACTACAGGGGTCTATACTTGTGCTGAGGCAGAACTTGGGTCTTTCACCCCTGCTGAGAACCAGGAGGTAGGCTTGAGTAGCAGTGGCCCAGGTGGGGGAGGGGCACAGGCTAGTCTGAGCTGACAACTACAACACACAAAGCTGGTTGATTAGCAAGTTGGTCTGGGGTCATCTATGGACCAGGGAACAGGCCAGTGAGTGAAGAACCTGATCTTCCTTAAATCATACCACCTAGGACTTCTGAACCTTGGGATACTGCAGCCTAGAAACAGTGCCCCACTTTGAGGAGCTAAAAAATCAAGTAAAAGAAAAGCAAGATGAGCAGACAGAGAAAGGTGAAGACCATAGAAAGTTTCTTCAGTGACGAGGAAGATCAAGGAGCACCCTCAGAAGAAGATGGCAACATAGGGCCCCTATATCTAAAGCTTCCAAGAAAAATATGAATTACTCTCAGGCCACAGAGGCCCTCAAAAAGGACTTTGAAGATAAAGTTAGAGAGGTAGAGGAAAAAATGGAAAGAGAAATGAGGGTGATGCAACCATTCATCAGTTGAATAAGCCCCTATGGCAAATCCGTGGTACAAAGCTGATACTTAAGAACTCCACATTTTCTACCATAGAGAACATCATGACAGCATTAAATCTGTGGTACAAAGTCCATGCTGAAGAACTGCACATTTCCTACCATAGATAACATTTTGATAGCATTAGAAAAAATCAAGGACAATTCAGAAACCCCTTCCACTTTGGAGTGCAGGGAATTGGGGAACCAGTTAAAACAATGTGGTATACCCCAAACTCTAGCAGCATAATAATTTAACTTTAACAAGCTTTTCCTTCTGCAGGTAAACCACTAAAGCACATGGCCTTGTTTTCTGGCCTACCTCAATCTCCATCCCCTCCCCCTACTTAACCTTTGTTCCTTGAAACTGTCTTTTGTTGTTTTGTTTTGTTTTTTAAAGGCCTTGGAAAGGCCTGGAGTTTCATCACATCTTTAAGTTTCCTCATGAACACAAAAGGGTGCTTAGCAAACCTTTTGCATTTTTGTTTTTGTTTTTGACTTTTATTTCTTTTGCTTTCTTTTTAACTCAATTTTGTAAACTAAATGAATTTTCAAAGACATTTTAAATATATGCTGTGGGGCCATTGGGCCTCAGAAGCTATCACAATTTTTTTTTAAAAGAACCATGGGTTTGATGAGTTTGTTTATGGGATACTGTTTTTTAAAAAAAGGGTTATTGAAACCTATTGCTTGATTTATCAATGAACATATTAAATATTGAGTCTTGCTGATTGAAGTTTTATTTCTTTTTGATAAATTGATTATCACTTTAAGTATCTGTTACTGTCATACTAAGTAGAGAATTCATGTATAAGATGATGTGTTTACTTGCTCAAAGAAGATTATGGAATAATGTCTATTATTATCAGCTGTTTACATTCATTTATCATTTATATGTCATTATACTCTGGGTATGGTTTGGAATTATTGTATATATTATAAGTATATCCTCAGTTATGCAGCACAATACACTTTTACCATCATATTGTCTTTGGTGAAATTAATATGAGATTTATGAATTATGGAAACTTATCATTTCAGAGACTAACTGCTCTTACAATGAGCTTGATGCAGGCCCTGGAGAGAATATATGTACAACAGGAAGAAAGACAGGTACACATAAGCCCATGGTTTGCTTAGGATGGCGACTATGTAGACCACAATTGCTGGACATAGTCCGGTTTCTTCCTCTCTCCCTCCTAAAATAGCCTGGTGTCATGGAAGCTCCAACACATGCACCTAGTTTAACTTAACTTGTTTTCTTTTTCTTTCACTCAGTCTGATAGCATGGTCAGAATCTATCCACCTATGGCCTAGCACAATTGCCGGATGTCTCAAACCATGATATGTGGTACGGTAACCTTTCCATAACATTTTCAGGTCCCATGGACACATTACCAAATTTGGCTTTGATCCAGACACATGGTGGTAAGAAGTGTT
The DNA here is from genome assembly GCF_019393635.1 of Dromiciops gliroides. Lineage (NCBI taxonomy): Eukaryota > Metazoa > Chordata > Mammalia > Microbiotheria > Microbiotheriidae > Dromiciops > Dromiciops gliroides. The sequence goes on along the minus strand of NC_057865.1, from coordinate 207,242,446 downwards.
ATAGATTGCATAACTACCTCAACCCCATAAAAGAGAGGAATGTAATATTTTTTTTTTAGTTTGAGTATGAGTTATATTTTTAAGAATTCTCACTGTTTAATTTGATCATTGACAATGGTATGCTAAGGATTAGTAAAAATCCAGCAGTTCAACAGCTAAAGAAGTGAGTCCAGAGACAACCAGAGTCCAGACCAGAGTCCAGACTAGAATCTAGTTTTCTCCTGATGACTAGTCCAAGAAGACAAGAGCTCAGAGACTTTAAATGAACAGTTCTGTTTTGTTGTTTTTGTTTTTCCTTCTGTTATTATATACACCATTTGTAACATGTACTTTCTGCAGAGGCCCTCCCTCTGCAGGTCAGTGTCAAAGCATCATGAGGGACCACCCCTCTAGACAAAACTTTCCTCTCTCCCTTTTCTATATTGTCTATATGTCTATTAACATATTGTCTATATGTCTATTAACATATTGTTTGCTAGCATAAGGTATTATATTATGTTATTTTTGGCTGTTTCATTGAGCAAACCACACGTTTTACAAAGAAACAAAGGGGGGGAATGTGGTAAAAATTATTTGTGATAAAATTTATTTTATAAATAAACACTTTTTATAATGCTTCTAAGAAGTTTGAGAAAAGTTAAATAGTGTACTATTTTATTTTATTTTATTTGTACTTCACAAAGTACAAAATTTTGTTGATATTACGTTATTTTGTATTTACATAATTACACTGTAGCTTGCAGCCCTGACACCTGGTATTTACCTTTAGTTTGAAATAATCATTTTTCCTAGATGATAGAGTACTTAAGAAAAATATGTGATATTTTATTTAAATGTGCAAAAATTGGTTATAAAAATTCAGAACAAACTTCTTGACATTGTAGAAATGTTCTCAGCAGACAACATATATTGAAGTGATAGGCAATTTTTGATGACAGGAGGCAAAAAAACATGAAAAAGTAAGAACCAATAAAAGCAAATTAATAACTACATTTTATGACACTTAGACTAAGAAGTCTGTCACACACTGTCAGAAAAGTAGCAAAAAAAGTATTCAAATACTTGTAATAAGTATGCTTTGTACAATCACTTTGCAAACTTGCTTTCTAAACAATTCTCACAGCTCATTTGATGAATAATTAAAACCAGGCATTTATTAAATAAGAAATATGCGGGTAAAGTGTTTATTTTTCATACCTGTTACCACCAAGGGAATCCTGCAGTAGTCTTGTTAGTTTAGAGTCTCTATATGGTACATGAGTGGCTCTCTTACTTTTATCTCCCAATGCACTTATTACATTTCCAAGTGCCAACTTAAAAAAAAAAGATGCAAAATCATACAATTATAATTAACTTCAAAGAAACTATGAGTTTGTGGAAAATAAGATTAAAAACTGGTTGCAACAATATTTAAAGCTCTAAAAAAAATTTCAATAGAATCTGCTTAGCATATACCACAGCATAAGACATATGGAAAAGTAACAAAGTCCTGTTAAAGTCTCTAAAAATAGAATTATTTCACTGCTGGTGATATCTAAAAATTTACAGAATTAACAGGATATCATTTAGTGCTTTTGCAAAGTCATTAACTCACACTGCTAAGCTAGAATACACTTCAGATATCATATAGTTCAACTTCCTCACTATATAGTTCTCCTTCCTTCTATGACCACAACTATCAGAATGCAGCAAAGCAGACTCTGTCATCACTGAAGAACTGATCACATTAGTGATTAAGTCTATTGAATTATGATCTCTTTTGGTATTGTTACATATTTACCAAATTCATAAGACGAATACCTGTCTATCTGTATCTCCTTTTTTCCACAGTCCTTCCAAGTTGTCACAACACCAGAATTGTCTAGTCTTTAGAAACTATGTCTCTCAATAAAGGAAATAAATAACTCATGCTCATTTAAGAGACAGAATAAAAAATATACATCAGCGACTATTCTAATAATGGTTCAACTCTCTAACTTATAGTGCATTTCAAAAGAGTTTAGAATGCTCAGAATCCTGAGCCTAAAACACTACCAGAAAGAGTAACAAATCCCTACACATCTCTTCTCATCACAAAAATAACTGAAATCATTCCCATAATGCCAGCAGTTTCTGCAGTTGCTATTTTCTTGCTGTGCAGGGACAGACTACCAATATTGCTCTTCCTCAGAACTTCACAGCAATTATTAAAACTCAAGAATATAATCTTCTTCTCAGTTCAATGTCCAAGCCTGATAATGAGATCATTAAAATGGGCATCAAAATAGGTATAAAAGTCTGGCCTCTCTTGTTCTATGCCTTATTATCCAATGGATCAGAAAGCAACCCTGGTCAATTGCTTCCCCTATATCTTATCAATGACAGACAAAAAGGGATCACACTCAGAGGCCTCAATCGCAGACCTAGAGTAGAAATGGTTGATGAAGAAATGAAGGGAAGCAACACACCCTGATATGGACAAGCAATATCTCAAATTGCCAGTACTGCATATAGATGTCATAAGCACTAAGATGAAGTATCTTGGCATAGAAAAACATGTTCAATTTTGTAATCAAGTCATGCAGCACTCATTACAAAAAAATTTATTCTACAAGGAGCTTCATATACTATCTCTTCCATATGTCCAAAGACACCTTCCAAGTCCAAGATATCTTCCAAGTCAAACTTTGTTCCTAAGCTTTATGGAAATAACAAACTTTACTCCAAAAATAAATGTGTTTTCCAAGATAATTTAAAAATAAGTTTTTTTCTTCCTACAATTTTAAAATTTCTTTAACTTTCACATGTTATTCATATATTTAATAACCTAGACGGTCCTGAAATTTGAAACAATTATTTCTTGAAAATTATCAAAATTTAGTATAAATTCAAAGCTTACCTGAAAATTCTTCTCCCCTTTGATTATGTTCAAAATCATCAATATATTTTGATTTAATTAAAAAGATTTTAAAATAATTAAAAGGACTTCACAGTAATTAATTTTATGTTAATATCAAGAACAAAATACAAATTAACTAAATTTATAATTAGGATTGTAAATTAAACAGATACCAATAAAAATAATTTTAACCAAAAGTAATCCAATAATTAATGGGAAAAACAGGATCTCAACTTGAATCAATATACTGGTCATTAAATTAAATTATAATTTCATTTGTTAGTTTCTATCTAAAAATCCCTCAGTGATCTGTTTATGTAAATATTTTCTCTTAGTATATTATGAATTACAAAGGAAAAGAAAGACTAAAGGAGTCCGTTGGTATATTGACACTTTTAATCAGCTTAGCATCTTTAATCTTACTAGACCACAGTTGATGGATATTCCTTCTTTGGCTCTTTCTCCAGTAGCTCCTGTACGTTTTAATCTTTCTGATCCAGCGAGATCAACAAAATGAAACTTTGCAGTAAGGGTTTCAAATTCATTCATTGGGGCTGATTCCATTATCATCTTATTATCAATTACATTTTCCTGCAATTAAGGAAATAAAAATCCAAGAAATCTGGTTAATATAATAATAAAATGCCATATCCCACTCTGTGTGTACAACATGAGAGGCAAACTGGAACAATGAATGGAGCCTCAGAGTTAGAAGAACTATATTCTATTCCTGCCTTTGAATCACAATGTCTATGTGACCCTGGACAAGTTACTTAACCTCTCAGTGATCAAGGCAATTTTCTAAGACTATAAGTTGTAGAGAAGAAGATGAGCATTAGTAGAATGTTTCCTCATTGGGAGTCCTGATACCAAAGAAATCACAAATCTTGTTCAAAAACAATGTGTAACATAGCCAAGGAAGTCAAACACAAAAGTCCACATAATAACATCCAAAGCCTGGATGAAGGAACAAGCAATAGGAACCTTCTTAAGTGTGTTAAATATTAAATCCATTATACAGATCAAATAAAAATTACTTCATTGGTACATGTTGGAAAAGGAATTATAGTGGCATGTCTATCAAGCCTTGTTGTTGCTGTTGTTTGTCCTTCATTCTCAAAGAGGACCATGACACTGGGGTGATGTTACGATTTGGACTGAATTGAATTTAAATGAAGGAGGACTATGGAAGGTCAACAACCTCTCACTCTCTCCTCCAGAGCCATCTGGGTCCAGTGGCAAGATTATAAATCAGGTTGACTGGAGATGGCCCGAGATGTTTAAGGCAATTGGGGTTAAATCACTTACCCAGGGTCACACAGCAAGTAAGTGTCTTGAGACATTTGAACTCAGGTCTTCCTGAGTCCAGGGCCAGTGCTTTATCCACTGTACCACCTAGCTGCCCCAATCAAGCCTACTACAAACATAGATATCACAAGAACTGGAATAGAAGGGCAAAAACTATGTTCAGCCACAATCACAGCAATGTCTAAACTTGTCTCTTAATTTTACTAACATGCCCAGTGGCAAGGAAAACAAAAATGTTGTTGAGACAAAGAATGGGAAGATGATACAGCTGAAAAGGTGATGAAATGCTACTTCATTAATAACACTAAAAGACTAAGAAAGATGATGTTAATGAAATGTGATACGTGCTAGTCAAATGCCAAATTGACTTTCTTTCCGTTCCTCACACATAGCACTCCACCTCCCAGCCTCAGCATTAGCTGTTCCATCTCTGTCTTGTAGAATGCATTACTTCCTTGAAAAGCAGTTTAAGACTGTGGACTGATCCAGCCATTCTGGAGAGTGGTTTGGAACTATGCCCATGGGGTTGTAAAATTGTGCATACCCTTTGACCCAGCAATACCACTATTAGGTCTTTATCCCAAAGAGATCACAAAAAAGGCAAAAGGACCCACATGTACAAAAATATTTATAGCCGCTCTTTTTGTGGTGGCAAAGAATTGGAAATTAAGGGGATGCCCATCAATTGGGGAATGGCTAAACAAGTTGTGGTATATGAATGTAATGGAATACTATTGTGCTGTAAGAAATGATGAGCAGTCAGATTTCAGAAAAATCTGAAAAGACTTACATGAACTGATGCTGAGTGAGATGAGCAGAACCAGGAGAACATAGTACACAGTATCAACAACATTGTGTGATGATCCACTGTGATAGACTTAACTCTACTCAGCAATACAATGATCCGAGATAATTCTAAAGGACTCATGATGGAAAATGCTCTCTACATCCAGAAAAAATAACTGGAATCTGGATGCAGATTGAACCATACTGTTTCTACTTTTCTTTTTTTTTTTTTTTTGGGGGGGGGGGCAGGCACGGCAATGAGGGTTAAGTGACTTTCCCAGGGTCACACAGCCAGTAAGTGTCAAGTGTCTGAGGCTGGATTTAAACTCAGGTCCTCCTGAATCCAGGTCTGATGCTTTATCCACTGTGCCACCTAGCTGCCCCTTTTTTTTCTTTTTTGAGGTTTTCCCTTTTGTTCTGATTCTTCTTTCACAACATGACTAATGCAAAATTTGTTTAATGTGATTGTACATATATAACCTATATCAGATTTCTTGCTGTCTTAGGGAGGGGGGAGGGAAGGAGAAAAATTTGGAACTAGAAATCTTATAAAAACAAATGTTGAGGGGGCAGCTAGGTGGCACAGTGGATAAAGCACCGGTCCTGTTTTCAGGAGAACCTGAGTTCAAATCTGGCCTTAGATACTTGACACTTAGACCCTGGGCAAGTCAATTAGCCTGCATTGCCCCACAAAATAAATAAATGAATGAATGAAATTTTAAAAATAAATAAATAAAATCAAGGAGCTGGACTGCATAATTCCTATGGTCTCCTCTAGCTCTAACATAATACACTGATATTTGGGGAGAATAGAAATTTCAAGCCTTCTCCCCAATCATTCTATCTGTTTACTGTTTTTAAAAATAGCTTCGGGCAGCTAGGTGGCACAGTGGATAAAGCACGGGCCTTGGATTCAGGAGGACATGAGTTCAAATCCCGCCTCAGACACTTGACACTTACTAGCTATGTGACCTTGGGCAAGTCACTTAACCCTCATTGCCCTGCCCCCCCCCAAATTAAATTAAATTTAAAATAGCTTCATTTTGAAAACAAAAAAATCCATGTAATAATCAGTGTTGAAGGCACAATTATCCTTCCAGTCATCCAGATTTACTATTTTAAAGTCATTTTTTACTTTTCTCTCTACCTTACTCCTTATATCCAATCTGTTGCCCAGTCTTGTTGATTCTACCTCCACAATACATGTCATATACAACCTCTTTTCCACACTTACAAAATCAAAACCTTAGTTCTGGCCTTTATCACCTCTTACTTCAACAATTGCAAGAGCCTCTTAAATGGTTTCCTAGCTAGTCTCTGGATTCTCTAATCCTCTATCCAGCTGCTAAATTGGCATTCCCAAAACAGTTCTTGTTGCCTTCATCTGCTCAAAACAACAACAACAAAAATCCAACCCTCTTACCTGTAGAATATACCCTTTGTTTGGCTTTTTTCTTTTCTTTTGTGAGGCAATGGGGGTTAAGTGACTTGCCCAGGGTCACACAGCTAGTAAGTGTCAAGTGTCTGAGGCCATATTTGAACTCAGGTCCTCCTGAATCCAGGGCTGGTGCTTTATCCACTGAGCCACCTAGCTGCCCCATTTGGCTTTTAAACCTTTTTACAACATAGCTGCAGACTACAGGTCTAATCTTATTGCATATGCACATTTCTTTTCCTCAGCCCTTACATTCTGGCCAAATTGGCTTGCTTGCTGTTAACTAACAAAAAGCATCAAGTTGTTCCCTGTGCCTGGAACTTAAGTACTCTCTCTTCACCTCTACCCTGTAAAATACCTATGTTCTTCAAAGCTTCAAGTGATAACAGGAAACCTACCCTGATCATCCCAGTTGCTAATGCCCTAACCCCCACTCCCCACACCTTCCCACAAGAAATTGGGTATATATTTTCTAATTTTCTATGTATGAAGCATCTTGGGGTGGAGCCAAGATGGCGGAGAGAAGCCAGCGAGTTGCCTGAGCTCTCTTTCTGTTCCCTCAAAAAGAACATTAAATCAAGCCTCTGGATGGATTCTGAAACTACAGAACCTTCAAAGAGAAGGTCTTCCAACCAAAGATAATTTAGAAGACTTCAGAAAAGGTCAGTCTAACTCAGGCAAAAGGGAGGTGTAGCACACCGTGGGTTGGGGCAAGTCAGCAGGAAGCTGTAGGCCACAGCCAAGCAACTGAGGCCCCTGGATCCTGGCTCAACAAGCTGGTGGCGCAGCGGGACAGTGGCAAAACCCACCTGTACCAGCAAAAAGGGCAGGATGCCAGCTAGAAGGCCACCCACAGGACAGGCACAAACAGGCCTAGCAATGCCAGCACCTGCTGCCAGCAAGCCCAGGGCAGTGAGAAATCCACAAGCCATAGGGGCCTCAGTGTAGAAAGCCAGTGACACAGCCCCTATACCCCAGCACAAGAAGCTTGAAACAGGGACAGTGGTGGCCCCAGAGCAGACCTCAACTTTAATTTTCTATGTACATGGTGTTTCCCTTGAAGATTATACAAGACTATCAAAGAAAAAGCTTTCAATATTGTATTTATATCTCCAATGTCTAGTAATAATAATTATTAGCTAACATTTATGTAGCACTTTAAAGTTTGCAATGTGTTTTAGATGTTATCTCATTCGATGCTCAAAACAATATTGTAAGGTAGGAATTATTATTATTATTATTATTATTTTTATTATTTTATTGATGTGGAAACTGAGGCTGGGAAAGGTTAATTTTCCCTTGGTCATGAATTGTCTGAAGCAGGATTTCAAACTCAGATCTTCTGAATTCCAAGTCCAATACTATCAACTGCTCCATCTAGCTGCCTAGGATAGTGCTTGGCATATACTGAATAATTTACGGAAAATCAAATTTTAATTTAAGGAACTCAAAGAGTTTGAGAAATTAGGAAAAGAAACTTACAGCATCCATTTTGGGACACACTCTGGTCTGACACAAGTGAATGGTAAAAATGGCATGTGAACGAGAACTCTGCACATTCATCTGAGTACTCGCAGTGGTTCGAGATAAAGCACCCAGCTTTAAACACTGCATCATCTAGAAAACAGAAAAAAGAGAAAAGAATAACACTTGACCAATATTTAAATGGCATACAACCTGACAAAGATTTACCTTAAATGGTTAAACAAATCATTTACTGATGTATAGAATAGAGTTGATAAGATACTATTTTACATCATTATTGTAGGTGCAGCCAATTTTTGAGATTAAATACAAAGTGCAATAGTGTATTATTTTAATAGAGGAAAAGCCTATAGGATTTATTGGTTCAATATGTTTTAACATTTGCAGTTTTATTCCAAAATTATTTTCCTAATTAAGCTTTTGCACAGACTGAAAACATATATGTAAATATGCATGTACACACACGCCGCACACACACACCAAGTCTTTTGCTAACTTAAAAAAATTTTTCACAGTAGTCTCCTTTAAGAGATCACAATAATATTAAAACTGTAACAGCAAATAATGCAAAAGGATTCTGATTCTGCCTCTCATCCATTTTTATCCCATTGTAAATTTATTAAAAGAAATGATCTTTGTATTTCAGTCCACAGCCTAAAGCTCTAAACACAGTAAAAGCTTTAAAAATGTTCAATAATTATTTGAAATATAAGGTAGTTATCACCTCTGATTCTGTATTCACACTACGTGTTGTAACTCCCACAGTATAAATTCCTCCAGTTGAATCTTCATGGATTCGTATATTGGACTTTTTGTTTTTTGCATCAATGTCACGTGTGGTATCAAAGAGGTCAAGAACCTCTTCATTATAAAGCTAGCAAAGTAAAATGTAAAATGTTAGTCTTGATGAAAATTTCCTTTTAGATACTACAAAATTCCTTTTCCAAAACTACTTATCTCTCAGCTATTTATAACTATATCTCTTTAATAAGATTACCATTTAAAAGCAGCTAATATAAGAGGCAATTAAAAGTAAAATAAACTCTACTAGAAAACAGTATTCACAAAAGGAGTTGTTGAAGGTACATAATGTAGAAAAACATCAAATGACTTTTTAGATGAAGATAGGCAAAATGGAAAGATCAAGGTAAAAATTTCCTGTTAAATGGGGTAAATAAATGAAATCAAAGCTTGAAAATAGATTTGAAGGATTTATATCACATAGGGAAAAATATATACCTCACTTTTCACATATCCTGAAAAATTACTTTAGGCACTCCAAAATAAAAACTTAACATTTCAGTTGGTTTAATATAGTAATTAACAAAGTTAGGTCTTCTTGGAAACAAGCTGAGCAAATCTTTGTCAGGCAGGTCAAGGAATAGGTCCCAGTAGTTGAAAAGCATACATTCAATCATGTAAAATGTAAATGTATTTAGGAGCAATAAGTTTATTGCTCTAGAAAGTTAAAAATATTTCTCAGGTGAACACTGTTTCTTTTAGGGGATTTGGAAATCATCAGCTACACCATCCCTTAATAAGCTATCAGTAAGTCATAATAATATCACCATCATAATAAGACAATAGAATATAATATTTTGATATAAGCTACTTCCTTGGTAAAACACATATTGTTGTACCAAATTCAGGTATCTTGATCATATATGACAGTTTGTTTAATTTGTGACTTGAATGTTTAACTGTGAAGAAGATGAACTATGAAGGGGCCTTGCAAAAATGATTTCAGTGGTCTAAATGGGAAACTTTAATAACTCAATCCATTTTATGGATTAAATAACTAAATTCCTTTAAATGGGGAACAAAACAAACAATATTTAATTTGAACTTCCTAGCACATAATTTTATTAGTTTAAGTGTAATCAATACTTTTTTGTTATTTTGATAGATCCATGAACTCCCCTGTCTCCATCAATGTACTCCTCCAAGGGGCAGCCGTGGATAGAGCACAGGCCCTGAAGTTGGGAGGACCCGATACTAGCTGTACAACCCTGGGCAAGTCATGTAACCCCAACTGCCTTAAACATCCAGAGGCATCTCCAAAATCCCTGGTATGTATGTATGTATGTATGGTTGGTGATTTTGCACAGGCCTTCCTCACTTAAATCCAATTCACTGCAAGTCATGACATCATCCCGATGCCATGGTCCTCTTTGAAAATGAAGGACAAACAACAACAATTCCTCCAAACCTTCCTGTCATCCTGTGCAATTCTTGACCATGCTTTTCTCATCATTTCTCTTCACAAAGTATCTAATATTCATAAAACTACCAATATAGTATTCTGACTAATTTGTTCCACATGACAGGCCCTACTTTTCTGATCATATATGCCCATGTGATGAATTTTTCACTACTTTTAAGTGCAAGTCACATTGGCATATTATACAACCTACATACAATTTGTTTCTGCAATTTTGATTTTTCTGAATCTGTAGCATTCCATGGTTCACACACATATAGTATCATTGTTAAGTACACTGGGGTTGAAAAGATGGGGTCTAGAGACAATGAGCAGCTTACAATATGGAAGGCAAAATTAATAAAACTGAGAAAAAAACCAACTCATTGAATAACAACAAACATTTGATCCTTACAACAATCCTAGGAAGTGGGTGCTATTAGTATCCCCATTTTACAGATAGGGAAACTGAGACAAATAAGTTAAGTGACTTGCCCAGGGTCACACAGCTAAGTAAATATCTGAGACAGAATTGGAACTCAGAACTTCTTCAGGCTAGGCCCAGTGTTCTATCTATTGTGCCACCTATCTGAATTGATAAATACAACTAGGAGCTGTTTAAAAACAAAAGCCTAACTTAAATTAAAAAGAAAAACAAATTAGCATATCAACATTATAAAAATGAAGAAATTTGAACACTTTTATAAGCCAATAAAGAATTACAATAGCAGAACCATGAGAACAATTTAGAGACAACACTAAAAATAAACATCTCTGAAAGCTATAAAAATTATGCATTGCATAGCATCAATGATACTATTCAATGTAAAGGTGAAGGCTTTAAGGGAAAGAATGAGATAAATTTCTATGTACAAACAATAGGTGAATTTGTTTTGCCTGACTATGAATATTTATTACAAGAAATTTGTCATTTGTTTTTAAATAGAGAGGTGGGGGATGCTTTAAATGTGAATTGTTACATGAACTTTCAGATGAAGTCAATGCCCAAATGCAATAGGTATTCTTTATACAATTTCCCCCCAAATATCTAGGGCAAATTCTATTATAACATTTTAATTTTTTTTAATTAAAAAAATCCACCTTTTCTCCCTCTCACAGCAACCCTCTCTCCCTTTCCCAACTGAGAACGAAAGAAAACAAACATCTCATTGTCAACATTTAGTCAAGAAAAAGAAATTCCCAAATTGGCCATGTCCCCCCCAAAAATGTCTCATTCTGAACTTTGAATCCTTCATCTTTCTATCAGGAAGTGTTTTATCATATCTTCTAAAATAGTGGTTAATAATATGTTTATCAGAGTTCTTAATTCTTTTAAAGATGTTTTTCGTTACTATATTGTCATTAATATACTTTTTTCTCCTGGTTCTGTTCACTTCAGTTTGCATCAGTTCATACAAGTCTTCCTCCATTTCTAAAACCATCCCTTTCAACGTTTCTTACAGCAAAATAATATTTCATCACATTTATATACCCTAACTTGTTCAGCCATTACCCAATTTATGGACAGCCCCTCAGATCCCCATTCTTTGCTACATCATAAAGAGCTGTAAATAATCTTATGTATCCTTGGTTAAGTTTGTTTTGCTTAAAACTAATCCCTCGGGGTGGCTAGGTGGCGCAGTGGATAGAGCACCAGCCCTGGAGTCAGGAGTACCTGAGTTCAAATCCGGCCTCAGATACTTAACACTTACTAGCTGTGTGACCCTGGGCAAGTCACTTAACCCCAATTGCCTCACTTAAAAAAAAAAAAACAAAACTAATCCCTCCTTTAACCTACCCTAATTCCCCTTTCTTCCTTCTTCTCTTTCCTATTTCCCTTTGTGTGTATGTGTATTTTCCCTTCCTTGACCAGTTCAGAAGAGAACAAGACCCATATGTCAGCTGCTCTTTCTCATCCCCTCCTCCTTTTTGTATAGAACTACTCAGATTAAATTACATTAAAGATATATGAGGGACAGCTAGGTGGTGCAGTGGATAGAGCACCGGCCCTGGAGTCAGGAGTACCTGAGTTCAAATCCGGCCTCAGACACTTGACACTAGCCGTGTGACCCTGGGCAAGTCACTTAACCCCAATTGCCTCACTTTAAAGAAAAAAAAAGTTATATGAGAAAAATATTCTGAAATGAACAGTGGTTCTTGCCTGGTATAAACATTTATCAAATTTTTTATTCATCATTTGTCATGTAGTTTTCTTATCAGAATGAGTTAAACATTCATGTCACAGAATCTATCAATGTACAAAATTAAGCACAAATAAAAGGTTTTCACAAAAGATACAATACATTTCAAAATAGCATAGTACTATATGCATATATTAATTAGTAAACACAAATAAACAGCTCTTTTGACTCATGATGAAAGATCCTATCTATCTCCAGAGAGAACTGATAAACTGTGAGTGCAGACTGAAGCATATATTTTTACTTTATTTTTCTTGCTATGGGTAATATAGGAATGTTTTATATGACTTTACATGTATAAATGATATATTTATCTTTTCAATGGGTCAGGAAAGGGCTAGAGCAAGAGAATTTGGACCTGAAATTTTTTTAAATCAATATTAAAATAAATAAATTTTTAAAATCAGTACCATTTAAAAAAATAACAAGTGTTTTAAAAAACAATCTTAATGTTACTACATGTTTTTAATTATCATATGTAAAAATATAAAAATAATTCTTGCTGAACCACTTAACTGAAGACAAAGTTTCTTAAAAGTTGAGAAAATAATTAAATATTACCTCTAAGAATTGAGAATTAACTTTAAAATCGGGAGGTGGAACTCCATTTTTAATAGCAATTTCTTTTTTTTCTTCAATACACTTAAAAAGATGTTTAACAGCACGAGAAATGATACCCTGTTCTTCTTCAATGATATTAACATCAAATCCTGTTCCCATAGTGTATGTTTTGCCAGCTCCAGTCTAAATATAAGAAAAAAGGAAAATGAACAAACTTACCAAAAAGAAAATACAGTTTTAGACAATGTCAAGAATAACAATAAAACTGTACTGAATCAGCATTTCTGTTAAGGAATGGCTTGATCTATTTTTTACCATTTAGTCATAATTTAGTACTTACTTGTCCATAAGCAAAAACTGTAGCATTGTAGCCCTCAAAACAACCTTCAATTAGTTTTTCTATACATTGTGTGTAGATCTGTTCTTGCTGGGATTCAATATCAAACACATAGTCAAAGGTAAAAGCTTTATCTTTCCCTAGAAACACTTGAGGTTCACCCGGTGTGACAGAAGTACAAATATGGCATCCTTCAATTTTTTCTTTTGCAAGCTGAGGTCGAATTCTGTGAAAAACAAACATACAAATAAGATGATTGGGCTTTATTCTGGAGTACTACTTAACACCTATTATATTGGCTAATAGGAAAGAAGAGGAAAATGACAAATACTGACAGGGATGTGGGAATTGAGACATTAATACATTGCTGGTGGAGCTGTGAACTGATTCAACCATTCTGTAAGAGTAATTTTATATGCCCAAAGGGCTATAAAATCACATATGCAATACCTCTGGCCTAGCAATACCAAAACAAAAAGGAAAAAGTACAAAAAAGTACTTATAGCACCTTTCTGGTGGCAAAGAATTGGACACTGAAGGGATGCCCATCAATTAGGGAATGGCTGAACAAAGTGGTATGTGATTATGATGGAATACTATTTCTGAGAGCAGGACGCTCTCAGAAAAACCTGGACTTACATGAACTGATGCAAAGTGAAATATACTGTGTACAACATAACAGCAATGTCGTAAGATGACCAGCTGTCAATGATTTAGCTATTCTCAGTAATAAAATTATATACAAGACAACTCTGAAGGACTTATAATAAAAAATGCTACACAACCCCAGAGAAAGATCTGTCTGAATACAGATGGAAGCATTATTTTTTTTACTTTGTTTAATTTCTTGAGTTTTTTATCTGTTTCCTTTCAGAACATAACTAATATGGAAATGTTTTCCATGATTACACATATATAACCTATACTGAATTGCTTAACATCTCAATGAGAGGTTTAAGGAGGGAAGAAGGGAAAGAATTTGGAGCTCAAAATTCTAAAAATGAATATGAAAAATTGTTTTTACATGTAATTGGGGAAAAATAAAATACTAAGTAAATTCAAAAGAAAAAAAATCATTGGGCTTTCATTAACTCAGGGTCTTTTGCTTAGCTGTCAGTACAGGTAGCACAACTACCTCCACCATAAAAAGCAACAAGAGAGGGCAGCTAGGTGGCGCAGTGGATAAAGCACCGTCCTTGGATTCAGGAATACCTCAGTTCAAATCCGGCCTCAGACACTTAACACTTACTAGCTGTCTGACCCTGGGCAAGTCACTTAACCCCCTCTGCCTCTTAAAAAAAAAAAAAAAAAAAAAAAAGCAACAAGAAATATGGTGGACTAGAGTAGCACAATCACTGTCAGCTACTATTTACTTTCACCACAAAAGAGTGACCTAAACTTAAAGAACTAGCTCCAAGAATGAAAAAACAAACAAACAGAAACTTGCTAAAGAAAGACCCTGGTTTTCCAAATTATCTGCCCTTAAAGATGTTGAAGAAGTTGTTAAGGATTTTTTAACCAAAGTGAATATGAAAAAGGTGTTGACCACTTGAAAAATGTCACAGTTGTCTATGGACAGCAGGTATTGCAAGTTTTGTTGCAAACTCTTCCACCACCAGTGTTCCAGATGCTAGGCTATTAATAATTAGTTAGAGAATTGTTAAATAAATAAAGTTTATTTGAAGATCATGTGGAATGGGAAGCTTATAGATATAATAAAATCAGGATAAACTATACATATCTTGAATTCTTAATCAAGAAGATCGGTAGGAGGGAGAAGCTAGGTGGTGTGGTAAAAATTATTTGGGGTAAAGATTAATATTCCCATTTTTAGCTAACTCATTTGGGAGGGGCCACACCTGGCCCACCCTCAGATTACAAAGGCAGCTTTTTGAAGGACCTTCCCTTTTGGGGAGGGAACATTGAATGCTCCCAGAAGGGAGGTGGGTGATTTCTGGTATGGAAGCTAGCTTCTTTCTTTCTGCTTGGGCCCTTGAGGTGGCAGCCATGCTGGTTCTCGGTCTGGTGGGCTGTTCAGGTTTGGGTGAGTTAATGACGGAAAACCCCTAAATTCCTTTGAACTAGCTTAATTGGAAATCAGTCTGGGTTGGATAGGTTAAGTTTAGAGTTAATAACATTCATCTGCATTTCCATTTCCTATTTCCTTATCTTTGATTTTTATTAGTTTCACCTTTGTTGTTTTAATTCCCAAGTAATAAAATCTGATCTTTTTGTGAACTAAAGCTTTAGACACTCCTTTCTTATTGGACTGGGAGAAATATCTAAAAAAGGGGCTGTTCAGAGGGGAGGGTTAAATCTTAAAGTCCCTCATATTTTCCGGGGCCCCAATATTAAGGCAAGTCAACCCAAATAACGCTCAGTATATCAAATTTTGGCCCTCACAGTGGTTGCAGTGGATAAAGCACTGGCCCTGGATTCAGGAGGACCTGAGTTCAAATCCCGGCCTCATACACTTGACATTTACTAGCTGTGTGACCCTGGGCAAGTCACTTAACCCTCACTTGCCCCACCAAGAAGGAGGTGGAGGAGGAGGAGGATAGGAGGGGATAAGAAAGGGAAATGTACTGAAATCATTCAAAGTTTATTTTAATTTTATATAGTTAAGTCTGCCTTGACTATTTAATAAATGTTTTGGTTATAAATTTTAATTACATAAACATATGGTGTGAATTATTTAAATTTCACTGTTACTATATAATTATAATGTACATAAAACATTTATATTAAAATACCTACAATTCTTTTTTTTTTTTTTGCGGGGCAATTGGGGTTAAGTGACTTGCCCAGGGTCACACAGCTAGTAAGTGTTTAAGTGTCTGAGGCTGGATTTGAACTCAGGTCCTCCTGAATTTCAGGGCCGGTACTCTATCCACTACACCACCTAGCTGCCCCCACCTACAGTTCATTTTTGAAAAGCAAAGTTAAAACAATAAAAGAATTTTTGCACTTTGTGTAAAATTTTTAAGATTATTTGAAATCTGTGATATATATAATTCAAAATCATGACACTTTCTAACTATATAGAAAACTTTTTAAAATATTGTTTTTTTCTTTTACACTTACTAGCTGACACTGCCATAAAATATTGGTTAATGCCTTTGAATTGAAAATCCTAAGTGAATTTAAAATGTATTTACTTTGAAATTAATTTTAATTTTATTTAAAGACTGACCTTACCAACACATCAAAAGTATTAAAGTATAATGACTCAATATGGAAAGTACTCACCAAAAGCAATACAAATTCTAGAAGAATACTTTTCTTCAGCTAGGTATAAAAATGTATTCTTAATAAATTCAGCTACTTATCTCCACAATAAAATTATTCTTCATTTTCTCTTGAAGGATTGGCTATAAGCAAAAAAAATGGGGGGGGGGTGAAGCTGGGAAATTGATATTTGCCTCTATGCCTTTTCTTTTCCTTCTACTTAGTCTCATGTCCTCCTCAATCAGTGACACTGACCTCACTCCACACCCATCCCTCACTTCTCACCCTACCAGCAACAAGGCTGTACTAGCACATCCAATGACAAGACATAGATTTGACACTAGACGAATAAGAGACTTCTTTCTAAATGTACACAGAGGGCATGAATCACAGAATAAGAGTCTAGAGTTGCCAGAAAAAGGATGAGTAACGAGAGAGTAGGAGACTTTTTTCTTTTCTTTTTTTTTTTTTTTGGTTGCATGAAAAATGAAGTTTAAAAAACTAATGTATAAGAGTAGTTGAATGGGAGGAAAAATATAATTGCCTGAAAAAGGAAAAAAAATACTGAAAAGAAAAAAGGGAGGGTCTTTGCTTTAACCTGAGATGTGAGAGTGAATAAATTAGTACTCCTCAACAGGAGATAGGTAGCATGTATCAGGAGAGAAGGAGACATATTTAAGAGATGTTGCAAAAGTCTATAGGCCTTGGCAACTGATTGGATATGGCATGTGAGAGTTTAGAATTTAGAAGTGAGGATCACACCAAGGTTGTGAGACTTGGGTACTGAGTGAATTGCAGTGCCCTCAACATTAATAGGGAAATCTGGAGGGCAGGGAGGTTTAGGAGGAGGATAAGTTCAATTTTGGACATATTGAGCTTAAGATGTCTAGTGGACATGCAGATCAAGATGTCTAAAGGCAGTGGAGATGAAAGAACAGGATGTGCACAAAGAATTTAGGGCAGACTAGGTAGATTTGAGAATCATCAGCAGAGAGATGATAAAATCTACCATTGCTGATGAGATAACCAAGAGAAATAGTATAGAAAGAGAAGAAAAGGAAGGCTTAAGGTTAGAAGAGCATGAAGTGACAAAGTAAAGTCAAGGAGAATAAATTATGAAACAATGTAAAGACAAACTACTTTAAGAGACTTAATTCTAAACAAAGCCAAGCCAACCCATGATTACAGAGCACTCATGAGAAAGTATGCTGCCATTTCCCTGATTAAAGATGACAAACTGAAGATTCAGAATGAGATGGACGTGGCTAATGTGGGATTTTCTCTTTTTTTGCTTGACTATGCATATTTGTTGCAAAGGTTTAATTTTCTTCCTCCATGGAAATGTGAAAAGAGAAAATAAATGTTTAATTGGAGAAAAATTTTAAATTAAAAAATATCTCTCTCCACAAATGACTCCTAAATAACATCCAAGCCAATTTATTCCCCTAAACCTATCATATCAACCTCAATATGTTTACAAATTGAACTCATAAATCCTTCCTTCCTTCCTTCAAAATTCCCCTATCACCACACTTCTAGTTACCCAGACTTGCTACCGTAAAAGTCATCTTTGACTCTTCTTTCTAATAACTAATGACACAACAAACAATAATAGCATTTATATAGCACCAGCTATATGCCTATTATGTGCTAAGCCCTTTACAAATATCTCATTTTATCCTCACAAACAATCCCTAGGGTGGTAGGTGTATTATTTTCAGTTGAGAAAACTTGAGGCAGGGGTTAAGTGCCTTGATAAGATCATATAACTAATAGTATTTGAGGCTGATTTTAATTCAGGCCTTTCTGACTCCAAGCCCAGAACTCTATCCATATACCTACAGATTTGAGAGAACTCTCATTGTCTGTATCTAATCAACTGCAAAGTCTTATCAATTCTACTTCTATTACAAAAATCCCCATCTCTCTACCTATGGTCACCAAGCTAGTTCAGACCTTCCTCATCTCTCCCCCCTAACTACTTTAAGTTTTGGAATAGGCTTCTCTCCCCCAGTCCTTCATTTCTCTAACTGAATCTCCACATAATTGCCAAAATAATTTTGTTAAGGCACAGATAAATCTAATCATTTCCACTAGTCTACTCAAAAATCTTTAGTTGAGTCCTAATATCTCAAGAATAAAATATACATTTCTGAGTCTAGCATTCAAGGTTTTCTACAATGTCTTCTTCCTAGCTTTCTTTTCATGCTACTTCCATTCTCAAACTCTTTATCTTAGTCAAACTGGATTACTAGCTGTTTCCCAAATTCAGCATTCAATCCCCTAAACTACATCCTTCAAAATATCTCCAATGCCTGGATTCTTCTTCATTTCTACCTCTCAGAATCTTTGTCTTACTTGAAGACTTGGCTCAGATGCCACCTTGTCCAGAAAAAGTCTTCTCTGACCCCTAAACAAATTGTTAATGGTTTCCTCCTTCCTCAATTTACTCTGTATTATGACTATGTTCATTTTATATTCCTCCATCTAGTACAGATGCTAAGCAACTTTCTTTGTATTCTTTTTTTTTTGGTGGGGGGGGGGTGCGGGGTGATGAGGGTTAAGCGACGTGCCCAGGGTCACACAGCTAGTAAATGTCAAGTGTCTGAGGCTAGATTTGAACTTATATCCTCCTGAATCCAGGGCTGGTGCTTTATCCACTGCGCCACGCAGCTTGCCACCCTTTCTTTATATTCTCAAGAACTTTCATAACTTTATTATATTGAATTGAGCAGGAAGGTGTTTTTTGTTGTTGTTTTAAATGTACTGAAGAGTTTATTTTCTCATAATTATACGCTCTACAATATAAACTATTGTTTGAAAACAAAAGAGGAAGTCCTAAAGGGAGCCCAAGTCTTTGTGAAAAGATTTTGAAAATCCAATTAAATTTTAAATACAAGTTACCTCCTAGTAGCAGCTTATCCGTAGTCTTCAAGAACAGAAACAAGCCAGAGTCAATAAGAGTGAAACATCAGAAGTTTACAAAATTTTAATCCCATACAAGAGAGCATGAATACACACACACACACACACACACTTTTTTTAGTAGCATAAGATTAGCATTACACTTATGACATCAAAGTTGGTACAGACACTAAACACTTGCCAAATGTTCCCATTTTTTGAGCAACTACAATGCTGTTTATTTTCCCAGTGTGAAAGAGGTTGTTTTCCTGAAAGAACAAGCAAAAAGGGGAGGGAGGAGAGGAAAAGTACCTACCACCAACCAAAATAAGTACCCTCCTTAATGACCATTACAGCAGGATCCACAGGTGAGGAAGCTACAATGTGGGAGCTAGATAGGACAGTGGATAAAAATGGAGCTTGGAGTCAGACAAGATTGACATTAGTCTTGCAAAGGGAGGCCTCTGCAGAGAGTACATGTTACAGATGGTGTATATTATAACAGAAAGAGAAAAAGAAAAAAAAACAACAACAAAACAAAACTGTTCATTTAAAAGTCTCTGAAAGTCTTTTTCTCAGATGTCCTCTAGTGTAGTCACTGGAAGGAAGTCTTTTCAGGGGTTGATATGTAGGATGCTGGTAATAAGCCAGGAAAATTTCCTACAAAATTGAGCTTAACACAACTTTAAAATAGCTTTGTCAATAATTAAATCAAACACTGAAAGTTCTCAAAAACATGTCTAAGTTGTTACACATGAAACATATAATAAAACAAAATTGAAACATTTCTTTAAAATTAATATTAGCTATAGTCCCCCTTATGGAGGGTAATTAAGAAGACAATTGCTGCGATATTAATTTTTAAAAATAATTTTTATCTTTGTTTCATCACTTTTTGCATCATCTGCCTAATTATCCTCATGCCATTATGAGAAATTTAAAAATCTAATATAACTGGGTAACAGATGTCAAAGCCAAATTCAACATGACACCTCAGACACTCACCGGCTGTGTGACCTTGGGCAAATCACTTAATTCAGTTTGCCTCAGTTTTCTCAACTGTAAGTGAGGATAATAACAGCAACTTATTTCCCAGCATTGTTGTGAGGATAAAATGAGGTATTGCAAAAATGCCTGAGCCTCTCTAGATGTGTCAGTTGTTATTGTTGTTAACTTAAACATTGGGGGAAATCAGTTCTTGTTTCATTTCTAGGATGTTACCTGGAAACATTTATATTTTACAAAAGCAAATGGTACCAAATGATTTTAAAATGGTTACTTTCATTAGAGGCCAACTATATACTGGGGGGTGGAAAGAAGCACAGAGAGTCAAGGAACTTAAAAATGAAATCAAGTGGGTTCTTTTTAACAAATGGAGAGGCACTAAGGTCACTTTCATTAATACATGTCAATATGGTCTTGTTCTGGTGACCGTAGGGAACTTATCACGGATCTAGGGGAACAATTTTCCTATTTGCTTTCTATAAATTTCATGGACAGTTAATAAGAATTGTTTTAAAAAAAAAGGCAAAAGGTTACCTATCTTGTTGGACGTCTCTTGGTTGCTAATGTAGTCATTGTTACTGGAGGTGGGTCTAGTGAACTTAGAAACAAACACCTTGTCAGTTCAGGGACTGGGCTTTTCCTGCTAGATGAGGTCCAGACAATCCGGAAGGGTTGTTAGAATTCATCTATCCAAACTCATTTTACATATGGGGAAAAATAAGCCCAGGGAAGTGAACTGTCTTGCCCAAAAGGCAAGTAAGAGCCTGTGATTTAATCATGGGACCTCTCCTACAGGTCCAACTCTCCAATCTAAAAAAGATTTGTTAAATTGAGTTTTGAATTATGTGCAAAATTAGTGATTTTTGTCTGCTTCTTTCAGTAATTAACTACATAATACATAATTCAAATATCCCACAATTCTCATGAACAAAAATAAATTTTTTAAGCGTCCAATGTTGAAAACAGTGTGATTACACACTTCAATTCTTAATAAACTACAGAGTGGACAATCTTTAGGAGGAGCTAAATGGATAGAGTGGCTAGAGCACTGGGCCCAAGTGTCAAGAAGATTCAAATTAGACCTCAGACACTCCCTGGGGTGCCTCTGGGCGAAGTCTCAACCCCTATTTGTCTCAGTTCCTCATCTGTAAAATAGGGGCACACTGGAAAAGGATAGAAACCCCAGGGACTTGGTCTGCAGGTCACGTGGCGGCAGATACAACCTGAACAACTCTAAAATATTGTGATCTGATTTTTATACAGAAATCATATCTTATCAACCAGAAGGCTATACTTTCATTTTTTAGTGGTTGATAATCCTAGAAAACAAAAAATTGGTTCACATAACAAACACTTAAAACCTTTCAAAAGCTTAAAGAATAATACTAATACTGGCAATGCAGATAGAAGTGAAGGTTTCAATAGGACTGCATGATAAACTGCTTGAAAAGCTAGGTAAAGGATCTTTTTGAATGTGCTGTTCCCCCCTTTTAAAAATATTCTTTACATCAAGCATTTAAGAAACAAAAAACTATGGTGCTTTTCTATGTAGCTGTTTTATAACTGGTGTATATGAAGTTCAAAATAACTACTAAAAAAGCTCTACAGTGTTGTTGATTATTTTTGCTAACAAAAACTTTCTCTATTTTTAACAGAAGGCAGACTGTTCACTGCCATCCCTGAAAACACTGAGTTGGTCATTCTTAATTGTGCAATTGGAAAAAAATGCAGAAGAAAATAATTAATTCACTCAATAGGCTCACAAGGGAAAGCTATTTTCTTCCTGGAAAGTCTTCATGTTAAGAAAGATTAGTCATCATCTATATACTCCTATATTTTTTTGATGAAAAGTTTAAACTAAAGTTCAAAACACAAAGTAAAACAAACAAAAAAACCCAACTCAGTACTAAATAGTATTAAGATTTAAAAGCCCCCAATTATTTTCAAACAATATTTAAAACAACAAATGAAGAAGACTCAAGCCCAATGTAGTAGGAACTTGATGTACATAGCTCCCTATGGCCTCCAACATCAAACACAAAACACTCTGCTTGATAATCAAAACCTTTCATAACCTAGCCCCATCCTGTCTTTCCAGTTGTCTCAAACTTTACTCCCCACCATGTACTCTGCAATCTAATGACACTGGCCCCACGGCTGTTCCATGAACTATATACTCCATGCTCCATGTCTTGTCTGGGTATTTTTCTGGGGCTCTCCATGCCTGGAATGCTCTCCCTTCTCAACTCACCTACTGACTTCCCTAGCTTCCTTTAAGTTGCAATTAAAATCTCATTTTTATAGGAAGCCTTTCCAAAGTCCTCTTAATGCTAGTGCCTTCCTTATGTTAATTATTTCTTATTTATCCTTTGTGCGTGTGTATACACACGCGCACACACATTTATATAATGGGAGAGACCAACACGCAAAATAATATATATAATGTATCCTTTGTGTATAGATTATATATACATGTGTTTATATATATATACACACACAAAGGATAAATTGTGTATGTGTATTGTTAAGGGCTAAAATTCTAGCTAGTCTGTCTAAAATATCTAATGAGTGGTCGCCAATAATTATAAGCTTTAGCAAGAGTTAGGCTTTTAAGCATTTATTAAGGAGAATAAGGAATTTGATAAAGAGAGAGAGAAAGGCCTACATTCATTTATCTATTAAAGGGAGAGCGCATTTCTAGCTCCCCTCTGCGCCAGAGTCCACAGAGAAAGAGCGAGTCAGAGCACCTGGCTCCCCCTTCTTCCTCCCACCAGCGAACATCACTTCCTGATGCCAAAGAAAAGACGCACGGTCTTGCCCTCAGAGAGGTTTCACCTCATGGCGCAGCTTTTCTACAGTAAGTTTCCAGCAGGTGGCGTCATTCCAATCGTTACAGTATGTGTGTGTGTGTGTGTGTGTGTGTGTGTGCACGCCTGCGTGTATTGCATGTTGTCTCTCCCATTATATTGTAAGCTCCTTAAGAGCAGGGGTTGTCTTTTGCTTCTTTTTGTATTCCCAGCATTTAGCAGAGTACCTAGCACCTAATAAATGTTGATTGATTGATTATGGCTATAGTTTTGTTTATTTTGGGTGTTTTGACCACTGAATATATTCAATTTGGATCTAAGATACTTACAAAATGATTAAAGAATTTCCTGGTGCTCTCCATGAGAAGCATTCCTGAAAGCTGGGGGATGGGGAGAGTATTCAATTGTTTCTATTCTCAAACAATCAATCAACAAGCATTTATTAAATGCCTGTTATTTGCCAAGCACTGTGCTGGTGAAACACAGCACACATCAGGCCATGCACACCACCATGCATGTACCCACAATCCCTATTCTCAAAGGGTTTGCATTTTGTCTAGGGAGGCAATGTGATGTAGTGAAAAATGCACTGAATCTGAAATCTGGAGAGCCTTATATTTAAATCAAGCTATTTCTGGCACTTAACTATGTAACCATATGCAAGTTGCTTAACTTCCTTCAGTTCAGTTACATAATTTCTAAAATGGAGAAACTATAAGAACTTTACTTCACACTTC
Source organism: Dromiciops gliroides (assembly GCF_019393635.1). NCBI lineage: Eukaryota > Metazoa > Chordata > Mammalia > Microbiotheria > Microbiotheriidae > Dromiciops > Dromiciops gliroides. The sequence goes on along the minus strand of NC_057865.1, from coordinate 207,218,574 downwards.
ACAGAACCCTTGTGAGGATGACATGAGATAATAGATTTATATATATATATATGTAAAATCATATACACATATATACATATATATTATGTTCATATATTATGAATTTTTATCTAGTGTATACACACACACACACACACACACACACATATATATATATAAAATATTCTTACTGAAATCCAGCTCAAACACCACCTCTTATGTAAGGCTTCCCCTGACTGCTGGAGCACACAACTGCTCCCTGCCCTCCTCTACACTCTGATATTATTTATGTTCTGCATTATTCATTTGGCACTTACCCAGCATTAGACTCATGACTCATGCCAAAGTTTTAGACCTGGAAGGAACTTTTTGAGAGATCTTCTAGTACAGTATCCTCAATTTAAAGTCCAAAAAAAGTGAAAGGACTCACCAAGGTCACAGGTGATAAGTGGTAGTGAGGTATAGAACCCAGATTATTTTACTCCTACTCAGTGTTCTTTCCACTACACAAATTATTTCTCTTCTAAAACACTGATTTTCCCTATAAAAACAGCTTTTACATCAATATCACCCTTCTACTCATCATGTGATCTAGAATCTCCTCATTTAACAGTCAGATTACTGCAATATCCTAATTTCCCTCTGTTTCCCTTTTCTCCTAACTTTAATCCTGCTGCCAGATGCTCCTAACACCTACCTCACAAGGCTATTGTGAGCATCAAATGAGGTAATGTAATTAATTAAAATGCAAACCATAAAATACTATATAACTGTGAGTTGTTATGATGACAGTGATGAAGGTGGTGGACAGACGATGATGGTGATGATGATGACAACAATGATGGGCCACAACTAGACAATGAAACTTTGGCCCAAATAGCAATTCTAGGTATTATTAGCTAGTCCAGAAAAAAATTAATCTATAATAGATATTATGCTACATATTTTTCTGTTTTAAGAATATACAAAATATGTGATACAAAATATCACATAAACAAAGTAAAATTATTTCAAATACAACATTCATAAAAGTTTGGCTTTAGGATTAAGGAATAATCTGGAGTTCTGTAAATAGTATCTAGTATCCATGTTTTTTCAATCAAATCACCAAATATTTATTTGTGCAATATTATGTGCAACTCAATTACATTAGGTATCAATGAGTAAAACAACTGTAAGCCCTGGTCTCTACCCTCATATCAAAGGAACCAGAATCAGGGAAGCATACAGTGCTGATACCTAAACCAGAAAGAGCAGGGAAAAACGTTAAAGAAAGAAACTTATAGACCAATTTCCCTAATGAACTAATGAAAACTCTAAACAGAATATTAGCAAAGAGATTACAGCCATTTATCACTAGGATTTTGTACCAGGAATGTAGGGCTGGTTCAATAGTAGGAAAATCATCAACAAAATCTACCACATCAATAATAAAACTAACCAAACATCATATGATTATCTCAACAGATGCGAGAAAGCTTTTGACAAAAATAACAGCACTTATTACTACTAAAAATACTAGAGAGCATAGGAATAAATGGAGTTTTCTTTAAAATAAGTAGTATCTATCTAAAACCATCAGCAATTATATACTTAATGGTGGATAAGCTAGGAAGCCTTCCCAATAAGAGTCAGGGTGTAAAGCAAGGATGTGCATTATCACCATTATTATTCAATACTGTATTAAAAATGTTTAGCTATGGAATTATGAGACAGAAAAAAATTGAAGGAATTATTGAAGGCAAGGAAGAACAAAAATATCACTCTTTGCAGTATGATATAATGGTATACTTAGAGAATCCTAAAGAATCAACTAAAACTTGCTTGAAACAACAACTTAGCAAAGTTGCAGGATATAAAATAAACCCACATAAATCATCAGCATTTCTATATATGAACCAATAAAGCACAGCAGCAAGAGATAGAGAAATTCACTCAAAATCACTGCAGACAATATAAAATATTTGGGAGTCTACTTGCCAAAGCAAACCCAGAACATTTTTCACACAAATAAAATCAGATCTCAACCAGGTAAGCTGAGCTATAATAAAAATGACAATTCTACTCAAATTAATTTACTTATTCAGTGGCCATTACCAAATTATGAATACTTGTTTCATAGATCTAGAAAAATTAATAACAAAATTCATCTGAAAAGAACAAAAAATCAAGAATATCAAAGGAATTTAATGAAAAAAATGCAAAGGAAGGTAGCCTAGCTGTACCAGATCTAAAACTATATTATAAAGTGAAAACCATCAAAACTATTTGGTACTGGCTAAGAAATAGAGTGGCAGATCAGTGGAATAGGTTAAGTACAAAAACACAGTAGTAAATTAATATAGCGATCTCCTATTTGATAAACCCAAAGACTCTAGTCTCCAGGATTAGAACTCACAATTTGACAAAAAACTGTTGGGAAAACTAGAAAAGAGGATGTCAGAAACTAGGCAGACACCAACATCTTACACTGTATACCAAAGTAAAGTCAGAATGGGTACATGATCTAAACATAAAGGGTGATACCATAGGCAAATTAGAAAAGAAAGGAATAGTTTACTTATCAGATAGATCTATGGAGAGGGAAAGAATTTATGACCAAAGATGAGATAGAGAATATTATAAAATGCAAAATAGATCATTTTGTTTATATTAAATTAAAAAGCTTTTGCACAAACAAAACCAATGCAACCAAGATTAGAAGGAAAGCAGGAAGATGGGAAACATATTTTACAGCCAGTGTTTCTGTTAAAGGCCTCATTTTCTAAACTATAAAGATAACTGAATCAAATATATAAGAATACAAGTCATTCCCCAACTGAGAAATGGTCAAAGGATAGGAACAGGCAATCTTCACATGAAGAAATTAAAGCTATCTATAGCCATGTGAAAAAAAAAATGTTCTCAATCACTACTGATTAGAGAAATGTAAATTTTAATTACTGAGATACCACCTCACACTATTCAATTGACTAATATGACAAAAAAGGAAAATGATAAATGTTGGAGAAGATGTGGGAAAATTGAACACTAATGCACTATTGGTGGAGCTATGAACTGATCCAATCATTCTGGAGAGCAATTTAGAACCATGCCCAAAAGGCTATAAAACTGTGCATACCCTTTGACCCAGCAATAACACTATTAGGTCTATATCCCAAAGAGATCATAAAAAAGGGAAAAGGACCCACATATACAAAAATATTTAAAGCAGTTCTTTTTGTGGTAGCAAAGAATTGGAAATTGAAGGTATGCCTATCAATTGGGGAATGGCTAAATAAGTTGTGGTAAATGAATGTAATGGAATGCTATTGTGCTATAAGAAACGATAAGCAAATGGATTTCAGAAAAACCTGGACTTACATAACTTGATGCTTAGTGAAATGAGCAGAACCAAGAGAACATTGTACACAGTATCAACAACACTGTGTGATGACCGACTGTGATACTTAGCTGTTTTCAGCAATGCAACTATCCAAGACAACGTCAAAAGATTCATGATGGAAAATGGTCTCCACATCCAGAAAAAGAACTATGGAGTTTGCATTGAAACATACTATTTTCACTTTTCTTGGGTTTTTTTGGTTGTTGTTGTTTCTTCTTTCTTGTGTTTTTTTTTTCCTTCTGATTCTTCTCTCACAACATGACTAATGTGAAAATATGTTTAAAAGGATTGTAATGTCGGGGCAGCTAGGTGGCGCAGTGGATAAAGCACCAGCTCTGGATTCAGGAGGACCCGAGTTCAAAGCTGGCCTCAGATACTTAACACTTAGTAGCTGTGTGACCCTGAGCAAGTCACTTAACCCCCTTTGCCCTGCCAAAAAAAAAAAAAAAAAAGAAAAAAGAAAAGGATTGTAATGTCTAACCTATATCAGATTGCTTGCTGGCTTCAGGAGGGAAGAGGGAAAAAAATTTGGAACTCAAAATCTTAAAAAAATGAATGTTGAAAACTATCTTTACATATAATTGGAAAAAATATAAAATACTATTAAAATTTTTTTAAAAAAAAACTTGTTACTGTTTCAAAAAGCATGAACCTATTCTTATAAGCTACTCTTCACAAAGATTCCCAAACATTTTTGCTCATTTGGCAAGTGATAATTGTGTTGCCTTAATTTTCTATGACTATAGAGTGTATCAAAGGGAAAAATAGGATTGGAATGCTGAGATGAACTCCAAGTCCAGGTTCATTACTTGCATTACATGGCAGAAAATTCACTTTAAAAAGTATTGCATGAAAAAGTGATCAGAAAAAAAAAAACCAACAACATAGGATACTGGTTCTGAAGACATCATTATTATTTATTGAGTTTTTCAAGTAATTGTAGCAATTGAACATTATTCTGTCCAAGAATGTATCTTGCACTGGGGGCAGCTAGTGGATAGAGCACTGGCCCTAGATTCAGGAGTACCTGAGTTCAAATTCGGCCTCAAACACTTGACACTAGCTGTGTGACCCTGGGCAAGTCACTTAGCCCTCATTGTGCACAAAAAAAAAAAAAAAATTGAATGTCTTGCATTTGTCCCCTCATAGTATAGTGAAAATACCATTGGATTTGGAGTCCAAAACTTGAGTTATTATTCTAGATCTGACTTTACATTGACTTTACATTGGTCAAAGTGTGTCCCCTAAACTTTAATATCAGTAAATAAGAGAAGTGTCTAAGGTCTGTTTCAATAGAATCCTGTGACTTCTTTCTCACTGTCTCTACCATTTATTCAGGTCCTCAGGTCACTGCCTAACCTATTGCAATAGCTTGCTAACATTCTCTATATTACCAATTTATCCTGCATATCACTAGGAGAATAATCTTTTTGTGTGACAGATGTGATCATATAACTGCTTGGCTTAAAAACGTTTAATGGCTCACCACTGCTATCTAAAATAAATTCCTAACCTCCCAGGATGTAATCTAAAGCCTTTCCCAACACACCTTATTCTTCCAGGTGTATCTCCTTTTGCTCAACTGTCCACTCACTGTCCTCCCAAAACATGTTATACGTTCCTATCTCCCAGTCTTTGCTTGCAGTGACCCCCTCTACATAAAACATCTTCATTCTTCTCCCAACTCTACCTAGTAAAATTCTGCCTATTCTTCAAAATGATGTTTGCTATGAAGTCTATTCTTTTTATTATAAAATTAACAAAATATGAAAGCATTTTATATGTATAAAAAGAAAAATGATTGCATAGGAAGGTACAAATATTTATTATGCAGATTGTTTTTCAAGGATACATTAAACTTTCTCTGCTTTTCTATATACCTTTCTGGACTATTAAATTTATGATAGTACCATTACTTTCTCTGCTTGTCTATATCCCTTTCTGAACTTTCACTCTCCTCTTTGTATTTTTTAATGTTTCATTGACTTTTTTCTTTCTTTTCTACTTTTTCTTGCAACACAATGACTACCTACCAACCTTCTCCCCAAAATTCTTCTCCTCCACACCTAAAAAGCCTGCCTTTATAAATAAGTATCATCATGCAAAAACAAACTCATACATTGGTCATATCTGAAAATCTATGTCTCATTCCACACCTCTAATGCATTAGCTATCTACAAAGTATGGAAGGTATGCATTTTTCTAGTCATGACTGGAAGAAAAAACACTTTAAAGACATAAGAACTGAGATCAAATACCATGAACAACCATGATTCCGGTGGACCCATGATAAAGTAAGCTTCCCATGGGGGCAGCTAGGTGGCGCAGTGGATAAAGCACCAGCCCTGGATTCAGGAGGACCTGACTTCAAATCTGACCTCAGACACTTGACATTTACTAGCTGTGTGACCCTGGGCAAGTCACTTAACCCTCATTGCCCCACAAAAATAAAATAAAATGAAAATAAAGTATGCTTCCCACTTCCTGACAGAGAGATGATGAACTCAAGGTGTAGAATGATGTGTATGTATATATGTGTGTGTGTGTGTGTGTGTGTGTATAAACACAAACATACACACACATACATACATACATATATCAGAATCATGTATGTGTACTGCACTTGTAGGGACCAATTTTTAATTGGGGAGTGTTAGCTAGGCGGCTCGCCACAATATTGGGGCAAGGAAGGATACCATCCCTCAAAACGGAGCAGGATTTATTTAACAAGAATGAACTTAAAAAAAACACAAACAGGATCAGGAGGATTAAGGGCAAGGAAATAAAATGGGGAAAGGGAAGTAATACAACCTGAATCACACCACCATCCAGGAATCAGCTGAGAACACACAGCAGCGTCCTGTCGCCTTCCAGCTTCAAGCTAGAATGGCAAAAAACCTCCCTTCTTCCCAGGAGACCCCAGGCTGACCACACATAGCCCCCAGCTGGCCGCTCTGACAGTCATATGACTGCCCTCACTGGGCTTCCAATCATTATCATTTTCCCAGGCCCATGCAGGCGTTGGCGGTGGTGATGACATGAGGTGCCAGTGCCATGGCGATGGCTACAACCAATGGGCGGAGTACTGTGCCATTTGCAGAGGCCCAGGCCAGTGCGTGCACCAAGGATTTTTTAAATTCTAGCCAAAAGATGAGGTCATAGAAACCTCAAATAACAATTAATTCTTTACACGCTGAATTCAATAGTTACAAATAGCTATATACAGAAATAGATATTTATGTATGTATATATGCAAAAGAGGGGGGACAGATATATTTCAAGGAATCATTAATGAAAACTGCTCAAATCTATTATAATCTGAAGGAAATTTTGAAATGGAAAGACTATACTATTCATGTCCTGAAAGAATCTCAAAAATCAAAATTGCCAAAAACATCATAGCCAAAATCCCAGTCAAAGACAAACACAGAAACCATACACAAACAGATCAAGTACAGAGGACTCATATTTATAAATCACATGATACCTGCCTAACAGTTAAGAATAACCTACTCAGCAAAACTGTAATCCTACATTAGAATACTGAGCCAGAGTTTGAATGCTGGCACTGCCATTTAATACTTAGTTGAGGGGCAGCTAGGTGGCACAGTGGATAGAGCACTGGCCCTGGAATCAGGAGTACCTGAGTTCAAATCCGGCCTCAGACACTTAACACTTACTAGCTGTGTGACCCTGGGCAAGTCACTTAACCCCAATTGCCTCACTAAAAAAAAAAAAAAATACTTAGTTGACTTTGCGCAAGTCGTTTTACCTTTCTGGAAGACAGCTTCCTCATCTGAAGAAGGGGGGGAGGGGGGTTGACTCAATGATCTCTACAACCCTTTACAACTGATTCTATAATTTTAGATTTCAATTTGTTTCTACAACTAAATGTACAAATGTACAAAAAAAAACTGCTTCAGATTAAGCAAAATTGTGAAAAATATAACAGAACATTAAATAAGTTACTTTTCTTATAAATAAGCATTGGTTTTTAAAGTCAAGGGGTTTTTTGGTTCATTTCAATTATTGGTTTTGTTTGTTGATTACTTCTGAACTTTGATTTTCTAAGTTAAAGGTTTCAGCTGCTAAATAAAATTTAAGTCAGAAAGGTAAGCCTAAAGGAGCATACCTATTTCCCAGCTGTAAATGGCACCTTCACAAAAATTAACCATATATTAGGGCATAGAAACTCAACCAAATGCAGAAAAGGAGAAATATTAGAATAATATTTTTCAATAAAAATTATATTGAATAAAGGGCCTTTGAAGGATAAATTAAAAGTTAGATGGAGGGAGCAGCTAGGTGGCGCAGTGGATAAAGCACTGGCCCTGGATTCAGGAGGACCTGACTTCAAATTTGGCCTCAGACACTTGACACTTACTGCGTGACCCTGGGCAAGTTACTTAACCGTCATTGCCCCATTAAAAAAAAAAAAAAAAAAGAAGATGGAAACTAAATAATCTAATCCTAAAGAATGAGTGGATAGAAGAACAAATCAGACAATAATCAATAATTTCATCAAATATAATGACAACAATGACCACATACCAAACTTTATGTGAAGCAGCCAAAGCAGTCCTTGAGGAAATTTTATCTCTCTCAATGATTCAGTCATTTTTGAGTCCTGTCAGACTCTTCATGACCCCATTTGGGGTTGTCTTGACAAAGATACTGGAGAGGTTTGCCATTTCTTTCTCCAACTCATTTTACAAATAAGGAAACTGAGGCAAACAGGATTCAGTGACTTGCCCTGGGTAATGCTATATTTGTCTGAAGCTATATTTGAACTTGCTCCAGGCCTAATTTTATAGGGGGGTGGGAACCCTGATTAAATAACTGATTAATTTTATTTCAAAAAAGAAAAAGACAAAATAACCAATATCAAAAATTAAAAGGGTGAAGGCACAAGCAATGAAGATAAAATTAAAGCAATTATTAGGAGCTTTTTGCCCACTTTTACATCAATAAAACTGACAGTTGAAATGAATAATAATTACAAAAATATAAGTTGCCCATTTAAACAGAAGAGGAAATAATATTCTATCTTAGAAAAATAAATTGAGCAAGCCTGAGGGGAAAAAAAACACACAGGACCATATGGATTTAAAAGTGAATTCTGGGGGCAGCTAGATGGCACAGTGGATAGAGCACCAGCCCTGGATTCAGGAGTACCAGAGTTCAAATCCAGCCTCAGACACTTAAACACTTACTAGCTGTGTGACCCTGGGCAAGTCACTTAACCCCAATTGCCTTACTAAAAAAAAAAAAAAAAGTGAATTCCACCAAACACACTAAGAACAATTAGTTCAAATACAAAATAAATTGTTTGAAAAAATAGGTAAAGAAGAAAGTTCTACCAAATTCTCTCTTTGATACAAATATAATTTTGATACCTAAACTAGGGAAAGCAAAAACAGAGAAAAAAAAACTACAGGCCAATTCCTCTAATTAATATTAATGCAAAAATTTCAAATAAAATACTAGCAAGGAGATTACAGCAATATATCACAAAGATCATATAGTACAACCAGGTCTGAAGGGCTTGTTCAATATTAGGAAAACTATCAGCATAATTTACCATGTCAATAATGAAAACAACAAAAATTATATGTAGTATATGTCAAAAACATATTTTTTTAAATAATAATAAACATTTTTATTTAAAGTCTTGAGTTCCAAATTCCGTCCTTGCTTACCACCTTAGGGAGGGGAGGGAAGAAAGAAATCAGATATAGGTTATATATGTCCAATTATGTAAAACACTATTACCCTAGTGGTCATTTTGTTTAAAAAAAGACATTGAAAGTAAAAAATAGCATGCTTCATTCTGTGTTCAGTAATAGGTGTTAAAATTAGCCTCAGGCTCACTGAGTGGAGCTGCCCCTCCCACTCTGTTTCAGCTGGGGGGGCGGGAGACCTCTGAGCTGGGCTAAGCTGTGGGAATGAAAAACCCCAGGCCCCAGGTGTGGCGTGGCCCGTGTGCACAACAGAGAGGTTCACGAAAAACTGGAGGGACACCAGGGTTTGCTTCACCTAGCCCCCAGCTCCCAATGCATGCAGCAAGGGGCTTGGCCGGCCCTGGGGCGGTCAGCCTGAGTTTCACCTGAGAGAGGAGGTTAATAAAAAAACACACTGGGAGTTCGCAAGAGGACAGAGTAAGGGGCTTTTGGGGGGTCACTACGGTACAGAAAGGGAAGAGAGACGCAGGTTCACAGCTACGGTACAGAGCAGGGTTGGAGAAAGAGCTAGTGAGAAGGTAGAGACGCTGAGAGGTCAGTGAGAGAAGAAGTGCAGGGGTTCGTCGCTAGAGTACAGAGAGGGAAGTGAGACATTAAGGAGACTAAGGGAAGTTAGACGGAAAGGGGGATGCTAGAAGAGGGTCGGAAAGCAGTCAGGTTGTACATCTTATTTTCCTGTATTCTTATTTTTAAATTGTATCTCATAAATAAACCCTCTGCTATTAAATTGGAAGAGGCTTCTTAATCTTTTGCTTATCAATTTGGGAGAAGCAGTGTGGGATTTTTAAACGGTCCTAACAGACTGGCTTAGGAAATTAATAGCAGTCAGATAGCCAGCCAGTCAAAGTCCACAGATTAGGGCCCAGTAAGTAAAAATATTCTTATGAATGGCAACCATGAAGGGACTTACATCCCAGATATAATTTTTCTTATAGACATAATTTTTCATATAGCCCACAGTTATAATTTTTTCATATTAGATATAAAATTTTTTTTTTACACAGTCAATATCAGTTCTTTCTTTGGAGGTGGATAGTATGCTTCATCATTAGTCCTTTGGGATTGTATTGGATCATTGTATTGCTGAAATTAGTTAAGTCATTCACAGTTCTTCATCAAACAATATTGCTTTCACTGTGCACAATGTTCTGGTTCTGCTCACTTCACCATACAACAGTTCATATAAATCTTTCCAGGCCTTTCTGAAATCATTCTGCTTGTCATTTCTTATATAGTACAGTAATATTCCATTACAATTACATACCACAGCTTGTTTAGCCATTCCCCAATTTATGGGCATTCCTTTGATTTCCAATTCTTATCTGTTCTTTTAATTTGGGTTGCAATGGTACTGTTTGTGCAAAACCTTTTTAATTGTATATAATCCAGATTATCTATTTTACATTTTTTAATGCTCTCTATATTTTCTTTGGTCCTAAATTTTTTCCTTATCCATAAATCTGACAGATAAACTATTCCATGCTCTCCTGATTTGCCTGTGGTATCATCCTTTATGTGTTGAATTTTGTTGTTCCTACGAAGAAAATGCTGATGGGTTTATTTTGTATCCTGCAACTTTGCTCTTATTGCTATCACTTACATTCCAGTACAATGTTGAATAAGAGTGATGAAAATAGGCAACCTTGTGTGAGAAATAATTATTAATAATCAATATCTTGGGGCAGCTAGATGGCGCAGTGGATAGAGCACCGGCCCTGGAGTCAGGAGTACCTGAGTTCAAATCCGGCCTCAGACACTTAACACTTACTAGCTGTGTGACCCTGGGCAAGTCACTTAACCCCAATTGCCTCACTAAAAAAAAAACAAAAACAAAAACAAAAAAATAATCAATATCTTGGGAGATCCAGTGGTCTCGCCTTCTTTTTTAGTCCTTTCTTCCTCTTTCCCCCTGCCCCAACTCAAAGGTCTAGTTAGTTCTCTACTGTTGGTTGAGTTGTGAATGGATCTAACCATTTTGGAGAGCAATGTCTAAAAGTGTGCATACCCTTTCATCCAGCAATACCGCTGCTAGGTTTATATCCCGAAGACATTCCAAAAAAAGAGAAAAAGACCTATTTGTACAAAAAAAAAAAAAATGACAAACAGGATTATTTCAGATGTATAGTGATGTATAGTAAAGTAAGCAGAACCAGGAGAATGTTGTGCATAGTGATAGCAATATTGTTGGATGAAGAATTGTGAATGATTTAACTATTCTCAGCAATACAATAATCCGAGACAATCTCAAAGGACTAATGATGAAGCATACTATCCACCTCCAAAGAAAGAACTGATATTGACTGAACACAAGCTGATGCATGCTATTTTTCACTTTTATTTTTTTCTTTTATTCAAATTTTCTTTAAATGACTAATATGGTAATGTTTTACATAATTTGGACATACATAACCTATATCTGCCTCAGGGAGGGAGAAAGGGGGAGAGGGAAAAAGGACAGAATATGAATTCAAAATTTTAAATAAAAATGTTTATTATTATATTTTTTAAAATAAAATAAAACCACTGAGGGGGGGCGGGGTGTAGGGGTGAGCAACAACAACAAAAACAACAACAACAACAACAAAAAACACCAGTAAAGAAAGTAGGCTTCATCTGGGTCAAACCCAACCCAGGCTTACAAAGAATCTTGGGTGGAGACAGATCAGTTTCTCTAGATAGCACCCAGGTGGAAACTATTGTGCTCTAATCAGCTTGGGTGGGGGTCTACATTTATTTTCCTCTGCTGTCATCTTACTAAGATTTGAGTAACCAAAGTCACTCAAAAAACAAAGACTCCATTTTATAAAATAACTCCAAATCTTGTCAACCAATTAGATCTGATTGCTATGTGATGGACCTCCTAGTGTCTTTGGTCTGAGAGAGACAGCCAATAGACCATCCTTTTATTAATAACCTGTCGGCCTATTAATAAAATTATTGAATTGACCAGAAACTATGTTTTGTCCCACTTGATTCTCCCCTGAACATACACATGATACTTCCTGAAGGCTTTTGATAAATATTACTTAATCATTTTAAGGTAAGCTCCATTTATTCCTATGCTCCCTAGTTTTTCTTTTTCTTTTTTTTTTTTTTTTGGTTGGGCAATGAGGGTTAAGTGACTTGCCCAAGGTCACACAGCTAGTAAGTGTCAAGTGTCTGAGGCCGGATCCAAACTCAGGTCCTCCTGACTCCAGGGCCGGTGCTCTATCCACTGTGCCACCAAGCTGCCCCCTGCTCCCTAGTTTTTCAATAGGAATAGGTATACTTTCTCAAAGGCTTTTTTTCCATCAATTGAGATACTTTTGGTATTTGTCTCATTTTCTTTAATGAAATCATCAATTATTTCTATGACACTTATTTTTTAGGATTCAATTACATAGTTTCCAATTAATTTTAATCTATCTTTCCATTGCCCATTATTGAATGTAATTTTTATTGTATTATGATCTGAAAAGAATGCATTTATTATTTCTTCTTTTGGCATTTGGTTATGAGGTTTTTATGACCTAATCCATGGTCAATTTTTGTGTAGGTGCCATGTACCACTGAGAAAAAGGTATATTCCTTTCTATCCCCCTTCAATTTTCTCCAGACATCTATCATATCTAACTTTTCTAAAATTTGGATACTCTACCATTTGGTGCATATATGTTTAGCATTGATATTACTTCACTGTGTATAATACCTTTTAGCAAGATGTAGTTTCCTTCCTTATCCCTTTTAATTAGATCTATTTTTGCTTTTTCTTTGTCTTAGATCAGGATTGCTATCCCTGCTTTTTTTGTTTATAATTTCAACTTAAACATAATAGATTCTGCACCATCTTTTTACCTTTACTCCATGTGTATCTCTCTGCTTCAAATGTGTTTCTTGTAAACAATTGTAGGATTCTGGTTTTTAATCTACTCTGCTATATGCTGAAAGAAGAGCAAGCATGTTTCTAAATACTATTTTCTATAGCAGATCATTTTTAGTGGTCTCACAATGGAGTAAAATGGGTAAGATGGGTAAAAATGTAAGATCTCATTGTCTTTTATTTAATGATTTTTTTTAAAGCATTTAATCTATAGGACAAAATGAAGTCCTTGAAGGCTTTCTGTAGACAAGAGTATCTCCCATGTATATCTTAAAATTATATATAGAAAGACCTCTCTTACATTTTTCTTGAGACTTAGGAAAAAATGTTGTGAAGAATGGAAAAATATATAATTTGATTACGCTGATTTTCACATTTTATATAGGTAATAAAAATACTGAAAAAGTAATATGGTCACTGTGGACTTTCCTTATTCCAGACAACCTACAACCCTTTATCAAGAGACAAATTTGAAAGTACCTCGAAAGGTACTTTTGAAAGTACCTATAAAGGTATTGAGTACTTATTAAAACTTTGCTTTGAGACTTCAATCTGAAGGATTTTCATAATATCCCTGATGATAAAACAAATACAGAAAAAGAATGGGTCTAGCAAAATAAAACAACTATTTAACCAAGTTCTTCAAGGAGAGAATACATACATACATACATACATACATACATACATACATACATACATACATGTATATATATATGTGTGTATATATACTTTTAAATTTTTTCCATAGTCATTTCAGATAGCAACTCTATAAAAATGATTAGCTAAAAAGAATTAATGATATAAAATTAAACCTCTTGCTCTCCTTATGTGCTACAATTTTGAAGCTGAATATTGCTATGGGCTGCCATTTTGAAGCTGGATATTTTTATAATTGTTGGCCTATAAGTGCTGGTAGGTTAGATGATTGGAAAAAGACAGACACAACTGATATTTATTTTGAATAATTATTTTTTAATTTTAATTTACATTTTATTTTGTTTTTATCAATTAAATAGCATTTATGTCATGTGCCTTGCACATTGCTCTCTTCAATAAAACAAAAAAGCAATTTTGTAGATGCAAAAATCTAGCCCCAGAGTAAGTGATAAGGGGTTACCAATCTTTTCCTAGTACTGTGTCTACTCAGAAACAGTTTGCATGTACCTGAGATGGAGTTCAGTATACTTTTAACTATCCTTCCCCAGGACCACTCCAGCTTCCTCAAACTGACACATTATGGGGGGCAGAAACCTGAAAGGGGCCTCCCTTCCTGAGGGCATTGATATATACCACTACATTGAGGACAAAAAGTTGATTAGGGTCTCATGATGCCACAGTAACAGAAGCCCTAGATCAAATGGTGGTCATATGAAGAACAAAGGCCAAGAAACCAATCCTAAGAAAATCCAGGGTCCAAACCATTTAACCAAATTGGGGGGGGAGGGGGGGTCATCACAATAGGTGGGGAAAACCCACAAGATTCCAGACATTGTCCAAAATAAGCTACTGACACTGACTTCCCCACTATCTAAGAAGGAAGCCCAGAGACTTATTGGACTCTTCAGGTTTTAGAGAGCCCACATTACCCAGCTAGGTATATTGATAGTCCCCATTTACCAAGTCAGCCATAAGTCTTCTTCTTTCAAGTGGGGTCCAGAAAACACTATAGCCTTAGAAGATTTAAAGCAGGTTGTCCAGTCTGCCCTTAAGCCTTTATGACCTTTCAAGGCTCATGTTTCAGGAGGTCTCTATCCATAAGGACAAAGCTGAATCAAGCTCTTAGCAGATGCCAAGACATGACCAGAATAAGTGACTGTCAAGTTTCATTCATTCATTCAATTCAATAAACATTTATTAAGTGCCTGTTATGTACCAGGCACCATGCCAAGCTCTGGAGATACAAAAAAGAGGCAAAAGATAGTCTTGACCCTCAAGGAGCTTACAATTTAATGAGAGAGACAACATAAAAACAAATACATACAAAGCAAGCTATCTACAAAATAAGTAGGAAATAATTAAAAGAGGAAAAACACTGGAATTTAGAGGGGTAAGGGTTCTGGAATTCCAAGTTTCCCAATGTGGCCCTTTGTACACTACTTTTGAACAGCAGTTGTTTATCTGTTACAGGTCCATAGTTGCTAGTGAACAGATGATGCAAAGTTATACAATCACCCTTTGTCCAAAACTGCCTATGAATTGGGTGATGCAAGATAGTTCCTTAAGAACACTGTTTTGCCTGATTTAACAATGGCTTTATCCACTATGAGAAGCACATGCAAACACGCTTCAGCAGCTACTTCCCCAATGAATCCCTGGGAATGGGTCCCTAGCAAGTCCTCTCAGTGGGTTGAGCTCTAGGCTATATGGCTGGCATGGAAGAAATCCTTGAGGTATAAGGAAGAGAATTTATCCCTCTACATCAATTCCTTGAAGAATCAGGGGAACCATGGGTCTGGTGAAGTGGTCTGGGACCAGGAAGACACAAGACTAGACAATCAAAAATTTATCAGGACCAATGAAGGAATTCTACCAATATACCACTTCATATAATTGCTTGTGGAGCACGACAGCACCCATGAGTGACATTATATGCTGTGCAACTAATATGGAGCAATCACAAGAAAAGAAGAGGTCAGGGAAGGGGTCCATTGACAATATGGATAATTGGGAATGGTGATGCCATGTGGTGCTAGGCACAGAACCGTTTTGATATCTGTAAAGGACAAGGAAGCTATTCCTGCCCAACTGGGCTGCTTGTACAAGTAAAATTGCCCATCTAACACAAATGTTCTTCAACTTGTCTCCAACTGTTAAAACAGCACTTTCCTACCTCAGTGCAAGAGTTTTGCCCCCTGCTAATCGAGAGCTGCATCATCTCTGCTACTTTATTGTCCAACTACCTAGGAGCAATGCCACCCAAGGAAAAAGAACAACTCTCCAGTCTCCTGGTTTCTGGGATCTAGCCTCCAGGAAGATTTACCTGGAGACATATTAGGATAAGATAGGATGGGTAAAAAAATACCTCTCTGCTGGTTATTCTGCTTTACTAGTTAATATTACTTACACTTCCAAAGTGATATGATAAAACTACACAAAAAAAGTTACATATGACGTTTGCATGATGCATAGGCCTTTACTTCACTAAATAATTTCAATGAATTCTATTTGCCTATTCTATGATCAATTTTTTTATCATTTTATCCATTGAATATCATCAGACTTCATCAAAGTCATCAGAGCAGTTTAGGAGCCCAAGAGGACCAAAAAGAGAGCTAAGGAAGGGAAGAGGAAAGGATTCCTAAGTGCTATCGGGTCTTTCAACTGTCTGTTTGTCGCAAATAGTATATGGAAAAAGAAGAGTAGAAACAAAACTAGAGAATCCTATGCAATCTATGCAGGAAACTCAAAGACATATGGGTACAGATGGTATTTAGTGCATTGTTGCTAGCTGAAGTTAGGGACACTAATTAGTTTAGATCCTCTCTACCTTTTCCCAGTATATCACAAGTACTGAGAAACATAAGAAACCAAAATGAAATAATAATAATAATAATGTATCTCCATAAAAGTCTCCACTGTAAAACAGCATTTAATCACATATTCTATGGAAGCATTCCCACCTTGGATTTTAGAAAATTTTCAAATATATAGAAAGGTACTACTCAAGAGTAGTAAAGGAAACATTAACAGAAATTATGGAAGAGGGCAGGAAGGAGGGTATATTGCATGCAAATTACTACCTCTCTCAACATACTTATTTCTCATTTGTCTCTTTAATCTCTACACTTGTTTAAGTGGGAGACTTGAGGAAGGAGAAGAAGGGGAAAGTGGAGGGAAAGCCTTGGCTGCAGGGGTTTAAGTCTGTGCACTGAACACAATAGCAAAGTTAGTCACATCAATGTATATGGGTTATTTGTTACCCTCTTGTGCTTAATTAAGCAAGTGGTCGAGAGGATGACTAAAAGTCAGATTAGTGAATGTAAGGAATATGTTATAGTTGTGTAAAAATAATAACACTAAAATAATTGTTAAAACCATTACTGGAGGAGCAGCTAGGTGGCGCAGTGGATAGAGCACCGGCTCTGGAGTCAGGAGTACCTGAGTTCAAATCCAGCCTCAGACACTTGACACTTACTAGCTGTGTGACCCTGGGCAAGTCACTTAACCCCAATTGCCCCACCCAAAAAAAAAAAAACCACCAAAAAAAAAAAACCCATTACTGGAAAGGTTAGAGGCATGGAGAGAATTGATGCAATGAGTACCTCAAAACAGTTCTATTTAAAAGCTAAAGGGAAACTGAGAGTGTGAGAAAGTCTTTTACTTTTGGGTGAGACAATTTAATTCAGTTCAACAAGCATTTATCCTGTTAAGTTTAAGGAACTGAGGACACAAAGAAAAAAAAAAAAACAATCCCTGCCCTAAAGGGCATTATACTAGAGAGATAAACATGTACAGAAATATGAATACAACATAATTTGAGGAAGGAGAAAAAATAATAAAGGATGCAGAAATTCTTATTTTAGGATGTTGTACCTGGGATGAGCCTTGAAGGAAAGAATGACATTTTAGTATATGATAATAAATTGAAATAGGAAAATATGTAACAATCTATGATTCACTAACAGACAATAGAAACAATCACTATAAAACACTTTTTAAAATACAAGACCAATAAAACTTCATACATATAATCTAATTTATTGTAATTTGGAATATTCCAAATGCATTAATGTTTTGATAACAGAGAGGTAGTGGAATGTAGTAGAAAGATGATATAATGCTGATTGAACCATACTATTTCTTTTGTTTTTGGTGCTGTTGTTTTTCTTTTTCGAGGTTTTTCATTTTTGCTCTGATTCTTCTCTTATAACAGGACTGATGCAGAAATGTTTGATGTTATTATATATGTGTGTGAGAAAATTTTGAAATTGGAAATCTTATAAAAACAAATGTTGAAAACTATCTCTACACATAACTGGAAAATAATAAAATACTTTTATTAAAAAAAAAGTAAAAGATGATATGACTTGGAGTCAGAAAAGACTTGGCTTTGAATCCTTGAATCCACTTAATTAAACTATCTTCTGTATGAAAAGAATAACATTTGGGCCATCTACCTCACAGGATCATTGTGAGGAAAGATTTATGAGATAAAACTTAAAGAACTATGGAAATGTGAGTTACAAGAATAACATTTTATTTTCAATTATTTTCAATTAAACTAATTGAAAAATGTTAAACTCATGTTTAAGAGTCTAGAATGTGTCACTCCTCCACCACCCCACCCCCAATGCTTTTGATCTAAAGTAAAACTGTTTAGGCATGCCATTAAAGAGTAGAGTTCTCTGAGGTACCACTTCACACCTATCATAGTGGCTAATATGACAAGAAAGGATAATGTTGGGTGTTGGAGGGGATGTGGGAAAAATGGGACACTAATGTTCTGTTGGTGGACTTGTGAACTGATTCAACCATTCTGGAGAACAATTTGGAACTATGCCCAAATGGCTATAATACTGTGCATACCTTCTGATCCAGCAAAGGTCTATATCCCAAAGATATTTAAAAAAAAAAAAAAAAGGAAAGTTCTTTTTGTGGTGGCTAAGAATTAGAAACCAAAGGGATACCTATCAACTGGGGAATGGCTAAACAAGTTGTGGTATATGTTTGTAATGGAATATTACTGTGCTATGTAAGAAAGGACAAGCAGAATGATTTCAGAAAAACCTGGAAAGATCTGCATGAGCTGAAGCATAGTGAAGTGAACAGAACCAGGAGAACATTGTACACAAAAACAATCAATATTGTTCAATGAAGAACAGTGAATGACTTAGCTATTCTCAGCAATACAATGATCTAAGACAATCCCAAATGGCTGATGATGAAGCATACTATCCACCTCCAGAGAAAGAACTGATATTAATTGAATACAGACTGAAGCACGCTATTTTTCACCTTTAATTTTTTTTCTTTTATTTAAGTCTTCTTGTACAAAATGACTAATGTGGAAATGTTTTCCATAATTGCATATATGTAACATAGCTGATTGCTTACCATCTCAGGGAAGGGAGGAGAAGAAGGAGGGCTAGAATTTGGAACTGAAAACTTAAAAAAAGAAAAAAAAGAAAAAAAAAAGAATAGAGTTCTACAACATTCTCATCAGCATAATCCCTAATTCATCTATAGCAAACCACAACTTGACCCTCTCCAGAGTTCTCTGAAGATCACTGGGACAAAAGGATTTTGGTGTGGATCCTGGTTCTGCTCATTTCTATCTATATGGCCTTGGACAAGTCACTTAGAAACTACCTGGGCCTCAGTTTGCTTCAGGTCATAGACTTAGATCTGAAAATGATCTTAGAGGCCATCAAATCAAACTGTCTCATTTTACAAATGAAAAAAGTGAGATACAGAAAGGGTAAGTTGCTTGCCCAGCTCTTAAGTCAGCAGCAAATGGTTAGTCTCAACAATATCTAAAGCCCTTTGAACTCTAAAAATTATAGTCCTTTTTGGTATAAACCTACTTGTTAATCCCACTTCACTACTAAAAAGTATAGACTTTCGAGTCTTCCCCAAATATATTTTATAATAATATCAATTGAGTATAAAAGCTACTTTGAAAGAAGTTTCCTGAAACATGGAAAGTCATGTGTCTATACTGAAACAGATTTAACAAGCCACAAATTTGAAGAGATTAAAAATGACAGAATTTTAAGAGCTGTTATAATTGCACCTCGTTTTTAATTTGGCTGGTTGGTTTGCCTCTGGTGCTATAAAAGGGTTCTTAACTCTCCTCATTTTCTAATCCCTCAGATATAATAAAGTTGAAATATCCTCCCTGATTCCTCTCTCACAAAAAAGAAGTGCTTAATAGAATGGTCGGGAGAGGGATGGGCATGGAGCAAAAATCGACCTCTATGCTTAGAAATGCAAAATGTGAGACCTTCAAATTGCACTGATTTGTTGATAGAAATGCTGAAGACCAGAGATTCAGCAAGGCTGAATATTTGAGGCTGAATATTTTTTATCATATTAATAACTAACTAAATTGTTAGTTATAGAACAGTTAAGAAATTGTTATATTATATACCCTTTTGCTAATTAATTTACATAAATATTTATTATTAATACAGACAATTTTATTATACATTCTGTGGTATGCATACAAACTCTAGAGAGCTAACTTTCAGCATGACCATTTACACTTCAATTAAGCACAGAAATCTATCCTTGATTCATTGTTTTGTTG
The DNA here is from genome assembly GCF_019393635.1 of Dromiciops gliroides. NCBI lineage: Eukaryota > Metazoa > Chordata > Mammalia > Microbiotheria > Microbiotheriidae > Dromiciops > Dromiciops gliroides. Next base: position 207,198,361 of record NC_057865.1, on the reverse strand, counting down.
GCTATAACTTAACAAAGTGATGGAGAAAGTATAAATAATACAGATTAAATTCAAAAGTGTTTCGTGAGTATTTTTTTTTTATTCTGGAAAGCCAGGTATTAATTACTTATCAGCACACCCCATATGGGAGACAACACAAAAATATCTGCTACAGCTACAACATTCTCCTTAGTGTTTGAAATATAAAACATGGAATAAAAAAGTACATAGAAACATTAGTTATTCCTTCCACATTAAGGAATTTAGGGGTGCTGTACCCCTGTGATCTGGAAAATCCACATAAATCTTTTTGGCCTTCCCTTCATACCAATGAAGAAGGCTGAATTTTTTCCTTTTCTTTTATGGAGTGTTTACAGTACCTCATTGTATAAGTTGGGTTAAGTATTTGGTTGTAGGTTCTGCTGACCTTCGTCTGTTGTCTGCGGCTTCTGCAAAACTCCCCAGAAATTCCCATTTAATTTCTTATGCTGACCCATGATATATGGAGACCTCAATAGGGAAAGTCTCAATGTGAAAGGGATAATTGTACTGATGATTCAAATCACCCTCTAATTGTTAGAAAAAGTCAAAGAACTGATGTATACTCAGAAACTTTCTGCTTTTGCTCCCATATTTATCTATGTGACTTGGCTGCCTCTGCCTTGAAACAGCTGCCATCAAAACAATATTAAAACTGACAGGAAGTATATAGCTCAGTGAATTTGTCCATGATTTTGCACCATTTGTGTAGTGGATTAGATAGATTTGAATTTTATTGCTAAACTGAACAGTGTAGATTGATTTTTTAAATCTGCTTCTGAGCACTAGTAAGAAGTTGTCTTCCTTGCAAGGATAGATGGTGGCATATATGTAATAGTTAACTTTAAAGGACTGATTTCAAACATTACGAAGTTTGCTGAAAAAAATGCCCAAATTCAGAGTATATCAGAATCAGTGAATCCAGCATTCACTCATAATATACTTTTTTGCACTCTGGTGCAAATATCCCAGAATTAAGTACTAACTAGAGTCAGTATCTATTGTAATAGCAATCCCCCTCCCCTCAATTTAAAGTTTAATTCTGGATCCAAGTTTTTTGAAAACTGACATTGAATATACTTTGATTTTGCAAACCTTATCATGTTCCAAGATTAAGTGTTTCTCAGTCTTGATTTAACATGGACATACCATTTAATAGAAATACTTACAGAGTCTCTATGCAGATTCAGAAGTGTTTGGGTTGTGTTACCTGGCAGATTGATTACATATAAAATAGGAAACACTCTTCCCACTTATGCCTGTAACTCTGGGATATATGGATCTGGATCCTACCAGTTGGTCAAATTCATGTTTTAGATACAAATTGTACCTATGCCCATTATTGTTGATTTTTTTTATAAGGCATGGCCAGAGCAGCTTCAATAAATGGATCTTCTTCTTTCCCTTCTCCCTAAAATGTTGAAATGGGAATTACATTCTTATTTATCATAAATACCCATGACTGCTATTACGTAGTATAATAGCACTGTTTCTTGTAAATAAAACATTGCAATTTTCAAAGCCATCTTTGAAAATGGACCTATTTTTACATTTTGAATGGTATTGTTTTTCAAATAAAGATGAAATTCTAAGTAAAAAAAAAATTATTTTGTTAGCAGGTTTTCAAAAACAAATCATATTGGGGCAGCTAGGTGGCGCAGTGGATAAAGCACCAGCCCTGGATTCAGGAGTACCTGAGTTCAAATCTGGCCACAGACACTTGACACTTACCAGCTGTGTGACCCTGGGCAAGTCACTTAGCCCCCATTGCCCCACAAAACAAAACAAAAAAAACCAAACAAACAAAAAAACAAATCATACTAACTAGCCCTAGAGAACAAAATATTACACAAGTACAGGTATAGGAAAGAAGAAAAGAGATTATTAAAAAAAGAGATGGCTAAATCACACAGAGTAATGAGAGGAAAAAGTCATAAATTCCCTCTCTCACACCCTACAGTTGCCAACACCAAGAATATCTAGCAGTAGTTCACAGTTCATAGAATCTATTCCCAGAACCAGAATATCCAAAATGTAAAGCAGTCTCTGACATAACTTCATGCTCATTATTGGGACAGGAACTAAAGTACAACTGTATAATGATTAAAAAGCAACACCCCAAAACACTATTTTCTCTAACAATATTCAAGACATAGTCACAGGTCACACGGGCCTTTCTCATCCTGTGGAATAACTTACAATTCCTTTCTTGCTTATTTGAATATAGTCATAGTGATATGCTGAACAGTACACAATATTCACTAAGTTTCTCAATCACCAGAGCAAGAGGATAAATTTACGAGAAAAAAGAATAAAGGTTTTTGGAAGACCAAGGAAGGACCAAGAAAGGAACACATAGGAACTAGTAAGGACAAGTAGGGATATTACATGTTACCTAGTCTCTTATCTGATAAGTGAGGAATCTGAAGCCAAGAAAGGTTAATGACAGCATATAAAGTGCTTGGTGAATCTTAAAGCACAATTATCTAAGTACATTATTACTATAAGGAATTAATTGTGATTTGGGGTTTTCATAACCCTATCTTTGCTTTATTATGGTCAGACTGAAAAAAAATGTAAGCTTGAAAAGCCTAAGAGAGGATGGGTGTGTACTCTGAGAGATAATTGAACAAATGGGAAGAGTTCTGGCCACAGGGAACATTTACTGAAACTAAGTAACTATGCCTCCCTCTAATAGCTTTCCCATGCCCACATCTGGCTAGATTATAATGGGCCAGCCCATGTGGGTGTGCTGAGCCAATCAGAGACTCAGCATGGCTTCCCTTCCTGTGGGAGAGTCAGTTTCAGTTAGACATACAGTTGAGATTCAGTTAGAGGGGTTAGAGATTCAATGAAAAGGCAGTTAGTTAGAGAGAGTTCTGAGAGAAACAGGGAAGGAAGGCAGACATTTAGAGGAGCAAAAACAGAAGAGACTGCATAGCTGATTCTCCTGAAAGCTACAGATTTTGGGTGTGGTGAGTTTGTCTGTGTTTTCTTTGAGGCAAAACCAGCTCTTGGGAGCTAGCTGAGCTGGAGGCAGATTCAGGTGCCTGGGGTCTTTTTACCCCAGAGATACATGCATTGTTTCTAGTTCTATTAATCTCACTTGTATGATTCAGATAGTGTTTTAAACTTGTTCCCATTAATAAACCTGTTTTGTTTTTGAAAGAGGCTGTTTCTTTTCTTACTCAATATTAAGGTGAGCCACCCAATTAACTCTTTCCATACTAAATTTGGCCCTTGCACTACTATTACTGCTGCTGTTATTACTATTACTACCACTATTACCACTACCACCACTACCACCATTACTACTACCACCACTACCACCACCACCACCCAATGTCATATAGCTAATTGATTAGATAGTATCCTATCTAATGAGAAGATCTAGGTTCAAATCCCGTGACAGATACTAATCAACTCTGTGACCAGAACAAACTAACATTTTTTTGAGCCTCGGTTTTCTCATCTGTAAAATAAAGTTAATAATATTTGCACTATCTGACCTAAGGTCAGCTAGGTGGCACAGTGAATAAAGTGCTGGGCCTGAAGTCAGGAAGAGTTGAAGACATTTACTAGTGTGAGAACCAGGGGCCCCTGCCCTCTGCTGAGAAAGCATGAGATGACCTTTCTGAGGTTTCTAATGTCAAATTGGCATCCCAGAAGTTCATGGACCTCCTTTAAGTCATGTCAATCAATGGACTTGAATGAGTCCAGCCAATTAGCTTGGAACTGTGGGTGGGGACCACTGGCTTCCTCTTCCACAGGGAACTTCCAGTCTAACTGATGGCTAGGGTAAAGAGCTTTTTTTTTTCCCCTCTCTCTCTAGTGTAGATCTGAGCCAGGGTTTTCCCATTCCTTCAGAGACATGTGCACATGCTCTAGTGCTTTCTCTCTCTCTCTCTCTCTCTCTCTCTCTCTCTCTCTCTCTCTCTCCCCCCCCCCTAATTTCTAATATACTTTAATAAATGCTTAAAAGCCTAAACTGTTGCTGAATTTAAAAGTAAATCCTAGCTAGTTTCCCCACACACACTGGGGGGCAGGTAAAGACACACACATTAGATTTTAAATGTCACACTTTGAGATTCTGGGGAACTGTTAATTTCTGTCTAACTCAGTTTCTTCTTTGTAAAGTTCTTAGCATAGTATCTGAAATAGTATTCTATAAATTCTTGTTCTCTTTCTGTCTTTCCTTCCCCACAACCATTTTGTAAACCTTACAGCACTACAGAATTGTGAAACATTCAACAAATAATTTGATTAAACACTTATTATGTGTAAGGCTCTGATGATATAATTTTTTTAAATAAATGTAGTTATTATTGTTCTTGGTTGATAATGCCTTGCCCCTCTCAATCACTTTTTGTGGGAAGATTTTGGAACCCTAGAGAATCTGCAAAGTTAGGAATGGGGCGGGGGGGGGGGGGGGCAGATAAAGAGTTCTGTTTCAGAACTTCAAAAACTAAAATACATTGGCAAATGGTACAAAATAATGAATAAATGAACCTAAAAACACATTAAGTATTTAAAATTATAGTTGTACAATTTTTTTAGTCATGTCCAACTCTTCATGATCCCATTTGTGGTTTTCTGGGTAGAGATACTGGAGTGGTTTGCCATTTCTTTCTCCAGCTCATTTTACAGATGAGGAACTGAGGTAAGACAGGGTTAAGTGACTTGCTAGTCACATAGCTAGTCTGAGGCCAAATTTGAACTCGGGAAGAAGAGTCATCCTGATTTCCTGACTTCAGGTCTAGCACTCAATCCACTGCTGAGACCTAATTTTTTTAAAAAATTCATTTAGGGGCAGCTAGGTGGCGCAGTGGATAGAGCACCAGCCCTGGAGTCAGGAGTACCTGAGTTCAAATCCAGCCTCAGACACTTAACACTTACTAGCTGTGTGACCCTGGGCAAGTCATTTAACCCCAATTGCCTCACTAAAAAAAAAAAATCATTTAGACATTATTCACAGAAAAACTGAAGGAGCTAGGTGGCACAGGGAATAGAGTAAGGAAGACCTGACTTCAAATTTCACCTCTGGTACTTACTAGCTATGTGACCTTGGGCAAGTCATTTTGCCCTTGTTTGCCTCAGTTTTATCAAGTGTAAAGTAGGAGAATAGCCCCTACCTCTCAGGGTTGTTTGGAGGATCATCAGATAATCTTTATGAATCACTTAGCATAAATGTTAGTTGCTATTATTGTTATTGTTGTTGTTATTATTATTATTCCAAACTCAAATTCTCCTTTGAGCAAGAAATATGTGAATAATAATTTTTGATTAATGAATAAAGTGGCTTTTAACTATACAAAACTTTTCTTTGTATGCTCCATATTATCTGGCACACACAGTCAATAAGTAAGTAGCACGTCTTCCCTTACTCTGAAACTCATATGACAAAATGGCATGTCTAATTTTGACAGAAAATAGTATGACCAACAAATATTTATAGTCATTATCACAGAAAGGAGTCATACAGGTGTTTGCAAAAAATTAACCAGAAGAGAAATTATTACACAATTTCTTTCTGGGGGAAGTAGAAAGAGTAGGGCAAATTATGAGACACTGCCTAATTGTTGGTTTAACTGCCAAAACACTTTCAGAATTCACTGAACTGGAATTTCTGGTGCATCTTTCCCTACACCATAATTATGCCCCCAAAACATCACCCAATTGGCATGCAAGAAGGTAAGAGCTTAAGAAATAGTATGAAAACATTAAGGAAACACTCCTTATACTTTGCCTGAAAATTATATCTAAACCAATATTTTAGAAATCAAAAAATGTTCTCATTTACTTATGTTATAATTTTATAGATTACTTATCTTCATTTTTAAAATCATTTTCAACTGGATCGCCTAACACTTCAAATTTGTTCCTTTTCTTTTTCCCATATGAACACTAAGTCAAATGATCTGTGTAAAAAAAAAAAAAACCACCAAAAAAACCCCCAAACTAAAATGCCCAAGGGAAGTGTCTATTTCAAAAACAAGTATATCCTCTAGTAAAGTAAGAATCCTAATATCTGGTGTCTGACTCTCTATTTGCCAGTCTGCCATTTCCTTCTCCAGTGTGCCCCCATTTTACAGATAAGAAACTGAGGCAAATAAGGGTTAAGTGACTTGCACATGGTCACACACTATTATGTGTCTGGGCTTAATTTGAACCCAGGTTTTCCTGACTCCAGGTCCAGTGTTCTGTCTACTGCACCAGGTTACATATATTAGATCATTTGATTTATACGACTCTATGAAGTCTGAAATTCAGGTATTATCATTGCAATTTCACTTATGAAGAAACTGAGGTTGAAAGTAATTTCTCTAAAGTCACACATCTAATAAGTGTTATTGTTGTTTGTCCTTCATTCTCAAAAGAGAATGATTTGCACTGAATTGGATTTTAAATGAGGGAGGGCTGTGCAAGGTCACCACCCTCACTCTCTTCTCCAGAGCCATCTGGGTCCAATGGCAAGATATATAACAAAACAACTGGAAATGGCCCTGGATATTTAAAACAACTGGGGTTAAGTGTGAGCGTCTTACTTAAACCCAGGTTTCCTTCAACTAAATCCAGGGCTCTTTACTTCATTTAGGTATATCATGAATTCAACTCAAAACAGAACTAATGATTCTTTTTGAAATGTCAACTATATTTTATTAATTACTTAAAGCCACAGTTTGCTCATCTGTAAAATAAGAAAGTTTGATTAGAATCTCTAGATTTCCTTCCAACTATAAATCTTATAACACTAAGATCAATCTTTGTCCTAATATCTCTATTTGAGAGGCTCTTCATTCATTAGCACAGTATGATTCAATATTCAATGAATCCATGATCTTATCAATGTGGATATCCATTCCATTTGGTAAAGATTCAAACCCATTCATCTACACCTCATCCTCTGTGATTCATATCTGTCTCCATTTTCTCCACAGGGGATCCATCCAATGGATTCAATGGAAACTTTCATATCTTGAAAATATTTCTATGTCATATAACAGGAGTGCCAGCCCTGGAGTCAGGAAGACATCTTCCAGAGATCAACTCTGACCTCAGAAACTAACCCAGACTCTGGGAAAGTCACTTTACCCTATTTGCCTCAGTTTCCTATCTGTAAAATGAACTGGAGAAGGAAATAGCAAACTACTCCAGCATCCTTGCCAAGAAAATCCCAAATGAAGTCATGAAGTGACATGACTGAAAATGACTAAAAAAGAAGACTAAACAGGTCAAATGTTTCTGGGCATTTTTCTCTGGAAAGATAAATTTGGTATGTTAAAATAATGTACCAGGTAAAAGATTTTCTGAAATTCAAAATTTTATCTGAAAGATCCCTATCAATGCCAACCCAACATTAGTATAAAAGGTTGGTAAAGAAATACACTTCAAAGAATTTTATCAATCTTTTGAACACTTTTGAGAAAATTTAATTGTCAAGTAGCTGCTTAAAGATGGGGGGAAAATCTAACTCCAATGACATCATATTATAGCATCAAAATAGAAGTAGTGCCTAATACCTATTACAATTAAACCTAGGCTGTAAGTTTAGATTAATAAATCATACCTGCAAAATTAGATTAATAACCTAATAGGTTATTTAAATAATTTATTAAAATGAAAACTAGACTGCATTGCATAAAATTCAAAATCAGGTTCAAGGATACATATTCTTAACTCCTGAACAAAAGTAAGAAACAGAGCAATTTCCTCTGCATCTGATTTTTTTTTCCTTGCTCCTGACATATTTTTGGAGTTGACACCCTTTAGGGAATATGTCATCTCCTTAGGAAAAATAAAGTCTGAACTTCACTGAGTCAGTCCTATGAGGACAAGAAGTATTAAAAAGCACATTTACCAATAAAGTCCAAAGTTTTAATTATTTATATTATGGCAGAGGGCCTTTCCTCATCTAGGAGTTCCCTATGTCAATGAAATAAGAGATCCTGTCCCTATTCCCTATTATCTTATGGGATACATATTTTAACAATAAATTGTTCTTATTCAGTTGTTGCTTTCAATATGCTCCTTTATTTTTCTTTTTTTTGTCAATTGCCAAACACCATTAAATTCAATAAACATTTATTAAACATCTACTATGTGTAAAGTATTATACCAGATATTGAGGATACAAAGACAAAGATGACAGAGAGTCTGTGACTTCAAGAATCTAGGTAAGTCAAGCAGTAGATAGAGTACCAGCCCTGGAGTCAGGAGGACCGGAGTTAAAAATCTGGCCTCAAATACTGGACACTTACTAGCTGTGTGACCCTGAAAAAGTCACTTAAACCCAACTGCCTCAAAAAAAGAAAAAAGGCCATCTATTTGGAGGAAGGCTACAAAGTAGAATGTTATAGGGGCAAAAGAGACAACTAGACAAAGTATACTTAAAAAAAATGTTTATTACATGTTGACAAATCTCCTTAAGAAAAACAATCTATAATAATGAATATTTTAAGTCAGCTTCTCACAATTTACAAAAAAATTTTAAATGCTCCAGAAAGGAGGCAGCTAGGTGGCTCAGTGGATAAAGCACCAGACCTGGATTCAGGAGGACCTGAGTTCAAATCTGGCCTCAGACACTTGACACTTACTAGCTGTGTGACCTTGGGCAAGTCACTTAACCCTCATTACCTGCCCCACCCCCACCCCCCAAAAAAGCTCCAGAAAACTACATATCACATTGAGTTCATTCAACAACACTCAACAAAATCTATAATACCAATGAAAGGCAAGGTACTAACTATGCTAGGCTACTGAGGGAAAATACAAATATGAACAAGACAAAAACAAATAACATTTAGTCCCTGACAAAAAGGAACTTATAATCTGGTAGGGAATACAACAATAAATAGAATACAAAGTATGATAAATGAGAAGTACAAAACAAAGTATGAAATTTCAGACAAGGGAAAAATTACTTCTTTCTTGGGGGTAGGTGGGTAGGTGGATGGAGGTTGAGCAGGGAAGAAAAAAAGGAAAGTTACATGGAGAAAGTATCATTTGACCTCGGCCTTAAAGAATGTGAAGGATTTTAACAGATGAATTTAGACAAAAATTAGCAATGTGAGAAAATAATGGGATTTTGGGAGCCCAAAGGCCCCAGCTGAGGGGATTGATTGGATTAAGACTGATTGGATTGGGGGTGGCTAGGTGGCGCAGTGGATAAAGCACCGGCCCTGGATTCAGGAGTACCTGAGTTCAAATCTGGCCTCAGACACTTGACACTTACTAGCTGTGTGACCTGGGCAAGTCACTTAACCCCCATTGCCTGGCCAAAAAAAAAAAAAAAAAAAAGACTGATTGGGATTGATATCTCTCCCCGTGCTCACCCATCTCGTACTCTTTCCGCTATCTTGCAGTGCCACCACCATGGTGCGCATGAATGTCCTGGCAGATGTTCTCAAAAGCATTAACAATGCAGAAAAATGAGGAAAACAACAGGTTCTCATTAGGCTGTGCTCTAAAGTAATCATCAGGCTCTTAACTGTGATGATGAAGCATGGTTACATCGGCAAATTTGAGATCATCGATGATCACAGAGCAGGAAAAATTGTTATGAACCTCATAGGCAGATTAAACAAGTGTGGTGTAATCAGCCCCAGATTTGATGTTCAAATGAAAGATCTGGAAAAGTGGCAGAATAATCTGTTACCATCCCATCAGTTTGGGTTCATTGTGCTTACAACCTCAGCTGGCATCATGGACCATGAGGAAGCAAGATGAAAACACACAGGAGGAAAAATCCTGGGATTCTTTTTCTAAGGGTGTAAAACACACATACAAATAAAATGTTCCAATGGACAAAAAAAAAAAAAAAAGATCCATTGGATTGACTGCTGATTAACTCGCTTAAAGTTAATTCAATTAAAACCACACCTGCCAGGCCCTCAAGAGGATGTGTTCTTAGAGGGTGTGAACTCTGACCTCAACATGGGACCACCCTCAAGTCCAGTGAACTGTAACGATTGGAATGACGCCACCTGCTGGAGACTTACTGTAGAAGAGTTCCACCCATGAAGTGAAGGTCTTTGAGGGCAAGACCAGGAGTCTTTTCTTTGGGAAAAGGAAGTGACGCGGGCGAGTGGGAGGAGGAAGGAAGAGACTGGCGCTCAGTCTTGCACTCTTTCCTCTGGACTCTGGTGGAGAAGGGAGCTAGAAATGTGCTCTCCCTTTAATAGATAGGAATCTAGGCCTTTCTCTCTCTTTACCAAATTCTTATTCTCCTTAATAAATGCTTAAAAGTCTAACTCTTGCTAAAGCTTATAATTTATTGGCGACTACTCATTAGATATTTTAGACAGACTAGCTAGAATTTTAGCCCTTAACAGAACCAATGGATCTGGTTGATCTAGCCAATTAGCTTGAGGTAGTGTGTAAGGGCCACCTCTCCTCCTGACCCATAAAAAGCTTCCACACGCAGTTACTCAAAGTTAAGCTCTCTGAGGTGCTCTTAGTGGCAAAGGACTTGGAGGAAGAAGCAGGCCAGGCAGGCTGAGCTCTATTCTCTCCTCTAAGCTATCTAGGCTTTCCTATCTTTCAGAACCATGCTTGCTCTCTTTACTAATATTTAATATACTTTAATAAATGCTAAATGCCCCAAAGCTGGTGCTAAAGCTTCTAATTTATAAGTAACAACTATATTAGGAACCCCAGCTAATTTTCCCCAAATTTGGAACAGAAATAAAATGACCACATTTAGTTTCACACACCACAGCATCTTGGTATCAGAAATGGTATGTATGATAAAAGAAAGAACATGTCTCCAGAAAGCAATAAGTCGAGACTAGCTGGTGTATGGGATATGTGATGGTAAGGTAAAGCTGGAACCAGATTCTGAAGTGTCCTGAAAGCCAGGCTAAAACATTTGGATAGATAAAAGGCAACAATAGGTTCCCAATGTCTTTTCCCATACCATTTTAAATTTTGTTTTTAAAACAGTTCTTGTTTTTATATAGCAAACTGACCTAAAAGCAAACACTTGGTATTTGTTTTCTTAGTCTATGAATACAGTAGGCAGTAGACTAGAACAGTATTAGCCATGACAATTTCATTCTATGCCTGACTTCCTCCCATCTTGAAAGATAGAGAGGGACTAAAGTTGTGATTACATTAGCAAGGGAATCAACCAGGTGGAGAAACTCTGCAGATTAGCATGTCTCTTCAATTTACAATCTTTTTTTTTAAAGTGAGGCAATTGGGGTTAAGTGACTTGTCCAGGGTCACACAGCTAGTAAGTGTTAAGTGTCTGAGGTCATATTTGAACTCAGGTACTCCTGACTCCAGGGCCAGTGCTCTATCCACTGCGCCACCTAGCTGCCCCTTCAATTTACAATCTTAAGAGCAGTTAAGTGACTCAGGCCAACTCTCCATCCACTATAGCATGATGCTTCTATAATAAATAGTTTAAAAAGCCAAAAGAGAAATAGTAGCAAGAAAGAGAAAAGAAAAATGCACTATGGATTTGGGTTCTCTATTACTCACTACCTGTATGACCTTGGACAGACTCTCTCTGAGCCTTAATTTCTTCACCTATAAAATAGGGTTGTTAGACTTGATAGGCATAGATTTAGAGTTGGAAGGAACATCAGAAGCCATCAATTCTAACCTCTCATTTTACAAAGGAGGCCCACAGAGATTAAAAGACTTGCCCAACATAGATGTTAAGCATCAAAAAGGATTTGAAGTCAGGGGCTCTGACCCAATTGTACCATGCTACCTCCCCTTACTCCAGTCTAATAGGACTAGCTGCCTTCCAGTGACTAAGACCCCATATAGTTCTAAATTCTATGCTTCAAATAAGCAAGGTAATATATAAGCAGCACGATATAGGAAGCAAGTTAATTACATTAGTACTTCAAAAATGTTCTAACATTTGTATCACACCCTAAAAATGATGTTGGGTATTTTTAACCATAAAAACTGAGAGTTATGACTATTAATTACAAATTTTCTAACTTAAAAATATTGTCACCGAAATGCTATTACTGTATACAACTGAAGACAGCATTTTTTAAAGTTTTAGACACAGAATTATACATGAAATGAATAGAACAGAAATGAATTCTACGTGGATATTTACTCTTTACATCTTTGATGTAGTATACTTGTCTTATAGATATATAGATGCATATGTATGTAAATATTATATGTATATATTTCATCTCACATCCGGTATTTTGGGGATGGATTTTTATTACTTCTGGGGGGGGAAATGAATACGAGAGAATACTAGTACTTAGCTAAACTAATGCATTTGTTCTACCTGAATACTTCATTAATTTTTCAAGAAGTGCACAATGATGTTGCAATTTTCCATAAACACAACGGTCATATCTTTACTTCCAGAGAATAAATGAAACTTTTAAGTTGTAAAGTTTAAAACATTCAATAATGGTTGTACATTCCATTAGAATTTGCTGGCCAAAGTATAGTTTGATGAAGGCCATACAGTCTCAAAACTGCACATATAGTATCTGACATAATTAAAATATTATCTTGGAACCATTGTGTTTAACCTCAGGATGTTTTATTCATTCAGAATAGAAACCTATTTAATCCCTCTACTCCTGAAGGGATCATAATTTTCCTCTTGTTACATATGAACTATAATGGTTCCTACCTAGTGTTTAACAGAACACCCAAATAAACAAGTAGGTTACACACGTACACAAAGAAAACAAACAAAAACCTCCCAGGCTTATCTGGTTCTTTCAAATGCTTAATAAAGCATTAAAAATGTGAATATTTTTAGTGTTACACAATAATCGCGAGGGCCTTTCACAATCTTTTATTTTTTGTTTTTTGCTTTACAAAATTGATACTTGTATGACTGTCTGTAATAATAAAAATAACACCAGAGCCTAAGAGGGAGAAGGAACAATTATACCAGGCCAAGCAGGACAGGCAGTCGCCAAGGGCAGCCAAACATTTAGTAATTGTCCATTGTGTGTATTGAGGGTGGGAGGAGGGAGAGAGAAATGTACTTGTCTCCATGTGAAAACAGACACCATAGCTCAGGGGGTGCAGCCACCTGCGAAATCTATGAGCCGAAAAGGAAATCGGGATTACATCCCAGTATGTCTACATGCCTCTGTGCACACACACACATTCGTACGGGAGCGAGTTAAGAGGTAGGAGAGATGACGGAGCCTCATCTCCATAGTCAGTTCCTACAAGTCTCTCCCCGCGCTGCTCTCCAACAAGAGACTGACATGGCCGGGGCATCGACGTGTGCCAGTAGCTCAAGACTTTCAAACGCTACACCAACATCACACGGACCCCCGCCCCCACCCCGCACGAAGCGCCCGCACACTTCGCCTCGAGTCCTTACCTGACAGCTACCCTCACCGAGCTCTCGTCCTGGGCGCCCCACATGCTCCCGGTGCTCTGCGCCCGCTCGGCCCGGGCCAGAAGCGGACGATTGGGACAGCTCACACACTAGGGGCCTCCACTGCCCGGTGGCACCGAGGGAGGGAGGGGGCCTCACGGCTTAAAGCGGAGGCCAGAGGCGGGAGGCGGAGGCCACGGCTCACCTCCAAATCACTCCTGCCATGTTGGGTGACTGAATGGAAAGGTGGCGACTGGAGAAACGGGAGGAGGTGGAGAGTGATTCACCAACCACTCCGAAAGAAGCCGCCCCTCCCTCTTCTCCTCCCCCAAGAGGATCTTAAATGGATCGCAGGCCGGTTTTCCGCCTCCCTCGAAGCCCTCCTGACCCAGTCCGAGGCCCGCCCCCTTCCTTCCCGGCCCTGCCTGCGGCCTCCCAGCAGGCGTGGCTCCGGCTCCTCCCGGTCCTGCAGGTTCCTAGCTCCGCAATGCGTCAGGAGCTGCAGCCGCTCCGACCCGCCTTCCTTTCCCACGCCCTGCTCTGTGGGCTCCCACCCAGGAGAGGGGAAACAAACATACGCATGGACATAACACTGTCTGTGCCCATCCCTGCAAGGAGGGCTTGAAACTAGGCAGATGGTGTCCAACTCAGTCTTTGTTTTCAACCTTAGCTTTACTAGTATTCTCCCCAGCTTGGACTCCTCTCCCCAACCCTCCCTACCACCCCCTCCATACCCGACACCCTCTTTGCCAAAAAGCCTTTCTGCCAGGCAAGCGCTTTCATTGTCCATTAACACGGTGCTCTCTGGCTTTTTAATCAGTTACAATGTATAGCATTGGGGGTAAAAAGGGAAATTATCTACTTTGAGAAGCCTTACTAGATTACACTTAAATCATTTATAAATTATGATAAACGCAGTTGGGAACTGACTGACTTTATTTAATTTCTTTCCAAGGCCAAAGAATTGCCCGGGGCCGACCAGATTTTGTCAATTCTAGCTTCTGTTTATTTTGTAAATCTCCCCCCAAACTCTCTTCCAGAGATTCCCAAGGTTTCTTCCTGATCTTCAGCTTGTGCCATTTCCTTCTCCACTTGAATTAATTGATCCCCCAAAATAATTACCAACCACACAAGAATGCTGTATAATGAATTGGCCTTGAAGCCAGGAACATCTGTGTTCAGATCCCATATTGGCTGTGTGACCCTGGGCAGATCACTTTATTTTTCAGTATTCTAGACCAGGGCTTCTTAAACTTTTTCCACTCATAACTCCTTTCCCTGGAGAAATTTTTATGCAATCCCAGATATATAGGTATATAAAATAAGTATACATAACCTTTTACTGTTGCCAAATTTTTCATGACCCCCACATTCAGTTATGTGGCCCTATATGGGATGGCAACCCCCTGTTTAAGAAGCTAGGCTTTAGGCAACTCTAAGACTCTTCGTTGAAAATAAGGTGCCGGGGCAGGAGGACCTGAGTTCAAATCCTGCCTCAGATACTTTACACTAGCTGTGTGACCCTGGGCAAATCACTTAACCCTCATTGCCCCACCAAAAAACAAAAACAAAAAAAGAAAAAAGAAGGTGTCAACATGAATTAGTAAAGGAAATTCCTTTCTGGAGTTTCCTATGCCAGTGAAATCACAGAGCTTATTCTTATCCTCTATAAAAAATGGTAAGGGGATGGGGGCACCAAGGAGAAGAGGTGAAGCATAATAGGACAATACCTTCAAATGCCTTAGTGTAATTACAGCATTGGATCATATCACTTCCCTACCTCCTGTGGCTTCCCCTTGCCTATAGATTCAAGTCCATACTTCTTAGCCTGGAATTCAAGGTCCTCCATGTTCTTCCCCCTCTACATTTCTGTATTTATCTTGTTTATAATCCTATAGTATATTTCAGCGTAACTAGACTGCTTCTAGCTTCCGATTGACATTCTTCCTGCTATTCCCTCAGCCTGAAATCTGTTCCAACACTCTTCTCTGACTATCAAAATACTACTTAAGGGGCAGCTAGGTGGTGCAGTGGATAGAGCACCGGGCCTGGAATCAGGAGGACCTGAGTTCAAATCCAGCTTCAGACACTTAACACTTACTAGCTGTGTGACCCTAGGCAAGTAACTTAACCCCGGTTGCCACACACACACACATACACACAAAATCCTACTTAGAAGTCTTAACTCATACAGGTGTCTTCATAAAAATTTTTTCTGATGTATTCAACAGAATGTTATCTCCTTTATTATTTATTTCTCTTGTAAAATTTTGCCACATTTTTCCTTATTTTGTAATTAGTTATATATTTGCCTTTTCTCCTCCACTAAACTATAAACTATTTAGGGAAGAGATGGAATCTTGTTCCTTTTTGTATCACTCCACTACCACTACAGAGCATAGAAATCAGAGATGTACATGAAAGAATATATAATGGACTAGCTTTCCCATTGGGAATGAGGTAATTCAGTTCAACCAAGAGACAGTGTTCCAGATCTTGCCCAAGAAGTTCCCCAAAGCCTCTATGGTAGCAAACTGGGAATAGAGATATTATCAACATCTCCTCTAATGTCAGCTTCTTCCCAAAGTCTTTTTCCTTTAGCAACCTGTAGTGACATTGGCATCTTCTATCCTCTTTCTCAGAGTTGGAAGCCAGAAACACTCAAATCAACTGCAGAATCTGAAGAAACTTGAAGAGAGTCTTGAGCTTGAAGACACCTAAAGAAGGTCTGAAGAGATTGGCCCTCTCCTTTTTCTTGCTCTTATTAACTTTGCCTCACTGCTCACAGTCACAGGGTGTAGATTTCCACAGATGAGAGGAGTTCTATAACAATGGACTTTGGGAATGGGGTACAGATGAATTATCCCCAAAATATATATTCATATTTAAACACAGAAATTGTTTCCAGAAATCCTTTGTAAATGTCTAGAAATTTAAAGAAAGAATGTTTCAACTACATGAAAGAAAATAGAGAATTATAGATATTTTAGGAAACCCTGCAAACTAAGGACTCTACATTTCCCCTCCATTTTGGAATAAAACAGAACCCGGATCCATGGAAGTCCCATTCCCTTACCTACCTCATAGGTAGAAAGTTGGATTAGATAATTTCTAAAGTTTCTTTAAACTCAAAAATTATTATACAATTCTTTAATTAAAGGCTTATCCTATAGCATAACAGACATTTGGATTTGTTAAATTATGTTAAAAATTGTGATAAGCTATTATTTAAATTCTTCTAATTATTTGGGTTGCAATAAAGCCAATCTTTTTTAAGTAATAAATATTTTTATTGATAGTTTTGAGTTCCAATTTTTATCCCTTCTTCCCTCCCTTCCCTCCCCCCCTCCTGAGCAATCAGATATGAAACAAATCTCTTTTTAAAAAACTTTATGGGACAGATTCAAGGTGGCAGAGAAAGGGCAAGAACTCTCCTGAGCTCTCCCCAAATCCCTCCAAACAACTTTAAATATTGACTAAAATTGAACTCTTGTTTTTTTGTTTATACTTGGATCTGGGTGAAAGGCCTGGGTCTCAGTCCCAGAGTAGCACACTAGAGCTTGTAGAAACTCTGGTTACAGTTCCAAGGTTCAAAAGGGTGCTTTTGACTACTCACAGACCAGAGTACAGGCTAGGAGTGTAGTAAACCACCTCTTCCTAGATCATACCATCTTAAAGGAACTGAAAACTTATAGGTCCCCAGAATTATCTCTGAAAATAGCTGCACAAAAGTCCTGAAGTTTGGAACAATGCCCCTTCTACCCCCAGAAGCAGAGCCCCACTTTAGTATGGAATTAAAAGTCTACAAATATGCTAGAAAAATGAGCAAACAAGTGAAAAATATACTTACTATAGAAAGTTACTATGGAAGTTACAAGGAAGACCAAAACACAAACTTAGAAAAAGACAACAAAATCAAAACTGCTACATGCAAAGCCTCAAAGAAAAAATATGAATTGGTCTCAGGCCATGGAAGAGCTCAAAAAGAATTTTTAAAATCAATTAAAAGAGTTAAAGGAAAAATTGGTAAGAGAAATGAGAATGATGTAAGAAAATCATGAAAAAAGGGTCAAAAGCTTGCATGCGCGCGCGCGCACACACACACACACACACACACAGACTGAAAAAAATAACACCTTGAAAAACAGAATAGACCAAAAGGACAAAAAGGCACAAAAATATGATGAAGGGAAGAATGCCTTGAAAAGCACAATTGGTCAAATGGAAAAAGACATTAATAATTTCACTAAAGAGAACTCCTTTTAAAAGCAGAATTGACGTGGGGGACAGAGCCAAGATGGCAAAAAAAAGGCAGGGAATTGCCTGAGCTCTCCCTGAAACCCCTTTGAATATCTTCAAATAATGCCTCAAAACAAATTCTGGAGCTGCAGAACCCTCAAAAGGATGGGATGAAATGAATTTCCAGTGAAACACAACTTAGAAGTTTGTCAGGAAAGATCTGTCACACCTTGGTTATAGTGGAGCTCAGTACAATGTAGACTAGCACAGACTAATTCCCAACAAACCAGGAGTAGGCCTTGGGGGGAGGGGGGAGGTGTGGGGAGGGACAACTGAATCAGTGGTGGCCATGGTGCTTTCCAGACTTCTCAGCCCAGAGATGATAAGAGGGTCAGACAACTGATCAAAAGGAGACCCACAGGCATCTTTTTGCTGGCACAGGGGGCAGACTCTGTAGCTTTGCCCATACTCAGATGTGGGTGGCAGTTCCAGTGTGAGGAGGAGCACTAGCATGCCAGAGTTTGTGACCCTCTGGGAGCAGGGACCCTGGTCACAGTTCCAGGGCAGAAAAGAGTGCTAGTGGTCATTCACAGACCAGAGCACAGGCCAGGAGAATAGTAAACACACCTCTTCTTAGATCATACCACCTTGTAAGAGCTGAAACTTAAAAGTCCTCAGAATAATCTCTTAAAATATCTGCACAGGGGCAGCTAGGTGGTACAGTGATAGAGCACTGGCCCTGGATTCAGGAGGACCTCAGTTCAAATCTGACCTCAGACATTCAACACTTACTAGCTGTGTGACCCTGGGCAAGTCACTTAACCCCAATTGCCTCACAAAAAAACAAACAAAAAAAAGAAAAAAAAATATCTGCACAAACACCCTTAAGCTTGGGACAATGTGTTCTCCAGCCCCAGAAGCAGAGACATACTTTAGCAGAGTTAAAAGTCAAGATATAGGCTAGAAAAATAAGCAAACAAGAGAACTATGGAACTATGGAAGTTACAAGTAAGATCAAAACACAAACTCAGAAGAAAACAGTCAAAACTCCTTCATCCAAAGCCTCAAAGAAAAATGTGAATTGGTCTCAGGCCATAAAAGAGCTCAAAAATGATTTTTAAAATCAAGTAAGAGAGTTAGAGGGGAAAATGGGAAGAGAAATGAGAGTGATACAAGAAAATCATGAAAATCGAGTAAAAAGTGTGGCAAAGGAAACACACACACACACACACACACACACACACACACAAATACTGAAGAAAATAACACCTGAAACAACAAAATAAGCCAAATAGTAAAAGAGGTACAAACATCCAATGAGGAGAAAAATGCCTTGAAAAATAGAATTGTCAAAATGGAAAAAGATATACAAAAATTTACAGAAGAAAAGAGCTCCTTAAAAAATAGAATTAGCCAAATGGAAAAGGAGACATGAAAGCTCACTGAATAAAATAATTCCTTAAAAATTGGAATTGGGCAAGTTGAAGCTAATGACTTTATGAAACATGAAGAAATAAAATAAAGAAAAGAAAATCAAAAGCATGAAAAAAACTTTTAAATGTGAAATATCTCAGTGGAAAAACAACTGTCTTGTCAAATAGAATTAGGAGAGATCATTTAAGAACTATTGGACTGCCTGAAAGCCAGGATCAAAAAAAAAGGGCCTAGACATTACCTTTCAAGAAAAATCAGGTAAGATTGCCCTGATATTCTAGAACCAGAAAGTAAAATAGAAATTAAAAGAATCCACTGATTACTTCTTGAAAGAGATGCCAAAATGAAAACCATCAGAAATATTATAGCCAAATTCTAGAGTTCCCAGGTCAAGGAGAAAATATTGCAAGCAGCCAGAAAGAAATGATTCAAATATCTGAAGCCACAGTCAGGATAATGCAAGATTTAGCAGTTTCTACATTAAAGGACCTGAGGGCTTGGAATATGATATTCTGGAGGGCAAAAGAAATAGAATTACAACCAAGAATCACCTACCCAGAAAAGCTGAGTATAATCCTTTTATGCAATCCTGACGAAAAGACCAGAGCTGAATAGAAAATTTTCTAATACAAGACTCAAAAGAAGCATAAAAAGGTAAACAGGAAAGACAAACCATAAGGAACTCATTAAGGTTAAACTGTTTACATTCCTATGTGGGAAAATTATACTTATAACTCCTAAAAACTTTTTCATTATTAGAGCATTTAGAAGGAGTCTACATAGACAGAGGACATGTATATGAGATGAATATGATGGGATAAATATCTAAAAAAAATTAAATTAAGGGGTAAGAAAAAGGAATGCACTAGGGGAAGCAAAAAGGAAGGGTAGAATGGGGTAAATTATCTGACATAAAAGAGGTATGAAAGAGCTTTCACAGTGGAAGAGGAAATGGGAGTTATTGGGGGAAGCATGTGGACCTTATTCTCATCAGAAATGGTTCAAAGAGGGGACAGCTAGGTGGCGCAGTGGATAAAGCACTAGCCGAGGATTCAGGAGGACCTGAGTTCAAATCTGTCCTGAGACACTTGACACTTACTAGCTGTGTGACCCTGGGCAAGTCACTTAACCCTCATTGCTCCTCAACCCTCCCCCCCAAAAGAAAGAAATGGCTCAAAGAGGGAATAACATACATACTCAGTCAGGCACAGCAATCTGTCTTACCGTACAGGAAAGTAAGAGCAGAAGAGAATAGCGGGGAGAGGTGATAGAAGTGAAGGCAAATTAGAAGAGGTAAAAGTCAGAAGCAAAATGCTTTTGAGAATGGACAGGGTGAGAGGAGAAAGAGAGTAGGATAAATGGGGAAATGGGTTAGAGGGGAATACATAATAATCATTGTGAAAAAAAATGTATAGCAAGTTTCTCTGATAAAGACCTATTTCCTCACATATATAGAGAACTGAGTCAAATTCATAGAAATAAAAGCCATTCCTTAATTGATAAATGGCCAAAGGATATGAACAACAGTGTTCAGATGTAGTAATCAAAGTTATCTATAGTCATGTGAAAAAAATGCTGTAAATCACTATGGATTAGAGAAATGCAAATTAAAATAACTCTGAGCTACTACCCCACACCTAACAGATTGGCTAATATGACAAAAAAAGAAAATGACAAATGCTGTCAGGGGTGTGGGAAAATTGTTCACTGTTTGTGAAGTGGTATACTGATTCAACTGTTCTTTAGAACATTATGGAACTATGCCCACAGGGCAATAAAACCATGTGTACCCTTTAACCAAACGATATCACTATTAGGTCTATATTCCAAAGATATTTTAAAAAAAAGGAAAAGGATCTATATGTAAAACAAATATTTATAGCAGCTCTTTTAGTGGTAGCAAACACTTAGAAATTGAAGGGATATCCATCAATTGGGGAACAGCTGAACAAATTGTCATTTATGATTGTGATGTAATACTATTGTGCTATAAGAAATGACAAGCGGACTATTCTCAGGAAAACCTGGAAAGACTTAAATGAACTGATGTAATGTGAAATGAGCAGAATCAGAAGAACATTGCATAACACTAATAATAATATTGCATGATAATCAAGTGAATAACTTTATTCTCAGCAATACAGTGATCTAAAACAATTCTGAATGACTTATGATGAAAAATGCTAACCATCTCCATAGAAAAAAATATTGGAGTATGAATGCAGACCAAAGCATGCTTTTTCTTTACTTCCTTTATCTTTCTTAGATTTTTTTCTGTTTTCTTTCACAACATGACTAACATGGAAATATGTTTTGCATGAATGCAAATGTATAACTTATATTAAGTTGCTTGCCTTCTCAATGGGGGGGGGCAGTGAGAGGAAGGGAAGGCAAGAATTTGAAACTAAATTCTTTTTTCTTTTTTCTTTTTTTTTTTTTTTGGTGAGGCAATTGGGGTTAAGTGACTTGCCCAAGGTCACACAGCTAGTAAGTGTTAAGTATCTGAGGCTGGATTTGAACTCAGGTCTTCCTGACTTCAAAGCCAGTGCTCTATCCACTGTGCCACCTAGCTGCCCTGAAACTAAAATTTTTTTAAACAAATGTTAAAAATTATTTTTGCATGTAATTGGTGGAAAAGTAAAATTTTAAATATAAAAGAAAAAACTTTATAGGCTCATTTTGCAAGCTTTTATAACCACTTAAAAACCACATATTTTAAATAAATTCCTAATCACTTTCTTTAATTTTCTCTAGCTCCTTCTTCTTCTCCCCCCCCCCTCCTTTTCCTGGTTATTTTCAAAAACTAATAATTATGACATTTATTAATTCTTATTTAAGAGAAAATAATGAAATTATAGTCAAAATTTAATACATGTGCTTACCAGAATCAGAATTTAGATTTTTCAAATATACTGAACATCTTGTGCCTAAATTCTAGAGTAAAGAAGAATGTCAAAGGACAAAATGTTTTCTCATAGCATGTGAAGTTTTGAGAGATTTTAGGTTATAGCTGATACATTTGGTCTAAAGAATTTCATGCTCACTATAACCCAGTCTGCTCCCCCAAAGACCTAGACTAATTATTTTCAAATGTAAATTATCCTTCTTAAGTAATGTTAGTAACTTGAGCCAAGTTAGTAATATGAATTCTTTTTTCTAACTACACAAGACTGAACTTGATTCTATAATAAATAAATCTTCCCTTTTTCTACTTTACCTCCTACCCTACTTCATTCCTCATTTATTATGCTAAGAACCCTGACCTTTACTTTCTATTCTCATGTAAAGAAGATACAAGGAAGTAGAAAGAAGTTTTCATAATTATTTTTTCCTTTAGGAATTGTAAATAAAATCTTGAATCAGACTTGATAACATTATAAGGCAGTAATGCATTGGCTGACTGAAATATTATTCATGTTTCTAGTTGTTTTTAAAAAGTTAACTTGCAGGCTTATAGGTCATGTAAGAAAAAAAAAAGGGAGGACTAAACATTTTCTGTGATTCCCCACAATCTCTCAAACCTTTCCAAAACAGATATGCACCAAAGATAAAACAACTTCAACTCTCTCTGTGGTTTGGATCACCAAGAATCCAAAATAAGTTAGTTAGAATAAAAACAAAAACCCATGAACTCTTTGATCCTCAGTACCCTTCTACCACCTCCCAATACTACAGGCAATGAAGCTTTATTAGAAGACCCAAGATTCAACAGAGGTTTACATGAAAATCCCTAAGTTTCCCTTCCTCTATCCAGTGCTATGGAGAGCCCAGCACCAGGCTACAGAAGTTTGTTCACACCTTGAAGGGCTATGGCCCTTCAGGAACAAAAGCCTTCTGGGTACTGCAATCCAGATGCACAGTATCGTAAAGTTCCGAACTTCCAGTGCAAGGCTGGAGAACTAAGAAACAGAGGGATTAGAACAGTTCAACAGCACAGGATACCACAAGTTTGCAGGCTACACTCTACCAAGCCTAAGGGAAAGAGCACAGTAACTAGCTGTAACCAGTTCTGACCACCTAAAAGTCACTTGTGGCAGAGGATACCTAAGCTGGTGAATTGCCCCATTGTGGGAGGAGGCTGACACACTTCAAGATGCAGACCCCAAGGAAACTGCAATCAAAAGGGAGGGAGTTAAAAAGAGAATGATGGGGAAAATAAGAGGGAAAAAAGACTGAAATTACCAAAGATTTCAGGAATAAGAAAATTTAAGACCTTGAATATAAAAAGATAAGTCAACAGAAAAAAAAAAAACAAGCACAGTTACAACAGAAGGAAATAGGGCCCTCCAGATCTAGAACATTACTCCAGGTATCCATAAATAAACATTACAAAACAAATGAAAATGATCTAACACTTAATGAGATGGAGAATCCTGTGGAATTTGAAAGAAAAAAACTGGAATCCTAACACACTTTCTGAGTGTTTTAAAAGAAATGAGAATTATGAGAGCAGAATTTATGTCCTGTACTGCAAAAATAATAAGCAGGATAGAAAAACTAGAATCTGCAATGGCAAGCTGTGCCAAAGAAACAAAAGAGAAAATGATAAATTGGGAGTGCAAATACAAAGAAGTAAAAGAAAATCTAGAAGAAGAAAAGCAAAAAAGAATATTAAAAGAAAATATACTCATACAATCTTATCTCAAAGATATATACATATACATACTTATCTCAAAGACAAGATGCATAAACATAAACACAATAGAAGACTACAACAAAACAAAAAACTTTAGCACAATAATGTAGAAAATAATAGAAAACTACCCAGAACTGCTGAACATAGAAAATAAAAGCCCAATGGAAAGAGTTCACAGATCACTTACAGAAAAAAGCCCAAGGCTTCAAACTCCAAGGAACACAGTGCTTAAAGTTAAACAATTCAAATTAGATACAACAAGGTCTAGAAGCCACCAGGAAGACTTTCGAAATACAAAGGAAATGACCTTTGAATAATGTAAGATTATTCTGTACCCACTAGAAAGAGGTAGAAAGAGCTATAGAGCTCAGGATGCAGCCCATCCTGTCCTCCAAGTCTGAGTTTAACCATAAAGGATAAAAGATGCATGTTGTAAAGAATTAATTGTTATTTGAGGTTTTTATGTCTCGGCACACACATGTGCCTGGGGCCTCCAAAAAAACTGCACATGCTTCCCCCCACTGGTTGTAGCCGTTGCCAGGGCATCTCGGCACCTCATGATCATCCACCACTCACTGACGCCTACAATGGGCCTGGCAAACATTATAATGATTGGAAGCCTAGTAGAGGGCAGTCATTGACTGCCAGAGCGAGATCATCTTATTGGTTAAGGGGCTTGAAGGCTCTGTGGAGTGGGGGGAGGCATTTCTAGGTTTGGGGGAGGAGAATTGGGCATTCTGAGGTGGAAGCTGGAAAGCGACAGGTGTTCTGCTGCATATTTCAGCGATTCCTGGCGGTTTTTTTATCCAGGTATTATAATTACCCCCTTCCTCATTTTATTTCCTTTCCCTTGATCCTACCAATCCTGTCTGTGGTTTGTTTTTTTTTAAGTTCGTTCTTGTTAAAATAAATCTTGTTCTGTTTTGAGGGAGGCTGCCAGTCTCCTTCCTTGCCCCAATATTGTGGCAAGCCCTTGAGCTAGCACTCCCCAATTAAAATTGGTCCCCACAATGTTCAATAATAAAGAAGAGTTTGAAACAATTTTAGGGGGGAAAACCAGAACTGAAGAGATTACTTGCTTCTTGAATATGCCAACCATCAGAAATTTGGGAGAAATAAACGTAATACAGCAGATAAGGACAATCACAGCAGAATGACAACAGAAAGACCAGTAAGAGATTTCTTTCTAAACATACACAAGGAGACAGGGGTAATGGTGGAAATTTGATAACAGAGAAGAGTATATTAGGGAGCATATGAACAGATCCTGGCAATAACCCTGCCTACTGGTGAATCAATGCCTTTTTCTGTGGGGCTACATTACAACATGGGAGGGACAAAAGGGGGCGGGCAAAGGAGGAGAGAGTATGTGTGATGTTCCAGGGTCAAACTCAACTAGCAATGAGAGAAAGGTGACCTTTATGGTCTTCAAAAGAGAAGAGCCTACAGGGCAATGGGTGAGGAAGAGCAAGAAAGATTGAAAAGGGAAGAGGGGATAAGGAAGGAGGTCTTACTTCAGAACCTTGAGAGGCAACTGGCACCTGAACTAATGGCAGAGCATGGAAGCATTTTGGACTCAGAACATTTTGAGGCAAATGTGGAAAAAAGGTAACTATGGGAAGGTATAGGTCAGTAGTGGGCTTCATAATCAGCATCCTCTTTGACTCCCACAATGACTAGCATTGTTCTGGAAATGAGGTACAATGAACAAGGGGAATCTGAGGACCAAGCCCTATAAGGCAGTGGCAGAAAGTGCCTAGAGGGCAAAGCCTAGAATGGATACATGAAGAATACAGAGAAAACAGAAAGATCAGGTAATTATAGATATCATGAATCAGAGAATGAAAGTCTAGTATAGACAGAAATAGAAGATAAATAATGTATAGAGTGAGAGAAATCCTTTTTGGAAATGAGTACAAAAAATGAAATTTAAAAAACTAACAGGGGCAGCTAGCTGGCGCAGCAGATAGAGCACCAGCCCTGGAGTCAGGAGTACCTGAGTTCAAATCCGGCCTCAGATACTTAACACTTACTAGCTGTGTGACCCTGGGCAAGTCACTGTATGAGATGATTATGGATTTGAGTCAGATTAAACTCTGAGGATGGGGTCTGGAAGGTACCCCGCCCCGCCCCAGTATAGTTAGTTTAAAAGTTTATTGCTTGTCAAATTCTCACTGTCTCCTTTAAGTTTTATTACCAATTAACAGTATTTTTACTTCTGCTCAGTCTCCCCACTTGTCAGCTACATATTAGTTTTATCTGGAATCCATCATGCGTCAGAACCCCAGTCCCTGTTGAGTGGGTCGGGGAGTTTGCCCACCAATTCAATACTTGGGACTCAAGAAGAAAGGATGGGGCTCAGCACAGGATGTGGCAATTAAGTTGAGACCAGATGTTAAGTGACATGTCTCTTTTTCTCAGAGCAGAATCCCCTTGACCCAACAATGGATATTCTTTTATTCTTTATTTCTATTTCTTTGATTTCCCAACATAGCCGAAGATAAATTTTAACCCTGTCATCCTTCTAAAATTAACACAACTACAAAACAATGCTGAAACACCTGAGTGACTCTTCCTGTTATTCAAGTTGAATATCTTTAGAGATAGGGGCCAGGAGAGGGGAGTCAGTGGGAACTGTGAGATCTGAAATATCTGACTGTCACTCCCCCGTTCCCTCTTCCTTTGGTTTGACCTTGTTCCCCCTCCCCTTTTCCCCCTTGTTCCTGGAACACGTATGCATGTCTCCATACATTGATCACGAGCTAAACACGCACCCTGGGTGAGACAGGATTGGATGTTAGATTGTGAGCTCGCCCTAGTGTGCATGGGGACTTCCCCTCTGACCAACATTCCTATAAAAGGTCAAGGCATGTATTAGCTATTGCGACTCAGTCATTGAGTTTGCCCATTCCTGCAGGAATGTAATAAATCTGTGTCTGCTTGACTTGGTGGTCTCTTCGAGTTATTTGGGTAAACTGAGGCAGTTTGCCCCAAACACCACTTAACCCCAATTGCCTCACTTAAAAAAAAAAAAAAACTAATGAACAGCACTAGCTGAATATACTTGACCAATAGAGAGGGGAAAAGAGGGGGAAGAAATATATAACAAGATCATAACAGAAGAGAAAAGGGAACTAATAAACAAAACCCTAAAGGGAAAGGGCTGACAAATGAGAAAAGAAGAACAGGAGTGAGAAAAAGAGAGACTAGCTTCAAAATACAATTAAAGTAATCAAGAGAAACATAGTACTATGTTTAAAGAAGAGGAGGAAACATAATATTTTTTAAAAAAAACAATTTTAGAGACAAGTTGAAGAAATCATAAACCTAACTCATAACTTTGAACATGAAAGTATTAATCAATCCAATAAAATGAAAAAAGTGACAGATTGGATAAGAAAATACAACCCTAAACTTTGTTGCTTACAAGAAACACATTTGAAAAAACAAAGACATACACAAAAATGAAGGGGTGGGGAAAATTTTATTATGCATCAAGTGAATCCAAAAAAGCAGGAGTTGCAATTATGCTATCAGAAGAGACAAAAACAAATACTCAAAAATTTAAAGGGATTAAAAAAGGAAACTGTACTATGCTGAGAGGAATTACAGATGGTAAGTTAATATAAATAAAACATACAAATTTTAAAAGGAAACCTCTGAGCTACATGAGACAGTAATGCAAAAAATGAGAGAGAATTCAATATCCCCTCTCTCAGTTTTGGTAGTCTACTAAGAAAAAAAGCCAAAGGACAATATGAAAACAACCTATTTCTAGATCAATTAGAGGTTTTTCACCCATTTATTTAGAGTTTGAATTTTCCCTCTATTACATGTAAAAACAATTTTAATGTTTTAAAACTTTGTGTTCCGAGGGAAACTAGGTGGTGCAGTGGATAAAGCACTGGCCCTGGATTCGGGAGTACCTGAGTTCAAATCCAGCCTCAGACACTTGACACTAGCTGTGTGACCCTGGGCAAGTCACTTAACCCCCATTGCCCCACAAAAGAAAAAAAACAACAACAAAAAACAACTTTGTGCTCCAAATTATCTTCCTCCTCCCCACCAAGAACACAAATAATTCAATATAAATTATATATGTGTACTCATGCAAAACATTTCCACATCAGTCAGGTTGTAAAAACCAGAAAAAAAAACTTAAGAAAAAAGAAATAAAAAAAAAATATGCTTCAATCTGTATTCAGACACCATCAGTTCTTTGTCTGGAGATGGATCACATTTTTTACAAGTCCTTTAGAGTTGGATCTTGGATCTTGGATCATTGCTTTGCTGAGAATAACCAAGTCATTCACAGCTGTTCATCTTACAATATTGCTGTTACTTTGTATACAGTACATCTCACTTTGCATCAGCTCATGTAACTCTTTCCAGGTTTTTCTGAGAGCATCCTGCTCATTATTTCACAGTTACTATTGCTAACCAAATTTCCCTCTATCCTATTCCCTCCCCATGTCATTTACTCTATTCTTTATCTCCTTTCACCCTTTCCCTCCTCAAAGGTGTTTTGCTTCTGACAGCCCCCTCCCCTAATCTTCCCTCCCTTCTATCACCTACCCTTTCCTCTCCTACTTTCCTGTAGGGTAAGATAGATTACTATACCCAATTGAGTATGTATGTTATTCCCTCTGAGCAAATTCTAGTGAGTAAGGTTCACTCACTCCCCAGCACCTCCCCATCTTCCCCTCCACTGTATAAGCTTTTGCTTGCTTATTTTATGCAAGATACTTTACCCCATTCAGCCTCTCCCTTTCCCTTTCTCCCAGTGCATCCCTCTCTCACCCCTTAATTTTATTTTTTTAAAGATATCATCTCTTCATATTCAACATACAGCTGTGCCCTCTGTCTAAATATACTCTATCCACCTGCTCTAATAAAGAGAAAGTTCTTATGAGTTACAAGTATCATCTTCCTATGTAGGAATGTAAACAGTTTAAGCTTTTACTACCCCTTATGGTTTCTTTTTCCTGTTTACCTTTTTATGCTTCTCTAGAGTCTTGTATTTGAAAGTCAAATTTTCTATTCAGATCAAGTCTTTTCAACAAGAATGCCTGAAAGTCCTCTCTATCATTGAATTCCCATTTTTTCCCTGAAGTATTATACTCAGTTTTTCTGGGTAGGTGATTCTTGGTTGTGATCCCAGTTCCTTTGCCCTCTGGAATATCATATTCCAAGTCCTCTGATCCTTTCATGTAGAAGCTGCTAAATTTTGTCTTATCCTAACTATGGCTCCACAATACTTGAATTGTTCCTTTCTGACTGCTTGCAATATTTTCTCCTTTTACCTGGGAGTAATGGAATTTGGCAATAATATTCCTGGGAGTTTTCATTTTAGGATGTCTTTCAGGAGGTGATTGATGGATTCTTTCATTTTCTATTTTACCTTCTAGTCCTAGAGCATCAGGGCAATCTCTCTGACAATTTCTTGGAAGATGACATCTAGGCTCTTTTTTTTTTTTAAGTGAGGCAATTGGGGTTAAGTGACTTGCCCAAGGTCACACAGGTAGTATGTGTTAAGTGTCTGAGGCTGGATTTGAACTCAGGTACTCCTGACTCCAGAGCCGGTGCTCTATCCACTGTGCCACCTAGCTGCCCCTAGGCTCTTTTTTTGATCATGGATTTTAGGTAGTTCAATAATTTTCAAATTATCTCTCCTAGGGGCAGCTAGGTGGTGCAGTGGATAAAGCACTGGCCCTGGATTCAGGAGGATCTGAGTTCAAATCTGGCCTCAGACACTTGACACTAACTAGCGGGTGACCCTGGGCAAGTCACTTGTCCTTCATTGCCCCTGAAAAAATTAATTATTATTATTATTAATAATAATAATAAAATTATCTCTCTTTTCAAGTCAGTTATTTTTCCATTGAGATATTTCACATTGCCTTCTATTTTTTCATTCTTTTGGTTTTGCCTTATTGTTTCTTAATTTCTTATAAAGTCATAAGCTTCCATTTGCTCCATCATAATTTTTAAGGAGTTATTTTCTTCAGAGAACTTTTGTGCCTCCTTTTCCATTTGACCAATTTGGGTTTTCAAGGCATTCCTTTCCTCATTGGCTTTTCATACCTCTTTTACCGTTTGGCCTACTCTGTTTTTTTGATGTGTTGTTTTCTTCAATATTTTTTTGTGTCTCTTTTACCAAGCTGTTGACTTTTTTTTCATGATTTTCTTTCATCACTCTTATTTCTCTCTCTATTTTTTCTTCTACCTCTCTTACTTTATTTTCAAAGTCCTTCTGTGGCCTGAGACAAATTCATATTTTTCTTGGAAGCTTTGGATGTAGGAGCTTTGACTTTGTTATATTCTTCTGAGGGTGTATTTTGATCTTCCTTGTCACCATAGAAAATGTCTATGGTCAGCATTTTTTCTGTTTGCTCATTTTCCCAGCCTATTTCTTGACTTTTAACTCTTTGTTAAAGTGGAGCATTGCTTCAAGGGCGGAAGGTGCATTGTTCCAAACTTCAGGGGGGTTGTGCATCTGTTTCAAGAGATACTTCTAGGTTTTTGTAAGTTCTTAGTTCTTCCAAGGTGGTATGATTTAAGGATAGGTATGTTTACCATTCTCCTGGCCTATCTTCTGGTCTGCAAGCAACTAGAGGACTGATTCTCTGCCCTGGAACTATGAGCAGAATCCCACTCCACTGTGGAGCTTAAAAAGACTTTAAAAATCAAATAAGAGAGGCTGAGGAAAAATTAGTGGGAAAAATGAGAGCAATCCAACATAATCAAGAAAATTATGAAAAGAGTCAACCAATTGAAGAAGAGATAAACAGGGAAACTACATTATGATAAAAGATACCCTAGAAAATGAAGCAATATTAATTCTAAACCTATATGCACCAAATTATATAGCACCTACATTTTTTTGGTGTGAGGGCTTCCTAGCCCTTTTCAGAGCTGCTTTCCATCTTTGCTGCTTACCAAAAACTCTGTAGCATGCACAGTGGCCACACTGTAAGCCCTTTTGGCAGACGGGCTAAAGCAGGTGGAAGGTCACTGAGAGGCAACAATAGAAAATTTGACTTTCAAATACAAGACCCTACAGAAACATAAAAAGGTAAACAGGAAAAAGAAATTAAGAGGGATGTTAAAAGGTTAAAGTGCTTACATTCCTGCATGGGAAGATAATACTTCTAACTAATAAGAAATTTCTCAGTATTAGGGCAGATGATAGAAATAAATTTAGACAGAGGGCACAGGTGGGAATTGATTATGAAGGAATGATATTTGTAAAGCATTTATTTTTTGATCACCTTTTTGTGGGGTCCTTGGAGTTGGATGACATGACATGTGTCTGAGGCTGGATTTGGGCTCTGGTCCTCCTGGGTCCAGGGTGGGTGCTTTGTCCAATGTGTCACCTAGCTGCCCCATGATGACATCTTTAGGGTAAAATTGAGGGGTGAGAGGAATGCCCAGGGGAAGGGGGAAGGGGAGAGGTAAAATGCGGTGAAATCCCACATAAAAGAAATCAGAAAGGGCTTATGGAGTGGGGGGAGAGATGGGGGAGGAGCAGGGCAGTGAATGAGCCTTACATTCATCAGAACTGGCTCAAAGACCTTAATCTCTTCAGAGTTGGCTCAAGAATGGAATAACATACAGACTCAATTGAGTGGAGTAATCTATCTAACCCTGCGGGAAAGTAGATGGGGAAGGGGGTAAGGAGGGAGGGGTGAAAGAAGGGAGAGCAGATTGGGGGAGGGGGCAGTCAGAAGTAAATTACTTTTGAGGAGGGATAAGGTGAAAGAAGACAGAAAATAGAATAAATATCATGGGAAAGGGAATAGGATTGAGGGGAACAGTTAACAATAGAAACTGAAAAAAATTTTGAAGCAGAGGAAAGAGCAATGTAAGATGATGATTGATTGATGGATGGATTGATGATGATTCAATGAAAATGGGGATTGATGACAATGAGGATGGATTGATGAAGATGATGAGAATTGATTTGTGGTAAAGATTAATATCGGAAGTTTTAGCTGAATCATTTGAGAGATTGTGCATGCTACTGAAGCAGCTTTTAAAGGACCTCCCCTTTTGGGAGGAAAATGGAGAACGCGAGGAACTTCTGGGACACCAACTTAAAAGTGAGGGTGGAAACGGAAGTTTGCTCTCTTTCTCTCTCTGACTGCTGACTTAGCCGTGGCAGTGCTCTGGTGAGGGGAGTTTGGAAGGACATGGTTGGTGTTCAGTCTTGGGTGTGCTGGTTCTCGGCCTGGCAGGCAGTTTGGTATTTGGTGAGTTTTATAAAGGAAAATCCTAAATTCCTTTAAACCAGCTTAATCTCTGGAGTCGAATAGACTAAGCTTAGATCTAAGACTATTCATCTGTATTTCTACTTCCTTATTTCCCTAATTGGTTTCACCTTTGTTGTCTAATTAATTCCCAAGCAATAAAAACTAATCCCTCACAGATTAAAGCTCAGAGGCTCCTTTTCTTATTGGCCTGGGATATATATATATATATATATATATATATAAAAGGGAAAGTTCAAAGAGTGAGATTAATGCCCTGTATGTCCAATTTTTAATCTCACAGATTGATAATGATGATAAACGTATGGTACTTTGCTGGGCTATTGTGAAGAAAATTCTTTGTCAGGTATAAAGTACTATATAAATGCTAACTATTACTGTTGTTGCAAGAATCAACCTCATGGGTTTATTGTAAGGAAATCTCTCTTTAAGGTACTATATAAATGTAGTTTACTATAAAAAAAAATGATGAGCAGGATGCTATCAGAAAAACCTGGAATGACCTACATGAGCTGATGCAACGTGAAATGTACTGTATACAAAGTAACAGCAATACTGTAAGATGATCTGCTATAAATGACTTCCTTATTTTCAGCAATGCAGTGATCCAAGACAACTCTGAAGTTCCTATGAAAAATGTAGTCCATCTATAGAGAGAGAACTGATGCTGTCTGAATACAGATTGAAGCATAATTTTTTTTGTTAGTTCCTTTATCTGAAATTTGTTTTTGTCTGTTTTCTTTCATAACCTGGCTAATGTGGAAATGTTTTGCATGACTGCTATGTATAGCTTATATTGAAATGCTTGAGTTCTTGGTGGTGGGGGAGGAAGGGAGAAAGAGAATTTGTAACACAAAGTTGTTGTTTTTTTTTAATTTGATGTCAAAATTTGTATTTATGTATAATTTGGAAAAATAAAACTTAATGGGAGAATTAAAAAATTAAATTAAATTAAAAAATAAAAATAGGGGCGGCTAGGTTGCGCAGTGGATAAAGCACCAGCCCTGGATTCAGGAGTACCTGAGTTCAAATCTGGCCTCAGACACTTGACACTTACTAGCTGTGTGACCCTGGGCAAGTCACTTAACCCCCATTGCCCAGCAAATAAATAAATAAATAAGGAAATACAAGTAATGAATAATATTAAAAACCCAAATAAAAACTCCCAAACATTCCAAATTGCATGATCATCTCTGGACCTATAACAAATGATAGTGGGGAGAGTAGGCATCCTCTGCTCCCATATTTATTGGAAAACCTTTTTTTTGAATCCCCATTGCATATGTTATTTACTTTTGGTTTTATAGATCATTACTTTCTATGATATTAAAAAAGTCCCCTCTCTGCTTATACTTCATAGGAATTTTAGTATAAAAGAGAAAGGGAAATATTGCTCTAAATATCTACAAAAATCCATAAAATATCTTGGGAATGACCTACCCAGCATACCAAAGACTTATATAGATTCAAATTGCAAAATGCTTTTTAAAGAAATAAAGAACTAAAATAGTTGGAGAAATATTCTGTGTTTAAGACTAGGCCACGCTATCATAATAAAAATGATAATACTACCAAATTTAATTTATACTTTAATGATAAATCAATTGAATTATAGGGGGATTTTTTGGAATTTGACAAAAGGATATGGAAAATGGAAAAATTATTTTTTTCTCTGATCAAATCTCTCACTATCCAACACATATAAACCATTATATGCATATGTATATAATATATGTATGAATATACACACATACCTATAAAACTAATAGCCATTCTCCAAAGGATAAGTAACCAAAGAATATTTACAAACAGCTCTCAAAAGAAAAATTACAAAGTATTCATGACCATATGAAATTTTTTTTTCAAATCCCTAATAATTAGATAAATGAACATCAAAGATTTTTCCTCACACCTTGAAAGTGTGCAAAAATGACAAAAAATGACAATGTTAGAATGCTTCTGGAAGTATAGGCAGAAAATTTTGGTGGAGCTGTGAAATGGTAGATTCATTTTGGAAAGCAATTTGGAATTATGCAAATAAAGTGATTAAAATGTCCATACCCTTCAAACCTGTGATAAAATAATGGAATTTGGCAGATGCCCAGGGGCCCTACCAGATTGATTTAGTATTGTTTGAATTGGGTGAGAAAGAGAAACTGACTTAATACCTACTTAAGGATGATTGGATGGAGGCCACACCTGGCCAGCCCTGAGTGACATGTCGGTGTACTACTGACATCAGCAAGAGACCAACCAACCAGCTTGAACGACCTCCTCTTTGGGGGAGGGAGAGAGGAACTAGGAAGTGGATGCTCTCTCATAGAAGAACTCTCTTTTTGGTGAGGAGGAACCAGCTTGGCGGCAGATGGAGAATGGAGGGATGGGGGTGGGGGGCCCTCTTAGTCATCCGGACACCAGCTTGGTGGTGAGAGATTTCATGTGGGCTGCTATACCAAATTAGATCCGAGCTAGGATTTCCATGTTATAAGGAATCTGTTCTCAATTTCTCTCTTCACTAACTTATAATATATATTTAAAGAAATCTTTAAAAGCCTAAACTCTTGCTGAATTTATCAGTGATTTTAGCCAGCCTAGTAACTAAACTTCAGTATAAGAATTAGAAGAGGCTTCAAATAGTTGGGGGTAGGGAGAAAGAGAAAGACAAAATAGAATATGAAAAGGAAACACAGTTTGGGTAAAAAGTAATAGCCATTAGGCTATTAGGGAGATCTGTCTCTCAATTTGTGTGTGTCTTTGTGTGTCTGTGTGTGTGTGTGTGTGTGTGTGTATGTGTGTGTCTGGTATTGATTGTTATTAGTGATTGACAAGGACTGGGAGCAGGGCTCCTATACTGTCAGGTGCTTCTCCTGCTTCTCCTTTTTTTTTTTCTTTTGCCCAGCAATGAGAGTTAAGTGACTTGCCCAGAGTCACACAGCTAGTAAGTGTCAAGCATCTAAGGTCGGATTTGAATTCAGGTGCTCCTGAATCCAGGGCTGGTGTTTTATCTACTGAGCCACCTACCTGCCCCCCAGGTGTTTCTTAAGCAAGAGAATGACTATGCTTGAGGAGCATAACTTTGCTAGTTGTATAGTAAATGAATTGGAGTTAGAAAAGACAATTTCATAAAGAAAAAAAATTACAATAACCCATGTAAGAGGTGAAGAAGTCCTAATGAGAACAATAGCCATATGAGTTGAAAAAAAGGTGACAGATATGAGAAATGTTATGTGTTAATTGTTAATATTGTTAATTGCCAAGAATTGGCAACTAATTAGATACATGGGTTAAGGATGAGTGGAGACAAGGATAATTCCAAAATTGAGAACTAGGTTGGAACATTAGAATTATCAAGTCACATAAAAATGCTTTAAATCACTAATAATTAGAGAAATGCAAATTAAAACAACTCAGGTACCACCTCACACCTAGCAGATTGGCTAACATGACAGAAAAAGAAAATGACAAGCGCTGGAGAGGATTTGGAAAAACAGGTACACTAATGCACTGTTGGTGAAGTTGTGAACTGTTCCAGCTCTTCTGAAGAACAATTTGGAACTATACCCAAAGGTTATAAAATTGTTGCATATCCTTTGTTACAATAATATTTAATTTCTCCACAATTAGATGTAAAAACAATTTTAACATTCATTGTATTTTTTAACATTTTGAGTTCCAAACTCCATCCCTTCCCTGAGATAGTAAGCAATCTGATATAGGTTATCCATGTACATATACTTTGTTTCACACAGCAATACCACAACTAGGTCTGTATTCCAAAGAGATCAAAGAGAAAGGAAAAGGACCTATATGTACAAACATATTTGTAGCAGATATGTGTGTGTGTGTATATATATATATATATATATATATATATATATATATATATATATATATATATATATATGTATTTTTTAGGGGGGCAGTGAAGGTTAAGTGACTTGCCCAGGGTCATATAGCTAGTAAGTGTCAAGTGTCTGAGGCCAGATTTGAACTCAGGTCCTCCTGAATCCAGGGCCAGTGCTTTATCCACTGTGCCCACTAGCTTCCCCAGAGAGGATAACTATTAATGAGAGAATGTCTAAAGAAGTTGTGGTAAGTGACTGCGACAGAATACAATTGAGTTATAAGAAATGATGAGGGGGACGGTTTCAGAAAAAACCTGGGAAGACCTATATGAATTGATGCAGAGTGAAGTGAGTAGAACCAGGAAATCATTGTACACAGAAATAGCAATCTTAGTAACATCTTATTGTCTTTGTTACCTGTCCTTAATCTCCTGCAATTTCATCAACTAAAACTAGAGGAAATCAATTGATCATGGAATCCCCTGCTCAGTCTTTCTGTTCCTATCTACCATAACACATCCTACCCCCATTAAATACTTGTCATCTGCAGTAAATCAATTGGGGTGTTTTGGGCATATTTATCCATATTATTAATTCTGCACAGCTCTCTAATGACTTACAGAGGCTCAAGCATTGTTTGGAATACCTTCCATACCAATGAATTGTAATAAAGTTTCTAATAAAATCTATATCATAGTTTTCGAACAATCTGGAAATTGGAAATCTTCCATGAGGGCACAGGCCTATCATAACTAGTTGGCCTAGAAGCCTCACTATAATCTCTAAACTCACCTCCAAATACATCATTCCACAATTCAACAAATAAACACAATTTTACAAAATTCTTACAGTTTGTACACCTGTCTCTTTGTGTACCAAGACTTATCACAATCTAAAGACAATTAGAAAAGAAAGAGAAGTAAACATGATATAACACCATTTCTTTTACAAAACAATATTTGCTTTAAAAGACATAATTGGGGCAGCTAGGTGGCGCAGTGGATACAGCACCGGCCCTAGAGTCAGGAGTACCTGAGTTCAAATCCGACCTCAGACACTTAACACTTACTAGCTGTGTGATCCTGGGCAAGTCACTTAACCCCAATTGCCTCACTAAAAAAAAAAAAAAAAAAAAAAAAAAAAGAAGACATAATTGCAAATATACAAATTTACTCCCCCTACAAGTAGGAAGCCTAATTCCTTTTCTCCTTAAGCCCGAGTCTTAACTCAGTTCCTATAAAGCACAGTCCCAGTTCTAATTTCAAAATCTTGCTGGGGGTTCAAATCCCAGGCAGCCTGGTTTCTCAGGGCTTCCATACAGCTTGGTTGGCTACACTGCCCTACCTGCAGTTCTGATTCCAAGGTCATCATGTCTGGAACTTTTGGTCCAGTGAGAATCTCCTCTAACACTTGAAAGTAAGGACAGAACAGAAACAAACATTCCTAGGCCCATTTCTCATAGCTGAGGTAAAAAAAAAGGACACTCCTTACCCTCACACTGGTTCAGTTTGTGGCATCCATGCTAGACACAGCAGATAGGAGTCTCTGAAAATAGTACAGGAAAAAAATGGCAGAAAAGGGTGACAGCTCAGTCTCACCAGATTTAATGATGCATGCACCCAAACAAAGGAAGCCAATCCATATACACTGTAGGGGATGCAACAGAATCCTTGTTAGATAAACTGGACATGCTCGAAGACCCCTTAAGGCCAGCTCTCTGTTAGAACCAGGCATTTTCAGAGAAGTCTGGGTTACAATGGAAAAAAAAGAAAAAGAAAGCTGGAAAGAAGGAAAGAAGGAAGGAAGGAAAGAGAGAAGGAAGGCAGGCAGGATTAAAATCATGAGCTTCACTTCTCAAAGGGAAAATCTAGTCCCAAATAATCCCTTAGAGCATGTGGGGCTCCCCAGCAGTGAATGGGGACCTGGGGTCAACTATGTCTCCCCTTTACTTTCAGATGAGATACTAAACATATAGGGCATTCCAGATGGAGGTCCAGACTCATATGTCACTAAGTATAAATAGCATACTAAACTAAATAAATAAGCTATCTTAAAAGTCAAGCAATCCAAAAAAGTTTCCAAAAATCTGTGGGACTCAAAGGTATTTTTTTTGTGGGGCAATGAGGGTTAAGTGACATGCCTAGGGTCACACAACTACTAAGTGTCAAGTGTCTGAGGTCATATTTGAACTCAGGTCCTCCTGAATCCAGGGCTGATGCTTTATCCACTCCACCACCCAGCTGCCCCCAAAGGTATTAAACATTTGGGGTTGATTGCTTGGGTTCTCTAGATAGACCTTATCCTATCTCGGTCAAGCTGAGAGACTCATGACACA
Organism: Dromiciops gliroides; assembly: GCF_019393635.1. Taxonomy (NCBI): domain Eukaryota; kingdom Metazoa; phylum Chordata; class Mammalia; order Microbiotheria; family Microbiotheriidae; genus Dromiciops; species Dromiciops gliroides. The sequence goes on along the minus strand of NC_057865.1, from coordinate 207,160,254 downwards.
ATAGACATGCAGTCTGGATATGCTCAAAAGTAAAATGAAGCAATCAATTCCCACAGTGTGATTTAGATGTATTGCTAGGCAGCAGTACTATAGGGAAATAATATCCATACTGCTTATATCACTCTCAGTACTAAAATGAACAGCATAATAAACACCATAATGTAACAGATATCAGTACTTAGTCATTCAACCATGTAAAATTCTTCTCAAAATAACTGGTCAAACTCTCTTTATACCTTACCCCACTTATACTTGGAATCCAGTGACACTGCTATTCCTCATACACAATACTCCATCTCAATATTTCTAGTATTTTCACTAACTGTCCCCCATGCCTGGAATTCTCTGCTTGTTCATCTTTGCCTTCTGATTCTCCTGGCTTCCTTCAAGTCCCAGATAAAACCCCACTTTCTATAAGAAGTCTTTCCCAATTTCCTTTAATGCTCATGTATTCTCTCTGTAGATTATCTCTAATTTATTCTGTATATATCTTGTTTGTACATAGCTGTTTGCATGCTGTCTACCCCATTAGACTGTGAGCTCCTTGAGAGCAGGAACTGTGTTTTCCCTTTCTTTATATGTATAATGCTTGACACATAGCAAATGCTTATTGACTGACATCTATAACTGGAAGGATTCCCTTTTGTCCCACTACCCCTCTTCTACAATCTTAACCCAGATCCTTATCACTTATTCTATTGTTTTTCTATTTTACTCTCCACTTAATTTTTTAAAATTTTATTATTTTTTTTAGTGAGGCAGTTGGGGTTAAGTGACTTGCCCAGGGTCACACAGCTAGTAAGTGTTAAGTGTCTGAGGCCGGATTTGAACTCAGGTCCTCCTGACTCCAAGGCCGGTGCTCTATCCACTGCACCACCTAGCTGCCCCCTTACTCTCCACTTCATGATCTACCTTCCAAAGCTAAAATTTATTTTTCTTGTGGCTATTCTCTCCCTTCCTCCTTAATTCCTTCCTCTCCTCTCTCCTTGTCCCTACTGTTTCTCTAATGAGTTTAATTTCAACACCAAAATTTGTATTTGTGTATTCGAGACTCTTTTGTCCCATTCAAATAATAATGATGTTCATGTGATGTCAGTTCTCTCCACTCCTCCCTCTATGTTTGCATATTCTTTTTAATATCTATTATGAGAAATAGTATGTTTCATACTTTCTTCCCTAGTGTATTCCTCTTCCTCTTTCCTCTCTTTTTCTCTCCTATGACCATCAAAACAGACAGACTCACCCCACCAATATTCTACTTGAACTCCTATGATTCTTCTTCTTCTTTTTTTTTTTTTTTTGCAGGGCAATGAGGATTGATGTGACTTGCCAGGGTCACACAGCTAGTAAGGGTCAAGTGTCTGAGGTTGGGGATTTGAACTCAGGTACTCCTGAATCCAGGGCCAGTGCATTTATCCACTGCGCCAACCTAGCTCCCCGAACGCCTATAAATTAGTGAAGTCATTAAGATTCTAGATAAAACAAAATATAAGCCTTTATCACAAAGTCTATTTTCTCAACCATTATAAAGGATGCAGAGGGCTTAGGAATTTGATATTCAAGAAGGCAAAGGAGCTAGGATTACAACAAGAATAACCTACTCAGAAAAACTGAGTATAATCATACAGGAGGAAAAAGACAAAAATGAAATTTAATTTTTTTTAAAGCATTCCTATTGAAAAGACCAGAGCTGAACAGAAAATTTGACATTCAAATACAAGACTCAAGAGAAGCATAAAAAGGTAAACATTAATGAGGAATCACAAGGAAATTAACAAGGTTAAACTGTTCATATCCCCATGTGGGAAGTGTAACCACTAAGAACATTATCATTAAGACATTTAGAAGGAGTCTACTTAGAAGGCACTGGTGTGAGTCCATTGTGTTGAGATGATCACAAAAGAAAAGTAGAAGAATGAGAAAGAGAGATGTACTGGGAGAAAGGGGAAGGAAGAGGAAGAATAGGTGAAATTATCTCACATTAAAGAAGCATGCAAAAAAAAAAAAGCATGCAAAGAAGAGTTTTTACAAGGGTGGGGTAATGGGGGAGGTAAGAAAGGCTTGAACCTCATTCTCACCTGAACTGGTTCGAGGAGGGAAGGAGATACACACACACACACACACACACACACACACACACACAGAGTTGGGTGTGGAAATTTATCTTACTCAAAAGGTGAAAGGCTTATATAGAAAGGGAGGAGCAATAAGAGGTAAGGTTGATTAATGAAGGCATGGTCAGAAGCAAAACAGACTTTTGAGTAAGAGACAGGATAAAAAATGAGAAATAAATAGAAAAGAATAGGATAGAAGGAAACACACAGTTAGCAATTATAACTGTAAATATGAATGGGATAAACTCACCTACAAAATGGAAGAGGATTTTTAATTCATTTAATAAATATTTGTAAGTACCTAATATATGCCAGGCACTTGTGTTAAGTGCTGGGCATAAAAAAAAATATGCAGGGGCAGCTAGGTGGCACAGTGGATAGAGCACTGGCCCTGGATTCAGGAGTACCTGAGTTCAAATCTGGCCTCAGACACTTAACACACACTTATTAGCTGTGTGACCCTGGGCAAGTCACTTAACCCCAATTGCCTCACTTAAAAAAAAAAATTAAAAAAAAATATGCAAAAGACAGTCTCTGCTATCAAGGAACTTACAATCTAATAGGGCAGAAAGGATTCAAACTAATATAATACAAAGTGAGCTTCATATACAATAAATAGGAAATAATTAAAGGGGAGAAGGCACTGTAATTAAAGAGGTGTTAGGGAAGACTTCCTGTAGAAAGTGGAATTTTAGTTGGGACTTAAAGGGACCCAGGGAGGTCAGAAGTGAGAAAGGAAGAGGGAAAGTGTTCCAAACATAGAGGACAATGAGAACAAATGCCCAGTGAGGAGAGATGAAGTGTCTTGTTTGTGGAACAGCCAGGAAGTAAGTGTCACTGGATTGAAGAGTCTATGTTGGGAAGTTAGGTGTAAGAACACTTGAAAGGTAAAAGGGAGCTAGGATATGAAGAACATTTTGTAATTGTTCCTGGAGGCCATAGGGAGCCACTGGAGTTTATTGAGTAGGGAGTGGCAGGCACAGTGGATAGAGGGCCAGGCCTGAAGTCAAGAAGACCTGAGTTTAAATCCAGCCTCAGACACTTCCTAGCTGTGTGACCCTGGGCACACAGGCTTCAGGCTCCTCACCTACAAAATGAGGATAATAATAATACTTTCCTCCCAGGGTGGTTGGGAGGATCAAATGAGATAATAATTATAAAGAGCTTAGCACAATGCTTGGCACATGATTAGCATTATGTAAATGTTAGGTATTTTTCTTTTTTCTTTCTTCTTCTTCTTTTTTTTTTTTTTTGCAGGGCAATGAGGGTTAAGTGACTTGCCCAGGGTCACACAGCTAGTAATTGTCAAGTGTCTGAAGGTGGATTTGAACTCAGGTCCGGTGCTTTATCCACTGAGCCACCTAGCTGACCCAAATGTTAGCTATTTTTATAAATGTTAGCTATTATCATCATCATCATTATTACTTAATGTTCTAGGCAACAGTTAAGGTGCTGACCTGCATTGAGAGAGGGAATTTTCTCTTCGGGAGTTCCCTATAGCAATGAAATTACAGTTCTTATTCCTATATACCTACACCTTTTACCTAAGTCCAGCATCTATACCCTAACTATCAAAACTATAAAAATCTAAGGAGACCTGGTTTACTTATTGCAATACTCCTTATTATTACACCAAGTGAGTAAACATTCCAGTAGTCCTGGAAATAAAACACTTTTCCAAAGGAAAAAAGAAAACTTAAGTGTTTCTTTTTGTTGTTTAGTCATTTTTCAGTCATCCCTGACTCCTTGTGACATCATTTGGGATTTTCTTGGCAATGATACTGAAGTGGTTTGCCGTTTCCTTCTCTAGCTCATTTTATAGATGAGGAAACTGAGGCAAACAGAGTTAAGTGACTTGACCAGGGACACAGAGCCAGTAATTGTCTGAGGCTGGATTTGAATTCACGAAGACAAGTCTTCCTCACTCCAAGCCCAGTTCTATTCACCACCTACCTGTCCCTAATGTTTCTTTAGTTCTGTATAAATGTTTATCATTCTATGCTATTTGGAATAAATTTTAAGAAGCTTCCTTTGAAAATGGAAATCATTATGTAAATACAAAAATAGGAATTCTAAGAGTTTGGACAACTTTCCCTTGATATAAAATTCATTCCTTGCTAAATTTTTATTCCCACTATTCCCATTTTTATTCCTAATGGGAGAAGGGGGCCAGCATGGCAGAAAAATATTCCAGGCTGAAAAGGCCCCAGGTGCTGAGGGAAGTTCTAGAATGAGAAGCTGAATCATAGTGACAAAGTTTAAAATTAGAAGCATAGCTGAAGAGCACCGGCCCTGGAGTCAGGAGTACCTGAGTTCAAATCCGGCCTCAGACACTTAACACTTACTAGCTGTGTGACCCTGGGCAAGTCACTTAACCCCAATTGCCTCACTAAAAAAAAAAAAAAAAAGAAGAAGCATAGCTGAGAAGGTGCACTAGAAGTTAGCACCATTTCTATATTGCACTGGCCTCCCAAAGTTACATTAAAATGCAGCATTACCACTGCATTTCAAAGGCCATTCCTGAATGTCAGTTCTTGTTCCTTGGGGCTTCAATGCTAACCTGACTCCAAAAACAAGATGTTGATATACCATGACACCAGAGTGTCCAACCCCTTCACCTAGAATGGAAAAGAACACATGCTAAAGCCGCATAGCCTTGAATTCACAGGTTGCATGGAACTCCCAAGGCCAAATACCCTCAGTGAAAGAATCCAAGAAATCTATCAAGAACAGCCCAAAAGAAAAATGTCTGGTACTCTCTCTCTGCTTACTGTTGTCTTTTTGAAAGCCTTTATATCCAAAGAACTTCCTGTTCACCACATTGATAATCAACTAGAAACAGTTACAGAATATCTACACATGTTCCAATGTCTCTCCAAGGCACTTCAATTATGTGTCATGATGAAGTAGCCTCCCTAGCCTTACCATATGGCAAGACTATCAGAATCACTCTGTGGATGTGCTATTTTACCACAATTGTGTATCATACAAAGTCCTGATACTAGTCCAGGTGATAATTTAGATGATAGAGACATATACTTTGGTTGCTTTTTGTTTGTTCTTTAAAGATTAATGATAAAATTAAGCCACATGCAGATGATATTACATGATTACTCTCAATCTAGGAATCATGGTAAAATGGCCCTACTGAACAAGAGTCTATTATAATGTTGTCACTTTGTGTATACTGAGCCAATGAAGAATATTTCCATATGGCATTGTTTTGAGTGATTTGGCAATATTAATGATTCAGATGATTTAAAAAATCTCTGCTCTGTAGTCAAGATATTAAGCAGTATCTCTGACAAATGTGTCCTTTTAGAGGGATGGATGGTTATTGTAATTCTTTAACTTTTACTGATGCTTTTTAAAAATACCACCATCATTTTATAGTACTATCTTCCCCCAAATAGAACTACCTCTTGTAACAAAATATGACAGCCAAATATGTCAAACAACTGACATATTTCTCATGTCAGATAGTACATGTCTAATTCTATGAGTGTAGCCTACTCACATCTCTAATGAGAGGAAGGAAGTATATCTCATCATTTATCTTATTGTTGATATAAATAAAGGCAGCCTCATATATAAACAATATAAGCAGTCTTCAAGGTTATTTCTCAGTAGTTCTTTGCTACCTCTGGCAAAATTGGTGATAATGGCTATATCAGTTTGGACTTAGGGACTTAGCCCTTTAACAGATAGCCCTCACCCCATTTCCTGATGAGGTCTCATAGGACTATTTCACCTACAACTTATATTAGATTACATCTACAAAGCAAGATTGGCATTTAGTGAAACTCAGGGATGAGCCTTTCTGAGGCTCATGTTCCATCTGATTTCACTGAGAGAAAGAAATGGGAGCAGAGTCAAAGCAGAACTCAGTGGACAGCTATTATTGCATCCTCCCTCCTGGAAAAGAGCAAAACGTTCAGGTTACTGTATCCTACATACTTCCCTTCTCTCTGTGTGCCCTTCCCTCTCTACTCAGGCACAATACCCAAACCTGGCTGGGAATCTGCAAATACTGGGTACACTGTCTATCTGCGTAGACTTTCCTATTATAAAATGCTGACTGATGCAGATTTTGGTTTAATTTGATCTTAGCATTGACTCACAAGTTAATTTTTCCTTTTCACTTTGGTATGAATTCTATTTTGCTCCCTTCTGCTAAGTACCTGTGATTATACACACTTCCTCTTAAAAGATCAGAGACATTTGTTCCATAATAGGCACTTAAGCAGAGTCAGAGGTCTCAAGGCTTACTAAGATCATTAATAAAACCTTCTAACATTCCCTATGGAAATGAAACTCCCTCGATTTGTACAAATGGTTTAATGAAAGTCTAAGCGATTTACCTAAGATCACAAAGCAAGTCAATTGTAAATACCAGTTTGGAAGCCAGGAGGCTCGATTGAGAGGGGTTTTTTGTAACATCTAAATAATACTTCTGTTTTACTTGTTTCACAATTCAATGTGATCTTAACAATACTTCAGTGAGAGTCTGCCCAAAAAGACAACAGCACCTTTCTGTTTTGTAATATGATGCCTATCTCTGCACATGCAAAGTGAATTTTCTATCAGGCTTCACTGTGGAAAGTTAATGAACTACTTCACAAGATCATGACAAACTAAATGGGTAAGTAAACCTAAATTTCTTTCATTATAGGTGCTTTACCAATATTGGTCGCTCTTTTAATATTGGAGTTTAAATTTTTTCCTACTACCCACTTCACTTCACCCAGATCTTTCTAACTCGCATATTTATAGGGAAGACACAGATCCCATCATTTTTGTGAACCAGACATTAGCCATTACAATATTCTGGCAAGATGGAAGAGAAGGTGTTTTATGAGCTGTCAACACAGAGGCCAGGCCTGATTCAGGTCAATCCCCAAATTGTTTATCTTCAATACTGTAATAAAATCATACATTTGGAGATCAACAGTTAATAAAGTTTGAGTTGGAAGGATCATGTCTTTTTTATTACAGTTTTTTTTTTTTTTTGGTGTGGCAATGAGGGTTAAGTGACTTCTTGCCCAGGGTCACACAGCTAGTTAAGTGTCAAGTGTCTGAGGCTGGATTTGAATTCAGGTGCTCCTGAATCCAGAGCCGGTGCTTTATCCACTGTACCACCTAGCTACCCCCTTTTATTACAGTTTGTATAGCTTTGTAACTAATTGTTCTCTTAATGTCTGAGAGAATTCACTTATAATCTATCTGGGCCTGGAAATTTTTTTCTTTTGGGAGTTCATTTACACCTTGTTTAACTGGATTCATATTGGGTTATTTAAATAATATATCTCTTGTCACAAGTTTTTGTTGTAACTTTTGGCCAAAAGTTTGTACGCAAACTTTTAAGTTTTATGTAATCAAAATTGTCCATTTTACTTTCTATGAAATCTCTGTCTCTTGTTTGATCATAGAGACCTATCCAGAGCCTGATGCTTGCTCCTCTAATCTGTTTATAATTACACCCTTTATATCTAACTATATTTGGAACTTGTGCGCAGTGTGCAGTGTGAGATCTGGTTTATATGTAGCTTCTACCAGACTGTTTTCCAGTTTTCCCAACAGTGTTTGTTGAATGGTGAGTTCTTGTCCTAAAAGCCAGAATATTAGGGTTTATCAAATAATAGGTTACTGTATTTGTCTGTTCTACTGATCAACTTCTATTTCTTATCCAGTAACAAATTGATAATTATAACTTTGTAGTATAGTTTGAAATCTGGTACTGCTAGGTCCCCATCTTTCTAACTCCCCCCACTTAATTCCTTTGATATTTGATCTTTTGTTTATCTAGATGAATTTTGTAATTATTTTCCATAATTTTATAAAGTAATGCTTTGGTATTTTGGTTATTATGGCACTGAATAAGTAAATTTAAATTAAGTAGCACACACTATTTCTCCAATTACTTAGAGCTGTCTTTATTTGTGTGAAGATTGTTTTCTTGTTTGTTTTGTTTTGAGTTTTTGTTTTGTTTTGTTTTTGTGAGGCAATTGGGGTTAAGTGACTTGCCTAGGGTCACACCGCTAGTAATTAAGTGTCTGAGGCCGGATTTGAACTCAGGTCCTCCTGAATTCAGGGCTGGTGCTCTATTCACTGTGCCACTTAGCTGTCCCAGTGAAAATTGTTTTGTAATTGTATTCATATCGTTCCTGTATGTATAACCTATAGTTATTTTAAATGCAATCTCTCTATCTCTTCCTGCTGGAATTTATTGGAAACATACATAAATGCTGATAATTTGTATGGGTTTTATTTTATATCCTACAATTTTACTGAAGCTGTAATTGTTTAGTTCACCCTGAAAAGTTCTATTAGGAAACTATAATTTTATCTGCAAAAGGTGATAATCTTTTCCCTTTGCCTATATTCCCTCAATTTCTTTTTTTCTTATTGTTAAAGCTAATATTTCTAGAAATACATTAAATGGTAATGACTTATCCCTAATCTTATTAGAAAGGCCTTTAGTTTTATTCCTAGTACAGAAAATGTTAGCTATTGATTTTAGATAGATATTATTTATTAATGTGATGGAATACTATTGTGCTATAAGAAATGACAGGCAGATTTCAGAAAAACCTGGAAAAACTTACATGAACTGATGCAAAATGAAGTGAGTCAAACCAGAGTTTTGTATACAGTATCAGCAACATTGTGTGATGATCAACCATAATTGACTTAGCTCTTCTTGGCAACACAATGATGCAGACTTATGATGCTTTCCAAAGCAAAAAGAAATTATGATGTCTGAATGCAGATCAAAGCATATTATTTTTACTTTCTTTATTTTGTTGTTGTTTTTTCCTTTTGTAAACTATATTAGTCTTGTTAATATGGAAATCACTAATATGGAAGCATGTTTTATGTGATTGTACATATATAACCTATATCAAATTGCTTATCATCATGGGAGGAAGAAGGGAGAAAATTTGGAACTCAAAATTTTATAAAAAATGAATGTTAAAAGTGTCTTTACATGTAACCAGAAAAAATAAAATATTACTTTTAAAAAGTATGGTTTTTGTGGGGCAGCCAGGTGGCGCAGTGGATAGAGCACTGGCCCTGGAGTCGGAAGGAACTGAGTTCAAATTCGTCCTCAGACACTTGACATTTACTAGCTGTGTGACCCTGGGCAAGTCACTTAATCCCCATTGCCCCATAAAAAGGCAAACCAAAAAAAAAAAAGTATGGTTTTTGTCTTATAGAAGATTTAAAAAGTTTTTAGCCTGGATGATTATTCAAAAGAATAATTCTACCTCATAGTGATATTTGTGTGTAAATTAAGAAATAACCAGTTGGGTTTTCAATTTTTTTAGAACTATAAATGAATTGAACAGGAGTAGATTAGGGTTGGAGGAAGTTTCTCAGTACCTTAGTGTTCCAAGCATATGTTAATTTCTATTTTTATGTTTGGGCTTTTTCTTTGTCTATTTGAATACCAATTTGTAAAGGGTGGGATACCTTTTTTTTTTTTTTTTGGTGAGGCAATTGGTGTTAAGTGACTTGCCCAGGGTCACATAGCTAGTAAGTGTCAAGTGTTTGAGGCCGGATTTGAACTCAGGTCCTCCTGACTCCAGGGCCGGTGCTCTATCCATTGTGCCACCTACCTGCCCCAGTGGGTTACCTTTTACTGGCAAATAGTGACATTACTAGTGCAAAACTATGGTTTACCAGGACTTAGTTTTGATCATGTCCCATACATTGACTTAACACTTTAGAAGAGGAAGTATGCTAAATGGATCAAAGAGGCAGGTAGGTAGCACAATGATTTCAGGACTACATCTGGAGTCTGGAAGACCTGAGTTAAAATCTAGTCCTGAGCAAATCATCTAAACTTTATTTGACTCAATTTCTTCATCTATAAAATTGAGATAATAATAATAATAATGACTTTCTCTCAGGGCTGTTGTGAGGATAAAAATAATTAATATTTGTTAAGCACTTTTAAAACTTTGAAGTGCTATATAAATGATAGCTACTACTACTACTACTTATTATAAAAACCCTGTAGAATGGGGGTCTGGCATATAGGCAGACCTTATCAGATTATTCATATAGTGTCTTTCTACATAGAGGACACTGAGGAAATACCTTTCAGAAGAATAATAGTGATATGGAAGGGAGGTATGTTGGGGACACTATGGAGCATGGGTAGACATTCCATACTTGGTTCTAGCTGGCTTTGTTGGAAGGAACCTTTTCAATTGGCTGAGTATCTCAGAACTATCTGCATCTTCAAAAAGCCTGAGTCATCTTCAGTTTTCTTTTTGTTTCATTCATGTCTGGGGAACTTTGGTGACCAGAAAAAGGCCATAAATTATAGAAAAGGATTTAAGGCCTCTTTGAGAACACATGGTCTCTGAGAAGCTGCGCCTCCCTGACCTTTTGGTTCATTCTAGGTGTCAGGAATAGAGTTTCCAATAATAGGAGAGTGAGATACAGAAATCAGAATCTAAGCTGCCAGCCAGCAAGGAGTGATCTCTGGGACCCCAGGAAAGGGGTTCATCTGGTAGTCATACTGCACTGCGATCCAGATTTGATGGAACAAATAATACATAGGAGTTGAGTTAAATTATGAGTCAAATTCTTCCCCCTCCCCCAAGATGGTATAGGAAAGGTGATATCCGCAAGGTGTTGGGGAAAATAAACTTAATATTCCTTTATAAAAGCTAACTGGTGTTAAGTGGTATAATAGAACTTCTTGACTCAGCCTTTCATCAAGGACATAGCTATGAGGCAATTATTGCTCATCAACCTGATTGAAGCTGATGGGAAATATGTTTGGAGAGTCAACATTGAAGCTCTAACCCAGCAGATGAATACAATCATAGACTTCCCCAAGGTCCAGGCATCCTTGACTGGCCTTACCTCAGTGGTACCAACTCCTGATTTATCCAATCTAGTTACCATATTGAGATCACATGTCTGTTGCCTCAAACTCAGATCCTCTCAGTCCTAAGGGGTTGGCCATTGGATCCACACTGACCTACCCTAAGACTTCCTGGCCAGTGTCCTTCAAGGCTTCTGTCCTAGCAGTTAGTTCTTATTCCTTCCCCAGCTCAGAAAACCCTAGGATAACCCTAGCCTGTGATTTCCCCCAGACTGAAGGACTATATGACAATAGGCCCATATTCCTGAATGAGGTAGAGGTGCCTTTTGTTTTGTCCTTCAGTGTTGCTTACACAGGACTTCTTGAATCCTTGAAGTTAGAGTTGTTCAGTAAGGGCCCTAAAATAAATTTAAGTAGTAGAGATTCTCAGGGAGACCCAAAGGACCTTACCACCAAAGGATGTGGTGTAGTGAAGGTAACATCCTAACTCCCTTGTAGGCAAGTTCTTCTTTAAAATGTATTGAAAGGGGCAGCTAGGTGGCGCAGTGGATAGAGCACCGGCCCTGGAGTCAGGAGTATCTGAGTTCAAATTCGGCCTCAGACATTTGACACTTACTAGCTGTGTGACCCTGGGCAAGTCACTTAACCCCAAATGCCTCACCAAAAATAAAATAAAATAAAATGTATTGAAAATTGGGGGCAGCTAGGTGGCGCAGTGGATAAAGCACCAGCCTTGAGTTCAAATCTGGACTCAGACACTTGACACCAGCTGTGTGACCCTGGGCAAGTGACTTAACCCTCAATGCCCCGAAAAAACAAAAGTATGGAAAATTACATTGAGATTTGATTGACTTAAGCTGTGGACATCATTCCCTGGTCACTTGAGTATAAAATAACCATGAGGGGCTCTGTCTAAGGCTTCTCTGGAGGACCTCAGAAAGCAGGAAGCATCACTTACTGAATCAATGTGAGGTGATTTTGTTGAGTTTCTCTCCTTTCCAATGACTAAGCAAAACTTTTTAAACCTTTTGAATGACTTAAGAGTCATTCTACCTGTATTGTTCATAAACTACCAGGGTCCTGACCTCAGTCAGGCCTGGCCTAGAATGGGAGCCATATTTTAAGCCTCCCCACAATCCCCATGCAAGTTAGACTAGCTTTTTTTTTTCCTTTAAAGGCTTTAAACTGTCCTTGAGACCACTGATAAAGTTTTCTAGTTAAAAAATAGCCATGGCATGAGGGATGAGAGCTCCGCCCTTAGGCTTCTGACTACAGACTAGCAGGATGAACAAAACCAATAAAGGAGTGCACAGCTTAATCAAGGCTATACATGGATAAACAGCCAGTCATGTTAACTGTTCAATGGACTACAATTGTCTCATTTCATTCTAATTTTATGCCTAAACTATCAGGGAAGTGACCCAAGTCAGGTCTGGATACTCAGCTCTTTACAGGCTTCCAGTATTTATAATTATCTAACTATTGAGTTCTTATTCACATAAATTAACACTGAGGTCTTTTATCACAAGGTATACAATACACCTATCTTTCTACTAGTAGTCCTAGCTTCCCCTATATTCACACAATCTCCTTTTGTTTTTCCATATTGCTTTGTGTATTTGCTTAATATGTAATTCCCATAAATAATCAGCATGATAGAACATGCACTGTGCAAATGCCACTCCTTGGTTGTGTTGTGAGAAACATTGAGAAAAATGCCTAAACATTTTCATACCTCTGACTGGCATGTTTTATTTTTTAAGTTTTCAATAATAAGTAATTTGGGGAAAGAAATATACATGAAAACAGTTATATCTCTGAAGAAACTTAAAAAAAAAATTTGCCCTGATCCAGAAGTAACCATATCTGAAAACAATCAGAAGATACACCAGTAAGAATTTTGACTGGCCAAGATAATGAGACTCTGCATGACTAGATTGGGTGGAGGCTCTAGTTCAGAATAGTTTTTAAAAATTAAGAACAACAAACAACAATTGTCCAACATAATTAAGAGCTTAGCAAAGCAAAACTTTCTTCAGCTGGGATCCAAATAAAGTCATTAATATAGGGCATGTTTCTGCCAAGTCTGAAGTAAAGTATATCAGTGACATACCTTCAGGAATCATGAGACCACAGATATTTCCAAGTATAATACTTCTCCAGCCAGTTCTCCTATTGGGAAGGAAGAAATCAGCAAACTCCCTGAACCTAATGAGAGTCCCCAAATGTCCAATTTATGGCTTTACTTAGCCTATCATTTAATCACTCACTATGTCATAATTTCCTCCCCCTTCTAGACTGACCTACCCCACTCCATAAGGGCTGAATTTGTGTTTTTAAATGTTAAGTAAGAAATAGTTTTGCTTTGAGAATTTTGCAAACATTATCCCTTGTGATGACAGGGTACTCTAGGGTGTCATAGAACTGGGGCTAGGAATCACTACCATGAAGTGTCTGACTCTCCAGTATTCCTTCAATAGAGCTGTGATCTCATAAATGGGGGTGTTCCTTTGAAAAATATAGATTGCAACTCAATCATGCCTGTTTTTACTTTATTATATCATGAAGCACCACAGTTCCTTAATGGAATAAAAGTATCATCTGTTTGCTATGGGGTTTCCCCCCATATTTGGTATGAAAGATAATGCTCACTGAATTATGTCACCTTTTGTTACATAATCTCAATCTGGGTTATTTGGCACATGGGATAGTTGTAATTTTCCTACAGTTTATCTCTATCAACCCTTTAAGTGTGAATAACAATAGCACTTTGTGTTTCCAAACAGCATCTGTACCAAAGGAAGTGAGTCTAAATCTCTGAAAAAAATCAATAAATTTGCCTGGGACTTGCTACTAACAAATTTAATTGGTCTAAAAGTATTTTAGAAAAGACTCATGGGAGCCAAGAAATGCCCTCATTCCTTGTTGGGGATGTGTAATTTAAGATTCTAAATGTGGATTCTAATCTGTTCCCCCAGTTTTGGGGGAAACTGACTAAAAATCACTGATAAAACGAGTTTAGGTTTTTAAGGGTTTATTGGAAAATAGAAAGAAAAAGATTGAGAACAGAATTCTAACAGCCTGGCATTCCTATCTTTCCTCAAATTTCCTGTGAAGTCCTCTGCTGCCACCACCATCAAGTCAGGAAGCCAAAAAGCCCCAGCGCTCTCTGAGCAAGCTCCCTTTCCTCCTTCGTGTCTCCTCCCAGACCATAGGAGGCTCCTCAAGTTGATTGGCTGGTAGCCTTGATAGACAGCACCCATTAGCAAACGTCATTTCCTGACGCCAAGGAAAAGCCACAATGCCTCTGAGGCATTTTCCTCATGGTGGAGCTTTCCCACAGCAAGTCTCCAGTAGGTGGCGTCATTCCAATCATTACAGTGATCTTATCCCAATTTTGCTCTTTACTCATTTGCTTTTTGTAAAACAAGGGACAATTTACTTTTCCTTCTCAGTTTCTCTCCCTGTAGAAGTAGTATATTATTTATATGCTGAAGAAATTCCAGTAGGCCAAGTGGATTAATAACAGCTAATAATAGGTATCATTTATATAGTGCTTAAAGGTTTATGAAGAGTTTTACATATGTTATCTCACTTTATCCTCACAACAATGGGGGGGGGGTTATCATTAGCTTCATTTTACAGAAGAGGAAACAAAATCAGACAGAGGTTAAGCAATTTGCCCAGGGTCTCACAGTTAGTAAGTGTCTGATGCTGGATTTAAACTCAGGTCTTCTTGACTTCAGGTACTACATTCTATCTACTGTGCCACCTAGCCACCTACAAAAGTCTTTTGAGGTAAAAATTGTAAATTTCTATTTTCGTGTCTCTAAAAGAGTAATGACACGTCGGTGGATTCTCAATAAATATTAATTTCAATGAATTACTTTTTGCATAAAAACATAAAGATATTTAAAAGAGTTTTAGGGTGTTAGTCTCTACATAGAAGTAAATACATTACTTTAAGTTATCCCTCATTCAGGCTAGTCCCTCTGTAATCATTTTGTTTAACACTACCATCTCAACTTTGAATAAGGGTAATATAATAGGGATTAGAGCTAAATGCCCCATCTCTCAGATCAGCTTCACTCATAAAGTTTTGGTTGTGGGGGGTGGGGGGGGTTGCCTTTTTTTTTTTTTTTTGGTGGGGAAATGAAGGTTAAGTGACTTGCCCAGGGTCACACAACTAGTAAATGTCAAGTGTCTGAGGCCAGATTTTAACTCAGGTCCTCCTGAATCCAGGACCAATGCTTTATCCACTGCACCACCTAGCTGCCCCCTATAAAGTTTTGAAGTATAAGTTCTGCCCCTAAACAATAGGGGCAGAAAACTGTAAGATGTGCGTCAGTGAAAATACTCAAACTGTTATGGAAAAGGGAGAATATCAGTCAAAAAATTCTTTCTATCTATGCCTCCTTTGACTAAATTCCAGTACTCCACTAGTAATGAACAGGCAGCAAAAATCTATCAGTCCTATAAAATCCAGTCAGTGAGTTAGCCTGCCTAAAAAGCAATGAGAAGGAAGGGTTAGAGGTACCAACTAGAGGCAGAACTGTGATAGTGAAGCAGAAACATCAGGAGTTGACCATGGTAGCTTTTTTCAACTGACTGGACTTTGACATTTTGGGAGATCATGAATAGAAAAGTAGATGGAAGAACACCTCCAGCTCCTAGTGAAATTGATCAAGTACAACCACCTGAAGTATAATAAGGAAGTCCTGGGTTTGGGGCATGCCTATAGGTTCATATCTAAAGGGTAGGAGAGGATAAGGACACAGCCTGTACATTAATTGTTTTAATATATTTTTATTTTATTCCCTTCATGTCTGTGTTAATTAATGAGTAAGGTATTACCCATAGTCAAACCTTGCTTATATAGTATATATATATGCCAAGCATGAGTGAAGAAAGTAGAACTTCTTTTGTCCTGGGCCAAGAGAGTAATTGGACAAATCTATATAGACAATTTGTGGACACAAAGTAAGTGTGTCTACCTTTCAAATGGAGATAGGAGACAGTGGTCACCAGCAAGACCCAAGCAGAGCTAGATTTAAGCACAAGAAGAGTTGACTTTTGCCTATAATAGATGACATTTGTACAGTGTCTTACAGTTTATAAAGTGTTTTATAGAATCTGAATTAAACCTCCCCCATGAGGTAGATAATATAAATATTATTACACTCATTTTAAGATGAGGAAACAGAGACTTCTAGAGAGGTTAAGTGACTTGCCCAAGGTTACACAGTGGCTCAATGACAGGAAAAGATTCAAACATGAGTCGTCAGATTCTAATCTTTTCACTTTACCATATCTGCCTTCCTGAAGTTATGAAAGTTAAGTTTGGAGGAAGAGAGCAAGGCATAAACTCTCCTGTCATTGCACTGAGAAGAAAGTAGGAAGCTGGAAGGACCACTATCATCACAATATCATGAACATCATAAAGTATGAACATTTCCATATATACAGAAGAGCTAAAGAATATTGTACTTAAAACCAAGAATCTCCACTATATACAGATTATACTTTTTAAAAAAGATGTATATTTAATTCAACTTGCTAATTTTGATACTATCCTGCTTGTCTGTCTCCTCTTATCTTTCACTTATTTATTTTTTGGAATTGTTATTATCAATCTCTTTCCAGTGAAAAATACCATGCTCACCCCTATCCCAACCCCAACCCCTACACAACAACAACAACAACAACAACAAAAAACCCAAACCAACAAACCTTCTTTGTGTAATGGAAGGACTGGCCAATGAGGGCTTAGTCCTTGAAATATGCTCAAATTTCTCTTTCCTGGTGAAATGCAGAGCATGCCCAATAGTCCCTGTCTCTCCCCTAGTAGCTTTCAAATGAGAGACACTTCTGTGAGCAGCCTGGTAGGGTTGAAAGGCAGTAGTAAACTGTATTCTCTCCATGTGTTTGTGAACACATCATGTCTCTATTTCTTTTTTGTTTAACATTTCCTGGTCTTGGGTCAATGAGCAACCACTGAGACTCAGGGCCTCCTACCAAGAACCAGAGTTTTTAACAGTTAAATCCAGGTAGAAGCCTCCTGATTGACCTTCTTCTTCTTTTTTTTTTTTTTGGTTTGTTTGTTTTTTTTAGTCAGGCAATTGGGGTTAAGTGACTTGCCCAGGGTCACACAGCTAGTGAGTGTTAAGTGTCTGAGGCCGGATTTGAACTCAGGTACTCCTGACTCCAGGGCCGGTGCTCTATCCACTTCGCCATCTAGCTGCTCCCTGATTGACCTTCTTAACACAACTCAGTTGTGGATTAGCCTGTCAGCTAAAATGACACAACTTCCAAGGATCCAGCTCAGCTGACCAAGGGAGCACCTTGCCCTAAAGCAAACTTAGTGGGGACTTTTAATAATTGTAATCTTTATATTGTTTTATATAGCTAGTTATGATAGGACTCCAATACGAAGTCATTTAGGCTAAATGATCCTAATACTCATAAAGCATATAGGCAAAGAGAGATAAAGGATTAGGACTAAGAAAAGACAATTTGGCAGTTGAGAGATCATTGATAACTTTGAAGATAGCAGTGTGAGAATTGGAATTATGCCCCCTGCTGGAGAGATGCTGTAGGGAAGCTCTGCCATGAGGAGAAGGCATATGAGGATAAGCCATGAAGCATTAGCGTCCGGAAGCTGGCTGGCTTGCAGCTGTAGAGCCACCTGTTAGTTCTGTCAATCAGGGCTGCCAACCAATTAGCATGGGCGCTGTGTGTGTGTGTGTGTGTGTGTGTGTGTGTGTGTGTGTGTGTGTGTACGGCCCTATTTCTGGTGGGAGAGGAGGCTTCTGGGACGAGGAAGGAAGCGTTGGGGCTTTGGGTTCCTGACCTCAGGTTAGAGAGGTTGGATGATGGGGTCTCTTAGAAATAGTTAGATCTATTACCTCTTTCTCTCTCCTCTCCAAATTCTTATGCTCCTTAATAAAAACTTAAAAGTCTAAACTCTTGCTAAAGCTTCTAATTTATGGCGACCACTCTATAGATTTTTAGACAGTTTAGCTAGAATTTTAGCCCCTTACAGATGGCAATATTACAGCAGTTTGAGTTTAGTGATGAGATTAGAAGCTAGATTTAATAGAGTTGAGAGGTGAATGAATGAGAGGAGGGAAAGTGGAAGCAGCAATTATATACAGCTTTTTCAAGGAGTTTGAGAAAGGGAGAAGAGATATAGTATTATAGTTTTAGGGTAACCTAGGATCCAGTGAAACTTTTTAAGGATGAGAGAAATTTGGGCATGTTTGATGGCTGTAGGGAAAGAACAAATAGAAAGAAGTTAAAGATTAAAAAGAGAAAGGATGATTGAAGTTGCAATCTGCTGGAGAACATGGAAGGGATAGGAACAACGGCACTTGCCAAGAGAGCTTTGTTAAGAAGAGCTATTTTATCATCAGAAGTTACATAAAAGAGGCAGGGGTGATGAATAGTTTACGAGGTCAAAAGGTTTTGATATGGGGAAGCTAGGTGGATAGAGCACCGGCCCTGGAGTCAGGAATACCTGAGTTCAAATCCAACCTCAGACACTTACTAGCTGTGTGACCCTGGGCAAGTCACTTAACCCCAATTGCCTCGCTAAAAAAAAGGTTTTGATATGAAGAAAAAGGGAGAAAAGGTATCTCAACCCCAAAGGCTTCCATTTTCTCAGCAAAGTAAAGAGGTGTGGTCCTTGGAAGAGAGAGATGGAAATGTGGGGATTTTGAATAAGAGAATGTTTGAAATACCTTATCTGGGGAGTGAGACTGATAATTATGGAAGAATAAAAAAGATTGACTTGATGTAGTGAATTAATTGGATTGTAATTAGGTAGCATGAATTTTAAATGTATCTAGTCAGCAGAGTTGTGACACATCCATATATTCATCCATATGTGACACATCCATATGTTCAGCAGCCTATGAAGATGTGCAGAGGAAGCTGCAATCTAAAACCAATCCAAAGCTTGTTTTGGCAAGAGATGAATGGTGGTAATAGGACATCTGAATGAGATTACCTAAACCAGGCTCTGGAAAATGTATGCCGCACAACTAAAGGACACAGTATGAATTCGTAGATACTACTAGGGGGTAAGGAACAACTAGAAAAGTAAATGTTTTCTTTTTGGAGTGTTGTAGCATATTTTCTTATGCAAAATATAATACTTTGGTTAATAGAATCATGGGATCATATATCTGAGTCTGGAAGGGATCTCAGAAATTAGCTAGTCTAAATCTTTCATTTTATAGGTAAGAAAACTGGGAAGTTAAATTTTTTCCCCTCCCTCCTCTCCCTCCCCCGCCCAAGACAGCAAGTAATCTGATATAGGTTATATATGTACAATAACATTAAACATATTTCTGCATTAGTCATGTTATAAGAGAAGAATCAGAACAAAAAGGAAAAACCTCAAAAAAGAAAAACAACAGCACAAAAACCAAAAGAAATAGCGTGGTTCAATCTGCATCCATATTCCGCAGTTCTTTTTTTTTCTTTTCTTTTCTTTTCTTTTTTTTTTTTTTTGATTTGAAGAGGCTTTTTCATCATGAGTCCTTTGGAACTTTCTTGTACTGTTGTATTGCTGAAAAGAATCAAGTCTATCATAGTTGATCAACACATAATGTTGATGATACTGTGTACAATCCTGGTTCTGCTCATCTCACTCATCATCAGTTCATGCAAGTCCTTCCAGGTTGCTCTGAAATCCAGTTGCTCATCATTTCTTACAGCACAATAGAATTCCATTACATTCATATACCACAACTTGTTCAGCCATTCCCCAATTGATGGGCAGCCCCTCAATTTCCAATTCTTCACCACCACAAAAAGAGCAGCTATAAACATTTTTGTACGTGTGGGTCCTTTTCCCTTTTTTATGATCTCTTTGGGAAAAAAGATCCAATAGTGGTATTTGCTGGGTCAAAGGGTATGCACAGCTTTATAGCCCTTTGGGCATAATTACAAATTATAGAGCGTTTTTTTTGTGGGGCAATGAGGGTTAAGTGACTTGCCCAGGGTCACAAAGCTAGTGTCAAGTGTCTGAGGCCGGATTTGAACTCAGGTCCTCCTGAATCCAGACCCGGTGTTTTACCCACTGCACCACCTAGCTCCCCCAAACTCAGGTCCTTCTGACTCCAGAGACAGCACTCTCTCCACTGCATCATTTGGCTGCCCCTCTGGCACATAGTAGGCACTTATAAATGTTTGCTTGACTAACTGAAAATGAGCATTGGATTTGGAAGTAAGAACCCAAGTTTCAGTTCTGCCACTGTGGGTAAGTTAAGTGGCCTTGAGCAAGTCACAACCAACCTGTTGTACCTCAATTTTCTTATCTGTAAAATGAGAGGATTAAATGAGATGATCTTTAAGGTCTCTTCCAACTCAAAAATTCTATGGTTCTAAAAAATAGCTTGGGGGCAAGTAGGTGGCACAGTGGATAGAGCACCGGCCCTAGAGTCAGGAAGACCTGAGTTCAAATCCGGCCTCAGACACTTGACACTTTGAAGTCCAAGGGAAGAAACAAGCCCAGTCTCTCCTCCTAGGCACTCCATTTGGGATTTCACTGTGTGAAGCCTCATAGACAAGAACAATTTTAACAGAAACTGTTAGCACCTAATTTTCATAATTTATTGGCTTAATTACAATATTGAAATAATTTTTGTTCTTTTCCAATAACACCAATTTTCAATCAGAAAATACCTGTCAATTTTGATTAAATAAATATCATAATCAGCAATTATCAGCAGAACTATGACAACCTAGTATATACATTAAATTCATTTCTGTTGTCATCTATGATATTATGGTTGTTAAAATTATTTTGGGATTGTATTGATATGATTAAGATTTCTTAATTTTAATTACATTAGTTAATCTTAATTAAACTACTTTTTGTGTTTCTGCAGAGACTGACATTTCAAAGTCTTACAGGTTGACTAGATATTGTTCATATGAAGAAATTGTAATGGGAAATGTAAGTGGAATAGCTATATTATTTTCAAATTCTTAGAAACGGTCCTTTGAACAAAATTAAAAATCTTTAAGAAACTGACATGATAAACTACTAGAAGAATATTTTTAAAATGAGAAAATTAACATCATATGCTAAATAAAAATGTGACTATTGAATCTATTTTTTCAAGATATGTTTTTATATGTTGAAAATATCCAATACATTAATAACATTGGGGCTATTTTTATACTTCCAGTTTGCAAATGATGACAGAAACTTAATTTAGCTTAAGCAATTAGCTAGCATAACTCACTTTAAGCATTTAATTGCCATCACCTGGGCATGATATGTTGAAATACAAAATCATCTTTTTCATTAGTTTATGAACCTCCAATTAAATATATCTATATGTGAATGAATTCACTTAGATATTGTTTCATTACCAATGACCAGGATTGGGGGAAGCTAAGTGGTGCAGTGGATAAAGCACTGGCCCTGGATTCAGGAGTACCTGAGTTCAAATCCAGCCTCAGACACTTGATACTTAATAGCTGTGTGACTGTGGGCAAGTCACTTAACCCCCGTTGCCCCGCAAAAAAAAAAAAAAGTAATTAGTATATTCCAGAAAAAAATCACAACCTGACCAGGTGATTTACATTATACAGCCTAGGACTAGCATGCTTTCCCATGGGAACACATTTCCTTATAAGTTCTTCATATTAACAATACTTAGACTACCCATAGGCTTTTTATTTTTGTTTTTTTTGTTTGTTTTTTTTAGTGAGGCAATTGGGGCCAAGTGACTTGCCCAGGGTCACACAGTTAGCAAGTGTTAAGTGTCTGAGGACCCATAGGCTTTTGAAGTAATGGCATGCTCTTCAAAGAATGCAATTAGATAGGAGCAGTGTCCTGAATCCACACATTCTTCGAGTACAATTTATTTAGCCATTCCACATTCAGTAAGCATCTATATTGTTTCCACTTACTCACTACTAAAAAAAAGTCATAATAAAAATGACTAACAAGGATTTAGGTTATTTTCAAATATTTATTATTGTCTGTTATGTGGCTAGGCACTGTGCTAGGTTGATGGGAACACAAAGCCAAAAGTAAAACAGTTCTTGCTCTCTAAGAGCTTACTATCTAGTGTGATATACACACATACATATATACATGCATGAAGATGTACATGCATACAAAGTAGACACAACATAATTTGGGGGAAGGGAGGCAACAACAACTGGGGGATGAAGGCTTGATCTAAGCCTTGAAGAAGCCAGGAATTTCCAGAGGTAGAGATAAGGAGGGAGTGCATTACAGGCATGGGGGAGACACCGATTTCAAAGGTGCAGAAATAAGAGATGTCTTGTGCAAAAAGGTCAACTTGGCTCTACTGTTCAAAGACTATAATGCAATTTATTTTATTCAGTCCTCATTTATGTTGATCTTTGCTATGTTTGACTTATTTTGCTAAGCAAGCTAGCCTGCAGAAAGGGACATTTTAAATTTGATCCATTGGGAAAAATGTTTATCTCCTTGGAAGTGTATGTATACAACACACACTATATTGGTATGCATACAATGCAAACCAGTATGCATATAAGTTCCACTATATCTGTTTTCTGGTGAGATGTCTTTCCACTTTTATCCTTTCCATTCTTAAGCCTTTTTCCACTAGAGAGCAAAGGTCCCAAGTTAGCAACTTGGATTAATCTAGTATTTCTGTATTTAGGTCATTTTTACTTCCAATCAATCTAGATACATAAGGTTGTAATTCACATGATAGAAATCAAGTAATATTACTAAATTGCACAGCAAATAAATTATAGTTATTTAATATTTAAAATAGAAATTACATTTATTGCTACATTGTTCATAAAGGACATTAAATAATATAAAATTTCAATAAAGAAGTGTTATTGAAAACTTATCCATTTCACTATTTACACAGAAACTAGAGAAGAAGAATAAACTAATTGTGGATTATAAACTTTTTAAAATGTGTTAAGTACATGCAATTTTGGTTATGCACTAGGTAGATTATACATATTAGATTTTTCAGAACATAGTTGTTCTTTTATTTCTTCTTAAGTCTTCTTAATATATGTAGCCCTCATTCTAAGTAAATTTGAAGTTACAGAATTGAAAAAGAAGGGAACTAGTTAAATTTTACATGACTTGAAGCTTTAAACTTAATGAATACTTAAGGAACATCATATATTAGTAGATCATGTAGTCAGGAAGACTTGAGTTCAAATCTGACCTGAGACACTGTGTGACCTTGAACAAATCATTTAATCTCTGTTGCCTCAGTGTCTTCCACTGCAAAATGGAAATAATAATAGCACCTACCTTGAAGGGTTGTTGTGAGACTTAAATGAGATAATATTTATAAAAGCACTAAGCACAGTACCTGGCACATAGTAGGTACTATATAAATGCTTACTCCCTTCCCTATTAGTTGTAGCAATTACTGAAGTATAACATAGTGTTAGTGTCATCTATTTCATATTGAAACTATTCTAAACAAAAGAAGGGAACAGGGGCAGCTAGATGGCGCAGTGGATAAAGCACTGGCCCTGGATTCAGGAGTACCTGAGTTCAAATCCGGCCTCAGACACTTGACACTTACTAGCTGTGTGACCCTGGGCAAGTCACTTACCCCCCATTGCCCAGCAAAAGAAAAAGAAAAAGAAAAAAGAAAAAAAAAGAAGGGAACAAAATTATGGGAGTTATGTAAGAAGTTTCAAAGAAAAAATGTTTATAGTTGAAGAATGGTTCAGAGTAGATGATCTTAAAGCAGAGAAAATCATACAAAGAAAATGCAAAGAATGGTCATAGAATGATGGTTCTCAATTTTTGTACCACAATGTCCAACAGGCCAAAGAGACATTCATCTGCTAGCTATCTTTTTATTTTAAAAAATTTTAACTCTATAACTTGAAGAATTTGTTTATGGGATCACATCTATAATTTATAATATTAGAGAAATCAAAAGGAAAATACAGCTCATAAATGTGCTTTTCTTACATCTTTGCTAGAAAGCAATTATTATGTAAAGTAAGGACCTTACATCTGATCTCTTAACATTTTATATACATACATACATATATATATATATACATATATATTTAAAAACAAGAGCTGATCAAATAAGCCAGTAAAATTTAGGAGATTTGAAAACCCCACAAAAATTAATAATATAAGAAAGACTTAAGCTAATAAATGAAACATATAGAATAATTTATTTAGTGCCTACTATGAGAACAGCATTGTGTGTCAAGGATCATGGGTTGTATAATCTGTAAATAAAAGTCTGTGTCATAACATAGTCATTTAACTCAATTAACTAATGTACTATTTTCCTCCCATGACTAAATGCTTAACTCTAATCAAATATCTTTTGTTTTCTTATGCTCAAGCTACTAAAAAAAAGTATAAAAAGAAAGATGTGGGCTTAAATCACTACATATTAGGCAGCAAATACACTCTGAGGCAGTCATAGAGAGTCAGTCACCTTCCAATTTAACGACATTTTTTTTTTTTTGGTGAGGCAATTGGGGTTAAGTGACTTGCCCAGGGTCACACAGCTAGTGTTAAGTGTCGGAGGCCGATTTTGAACTCAGTTACTCCTGAATCCAGGGCCAGTGCTTTATCCACTGCACCATCTAGCTGCCCCTAACAAACAGCATCAATAAATCTTTTTTTTTTTTTTTTTTGGTGGGGAAATGGGGGGTTAAGTGACTTGCCCAGGGTCACACAGCTAGTAAGTGTCAAGTGTCTGAGGCCAGATTTGAACTCAGGTACTCCTGAATCCAGGGCTGGTGCTTTATCCACTGTGCCATCTAGCTGCCCCCAATATTCTTTTTGACATCATTAAGTGAAATTTATCTCTCACTAATTTTTATTAATATAAGGTCAGTTTCTAATTCAAGAAACAAATTATTTTCCTGGGTTTATGGATCAGGAAATTATGACAACCAGATTTCATTTATTATTTCATGCTAATCTTATTATTAATCATGACATTTTACATAGAACTAATGATTCAAAAATTTTTATCTTCAATTTGTATAAAAAGAAACCATTCCATATGCAAGTAAGTGTGACCTTGCTTAATTTTCAAGACATATTATAGTTGACATAATCCAGAATGATTTGATATGTTGCCTTTATAGAGGATACATTGTTTTGGCATCATGCTTGGCATATTGTAGAAATAATAGTGTAATCTTTTCATAGAATGTAATTTGCTTTCCAAGTTATAAAAATTTTTTAAATAATTTTTTAAAAACTAAGTTTATATTTCATCATGGAAGTTTTCTTTACTGAAGACATTTAGGTAGTGTGCAGGGTGTAGTTTGAGTATTAAAGTATGTACATGTGGGTTTTCTCTTCTCTTCATTCCTTGATGTATCCAAAGATAGCTGCTTGATTTCTTGATTTTTTTCTCGTTTTCCAATGAATATGATAATGGGAAGAGAGAAATATGATACATCATAGTGGATCATTATGGAAACAGCTTGAATGTTATTAGAAAGTAAAAATTTTAATAAGCCATTCCCACTGTTAGGAAACAACTGAAAATAAGAAGGTACAAAGAATGTTTCTCAAGGAACATGTGAATGTGGGTGACTTTCAATTGGCAACAATGATTTTTAAGTGCACCATGAAAATGTTATTATTCAAATCTCATCCAATCTTACATGTGACAAATAATGCAGTTGTACTTTATTATATGGATAGAATGTGCATGAAATGAGAAACAGGATGGCATAGTGAATCAACAAGGCCCTTAGAGTCAAGAAAATCTGGGTTCAAGCCCCACATCTGAAATATTTTGGCTGTGTGGCATTGGACAAATCACTTAACCTCTCAGTACTCTAGGCAACTGTCTAAAACTATCAGTTGCAGAGAAGGTTCTGGCTTGCAATGGTACAGGAAACTTCCTTATCTAAGAGTTCCCTATGCCATAGATCTCCCTGGGAGAGTCCTGATGCTAAATACTCAATAGATGCTAAGGGTTTAGAAACTATTGGATTTTTTAAAATCAGAAAGTAATGAAGACATAACAGTCAAAAATAGTAGTCCAAATGAAGCCTTTTTATTTCTTTGTTTTTCCAATAACTTCCTTTTTCATTCATGAAATTTGACCTAGAATTTAACAACTAAGAAGGCAAAAATGGTGTTAATGCTTATATGAGTCATTAGAACCTGAGGACACTAAAAGTTTAGATTGTTCTAGTTCTTTTTTTCTGGTCAGTCAACATGGTGTCACAAGCACCAGAAACCTCAAATACTGTTTTTTCATCTGTTTGGAATCACTGAGCTATAGAAAGTAAAATTAATTGAAACTTTTACTTATATCACTATATAGAGCAGACATATATGTAATGTGCTTTGTAAAATTTAAAGTGCACTATCATGTTAGCTATCATTATTTTAACCCATGTCACCTAGATATTCTGTATAATAAAACAAAAATATCAAGTTAATTGCATAGGAATAATTACTTCTTATGTACTCCTTATGTGCCTACTATATGCCAATGACTGTGCTGTGTTGGGGATACAAAGAAAGGCACAAAAGAATTCAAGCTCTGGAAGACAACATGCAAGGAACTGTGTACGAACAGGCTTCTTGTTGAAGGTGGGATTTTATCTGAGATTGGGAGGAAACCAGGAGGTGAGAATAAGGACTATCTTTCCTTGTCCCTGACTGAATAAATTCTAATGTCACCCACACTTTTTATTTTATCATTGTTACTTAGCCAACAATAGTATTAACACAAAAATGATTAAATCCAGTTTTCCTGTCAACACATCAACTAATCTGCTTTCATTTCCTAACCAGTTAGGTTTGGGGAAAGATGATGTTCTATTCGTTTCCATTCCAATATTTTTGGAAGGTCTATTTTTTGTTATAGCATAAAAAATAATTTGGCGCCTCTTCTATTAGAGACTCATAAATTTTTCATTTCTGGACTATGGTTACATGTAGCTACATAGAAAATAATAAGTTGAATCAAACATTTTAGGGGATCGTCCTTTTTTGTTTTGGCCATTCATTATTTGAAATTAAGGGGCTCTTAACAGATGTGAAATTCTCACTAAAATGAATTGATGCTACATGCCGGCATCAAATTGTTTAAAGTCTAAAATTATACATGAACAACTAAACATATATATCATTACTTTCACAATGTTTTGGGTTTTCCAGTGGAAGTTTTCAACCACTCATTAATAAACTGCTTTCTTTTTGTTGAAATTCAGCAGCCACTAGGAATAATGAATAACATAAAACTTAAGTATAAATGTACTGGAATCCTATATAAACATTTTGTCTTATGCATCTGTACATAAATTTCAAACCTTATATTGTTTCATACCTGCAATAAATTTCATTTAATATAGTAGGCACATTAAGTAGACTGAAGAGTCTGATATCTTGCCTATATTCATTCAGATTGATAAAGTCTCCTTTTGCTGATGAACTGGACTTTCATTTGGAATTAGAATACGCCATAGTGATTACTCTTTTCCCAATGCAGTTGTTTATTTTCTTCTCAAAGTTCAAAATATATTCTGTCTCCATGCTGAAATCTCATAAATCATTTTTGGCTGGCTGATTTTTCCCTCTGTGTTTAAGTTAGCACATTGCACGCATTGCAATAGTGTCTTAGAACTCATTAAAGTCTTCAACAGCAATGACAAAAATTTTTAAAACACATCAGAATAGGGGCAGCTAGGTGGCACAGTGGATAGAGCACTGGCCCTGGAGTCAGGAGGACTCAAATCCGGCCTCTGACACTTAACACTTACTAGCTGTGTGACTCTAGGCAAGTCACTTAACCCCAATTGCCTCACCAAAACCAAACAAAAAGACAAACAACAAAAAACCCACGTCAGAACAAATTAAGATGTTTCATCTTCTTTTCTGATAGTTTTCAGCACTGAATCTTCTCCCAAAATTTCACATAGTTCATTGAGTCTCTGCTGCATCTTGGGAATACCAGCTAGTTGGGATTCCAGTTTTTGTTTTTCTTCACTCAGTGACAAACGAATAGCTGTATCCAATTGTTCAAAGCGCCAACCTCCTTCTCCATCAAACTGTAATAAATGAGTATGGTATTTCCTGCATAAGCAAATTAAATTAATACTATTAGCAAATGATTGCAGAATAAGGAAGATGCTTATTTTGCAAACAAAAGGTATATAAGGAAGAGGCTAATCACGATGGGAGTTTAAAGTCTTTATTCTTGTCCCTTCAAAATGCTTATTGTTTCTATCCTCTTTATTTTATTATGGAATATAAAACAAGTCATGCTAATGCATTTGATCATGTTCTGTGATCTCTGAAATAACCTTAGCTATGTACAAATAATATACAAAGGAATAAAATATTACCCAGTATCCTGAGGGAATGAGGGGTTCCAAAAGCATACTTTAAGTGTTGGAACTTTTTTAAAAATTAAGCATTTTTATAAAAATCTTTCTAAAAGATACTACACACTTTATGGGCATTTTTCTTCAATTTTCCACCCTCAATCTCGTGATTTCATGAGAATAAGAGAATAACTGGTATGGAAATACCCTGCACCTGCAACTTATTTGTAATTTTGTAACTTCTTGCATAGAGAGTTGCCAGGGACACTGAGGGGTTAAGTAACTTCCTGTTCATACAACCAGTATGTATCAGAGGTAAGACCTGAACCCAGGTTTTCCTAAATATAAGGCTGACTATCTACTCTGCCATGCTGCCTATCATATCCTATATTTTGAGGATTTAAAGCTATCATGAGGAATACCAATTACTAAAATAATAGTAACGGTTCTTTACAATTTGCCATATAGCTATAAAGAACTTTGGCATAATTTTCTCATTTGATCCTTAAAATAATTCCATGAATTAATTCAAGTATTATCATCAGCATCATTATTGTTTTCACTATGTTACGAATGAAGAAATTTAAGCTCTGAGATTAATTAACATGTACGAGTTTACATAGCTAGTAAGTGCCAGAATCAGGCCAAACACAAGTTTTCTGACTCCATGTTTAGTCTTCTTTTATTTTTTTTAACACTAATAATGTGCCTTTACATTTAATAATTCCAGTCTATGGCATTTTATTAGTTTTTATATCTGCTTTTTATATTTTTTTCTGCTTCCCCCTTCACCATCAGGCTATCAGCTATGACTATTGTCCATGCTCTGAGAAGCCCTCAGCTACATTTGATAGGCTGCTTCTAGGCTTCTACAAGTTTGTTATAATTTTACCTGAAATAATAGTAAATGCTCTCTGCATGAAGACTTGACAAATGCTTGTGTTTAATAACAGGTTTTTTTGTAATATAGAAACCTTTCCCCTAACTTCTAAGTATTTATTTAGCTGTTTGAAAAAACAAGCAAAACTTGAGGCTATTTTCCCCTCCTTTGTGCATAAGTAAATAACAGCTAGTATCTGTATAATGTTTTATCTGTTTGCAAAGTGCTTTTCTAATATTTCATTTTATCCTCATAACCCTGGAATGTAAATGCTATTATTATCTCAATTTACAGATAAGAAAACTGAGGCAAAGCTTGTTCAGGATCACACAGTTATGTCAGAAGCTGAATTTGAACTCATGTCTTTCTGACGTTAGGTCCAGCACAGTATCCACTTCACCACCTAGTGGCCACTCAAGTTAACAAAATGCACAAAGTCTAAGAGGACATTGCCTTTGCCTGTAGCAATAAGATATGCATAAGATTTTTAAAAAAGAGAAATAGAAATATCCCTAAAAGGAGGAAGAAAGAAAACAAAAGAAATGAGGAAAAATAAATGAGAGGGAAATGAAGGAACAAAAGAATATATAGGCTCCTTTATAGCATTTTGTCTATTGAACTTCTGTGTTTACCTAGGTTAACATTAGCATCCTACACTGAGGAGCATTATTAGGATGCCATAGCTATTACAATAATTTTTAAAATGACATACTTCAATCCTGACCAAGCTCTTGCCTTTAACTTCTTATTTAGGTTGGGCCCACCACTCTGTTCCTACAGCATTAATTGACTTCTAAATAGGAAGAGAAATATGCATAGGTGTTCCTTGTCCAGAGTTTCAAAAGTATGTCCTCTAGGTGTAAAATATCTTAGGGCATCCCTATGTCAGAAGAAAGAAAATATTGCTGCGACTAAGATTGATTGCAGTTAACCTATAATATACTTCCATCAAAAAGAAAAAAGTGCAGGAAAGTGGTCAGTGAAGAGCTATAATTTTATCCAGGAATCTAATAATTTAATAAACTTTTGCAGCTTTGACATTTACAGATATTAGCACTGATTTTCTACTCATCTATTACATGAAAAGTCAATAAAATTTTCTCTGTGCTGGTACTCTGAAGCCCTATATAATATAAACCTCTCAGAGACTGAGGGGAGCCTTCTTCTGACTTTCCTCTTGTACCAAATAACCTAATAAATATCTAAATTTATTTTGGGGTTTATTCTCATGGCTAACATGATTTATTTTAAAATGTCAAATTAACATGCCTAGAAGGTAACATGGTATTCAAATTCCAGAATAGCAGGATAAAAATTTTTTTCCAAGTGTACATGAGAGACAAGTCTCTTCCTTTTCCATTTAACATAAGTTAATTTGATTTGGGACCAGCTCTGGAAATATAGTTCAATACTACACAGGAAGAACACAAATTGGTCGTTATTGCCTTGGCAGAATTCCAGAGTAAAGGTATAATTGGCTTAAGATTTCATTCATTAATTCAATAACAAACATTTATCAAACTACTACTGTGTGCAAAGCTCTATATTAGATACTGAAAATACAAAGATATAGGTATATATGAATATATGTGTATGTATGTATGTATACACACATATGAACTAGACCTTACAAGGAGTTTATAAGAGTACTAGATTTAGAATCAGGAAATGAGTTCAAATTCGCACTCTGTCAATCACTACCTGTGTGATCTAAGGCAAAGCACTTAATCTTTCTGGATCTCATATCAATCTTTTAAATGAGGGGTGGGAGAAGATGATCTTTATGTTCTCTACAAATCCAAATTATATTATCCTATAATGATAGAGAGGAAGGACAGAGAGGAATGAGGAAAATATGTACAAAAATAACTATGTCCAAAGGAAAAATTTCTTTATTTCTCTCTCCAGAGGCCTTTTCTCAGTCTTTATCTTTTTTTTTACTTCTTTTCACCATATGACACAGTTAACCATCCCTTCCTTCTGGTTTTCATGATACTTCACTATCCTGTTACCTTCCTCCCCCTCTGACTCATTTTTCTCAGTTTACTTCCACATGTGGGTGTTCCCCAGAACTCTGGAACTCTCTTTTTCTCTCTCTACACTGTCTCTTGGTGATCTCATATATTCATTTATCATTTCTATTCAATGGTTTCCAAATCTACACATCTCTACAATCTACCTCTCCTCTCCATTGCCTGCTAAACATTTCTACCTGATGTACTACAGACATCTCAAATCCAAAATGTCCTCAACAGATCTTATCTTTCCTCCCCCCAAATCCATTTCTCTTCCTAACTTCCCCATTTCTCTTGATAGATCGTATTATCATTCTTCTATCCACTGTGATTCATCCTAGATTCTTTGCTTCCCTCACGTCTAAGATACAGTTATTAATTCTTGATGTTGTTTCATATTCATTCCTTTCTCTGAACTTACATAGTTATTACCCTATTTGAGGCCCTCATAACTTCTTGCTTCAACTATTGCAATTATTCTCCTTGCCTCCATTCTTTTCCTTCTCCAATCCTCTTGCCTTCTGAGGCCAAAGTGATAGTCTTAATGTCTGACCGTAATCCCCATGCTCAAGAAGATTCACCAGATCTGTATTGCCTCTAAGATAAAATATAAACATCTGTTTGCCATTTAAATACATTCACAATCTGTCTCCAGACTGCCTTTTCAGGATAATGAAACATTACTTCTCCCTAAAGCACTCTCAGGTATAGTTAAAGAGGTCTATTTGTACCTTGTATGTGATAGTCCTCCATGATTGGAATGCTTTCCCTCCTCACCTCAATCTTTTTGAAACCCTTGCTTCCTTCTAAGCTCAGTGCTACCTTCTGCCTTTCCTGATTCTCTTAACTGTTGGTGCTATCCCTGCCCCCTTCACTTTGAATTTATTTTGTAAATATATATCTTACATTTTCTTAATTGACCATGCTGTATACCCTCCCACCCACCAGAAGAATATTAGCTTTTTGAGGGCAAAGTCAGCTTTATTTTTGCCTTTATATCCTTAGTCTCTAGTATAGTGACCAGCACATAGTTGGTGCTTAATAAATGCTTGCTGACTAATGTCCAGGTGAGGTGCTTTGAGAAATCTGAAGAGAAAGAAATCACTTTCTCCTGAGGGCAGCTTTGTGGAAGAGGATAAGGAATACTTTCTGGAGGACCTGGTCATTGGGTTAGATCTTAAAGAAGGGTGGGTGGGGGAAACAGCTATTAGGTACTAGACACTGTTAAGCACTTTATAAATATCTCATTTGATAACAAGCTTGGGAGGCAAGTACTGTTATTATTTTCATTTTATAGTTAAGGAAATTGAGGCAAACAGAGGTTGTGACTTGCCCAGGGTCACACAGCTAGGAGATGTCTGAGGCCAGATTTTAGTTTGGGCCTTTCTGACTCCAGGCTCTGCTTTATTTAGGCTCTATTCACTGCACCACCTTGCTGCCTAAGGGAGGGACTTAAACAGATGGAGACGGGGTGAAGACAGGAGAGGAATGCATTACAGATATGGTTTGAACAAAGGCATTGGAGTCTGAGAAGGGAAGTTATAACTATGGAACAGAGACAAGTCCAGTCTGTCTATAATATAGAAAATGCATAAAAGGAGTGGTATTTGACATTTTTGGAAAGGTAGGCTAGAGCCAGATTGTAGAACACCCTTAATGTCAAGATCAGAGGTTTAATATTATTAAATAGTGTCAATGTTGGGAATGGGAACAACAACAGAGTGTCTGAGAAATATATTTCAGGCCAAATATTTTGAGTTCTCCAGGAGGGGAGTCTCACCTGAAGAAGCAAAGATTCCCTGAATGAACAATACAAAAGATTTCAAAGAGTTAGGAACGGGGTAGGGGATGGGACAAAAATTGATTGGTTAAGGTTCCTGTTGCTGGGACTTGAAGCTGATCTGGTACAATAACCCTTTTACCCCATTTCAAGGTTAGGGGTTTCTGTATACCAGGATGTGGGAGGTGAGGTTATATCTCAGAACAGCTTGCACAACATATCATGTCCTAATTGGGGTTGTTTGCATTGCAAGCACTAAAAGGAGAATATAGATATATGCGTGAACAAAATTCAGTGATTCTCAAAATGAAGTGGCTCTGGATCCATAGTAGGTAATCTGGAGCCACTGAAGGTTTTCAAATAGTGAAGGATTATTGAATTATTCTTTTTCTTTCTTTTCTTTTTTTAGTGAGGCAATTGGGGTTAAGCGACTTGCCCAGGGTCACACAGCTAGTAAGTGTTAAGTGTCTGAGGCCGGATTTGAACTCAGGTACTCCTAACTCCAGTGCCGGTGCTCTATCCACTGTGCCACCTAGCTGCCCCTTATTGAATTTTTTTATTTTTGGTGAGGCAATCGGGGTTAAGTGACTTGCCCAGGGTCACACAGCCAGAAAGTGTCAAGTGTCTGAGGCCGGACCTGAACTCAGGTCCTCCTGAATCCAGGGCTGGCGCTCTATCCACTGTACCACCCAGCTGCCCTTGTTGAATTATTTTTTAACCTAAGTCTTCTTATGTCACCCAAAATGGAAGTTCAGAGGCCACACATGGGCCCAATCCCACTGCTAACTGGCAGAGAAGCTTTGACTTCTTCCCTTTCCAACTGAGCTCATTTTGCCTCTTCTTGGGTAGTATGCTGATTCCCCAGTTTTGAGGGCTTACCATATGGGTGCCAGACTTAGGGGAGACAACTGACTGGCTGTAGATTTACTACAGCTCAGAACTTCTAAGCTCAAACTATCTTCAAAGTTCAGTGTCCCCTAATGGCAAGGATTATAAGCAAGTATCACCTCACTGAGTGTAGTGAAGATTTTTAAGTCCTGGAGTAATGTTTGAAGATGTATTGAACAGGGAAGTGCATATTGAAACTAAATATTGCCTTATTCTGGATTGTACTTAAATCAGCCTTATGTGGGGTGTGGAGTAGTGGGGAGGTATTTTTTTTTTAACAAGGTTGTCAGAACCACTTTACACCAATCTTCAATAGTTGTTTATAACAGTTGTCATAGTTGTAATGGTTACATTACAAATTATGTAGAAATCCCTGCCTTCAGATGGACTCTGAAAGATGGGGATTTAGGAATGAAGCATAAGATGAGATATGATCTCAACTACAAAAATTCTAAAGGCTTAACTTGAATTGAAGTCCTCTGTATATCCAATGCTTTACAAAAGTAAACATGCTTTTTCTACAAGGGCCTATGAGGTTTTCAAGAGTAAACTCAAGTGAATCCTATGAATGCAGTACAACTTTGAGATTTGTTCTGGCTGAATACTTGGGACATGAAATTCAATCAACTGTCATAGTCCATTGAAGCTAAAATGGTGATGTGAGGTAGAACTTTCCTGGAAAACAGGGGACTCTAGCAAGTTAAAATAACTTTAGTTACTAGTATTGTACAAGGAAATAAAAACTTTTGAAATGGAATGGGAAAGCAGAGAAATCATGATATTCTGCATAGAAATATTAAATAACGAAGTGTTTTCTAGTTTTTATACATAGAGTACATTTTGAGTTTATTATTATCAAATTCTACTTCATGATAAATTAATAGAAACAAGCAAAAGATCTATGAGAATACTGTCAATATATTAAAAAAGAAAAATTAATAAAAATCTTAGGATTTTAGTTAGAATGCTATATTACATTTAACCTTGTTGAAAAAGTTTCTTTTTCTTTCTTTTCTTTCAATTGCATTTGGGGGCGGGGGGGGGAGGAGCATCAGTTATTTCTTTTGAATACTGCCCTAGAAATTTGGGAGATGAAAGTAAAACTGATTTTTTTCTTTCTAAAGATTAGGAAATTATCATGTCAGCTATCCTTTCTTAAAAGTATATATCATATTTTATATTTCTTTTCAAATCCAATTTATAGCACCTCAAAAATTTATCATATTTTATTTCTTTTCAAAACACACACATAGTGATTTCAATAACAATACATAGGTATCTCAAAAAACTATTTGAAATTGTGATGTGAATTTTTAATTTCATCTTGGTAATCAGTGCACATCATAACAGAAAATTGAAAAGTAAGTCATAGAAATGCTTAAATATAATCTCTGGCTTCTAGTGTACAACACTGTAGCAACATAATTCCTTAGATGTTTGATTAATCTACAATCTGAAAAGAAAATGAATAATTAAAGACATTAAATTTGGAACCTTTGTAAGAACTTACCAAAGAGAAGGCCTGTGTGTAATTGACAACAAGGATATTCCAGCACTTTTTGCAGCCTGAAATATCTTCCCTTCAACATCAATGCTGACTGCACTAGTACATTCATCCAGCAGTGCATATTTTGGTCTTTAAAAATAAACATTAACATGTTAAATTTTATTTAGATCACAGCATTTTATACATACAGCATGGGCTTAAAGCTTAAAAGTTTCACTTTTTCTAATAAAGGTAGTATGTAGAAGATTTTTTTCTTTTTAAATTTTTTGAGACTAATTTGTGTAGTAGAGGTGTTTAAAAGTTCTTTAAAAGTTTGATGGCATTCCCCTGAAAACCCATCTGGATCAAGGTTTTCTTTTCCTTTTGGTAGTTTCAATTTTCTTTTCTGAAATTGTATTAAGATCCTTTTATGATATTCTGATAATTTAGGTATTTCATATTTTTGCATATAATCCTCCATTTCTTTTCAATTGTTTTGCTTGCATATGACTATATCATAGGTTCTAATATTCTTCTTTATTAGTTCTCCATTCTTGTGATTTTGGGGGGTTAATTTTTATGTATTAATTTGATTTTCTGGGGAGCAGCTAGGTGGCACAGTGGATTAAAGCACCAGCCCTGGATTCAAGAGGACCTGAGTTCAAATCCAGCCTCAGACACAGCACTTTCCTTCCTCTTTTTAATTAATTTGGCTAAATATTTCTTATTTTTGCTGGCCTTTTCAAAGAACCAGCTCTGAATCTTGTTCAGTTCTATGGTCTTTTTCTTTATCAAGCCTGAATAAGAAAACAAAAATGATACCTACAATATGTTGCTTAGAGGAAACACATTTTAAAAAAACAAACAGATATACACAAAATAAAACAGAGAAGAAAGAATTTTTTTCTTCCTATGCATCAAATGAATCTGAAAATGCAGGAATTGCAAGCATGCTGATAAAGAAAAACAAATATTCAAAAAATAAAAAGGAATAAACAAGGAAACTTGTTTATGATTCCAGGAATCAGAGACACCATGGAACCAATGGACAACAGACAGAAAGGAACCAATATAAGTGTTTGTCCTGTCCCAAAGCCCACTGGTATGAGCCTCTCCTTATTGGTGGAGATTATTGTCCCACCCTGGTGTCAGAAGCAAGAAGGAGTTGAAGAAAGTTGGAGAAAGGAGAGCTCATCAGTTCTAATTAAATTGCTTAAGGTCTCTTCCATTTGCTGTGTCTCTTTAGTCTTATTCAAGTTCTCTTCAAGCTTTGAATCACTTTGGGCTCTGCAGTCACTTTAAGGCACTTCTGGTTTGGGGTAGATGGATGGTGCAGTGGATAAAGCATTGACCCTGGAGTCAAGAGGACCTAAGTTTAAATCTCATCTCAGACACTGTGTGACCCTGGGCAAGTCACTTAATTCCAATTGCCTGAAACATCTAGGGCCATCTCCAGTCATCCTGATGTACATCTTGCCATAGGACCCAGATGGCTCTAGAGGAGAGAAGCTTCCTTCACCTTCCACAGCCCTCCCTCACTTAAATCCAATTCGGTGCAAGTCATAATATCACCCCATTGTCATTGTTCTCTTTGAGAATGAAGGACAAAGAACAACAGGAACTTCTGATTTCTAGTGGTTGGTATACTGGGTCAAAGGGTATTTATTCACAGTTTTATAGCTTTTTTAGGCACAATTCCAATTGTTGTTCAGTTCTTTCAATTGTGTCTGACTTTGTGACCCCATTAGGGGTTTTCTTGGCAAAGATACTGATTTGCCATTTCCTTCTCTAGTTCATTTTACAGATGAGGAACTGAGTCAAACAGGGTTACCTGACTTACCCAGGGTCATATAGCTGGTAAGTATATAAGGCCAGATTTGAACTCTAGTCCCAGGACTCTATCCATTGTACTACCTAGCTGTTGCCAAAAAATATTAGAACAAATCATAAATACCAATATCTCATGTTAGAAACATATCAGTGCAATTGACATTGACCACTAAAGCAGGTACATGAATCTGTATGTAATGGACTCATGATAGGAATGCTTTCTTTTATTATGCACCAGTATTATATTACGCCAAAATTAGTAATAGATCGCATCAGTTATAGGCAAAGCCTTAACAATATCTTCAACTCGAAGTCACACAACAACATATTTTCAGCTAGTGTAGAACAATTATAGGACCCCTTCCTGCTTCTCCCCACACACAAACACAAACTTGATTCTTAAGCCTATGTTATAAGAAAATAAAAATTGTTGTTTGTCTTTTGTTCTCAAAGAGGACCATGACATCAGGGTAATGTCACGACTTGCAGTGAATTGAAGTGAGGAAAGCCTGTGCAAAACCTTACTCTCTCCTCTAGAGCCATCTAGGCCAGTGGCAAGATATATCATCAGGATGACTAGAGATTGCCCCAGATGTTTAAGGCAAATGGGGTTAAGTGACTTGTCCAGGGTCACACAGTTAGTAAGTGTCTGAGGTGAGATTTGAACTCAGGTCCTCCCAACTTTAGGGCCACCTAGCGGCCCTGGAGAAAATTGAATGGTAATAGAAAGAAGTATACATTTTTCTCAGTGGTACATGGCACATACACAAAAATTGACCATATATTAGAACATTAGCAGGAGGAACCTGGGCTTGCAGAAAGTGGTATTTGACCTGAATTTTGAAGGAGCTAGAGGAATCTAGGAGCTAGAGGTGAGAAAGAAAAAACTAAGTGGAGGGGGCTGCAAGTGCAAAAGCACAAAGAGGGATAATAGAGTATTATTTCTGAGAAATAGTAAGTAGGTGAATTGCAGAGTACATTAATTATATGTGTTATATTGTCAGGGAGTAATGTGTGAGAAAGGTAGGAATAGGCCAGGTTATGAAGGACTTTATTTTTTTTAATAAAATTTTATTGATATCTTTGGGTTTTTACATGATCAAAATTTTTCCTAGTGGTCTTCCCTTTCCCCCTTCTAGAGAATTATTTCATGTAACAAACCATATTTTTAGAGAAAAATCAGCAAAACCAACTAATACATTGAAAAATATGAAAATATATGCATTATAACAATACATATGTGTATACACATTTGCATTATAGTGGCTGTGTGGCCGTGCAATTCTTTTGATGCTTCTTAGATTCCATTTTTTTATCTGGTTTCTATCTTATAACTGACTTGTGATAAAATTTTAATTTGTTGAAGAAGCTTATTAACGGGCTTACTGAACACCCCTACCCTACCTAGACATGCACATCTTGGCCCTCCATGACTATATCCTGATAAACGACCATCTTTTGCCCTGTTTTTTGGCATTAAAGTCATCCTCATTGAGATGCCCAATGTCAGGCAGTATTTTGCTTCTCTCACACTTAAAGAAAGCCTCCTCCCCTCACCATCTGGGGAGAATGTCCTTGAAGAACACTATGAAAGCCCCACTCTAATCCCTAGTCAGCAAAGTAATCACTGCCAGTGGTTGTATCCTACCTCAGCTGATGCCTGGGGATCAGCTCTTCTTTCCCATAGGTATTACTGAATTTCCTGAATTGGACCTGCCCACCCCGCCCCAGGTATTCCTCCCCTCTTGTCTTTCCTATTCCTTTGATGCTTGTGCTGTTGGCCTCTGGACCTTGTTTCCATCACCATTGACCTCCAATAGTGGTAAATGTCAATGTGCCACTAAAAAAAAGACTCCTGTAATGACCTGGAATTATCTCTCTCAGTATGAATCTAACTGAACCAGTTGGATGGGTAATAAGCTGAGCCTTGGCCACCAGTATCTTCTTTTAGCTCATGAGCCACTGACCAGGAAAGCTGAAACTACCTTTCCTTGAAGCTGGGGACAGTCAGCCTCTATCTTCTCTAGAGAAAGCAAGGTCCAGGTCACTAAACCTCCTGCTTCAGCAGTAGGGAAGCCCTTTCCCTTTAAGTCCATGAGTCATTGACCAAGGTTAGGGCTAGGACCCTCAGCAGCTGAAACTTGGTGGGCAATAACTCCTGCATTTACCAAGAGATCAAGGTCTAAGAATTTAAACCCCATGCCTCAGTGACTGGGAATTTCTCTCCTATTGTGTTCTTTAGATTCATGGGATGCTGACCAGGGCTAACAATAAAACTTTTGTATTGGACACCTGCACCCCAGTGGAAGGGTGTTTCTTCTCTATCATGCCCATGGAGAGGCTTGAACTCCTATCAACGCACACACATATACATATATATATACACATACATATATATTATAAATACATATACATATGTATATAAGTGGGTATGTAGTTGGTGATAGAGATACATACACATATATTGCAATACATATATGTGTATACTTATATGGCATGTGAATATGTATATGGGATCTTCCAAAATTCTTAGTGTTTATGTGTATATGTATGCATGTATATATGTGTGTATGTATGTAACTTGGATACCAAACCCTTCTCTGAGAAATTGTATACAAAGGATTTTTCCCATTCAACTGTTTCCCTTCTTTTGTAGATGCATTATTTTTGTTTCTGAAGATTTTAAGTTTAAAGTAAACAAAATTATCTTTTATCTTTTCTAATTGCCTTTCCCCCTTATTTGGCTAAGAGCAAATCTCCTACCCATACCTGTCAAAAGCATGTCATCTGCTTTCTACTTTTTAAAAAATAATGTGACCTTTAATATTAAGGTCACATATTTGCATTTATTATAGAATATGGCATAAGGTGTTGATCCAAGTTTAATTTCTGTCAGGTTGCTTTCCAATTATCCCAGCCGTTTTGAACAAATAAGGAGTTTTTCTTCCAAGTAACATGTTCTTGGGTTTATCAGACACTGTGTTACTGAGTTTCACTTTTCTGATTCTCCTTTACCAATTTTTAAAAACAAAAACCAAATACCTTTGACAAAATACAGCAACCATTCCTATTAAAAAAAACACTAGAGAGCTTAGGAATAAAAGGACCTTACTTTAAAATGATAAGGAATATTTATCTAAAACCATCAGCAAGCATTATCTGTAATGGGGATTAAGCTAGAAGCCTTCCCAGTACAGTCAGGGGTGAAGCAAGGATGCCCATTATCACCTCTATTATTTAATATTGTACTAGAAATGTTAGCTATAGCAATAAGAGAAGAAAAAGAAATTAAAGGAATTAGAATAGGCAAGGAGGAAACAAAACTATCAACCACTCTTTGCAGACGATATGTTATACTTAGAATATCCTAGAGAATCAAATAAGAAGCTACTTGAAATTATTAACAACTTTAGCAAAGTTGCAGGATATAAAATAAACCCACATAAATCACTAGCATTTCTATATATTACCAACAAAGTCCAG
The DNA here is from genome assembly GCF_019393635.1 of Dromiciops gliroides. Classification (NCBI taxonomy): domain Eukaryota; kingdom Metazoa; phylum Chordata; class Mammalia; order Microbiotheria; family Microbiotheriidae; genus Dromiciops; species Dromiciops gliroides. Next base: position 207,119,608 of record NC_057865.1, on the reverse strand, counting down.
CAACATTAGATAAAAAGAGAAATTCCATTTAAAATAACTGTGGACAATATAAAATACTTGAGAGTATTCCTGCTAAGACAAACCCAGGAACTACATAACCAGCACTACAAAACACTTTTCACATAAAGTCAGATCTAAACAATTGGGAAAATATTAATTGCTCATGGGTAGGCCAAGCCAATATAATAAAAATGCCAATCCTACCTAACTTTATTTATTTAGTGCTATACCAATCAAACTATCAAAAATATTTTATAGATCTAGAAAAAATAATAACAAAATTCATCTGGAAAAACAAAAGCTCAAGGATATCATGGGAATCACTGAAAAAATATGAAAGAAGGTGGTCTAGCAGTACCAGTACTAGATTTCAAATTGTATTATAAAACAGTAATAATCAAATCAAGCTGGTACTGGCTAAGAAATAGAGAGATGGATAAATAGAATAGAATAGGGATGAATTACACTATAGTAAATGACTATAGTAATCTAGTATATAATAAACCCAAAGATCCAAGATATTGAAACAAAAACTCATTATTTGACCAAAACTTCTGGGAAAACTGGAAAACTGTATGGCAGAAATTAGGCATAGACCAACATCTCACACTGTATACTAGAATAAGGTCAAAATGGGTACATGATTTACACATAAAGGATGATACCATAAGCAAATTAAGAGAGTATGGAATCATTTATCTGTCAGATTTATCGGCAGAGGAATAATTTAGGACCAAAGAAGATATAGAGAGTAAAACAAAATGTAAAATAGATAATTTTGATTGTATAAGAATTAAAAAGTTTTTGCAAAAAGATTACAAGGGAAACAGAACCTGGGGAAGAATTTTTGAAACAAATATCTCTGATAAAGGTCTCATTTCTCAGTTATATAGAGAACTGAGTCAACTTTATAAAAATACAAGTCATTCTCCAATTGATAAATGGTCAAAGGATATGAATAGACAGTTTTCAGACACAGAAGTCAAAGCTATCTATAATCACATGAAAAATGCTCTAGATCATTATTGATCAGAAAAATGCATATTAAAACAACTCTGAGGCATCAATTCACACCTATCAGAGTGGCAAATATAACAAAAAAGGAAAATAGTGGATGTTGGAGGGGATGTGGGAAAGCTGGGATGTTAATCCACTGTTGGTAGAGTTATGAACAGATTCAACCTTTCTGGAGAGCATTTGGAACTATGCCCAAAGGGCTATTGAAATGTGCATACCCTTTGATCCAGCAATACCACTGCTAGGTTTATATCCCAAAGACATCCCCAAAAAGAGAAAAAGACTTATTTGTACAAAAATATTTATAGAAGTTCTTTTTGTGGTGGATAAGAATTGAAAATCAAAGGAATGCTCATCAATTGGAAAATGGCTAAACAAGTTGGGATATATGATGGTGATGGAATATTATTGTGCTATAGGAAATGACAAGCAGGATGATTTCAGAAAGGCCTACATGTATGAACTGATGTTTAGTGAAGTGGGCAGAACCAGGAGAATGTTGTGCATAGTGAAAGCAATATTGTTTGATGAAGAACTGTGACTTAACTATTCTCATTAATACAATGATCCAAGACAATCCCAAAGGACTAATGATGAAGCATACTATCTACCTCTAAAGAAAGAACTGGTATTGATGGAACACATTCTGAAGCATGCTATTTTCACTTTCTTTTAAGTTTTCTTATACAAAATAACTAATATGGAAATGTTTTACATAATTGCACATGTATAATCTGGTTGCTTACTCCTCAGGGAGGAGTAGGGCTGAGTGGGAAGGAAAGATAAAATTTGGAACTCAAAACTTTAAATTAAAATGTTTATTATTTTTAAAAAAGAAGTGTTCATCAGTTTTCTTCTATTGTTTATTGCATTAATCATTTATTATTTCTTTATATTATATCAATAATATGATATGTTACTAATTTATTTCTCTCAAACCACTCACAAAGATAGTGCTATAGTTTCATGCTCTCTTAGGAATACACAGAGTATTTTCCTTTGTCTCATAATATTTACTAGAGATTTTTAGATTTGTTTAGAGGTCTTAGAGGCATCTTCCCTCCTGTTACTAATAATTTCCTTGTTGATTTGCCTCTTTATGCTAATTAATGTCTTTGGTAATTTCAGTCTCTGATTTCTATATATTCATGGAGGGCTGGACTTAAAAGCTATCTCATCTTCTTTCCATTCTGGGGAATTCAATTAGTCCCTGTCCCAAGTGACTTCTGAAGGGACAGAAATAGCTCCATCTAGATGCCAGTCCCTCTTCCTTCAGGGTTGGTGCAACCTCATATATACTTGCAACCTATCCCAGTTCCTCCTGTTCTTTGTGTCTCTGGATTAATGTTGTTGCAGCAGTGCACAATGCCAACCTAGACAGAACACACTCCTGTTTTCCTGTCCCTACACCTCCACATATATTAGATCAAAAGGCCTTTTAAATCTTCTAGAAATGAAGTGGTAAATTCAAAAAGCAGATATTACCATATGAAATATTCATAATCTCCAAACCATATGGGATGAAAAACTTTCAAAATATAGATCTAGTAGAAGAGATCAAAGTCTTATGGGAATAGAATCAGGTACATATCATCCCATTTGTTCTACCTGCTATCTGAGGACACTTGTGACGGTACCACAGAAGATGAACTTTATTTCACCCTACAAAGATTTTTATCTGCCTATGCAATGGTTCTTAGAATATTAAATATCAATCTTTTTTTTTTCTTTTTTTTTTTTTTAGTGAGGCAATTGGGGTTAAGTGACTTGCCCAGGGTCACACAGCTAGTAAGTTTTAAGTGTCTGAGGCCGGATTTGAACTCAGGTACTCCTGACTCCAGGGCCGGTACTCTATCCACTGCGCCATCTAGCTGCCCCTAAATATCAATCTTTAATTGATATTTTAATCATTAGATATCAATCTTTACGCTTAAAAAAAGATATAAATCTTTAATTGAGATTTTAATCAATATTAAATATCAAGCAAACTTTAGGATAGTGACTTGTCCCAGGATCATTCTACCTGAACCCCATCAAAAAGATGGGAATAGGGCAGCTACGTGGCACAGTGGATAAAGCACCGGCCTTGGATTCAGGAGTACCTGAGTTCAAATCCGGCCTCAGACACTTGACATTTACTAGCTGTGTGACCCTGGGCAAGTCACTTAACCCTCACTGCCCTGCAAAAAAAAAAAAAAAAAGATGGGAAAAAAAGAATAATAATAACAACAAAATAATGGTTAGGGATTTCTGACATAAAAGGCAATAAGAAACAAAATATACTCAACAACCTAAAAATGGAAAATTCTGTGAATTATTGTCAAGTAAATTTGGTCAACTAAGTACTGCTTGGTATTGTGATTTCACAGTTGCCTTAAAGGTGACCCAAATATTAGCCACTGTGTTGGATAAGAATACAGCACTCTATATACTATAGTAAATCACACAATTTCATCCATTCAGATTACTTCATTCTATTTTGTCAAGAAAAAGAATGGAATGATTTTGTGAAGGGGGAGGGGAGCTTGCATATTTTCTACTGTAAGAAATAATTATGCTTCTTACTTGAGGACAGGAAAGTGATAAAAATTATTAAGGGCGGGGCAGCTAGGTGGCGCAGTGGATAGAGAATTCAAATCCGGCCTCAGACACTTAACACTTACTAGCTGTGTGACCCTGGGCAAGTCACTTAACCCCAACTGCCTCACCAAAAAAAAAAAAATTATTAAGGGCAAAGTCCAAAAATAAAGCAAGCCCCAATGAATTCAATTAACTCTATGCAGAAGACTCCCCTACCCCTCATCCTATTCTTTAGCTCCAACTGTCTGCTGGACATTTCCATGTGAATGTGTTCCTTAGGCATCTTAAATTCAACATGTCCAAATCAGAATCCACTGTCTTTCCCCTCAAACCTACTCATCCTGCCAACTTCCTATGTCTAACTTCTATTGTTCTGTTTCTTCCTTGGAGTTATCCTTAACTTTTCCCTTTCACTCATTCTCCATATCTAATCCTTTGCCACTTTCCCTCAATTCTACCTTCAAAGATTAGCTTAAGGGTCATCTCATTCAGGAGGTATTTTCCTGGCCTCTTTTCCTAATTCTTAACCTACAAGCAAATCACTTTATATTTATTTTGTATATATTTTGAATTTATTAGTGGGCATGTATTCCCTCAAACCCACAGGAGAATACAATTTCCTTGAAGGCATGGATTGCTTACTTTTGTATATGTAGCCTCAGTGACTAGCAGAGTGCTTCATAATGGTAGCTATTTAAATAATGATTGTTAATTGATTAAGGGTTATATACTCTACTAACCTTCCTTCCTCAAAGGTTTTGTTTTTGTTTTTTGTGATAATGCCTACATGAGCAAAATAATATGTGGTACTTACTTATGATAGAACATTCGAGCCATGCCCATTCTCTGCTTCTCTCCTCCTGAGAGGACATCCTTCCAATCCATGACAGCATCCCACCCTTCCAAAATCACATGTAAAAAAGCACATTTCATTGTTAAAAAATATTCACTCATCATTAACAATAGCTTCCTTCCCTGGAATATTTGTAGGATTTACTTATTATCAAACTAAGTATAAAATAGTTCTGTATGGGGTATTTGCACAGAATATTGTCAATGAAAAATGAAGGCTCATTCTTCTTCATGCCTTATTTTACTAAGAGTTCAAAATATTATCACAATTATTTTTATTATGATTTTTAAATTCATAAAATATCCTTATCAGGTAGCAAGTGCAGGTATTATTCTGGAAAAGAGGAAATCGTGACACAAAGATTAGTTTATTTGCACATTAGATCAAACAACCTTTTTGTACTTCTTGAAATTAAGTAGTAAATTCAAAAAGTAACCTAATTCTAATGTCTTGAAATTCATTTAAAATATAACATGAAAAGAAAAAATATATGTAGGATACAATTAAAAGAATGCTGGGGGGCAGCTGGGGGATAAAGCACTGGCCCAGGATTCAGGAGGACCTGAGTTCAAATCCGGCCTCAGATACTTGACACTTACTAGCTTTGTGACCCTGGGCAAGTCACTTAACCCTCATTGCCCTGCACCCAAAAAAAAAAAAAAAAAAGAATGCTGGACTAGAAATCAAAGGACCTGAGTTCTTGTGACTGTTACTGTGTGACTGTGTGACTGTGTGACTGTGTGACTGTGTGACCATAGTCTTGCGTCAAGTAAACTGGGGCTAGAAACAAAAAAGAAAAAGAAAATTAGCAGGTATATTTGTTGGCTATCCAAAAAAAGACCTAATAAAAATAATTTCGAGTCTCTATAAACAGAACATTAGAAAATAGAAGAAGGACTTGGCAAATCAAGATTTTCAAACAAGAAAACAAGCATTATACTGCTGAAATAGGCAGGACATTTAGACCCTTAGCCTTCTTTTTATTTCTTCTATTGTTTGCAATTTTACCATCACTTTCTTTGTTTTCATATCCTCACAACTAGCACAATGCCTGGAAATAGTAGGCACTTAATAAATGTTTATTGACTGATTATTAGTTACTTAATTTTAAAAAATATAATCTGTTTTTATATCACCTGCATTTCCCCAAATAACTCTCCCTTCTCAGGAAGCCATCCCTTATAAAAAAGAATAAAATAGAAAAAACACCAGTTTTTATGAAAGTAACCAATAAATGAGTCTAGTCTAATATCATATGCAGTATTCCATAGGCATAGTCCGCTTCTACAAAGAAAATGCATTTTCATATCTCTTCTTTGGGGCTAACCTTGGTAACTATAATTTCATAGAATTGTTCTTTTGAATCATTATTGTAATCATCATGTATAATGCATTCTTGATTCTGCTTATATCAGTCTGCAACAATTCATATATATATTATATTTTTATGTACTAATATTTATCATTTCTTAGAGTATAACAATATTCTATTACATTCATATACCACAACTGTCCTAAGTAATAGACATTTGTTTAATTCACAATAGAGTGCCTATAAATATGTTGATATGTATGGAATCTTTCCTTTAATCACCAACCTCTTTGGGGTATATACCTAGCAGTGGGATCTCTGCAGTGCTGTGCTGCTAAGTGTTTAACAACTAGCTTACCCCCAAAAAAAGGTGTGTTTGTGCGTGTATATATACATATATGGATATATATACACACGCACATATATATATATGTTTATTATAAATGTTGTAGATATTAAGGATATGTAGGACATAATTTACAAATAATAATCAGCACTACTGATTGTAATAGTAATAACTTTTTAGTTTTTTGTATAATTTCAGGGAATGGAACACTGTTTGATTCTACATTATTATGTAGAATCCAAAAAATAATTCAAATCAATTTCATGGTTTTAAATTTCATTTAATATCATTTTTTCAGCAGCTATGCATGGGGAAGTTAGTTCTTCAAAAGGCCAAGGATGGGGGGCGGCTAGGTGGCACAGTGGATAAAGCACCGGCCCTGGAGTCAGGAGTACCTGAGTTCAAATCCGGCCTCAGACACTTGACACTTACTAGCTGTGTGACCATGGGCAAGTCACTTAACCCCCATTGCCCTGCAAAACAAAACAAAACAAAAAAGGCCAAGGATGGGGGGGAATCAAGATGATGGGATGAGAATCTGTCTAGCTCTCCCAACATATCTCTTCCACAACAACCTAAAAAACAGCAAGCATGAGACTGAATTCTAATTGAGAATGCCAAGAAAAAGTCACAGTGAATCATTTTCCCAGCTAGGAAAACAGGCTCTGGTCTCTGCGGTAGGGGCTGGCTAGGACCACAGCCCAGTGGTAGCAGCAGTAGCAGTGGACCTGGGATTCTAGAGCCCAGGAATGGAAAGGGAACCAAAAGATAACCAGGACAGAAAGAGAACCCAGGGGATTGTTCGAAACAGGAACAAATTATTGATAACTTCGATTTCTCCTCTGCAACTTGCCTGCTTGTATCCTTTGACCACTTATCAACTGAGAAATGGTTGTTATTCTAAAAGATTAGAATGAATTCCATAAAAACTTTATCAGAGAAAATTAAAGATTTTCTCCAACATTTACCTGCATCCTTTCTAATTTTTGTTGTGCTAGCTTTCTTTGGTGCTTACTTGTATTTCCTTCTTTTCTCCTATTATCTTCTCTTTCTTAAATGCTTAATTTTTTTTTCTTTTTGGCACTCTTCCTTTCTATTTCTTCAATACAGTTTAAAAGAAAACTCTTAGAGCAAATAAAGATAGTCAAGTAAAACAAATTCCCACATTGGTCATACCAAAAGAAAAAAAAAGTCTTCTCTGTGCACCTTGAGTTCATCAACTTTACATCAAGAGACGTGGTTTATCAATAGTACTTGGAATCATGGTTGGCCATTTTATTGAACACAGTTCATAAATCTTTCAAAGTTATTATTTCTTTATAATGTTTTTATTCTATATATTGTTCTCCAGGCTTTACTCACTTCATTCTGTTAGGTTTTTTTTCTCCTGAAGTGGTCCTTTGCATTACCTTGTGGTATAATTAAATTCCCTTACTTTCACATGCCTCAATATGATCAGCCAATGCTCAATTTAATTTTCTGACTTTATTTCAACTAAATCTATAATTCTCTAATGAGACCATCATATCATTTGAAAAATTAAGTTTTGTTTTCTGTTTGCCAATGCTTATTCTCTCAATTTCATTTTTCTTCTTACTGCTATGGTTACCATTTCTACAACTATATCAAATATTAGCATTGTGCTTCACTCCAGTCTTACTGGAAATCCCTCTAGCCTTACTCTATTGCATAGAATGTTGGCTATTGGTTTTAAATATATAATATTTGTCATCTTAAGGAAAGGTCCATTTATTTTTAGGCTCAATTTGTCGTTGCAAAATTAAGTGGCTTGCCCAGACACTTGGCATAGCTAGTGTCTGAGGCCGGATTTGAACTCAGGTCCTATTGAATCCAAGGCCAGTGCTTTATCCACTGCACTACCTAGCTGCCCCAGACTCAATGTTTTTAATAGAAACAAAGGCTACTTAATTTTGTCAAAAGCTTTTTCAAACTCGGTCTTATGGTTTCTATTATGTTTGTTATTATGGTCTCTTATATTTATATTTTCCCCTGTACTGAAACATCACTCCTTTCCCAGTATAAACTCAAGCAAGTTCTAGGGTATAATCTTTTAAATTTGTTATTGTAGACTCTTTGCTGATATTTAATTTACTATTTTTACATCAATTATTATTAGAGATATTGAATTATGGTCTTATTTCCCCATTGTATTTCTCTGTGATTTAAGTATCAAGCCCATGGAAGGAATTTGATAGGATCCTTTTTTTTCCTTATTTTTGAAACAGTTAATAAAATATTGGAATTGATCTGGTTAAAATGCACAGTTAGGAGTTGGAATGTATTGTGAGAGCAATGGCAAGGAAACCATTCTTACTAAATGGCAGAAAAGTAAAAGGAAGTAAAGTATAAGAAGACCAGAAAGATAGGAAAGGGCTACATTATGAAGTACTTAAAAAGAGAGAATTTTATAGTTGATCCTGGACATAATGGAGAACCACTGGAATTTATTGAATGGGTCAGATCTGTGATTTTAAAATATCACTTTGATAGCTCAGTAGAGGATGGAATAGAGTTGGGAGAGACTTGAGGTAGAGAGACGAAGTAGTAGGTTACTGAAATAATCCAGGCATGAAATGATGAGTACCTACACTACAGTGGTAGCATATATGAGAGTTGTTGTGAAAGAAAAATCAACAAAAGTTGGTACTATACTGGCTATTGAGGAAGGAAGGTAAAAAGAGAGTAAGGAGTTGAAGATTAACACCCAGGTTGTGAGTCTGTGTGACTGAGAAGATGGTGATGCCTTCAACAGTAATATGGAAGTTAGGGATAGGGGAGGGTTTTTGGGAAAATATAATGGGTTCAGTTTTGAACATGTTGAGTTTAAATTGTCTATGGAACATCTAGTTCTTGATGTCCAATAAATAGTTGGAGATGGGAGACTGGAGGAAGGAGAGAGGTTAGAGCTAAATAAGTAGATCTGAAAATCAAATGCATAGAGATAATAATTGATTCCATGGGAATCAATTCCATGAGAACATTAAGAAAAATAATATGGAAGAAGAAAAGAACTCCCAATACAGAACCTTGGGGGACATACAGGTTTGAGGAAATGGCCTGGATAAATATATGGAAAAGAAAATGAGAATAGTTAGACAAGTAGGAAAGAAATCAGGAGAGAACAGTATCATGAAAACCTAGAGAGAAGAGTTAGGAGAAGAATAACAACAGCAAAGGCTGCAGAGAGGTCAAAAAGTATGAGGTTTGAGAAAAGGCCATCATATTTGGCACCTAAATAACTATTAACTTTGGAAAGAGCACTTTCAGTTGAATGATGAGAGTTTCAGTTGAATGAATGTAGATTGCAGAGAGTTAAGAAAGTAAGATACTGATTGAAGATGGCTTTTCTCAGGCTTATCTATGAAAGGGAGGAAATATTATAGTTTAGTGGGGAATGAGTGGATTGAGTGATGAGTTTTTGAGATAAGGAAGGAAAGAAGGAAGGGAGGGAGAGAGGGAGGAAGGAAGGAAGGAAGGAAAAAAGTATTTAAGTGCTTACTATATGCTAGATACTGTGCTTAGTGGACATTTTTGGTTAATTGTCTATATTTCAGGTTCCTCATATGTAGTATTAGGGGACTAGATGACCTCTCAGCTCACTTCTATCTCTAAATCAATGATGCTAAAGTTGAGTTAATTGGCTAAAAAGAAATGTGTGGGTTATTTGTGCATTTTAATTACCTATATTCCCAACTATAGAAGTAGTTTATTTAGTCTCAAAGTATGGGTATTTGATAATCATGAGTTCTACAGAGTGCAATTATAAAACTCATTACATTTGAAAATTCATCATTGTATGAGTCACAGAAGTCAAATATCCAAGATGATTCTTTGATGCTTTTGATGATTATTGGTAATAAGCAAGAAAAAAAATGAGGCTTTTCTTCTGGCAGGTATAAAAATTTGTCATGAATAAAGCATTTTGCAAAATTAAATGACATATAATGTGGGATATTTATTTTTGAAGGATATTTATTTCAGTAATTTATTTCTTTTTGAAGGAAATTACATACTAATGTTGAAATATAAACTACAAAGATGGCGGAGAGGAAGCAGCAAGCTGCCTGAACTTTCCTTCTGTTCCCTCAAAAAGAACATTAAATCAAGCCTCTGGACGGATTCTGAAACTACAGAACCTGCAAAGAGACAGAGAGACACAGTCTTCCAACCAGAGATAATTTAGAAGACTTCAGGAAAAGGTCAGTTGGACTGGGGCAAAAGGGAGGCCCAGCGCAGGGCAGCAACCCAGCACTGAGGGGGTCGGGGCAAGTTAGCAGGAGCTGCAGGCCACAGCTGAACAACTGAGGCCTCTAGAACCTGGCTCAAAAATCTGGTGGCCAAGAAGGACAGTGGAAAAACCTACCTGCACCGGCCAGGAGGGCAGGTTGCCAGCTGTAGGGCCACAAACGGGACAGACAGGATCGGGGAAAGGGGGGGGACTGACAGAAGGGAGGACAAAAGCAAGGGAGAAAAGGGTAAAGAAAAGAGAGGGGGGGTGATAAAAAGAGAGGGCAGATTGGGGAAGGCAGGGGTAAGAAGTAAAATGTCGATGAGGAGGAATAGGGTGAAAGAAGGGGGGAGAAGTACAAAGGGGGTAAATAGAATGGAGGGGAACAGACAGTAATAATAACTGTGAATGGGATGAATTCTCCTATAAAACAGAAACAAATTGCAGGGTGGATTAAAAAACAGAATCCTACAATATGCTGTTTACAAGAAACACATTTGAAGCAGAGAGATACACACAGAGTAAAGGTAAAAGGCTGGAGGAGAATATATTGTGCTTCAGCTAAAGTAAAAAAAACAGGGGTAGCAATCCTTATCTCAGACAAAGCGCAGTCAAAAATAGATCTCATTAAAAGAGATAAGGAAGGAAATTACATCTTGCTAAAAGGTACTATAGATTATGAAGTAATATCAATATTAAATATGTATGCACCAAGTAGTATAGCATCCAGGTTCTTAGAGGAGAAGTTAAATGAGTTACAAGAGGAATTAGACAGTAATACTATAATAGTGGGGGATCTGAATCTCCCCCTCTCAAAATTAGATAAATCTAGCTGAAAAATTAATAAGAAAGAAGTGAAAGAGGTGAATAGATTACTAGAAAAGTTAGACATGATAGAGGTCTGGAGAAAATTGAATGGGGATAGAAAGGAATATACCTTTTTCTCAGCAGTACATGGCACATTTTCAAAAACTGACCATGTGTTAGGGCACAAAAACATCATAGTCAAATGTAGAAAGGCAGAAATAGTAAATGCATCCTTCTCAGATCATGATGCAATAAAAATTACATGTAAGAAAGAGCCAAGGAAAAGTAGAATGAAAATCAATTGCAAACTGAATAATATCATTCTAAAGAATGAATGGTCAAATCCGGCCTCAGACACTTAACACTTATTAGCTGTGTGACCCTGGGCAAGTCACTTAACCCTAATTGCCTCACTAAAAAAAAAAAAGAATGAATGGGCCAAACAACAAATCATAGAAACAATCAATAGCTATATCCAAGAGAATGACAATAATGAGACAACATACCAAAGTCTATGGGATGCAGCCAAAGCAGTGCTTAGGGGAAAATTTATAGCTCTAAATGCTTACATGAATAAAAAAGAGAAAGAGGAGATTAAGGAATTGTTCATGCAACTTAAAAAGCTAGAAAAAGAACAAATTAGAAATCCCCAATTAGATACTAAACTAGAGATCCTGAAAATTAAAAGAGAAATTAATAAGACTGAAAGCAAAAAAACTATTGAATTAATCAATAAAACTAAGAGCTGGTTTTATGAAAAAAACAATAAAATAGATAAAATATTGGTTAATTTGATTAAAAAAAAGAAAGAAGAAAACCAAATTACCAGTATCAAAAATGAAAAGGGTGATATTACCACCAATGAAGTGGAAATTAAATCAATAATTAGGAATTATTTTCCCCAACTGTATGCCAATAAATTTGACAATCTAAATGAAAATGGATGAATATTTACAAAAATACAAACTGTCCAGGTTAACTGAAGAGGAAATAAAATCCTTAAATAAACTCATATTAGAAAAAGAAATTGAACAGGGCCAGATGGGTTTACAGGTGAATTTTACCAAACATTTAAAGAACAATTAATTCCAATATTATACAAATTATTTGGAAAAATAGGTGAAGAAAGAGTTCTACCAAAATTGTTTTATGACACAAATATGGTGGCGATACCAAAACCAGGCAAAGCAAAAACAGAGAAAGAAAATTATAGACCAATTTCCCTAATGAATATTGATGCTAAAATCTTAAATAAGATATTAGCAAGGAGATTACAGCAAGTGATCACCAGGACAATACACTATGACCAGGTGGGATTTATACCAGGAATGCAGGGCTGGTTCAACATTAGGAAAACTATTAACATAATCAACCACATCAATAAGAAAACCAACCAAAATCATATGATTATCTCAATAGATGCAGAGAAAGCTTTTGACAAAATACAGCACCCATTCCTAATAAAAACACTAGAGAGTTTAGGAATAGGTGGAGGTTTCCTTAAAATAATAAACAGTATCTACCTAAAGCCATCAGCAAATATTATATGCAATGGAGATAAATTAGAGGCCTTTCCCAATAAGATCAGGGGTGAAACAGGGATATCCATTATCACCCCTATTATTTAATATTGTACTAGAAATGTTAGCTTTAGCAATCAGAGAAGAAAAAGGAATTAAAGGAATTAGAATAGGCAAAGAGGAAACAAAACTATCACTCTTTGCAGATGATATGATGGTATACTTAAAGAATCCTAGAGAATCAATTCAAAAATTACTTGAAACAATTAACAACTTTAGCAAAGTAGCAGGATATAAAATAAATCCACATAAATCATCAGCATTTCTATACATGACCAACAAAGTCCAGCAGCAAGAGATAGAAAGAGAAATTCCATTTAAAGTATCTGTAGATAATATAAAATACTTGGGAGTCTACTTGCCAAGACAAACCCAGGAACTCTATGAACACAACTACCAAACACTCTTCACACAAATCAAATCAGATCTAAATAATTGGAAAGATATCAATTGCTCATGGATAGGCATAGCTAATATAGTAAAAATGACAATACTGCCTAAATTAATTTACTTAATTCAGTGCCATACCAATCATACTACCTAAAAATTAGTATGCACAGGAAGGTGGGTTAGCGGTACCAAACCTGGAGCTTTACTATAAAGCGGCAGTCATCAAAACTATCTGGTATTGACTAAGAAATAGAGGGGAGGATCAATGAAATAGGCTAGGCACTGGAAATGCAGTAGTAAATGACACTAGTAATGTAGTGTTTGATAAGCCCAAAGACTCCAGCTTCTGCGATAGGAACTCAGTATTTGACAAAAACTTCTGGGAAAACTGGAAGATAGTATGGCAGAAATTAGGCATATGAATACCAAGGAATACTATTGTGCTGTAAGAAATGATGAGCAGGAGGAGTTCAGAGAAACCTGGAGGGTCTTGCGTGGGCTGATGATGAGTGAGATGAGCAGAACCAGAAGAACATTTTACACAGTATCATCAACATTGAGTGTTGATCTACTGTGATGGACTATATTCTTCTCACCAGTGCAATGGTACAGAAGAGTTCCAGGGAATTCATGATAGAAGAGGATCTCCAAATCCAGGGGAAAAAAAACAACTGTAGAGTATAGATGCTGAATGAACCATACTATTTCTTTTGTTTTTGGTGCTGATGTTTTTCTATTTTGAGGTTTTTCGTCATTGCTCTGATTTTTCTCTTATAACATGACTAATGCAGAAGTATGTTTAATGTTATTATGTGTGTGTATATATATATATATAAAACCTATATCAGATTACCTGCTGTCTAGGGGAGGGGTGAGGGAGGGGAGGGAGGGAGGGAGAAAAATCTGAAATTGGAAAGCTTGTATAAACAGAAGTTGAGAACTATCTTTACATGTAACGGGGAAAAAAATAAAATACTTTATTAATTTAAAAAAAAGAAATATAAACTACGTTCTAAACAGAAGATTTTTAAGAGCTATGAAATACAATCCAGTCTGCTCGTATCCTCCTATACAATTCTGGATCCAGACCTATACTGATAGAATATCTCAGTAGAATATACAATCACAAACTGGACTATATGACTTTTTCATTCATTTAAGTTTTTTATTCCCCTCCTTGGGTAAAATTAGGGCAACCTCTTTTCTTTATTTTTTTGTGAGGCAATTGGGGTTAAGTGACTTGCCTAGGGTCACACAGCTAGTAATTGTTAAGTGTCTGAGGTCAGATTTGAACTCAGGTCCTCCTGAATCCAGGGCCAGTGCTCTATCCACTGCGCCACCTAGCTGCCCCAGGGCAACCTCTTTTGAATCTATTTGAGGAGGACCTGTGACCCTCTGCCCCCTTCTATTACTCTGACAAAGACATCACACAAAAAAACAAAAAACAAAAGAATGCCACACAGGACCATTTAATCACTAAGGTTAAAGAATTCATCATTTAGTATCCAACTTTTTGATAATAAGCCTCTCTGTACCTAGCTACACTGATCTTCAGGCAGGAAACAGTCTATTGCTAAACTATATTTGGAGCTCTAGCTTGATACAATCTACCAGATCTACTAGATCTTGTGCTCCACTAGCATAGCCACTGAGACCCAGAAATCACCTCCAAGTTATGATGATGTATTTGAATAGAACTTTTGTATTTCTAACTAACCCAAACCTCTCCCTTTCTTGAAATACATCTATTCACTAATATTCTCCTGATGAAGCTATTCAAACGATTGAACACAAACTCAGAAGAATAAAAACTAGGTATCTCAAAGAGAAATGTGAAGATACATCATGTCTATAAGCAAGTTACTGGTGCAATGATAAATCTGGCAAAAGCAATGGCATAGAAGATATAATCTAGGACATAAAGGACTCTAAATTGATTTGGGCATGTCATATATTGTAAGCCTGCCATCCCTCCTGGTCTTCTGAGCTTTCTCCTCTAAGGTTACCTTCTTTTTTTACCTTTATCACTTGTGTACTTATTTAATATTTTTACATATTTGCTCCATTGGTGTGTGTGTGTGTTTGGGGCATGGGGGAGTGGGTCAGGGACTGTTGTGTTTTTGCCTTCTTTGTATGCCCAGCACTTAGCATAGTGCCTAGTACATAGTAAGGAATTAATGCCTGTTTGGTGATCAGTTGATTTATAGAGAGCTAGGAATAACAGAAAGAAAACTTGACTAGTCCCCAAACACCCAGAAGACTTGTAGTACATCATATAAATCTTCTCTGAAGAATTTATAGAAATACATACACAGTCAGACATGGTGTCCCATGTGTGTAATCCCTGCTACTAGGGAGGTTGAAGTTTACAATCCTCGAGTTATAGAGTTCTTAGCTATAGTGGGCTGAGACAATTGATAAGTAACCAAGTATCTGCATTAAACTTAGTATTTTTATGGTAAGCCTCCAGGAATGGGGGGGGCATGGCCCAGGTCAGAAATGGAGCAGATCAAAGTTTCCATACAGATCAAAGTGGGACTGGGTTTATGAGTTGTGGTAAAAATTATTTGTGGTAAAGATTAATATTGCAGTTTTTAGCTGGCTCATTTTGGAGGGGCCACACCTGGCTCACTCTGAGGTTACATATACTACTGAGGTCAGAGGGAGTATTCTCCATAGGCAGTTTTTGAAGGACCTCCCCTTTTGGGGGAGGAAAGATTGAACGCTCCCTGAAGGGAGGTGGAGGGTTCTTCTGCAAAGCTAGGCTTCTTCCGGAATGCTAGCGGTCTGGGGGGTTCTTCTTCTTCTCCCCTTGCAGTGGTAGTGTGTGTACACTCTGTCTCAGACGACTGCTGCTTTGGTAGTGCAAGCAACTATAGACTGTCCGGATTTGGTGAGTTAATTATGGAAAACCCTAAACTCCTTTGAGTTTAGGTCTGAGGATTAAATAGGCTAAGTTTAGAGTTAAGAGTATTTATCTGTTTTTCTATTTTCCTATTTCCTTATCTTTGATTATTATTAGTTTCACCTTTGTTGTTTAATTAATTCCCAAGTAATAAAATCTGATCCTTTTGTGAACTAAAGCTTAGAGGCTCCTTTCTTATTGCCCTGGGAGAAATATCTAAAAAGGGCAGTTCAGAGGAGAGAGTAAACATATTTCCAGGACTTCAATTTTAAGGAGTCACCCAAATAACACTCCATATAGCAAATTCTGGCCCTCACAGAATGACCTTTGCATTTCCAGCCTGGGAAAGAGGGAGAATCAATCTTAAAAAGAAAAAAAAAAATCCACACCATACCAGTTCAGAAGGCATGGTTGTCATCTGCACATGGATGATATTACAGATTTATCAAAGTATCAAAAAAATGAATGTAGTATCTATGCTGTGGGTATCGTCTTAGTTAGCAGACCCTAAAAATGATTATTGCTAGCCAACCAAGCTCTTTCCAAGAATTCACCAATTTTGGTGACATGGAATTTTTAAGAAAGAATTCTGGGGAGAATTTTGACCACACAGGCAGTTTCCTCTATCTCAGATTTGTCATTGATGTTGGGGGCTAGTGAAGAGCACTTAGAAAGCCTTGGAGTAAAAACAATCTGGAAGGTAGGTGACATGTGGTTAGTGCAAAGCACTGGGAAGTGTCCTGGAACAGAGATGGTATCCAGGAGTCAGGTGGAATCTCTCTGTCACCATATTGTTTCTTTAGCCTTTGTAGACATGCTTGCCATGTGATTCCAGGCTATGTGACCTTTAAGCCTTGCATAAAAATCAAGTTAAGACTTGTTTATTTAAAGGTACCACCAATCTACACTTCTTTCTGACTATGGTATTTGCCAATGCTGAGTGCCTCTGTTAACAGCTGAATCCAAATCTGCCATGATTGTTTTCTTGAGGAGCAGAGTTCCAGTTCTGAGATCTATGAATTGGACTATAAAACCTTACTGACATATGAGATTTGGCCTTAACCTTACAAAGAGGGGAAAGTTTTAAACATTGCTTTCAATTTGTCTGTGGTCAGGACTTCATTGCTCAAGAGAGCTTCTATTTTTTTTAAGTACCTCTTCTTCCTCCTGAGAGCATGGCCTGCAGAATAATAATTACAACTTTCAGCACAACAGCAATTTTTTTAAAAGTCTGGTTATTCTGAGAGAACATCCAGAACATTCCTTGGCTTAACTTTAATAAATATCACTTTGTGATTCTCCACATCTTTTGTGTTTCTGTTAATTTTAAAATTAAAAACATTTAAATTAAAAATCTATATATATGCCTAATTTATGTAGACACTTATATACTTCAATACCGATGACACTATGATACTTTTCAACCAATTCAACACCCATCTTTTCAAAACAACTACCCCATGTTTAAAATAATCAGCAAGATAAGACATGACAAGCAGGATGACATCAGAAAGGCCTGGAAAGACATGTTTGAAATGATGTATAGTGAAGTGAGCAGAACCAAGAGAACATTGTACACAGAGACAGCAATATTGTTTGATGAAGAACTGTGAATGACTTGACTATTCACAACAATACAATCCCAAAGGATTATTGATGAAACATACTATCCACCTCCAAAGAAAGAACTGATATTGATGGAACAGACTGTGAGAAAATAATAGGGTTTTGGGAATGCCCAAAGGCCCCAGCTGAGAGAATTGATTGGATTAAGATTGATTGAATTGGGGCAGCTAGGTGGCACAATGGATAGAGTACCGGTCCTGGAGTCAGGAGGACCTGAGTTCACATCCAGCCTTAGACATTTGACACTTACTAGCTGTGTGACCCTAGGCAAGTCACTTAACCCCAATTGCCTCACCAAAAAAAAAAAAAAAAAGATTGATTGGATTGACTGACTTTGCTGATTAACTCACTTAAAGTTAATTCAATCAAAACCACACCCAGCCTGGCCCTCAAGAGGGTGTTTTCTCAGAGGGGATGAACTCTGACCTCAACATGGGACCACCCTCAAGTTCAGTGAACCAATGGATTTGGGTGATGCTAGCCAATTAGCTTGAAGCAATATGTAAGGACCACCTCTCCTCTGGACTCATAAAAAGCTTCCACATGTTGTTACTTTGAGTTAGACTCTCTCAGAGGTGCTCTTGGTGGCAGAGGACTTGGAGGAAGAAGCAGGCCAGGCTGAGCTCTATTTTTCCTCTAGGCTAGAAGGCCAGGGTGAGCTCTGTTCTCTCCTCTGGGCTAGATAGTCCTTTTCTTAACTTTCAGAGACATGTGTGCTCTCTTTACTAATATTTAATATACTTTAATAAATGCTTAATGCCCCAAAACTGGTGCTAAAGCTTCTAATTTATAAGTAACAACTTTATTAGGAACCCCAGATAATTTTCCCCAAACCTGAGACAGAAATAAGGTGACCACACATATAGTTTTATACACCATAAGACTGAAGCAAGCTATTTTTCATTTTATTTCATTTTTTCTTTTAATCAAGTTTTCTTGTACAAATATGGTCATGTTTTATATAATCATACATGTATAACCCATATCTGATTGTTTGCCACCTCAGGGAGGGAGGAGGGGAGGGAGGGATAAAAATCAGAACTCCAAACTATAAATAAAAATGGTTATTATAAAAAAAAGTATATTTAAATTTGTGCATAAAGGAGAAATTATAGTAAAATTAAAGTAATATTATTATAAAAGATACTCAGCAAGATTTCTGGGTCATGTGATCCAGATAGAGGACTAGACATGGTTTTTCAATTTTCATAACTTCTCAACAAGAAATAAAGTAATTTTAGCTGTTTCGCCAGTACAGGACATCATAGAGAGGAAGGCTTCACAAGTCAACCTCTATACCTGCAAATTAACTCATCTTCCCCCCTCAGTCCCCAACCCAAGTGCCAAAGAGATCCAAATGACAGAAATTTGCTCAGGTTGAATTAGCAGCATAGCAGTACTCTATGAAGGAACTTATCTCAGCCAGAGAACATAAGAACAGAGAGAAAGGGGTTAAAATGTGTTTATAGATGTGTGGTACTAGATCTACTAAGTCTGAAGGAAAGAGCCCAGTATCCAGCTGGGGCCAGATCTATTTGCCCCAACCCTCTGCCAGAAATCACTTGGGACAGAGACTGAGGTTGTTGAACTATGAATTTTCCAGCATGGAAAGATACTAAGACAGCTTTGAATTCCAGCCCTCAGAGAAACCACCAACAGATGGAGTCAGAAAGTGAAAAATAGAGGAAAATATGAAAAAATATACTGAAATTACCAAATATCTCAGGAGCAATAGATTTCAATTAAAGACGTTGAGCATAAGCAGATACACTAACAATGAAGATAGGAATAATAGAAGGAAATATGATTATTGCAAAACAAGGAAAATAAACAATACCTGATGAGGTAGAAGTTCCTATGGGTTTTGAAGAGAGCATGGAATCATAGCATGCTGTTCATGAATGTCTTAAGAGAGAAAATAGAATTTGTAAAGTAGAATTTATGTTCTATATAATGAAAAAAATTAGCTGAATAGATAAACTTGGATCCACAATGGCAGGTTTCACCAAATAAATGAAAGAGAAGATTTCTGATTGGGAATGCAAATACATAGAAGTAATGGACAAGCTGGAAGAAAAGATATAAAAAAAGAAATAACATTTAAAAAAATTATCTCCACACAAGGAAGACATGTTGATCTCAAAGACAGGTAAGTAGAGACAACTAGGGATTATACAGAAATAAAAGCACATGACAAGTTTGAATACTATAATACAAGGAAACTGTCCAGAACTTTTAAACACTGAAAACAAGGTGTCAAACAAAAGAATCCCTAGAGCTATGCCAGGAAACAACAACAACAAAACTCTGTACTGCAAACTCCAAACACACAGTGGTAATATTTAATAATTACATTGACAAATTCTGCAAGTGACCAGTAAAAAAACCTTCAAATATAGAGGAAATGAAGGGAAAAAGAGCATAAGACTATTCTGCACCCACCAGAAACCAAAGGAGGAATGGAATAATGTGTTCCAAAGAGCAAAGGAACTGAAGGTGCAACCCAAGGTGACCTACCCTGCAAGTCTGAGCTTAACCATAAATGAAAAATATGACTGTTTAAAAAAATGAGGCATTTGAAGCATTCCTAAAAGGAAACCATAACTGAAGAAATCATTTGCTTCTCAAACACACTAGTCAACAAATAAAATAAGAAGTGTAAATGAATATAGCAACCAAAGACAATAAAATAACAATAAAGAGATCATGAAGAGATTTGTTTCTAAATGTATACAAAGAGTCAAGGGTGGAAGTAGAAGTCAAATAGAATTGATGGTAGAAACACAAGACTGAAACATTATGGATTAAGCCTTATGACACCCTACCTAAAGGTGAATCAATGTTATTGTAATTCTAAATTACAGAATGAAAGGGAACATAAATAGAGAAAAAAGATTGAGGTAAATATATGACATACGTCAATCAATTCAAGGGCTAACATTGATGGGATAATAAATGCTGTAGTCCCTCAGGAAAAAGAAGAGCCTATGGGAAAATAGGGAGGTAAAGTAAGGGCTTGAAAAAGGGGGGCAAAGGGGAAAATTTTGTTTCAGTGTTGTTCCAATATGAGAGAAGAGAGGTATATAAATGGATGAAGTTTCCTTATAATGAATATGATCTGCAAGGCTTTTGAGAGACCATTCATCCTACATCAGGAAAAAAGAATCAGAGCTCTCAGGGCTTTTGTGTTGCATTGGGGAAATTGACACCAATAAGAATGGAACATAATAGATCTAGGGAGGAGACTTTAAGACAAATTGGGGAAAAATTACAAAGGGGAGGACAAATGTCAATAATGAATTGCACAGTCAGGGACACGGGAAGATATGTGGGGCAATATCCTCATTGTCACCTTCAGGAATTGGTATTTCTAAGACTAAGGCAAAACAAAATAAAAAGAGGGCTGGGGGTTGGGGGGAGAGGGCGGCAGCATAAGTAAAGGCCATGAATCAAAGAATAATGCCATAATTCTTGGCTAAATTAGAGAAGGAAGATCAATAATGAAGAGAACAAGGGAAAGAAATTCTTTTGGGGAAAAATGTATGGAAAATAAAAAATTTAAACTTAATAAAACAAGTTAAAGGGAGATCCTATATGACTATGTAAATGAGTGGGTAAAGAAAGGAATAATTAAATAACTGGATAAATGGAAGAAAGAAAAAGAACTAATCAGCCAAATTCCAAACCTGGGATATGTGGGATTCTCTGGGGGTGGGTTTGTGGATGAAAGTAATAGAGCCAGCATGAATAAGGTTACCTTAAAAGTAGATTAAGGTGGCAGCTAGGTGGTCCAGTGGATAGAGCACCGGCCCTGGAGTCAGGAGGACCTGAGTTCAAATTCGGTCTCAGACACTTAACACTTACTAGCTGTGTGACCCTGGGCAAGTCACTTAACCCCAGTTGCCTCACCAAAAAAAAAAAAAAAGTAGATTAAGCTAAAATATTTGAAAAAGACAGTGCTGGGTTTAAAAGTGAAAAGGGGGAAAATTCTATAAAAAATAGTAGAGATAAATGGAAGGAAATATAAACCTAATACTCATAACTTTAAGTGTGAATAGATTAAACAATCCAAGAAAATGTAAAAGCCTGCCATATTTGATAAGGGGAATACCTTCTCCCCACCTTCCACTGCCATAGATTGCTTATAAGAGAAACATTTAAGAAACAAAGACTTCTATAGAAATGAAGGACTAGAGAAAAACTTAACATGCATAAAATAAACCCCAAAAAAGCAAGGGCTGCAATCATTCTATCAGACAAAACAAAAAGAAAACTCCCATACTTAAAAAGAGATAACCTGCTGAAAAGAACTGTAGACCACAAACCAATATCAATCTATTATCATTTAAATTCATACAGAGAAAAATCAGCTGTACTATAAGAAGATACAGACAGTAACACAATAGTGAAATAAGATTTCAATGCTCTCTCAGTTTTGGAAAAGCTAACAAAGATAAACAAAATAGAAAAGACAGAAGTGAACAAACTGCTGGAGAAACTAGAGCTAAAAGTCTTATGGCATCTTCTTAAGAGTACTGATGAAAAATACACACACACACACACACACACACACACACACACACATATAAAATCAGCATCATGTGGAACTTTATAAAATGTGACCATGTATTAAGGCACAGAGATACTGTAAGCAAATATAATAATGCAGAAACCATACAGTAATAACAAAAGACATGGACCCAAATGGAAACCTAACAACAAAATGGCAAATAATGAATAAGTCAAAGAACAAAGCATAGAAGCAATTAATAATTGTATTAAACAAAATGATAATGATGAAACGACATACCAAAATTTCTGGGATGTAGCTAAAGCAGTCCTCAGGGGAAAATCATATCCCTAAAAATATACATTAACAAAATAGAAAAAGCAAGGATTAATGAACTGGATATGCATTTAAAAAATTAAAAAGCCAACAAATAAGTGAACTCCAAAATAAGCACAAAAGAGGAGCTATTAAAAATTAGAGCCGGAATAAACTGGAAGTAAAAATTTAGAAATGAATAAAATCAAATGTGGTTCTTTAGAGACCAAATTGCCCAACTCATTTAAAAAGAGGGTAAAAAAATCAAATCAACAAAATAGCAAAGCAACAAGATGAAATCACAACAAAACCAGAAGAAATAAAATTGAATAATCAGAACCTATGATACACAGTTACATACTAACAAAATAGAGAAAACAAAGAAATATAAAAAACTTTCAAAAATTTAATATATCCAAACTAAGAGAAAATCAAATAAAGATCTTAAACAATCCAATGTCTAAAGAGGAAAATAAAACTAGCTATAAAAAGAACTATCAAAGAAAAAAACACCCTACTTCTTCTGATGGATTTACAAGAGAATTATATCAAACTTTTTTTTTTTTTGGTGAGGCAATTGGGGTTAAGTGACTTGCCCAGGGTCACACAGCTAGTAAGTGTTAAGTGTCTGAGGCCGGATTTGAACTCAGGTGCTACTGAATCAAGGGCCGGTGCTTTATCCACTGCGCCATCTAGCTGCCCCAATAACAAACTTTTAAAGAAAAATTAGTGTCTATAGTACCTAAATTAGTCTCAAAAACTGAGAAAGAAAGCACCCTACCAAATTCCTTTTATGAGACAGAGACCTAATACATAATCCAGGGAATAATAAAACACATGGGGACATATAATTAGTGAATATCAATTCAAAATTTTTAAATAAAATCCTATCAAAATATTCATTATGACCAAGTTGGATTTATTCTAGTAATGGAAGAACAATTCAACACTATAAAAACACTTAACAAAATCATATTTAAAACAAAATTATTCAGTCACATAATTATCTCCATAAATGAAGAAAAGGCTCTTAACTAAGTACAACACTCATTTATGCTAAAAAACAAAACAAAACAAAAATACTTGCCAAGTATAGGCATAGAGGGACTTTTTCAATATAATAAAAACGAGCTATCAAAAAAACAAAATCTGAGGGCAGTTAAGTGGTGTAGTAGATAAAGCACCAGCCCTGGATTCAGGAGGACCTGAGTTCAAATCCAGCCTCAGACACTTGACATTTACTAACTGTATGACCCTGGACAAGTCACATAATCCTCATTGCCCCATCCAAAAAAAGCAATAATAATACTGTCTTGGGCAGCTAGGTGGCACAGTGGATAAAGCACTGGCCCTGGATTCAGGAGGATCTGAGTTCAAATTCAGTCTCAGACACTAGACACTTACTAGCTGTGTGACCCTTGGCAAGTCACTTAATCCTCATTGCCCCCCCCCCCACACACACACAAGCATCATATGGAGTAGGGATACATTTAAACAGAAGTTAGCAAATAATTTCTGGATGATCGAATCTGGCTCAAAGAAAGTTTTTTAAAGATAATTTTTAAAACTCCTTTATTTATTTTTATTCTTCATATGAAAATGTAAAAAATTCCCTATCCCATGGTTATTACAAAAAACAAATCCACCACCACAATAACAGTCTTTTTAAAAGATTTGGTTAATAGGTGATAGTTCTCTGGCCCCTGCACTAGAACCTTTTCCAATATTATATTTATTAGTAAAGTAAAGGGAAAAGTAAAGCAAAGATGCTTACTCTCCCCCCTACTATTTGATATAATTCTGGAAATACTAATGATAACAATATAGACGACAGAAGAAATTTAATGGTTCAAAGATAGGTAAAAAGAAAATAAAACTATACCCTATTTATCAATGACATGATGGTTTACTTGAAAAATCCTAAGGAATTAGCAAAGATACTAATTGAGGCTAATGTTTCAGCAAAATTGTAGGGAACAAGATAAACCTTCAAAAAACAATAGCATGTCTATATGATAGTTAAAAAAACTAAGGCAATAATATAAAATTTTTATTATAAATAATTATAAAATGATAGAGTATCTTGTGATTAATCTACCAAAGCACACAAAAAACCCCACCTTGCATAGATTCAATTACAAAGTGATCCTTTTAAGAAATTAAAACACCAAACTTCTGGTGCCAGAATGGTGAAGTGAGGCAGGAAATCCCTGGAACCTTCCTAACAACCTTGAAAAACATCTCGAAAACAATTTAGGAGTAGGGAAGCAGCTTAGTACTAGCACAGCAGGAAAGGTCTGTCTTACTGGGGTGTTAAGCAAGCTTGATCCAAGTATAGCACCAACAGGCCACATAGCAGGGGGCCTGTAGCAAGGCTCTAAGCCCTGGGGCAATCCATCTGTGAGGCCCCAACCTCAGGCAAGCCAGCATCCCCAGAGGCTACAGCACAGCACAGCTCCATCCCATGGTCCCACCTCCCAGCTAGAGGCCATCATAACAAGCTAGCAGCAAGGCTCCATCCCTGGGGCAGGCCAAAATGAAAATCTTGATTCCAACAAGGAGGTCCTCCCCCCTCCATTGCAAGCCAGCTGGTAGATCCTGAGGCCTAGTGAAAGCCAGCAGCAAGCCCCAAGCTACCACACAAGAAGCTTGGGTCAGTATAGGAGCAAAACCCAACTCTCACATACAAGTACAAAGTTATAAAATAGGCAGGGCAAAACATACAGAAAGAACTTGAAGTATAGAAAGTTACTATGGTGACAGTGAGGGTCAAGGAACAAACTTAGAAGAGGAAAACACTGTCAAATGACTAAATGTGAAGCTTCAAAGAAAAATATAAATTGGTCTCAGGCCCCAAAAGAAATCCTGAAAGAGCTTAGAAAGGATTTTAAGATTCAAATTAAAGAGGCAGAAGAAAAATTGGGAGAAAATGAGAGTAATGCAGGAAAATCATGAAAAAAGGAGTGAACAGCTTGGAAAAAACCCCCACAAAAAACAGAAAAGGATATATGAAAATTCATCAAAGAAAATAACTCCTTAAAAAATAGAATTGGACAAATAGAAACAGAGGTAAAAAAGCTCACTGAAGAAAATAATTCCTTAAAAATTAGAATTGGACAAGTGGAAGTTAATGACTTCATGAGACATCAAATATGATCAAACAAAATCAAAAGAAGAAAAAATAGAAGATGTGACATTTCTCATTAGAAGAACAACTAACCTGGAAAATATATTCAAGAGATATAATTCAAGACTTATGGGACTTCCTGAAAGACATGATGTGAACAGATCCAACCATTCGGGAGAGCAATTCATAACTATGCCCAAAGGGCTATCAAACTGTGAATACCCTTTGATCTAGAAGGTTTATATCCCAAAGACATCCCCAGAAAAGAAAAAAGACCTATTTGTATAAAAATATTCATAGCAGCTCTTTCTGTGGTGGCTAAGAATTGAAAATCAAAGGAATGCCCATCAATTGGGGAATAGCTAAATACATTGTGGTACATGGCTGTGATGGAATATTATTGTGCTATAAGAAATGACAAACAGGATGATTTCAGAAAGACCTGGAAAGACTTGTATGAACTGATGTATAGTGAAGTGAGCAGAACCAAGAGAAGGTTGTGCACAGTGACAGCAATATTGTTTGATGAAGAACTGTCAATGATTTACCTATTCTTAGCAATTCAATGATCTATGGCAATCCTAAAGCACTAATGATAAAGCATAATATCCATCTCCAAGCATACTATTTTTCACTATTTCATTTTTTCTCAAGTTTTCTTATAAAAATGACTAATATAGTAATGTTTTACATAATTGCACATGTATAACCTATATTACTTTTTGCTTACTGCCCCAATGAGGAAGAGGGAAGGAGGGATAGAATCTGGAATCAAAACTATAAATACAATAAAAATTACAACCAATAATGGGCACTAGAAAGGTAGATTAAAAATTAATTTGAGGGCAGCTAGGTGGCACAGTGGATAAAGCACTGGCCTTGGATTCAGGAGGACCTGAGTTCAAATTTGGCCTCAGACACTTAACACTTACTAGCTGTATGACCCTGGGCAAGTCACTTAACCCTCATTGTCCTGAAAAAAAAATTTTTTTAATTGGAAACTAAATAATTGAATGCTGAAGAATAAGTGGGTCAAATAACAGATCATAAAGAAGCAGTAATTTCATTAAAGAGGATGACAGGACAGCTAGGTGGTGCAGTGGATAGAGCACCGGCCCTGGAGTCAGGAGTACCTGAGTTCAAATCTGGCCTCAGACACTTAACACTTACTAGCTGTGTGACCCTGGGCAAGTCACTTAACCCCAATTGCCTCACTAAAAAAAATTCAAAATAAATTTAAAAAAAAAGAGAGAATGACAACAATAAGACAACATACCCAAACTTATGGGAAGCGGCCAAAGCAGAGCTTGGGGGAAATTTATATATCTAAATGCTTACATCAGTAAAATAGAGGAGATCAATAAATTGGGTATACAACTAAAAAAAACTAAGAAAAGAACAAATTAAAAATCCCCAATTAAATATCACACTGGAAATCCTGAAAAATCAAAGGGAAGATTAATAAAATTCAAAATAAGAAACTAATAAAACTAGAAGCTGGTTTTATGAAAAAATGACAAGAAAATAGATAAATAGCTGGTTAATTTGATGTTTTGAAAAAAGAAGAAACCAAATTATCAAAAATGAAAGGGGTGAATTCACCACCAATGAAAAGGAAATTAGAACAGTTATGATGAGCTATTTTGCCCATTTATATGCCAATAAATTTGACAATCTAAATGAAATAGATGAATATTTACAATAAATTGCCCAGATTAACAGATGAGGAAATAGAATACTTAAATAACCCAAACTTAGGAAAAGAAATTTAATAAGCCATCAACAAACTTCCTAAGAAAAAATCTCCAGGACCAGATGGATTCACAAGCAGTCTATCAAATATTTAAAGAACAATTAATCCCAATACTATATGAACTAGTTGGAAAAATAGGTGGAGTCCTACCAAATTCCTTTTGACACAAATATGGTGCTGATACCTAAACCAGGAAGAGCCAAAACAGAGAAAGAAAACTATTAACCAATTTCTCTAATGAATATTGATGCAAAAAATTTAAGTGAAATACCAACAAGGAGATTACAGCAATATATCACTAGGAGCACACAATATGGCCACATGAGATTTAAGCTAGGAGTATAGGACTGGTTCAATATCAGCATAATAACTACATCAATAACAAAACCAACAGAAATCACGTGATTTTACCAATACATGCAGAAAAAGCCCTTGACAAAACACAACACCCATTCCTATTAAAAACATTAGAGAGCAAAGGAACAAATGTAGCTTACCTTAAAATGGTAAGTAATATTTATCTAAAACCATCAGCAAGCATTATCTGTAATGGGGATAAACTAGAAGCCTTCCCAGTACAATCAAAGGTGAGGCAAGGATGCCTATGATAACCATTATTATTCAGTATTGTACTGGAAATATTAACTATAGCAATAAGAGGAGGAAAAGAAATTGAAGGAATTAGCATAGACTATAAGAAAAAAACCCTATCATTCTTTGCAGATGATTTGATGGCATACTTAGAGAATCCTAGAAAATCACCTAAAAAACTACTTGAAATAATTAACAACTTTAGCAAAGTTGCAGAATACAAAATAAACCCACATAAATCATCAGCATTTCTATGTATTACCAACAAAGTCTAATAGCAAGATATAGAAAGAGAAATTCCATTTAAAATAACTGTAAATAAAATAAAATACTTGGGAGTTCACCTGCTAAGACAAACCCAGGAACTATATGAACACAATTACAAAACACTTCTCACACAAAATAAAGTCAAATCTAAACAATGGGAAAAATATAAATTGCTCCTGGGTAGGCCAAGCCAATATCATAACAATAAAAATTCTACCAAAATCAATCCACTTATTCAGTGCCATACCAATCAGACTACCAAAAATTATTTTATAGAACTAGAAACAATAATAACAAAATTCATTTGGAAGAACAAAATGTAAATAATATCAAGGGAATCAGTGAAAGAAATGTAAAGAAAAGTGGTCTAGCTGTACCAGATCTTTTTTTTTTTTTCCTCCGGGCAATGAGGGTTAAGTGAGTTGCTCAAAGTCACACAGCTAGTAACTGTCAAGTGTCTGAGGCCAGATTTGAATTCAGGTCTTCCTGAATCCAGGGCTGGTGCTTTAACCACTGTGCCACCTAGCTGCCCCTGTACCAGATCTTAAACTGTATTATAAAGCTGTAATTATTGAAACAATCTGGTACTGGCTAAGAAAAAGAGTGGTGGACCAGTGTAATAGATTAGGTACACAATATATTGTAGTAAATGACCATAGTAATCTATTGTTTGATAAACCTAGAAACCCAAGCTTTTGGAATAAAAACACATTATTTGACAAAAACTGCTGGGAAAACTGGAGAACAATATGGCAGAAAATAGGTATAGACCTACATTTCACTATATACCAAGATAAGGTCAACATGTCTATAAAGGGTGATACCATAAGTAAATTAGGAGAGCATGGAATAGTTTACCTGTCAGATCTATGGATAAAGGAAGAATTCAGGACCAAACAAGATATAGAGAACATTATAAAATGTAAAATGGATAATTTTGATTATATAAAATTAAGAAGATTTTGCAACAACAAAACAAGCAGAACCATAATTAGAAGGAAAACAGAAAATGGGGGGGGGGCGGATTTTGCAGCAAGTATATCTGCTAAAGGTCTCATTTTTCAAATATATAAAGAATTCAATCAAATTTATATGAATACAAGAAATTCCCCAAATGCTAAATGGTCAAAGGATATGAACAGGCAGTTTTTAGATGAAGAAATCAAAGCTATCTATAATGATATGAACAAATGCTCTAAATCACTATTGATCAGAGAAATGCAAATTAAAACAACTCTGAGGTACCACC
This sequence comes from Dromiciops gliroides, assembly GCF_019393635.1. NCBI lineage: Eukaryota > Metazoa > Chordata > Mammalia > Microbiotheria > Microbiotheriidae > Dromiciops > Dromiciops gliroides. The sequence continues at coordinate 207,090,131 of NC_057865.1, read as the reverse complement.
TCACACACAGATCACATTAGCTAATATGACATAAAAGAAAAATGACAAATGTTGGAGAGGATATGGGAAAACTGGGATGCTAATGCACTGTGAATAGAGTTTTGAACTCATCCAACCATTCTGGAGAGCAATTTGGAAATAACACAGAAAGGGCTATAAAGTTGTGCATGCCATTTGCCCCAGCAATACTACTTCTTGATCTGTATCCCCAGAAGATCAAAGAAAAGAGGACCTACTTGTTCAAAAATATTTATAACAGCTTTTTTTTGAGGTGGCTAAGAATTAGAAACCGAGGGGATGCTTATCAATTGGGTAATGGCTGAACAAGTTGTAGTATATGATTTGATAGAATATTATTGTGCTATAAGAAATGACAAGCAGGATGATTTCAGAAAAACCTGGAAAGATTTACATGAACGGATGCAAAGTGAAGTGAAGTGAAGAGAACCAGGAAAACATTGTACACAGTAACTGCAATATTATATGCTGAAGAACTGTGGATGACTTAGCTATTCTTAGCAATGTAATGATCTAAGACAAACACAGAGGACTTGTGATAAAAATGCTGTCTGCTTCCATGAGAAAGAACTGATGTTATCTGAATACAGTTGAAGCATACTATTTTTCCCTTCCTTCCTTCCTTCCTTCCTTCCTTCCTTCCTTCCTTCCTTCCTTCCTTCCTTCCTTCCTTCCTTCCCTCCTTCCTGAGAAAATTCCATAATGTGGAATATGATTCACATGATTGGATATGTATAACCTATATCAGACTGTTGACCCTTTCAAAGATGTGAGAAGGGAAGGAGGGATAGAATTTAAAATTCAAAACAAAAAAAAATTTTAAATTTGTTTTAACATGTAATTGGGAGAAAATAAAATATTATTTTTAAAAAGAAATTAAAACACTTAAAATATCTGGGGGAATATTTGAGGTTCATGGCTAGGCCATAATAATTTAATAAAAATTCAAATTATAATTTTAATGCTATATAAATTAAATTATCAATGGAATACTTTATAGAACTTGATAAAGTAACAAAATTCATTTGGAAAAATGAAAGCTCCAGAGTATCAAGGGAAATCATAAAAAGAAGAAGGAATGAAAGGGAAATAGTATTTTAAATTATATTATACAGCAGCAGTCATCAAAAACATCTGGAACTGGTCAAAAATATAGAGTTATCAATGGACCAAAGTAAATAAGGGAGAATCAGAAGCAATGGAAGTCAATAACCCAGTGCTCAAGAAACCAGAAAACATAAATACTAGGAAAAAACTTATTTGTTAAAAACTGTTGTGAAAACTGAAAAGCAGTATGACAGAAATTAGGCTTAGACCATCCATATTCCATAATAAATTTTAAATAGAAAGGTGGCCTTAATATTAAAGATCATATTATTTAAAAATTAGAAGAGAAGCAAATAATTTATTTCTTACAACTTACAACTCAAGGGATAGAGGCAATTAGAAAAGAAAAAATAGATAATTTTATAACATGAAAGCGACAACCTTATGCAGAGACAAAATTTATGTTACTAGGATAATAAACAAGCAGTCAAAGGGGAATTTTTAAAAATCAAATTCTTTGTTAGGTGTCTGGTATTGTTACAAGTGAAATTGATAAAATTTTATAAAGACTGAGGAAATAAAACCTTAGGCAAAAGAATACTGAATGAAAGATAACAAAGGTAGCAAAACTTTCTTATAGTAAAGAAAGAGGAACAAATCAAGTTATATAATCTTGAACAACAAAGGCATTTCTTCTTTCTGATTAGCCAGAGCATGATAAAACCAGAAGGTACTAACGAGAAATTATAGAAAATATTTTATGATTTTCCCCAAAAGTCTTATGAACAAAGCTTTTATAGGAATATAGAACTCTATCTCACAAAATGAATGCTGTTCACAAAATTAAGTTGGTTTGGTTCTTTCAATTCTCTTCTTTTATCTTTAGGGAAGTTGTTCCCCATGGAACAATGACAATTCCTTCCTTCCTTCCTTTCTTTCTTTCTTCCTTTTAATAATAAACATTTTTATTTAAAGTTTTTAGTTCCAAATTTTATCCCTCCTTCCTTCCCTCTCCTTCCTCCTCCCTGAGGTGGTAAGCAATAAGATATAGGTTATACATGTAAAATTATGTAAAACTATTATATTAGTCAATTTCTATAAGAAAACAAAAGGAAAAAAAGAAAGTGAAGAACAGCATGCTTAAGTCTCTGTTCAATCAATATCAGTTCTCTCTTTGGAGGGGAATAGTATGCTTTATCATTGATCCTTTGGGATTGTCTTGGATCATTGTATTGCTGAGAATAGTTATCATTCACAGTTCTTCATCAAACAATATTGCTGTCATTGTGTACAACCTTCTCCTGGTTCTGCTCACTTCACTATACATCAGTTCATACAAGTCTTTCCAGGCCTTTCTGAAAACATCCTGCTTGTCATTTCCTATAGCACAAAAATATTCTATCACCATCATATGGCTTGTTTAGCCATTTCCCAATTGATGGGCATTCCTTTGATTTCCAATTCTTAGCCACCACAAAAAGAGTTATAAATATTTTTGTACAGATAGTTCTAAACTTGTCTGTCTTTATCTTATTCCCTCCTTTAATATGGATATTATCTACATATCATCCCAAAAGAATGAAATAATTCATGATTATAACCATTAGCAAGTGGGTGACAAAGCAAAGAATTAATTTACTTAGTTGCTTAAGATATGGAATGGACTACAAATTCAGATTGAAATAGTACTTAAACTCAGATGTTTCGTATTAACTATCATTCAGTCAATTAACTAAAAGATTTAGTTTTGTGACAACAAAACTCATTTCCTATGAAAGGAAAAAGGAGGTACATGGTTATGAGGATTTCAAGACTGTCCCCTCAAGGGCACAGACTGATGTGACATAAGCTATAACAGGAGAAAAACTCCTTTAGCTTTGTTTGATTGTAGGCATGAGTCATATTTGCCAGCCAATAATGTAGCAAAGTTACACATTATTCACAGTGTATCAAAAACTAGGCTCAGAATTAACCAGACAGGAACATTTCCTGTTTAGAAAGGAAATAGCACAATGGGGAAACCGAATCAAGAGTATGCTACCTGTGCCTATGCCAAAGTTGTCTCTCAACTATTCCCTGGCATAGACACCCACCTGTAGCAGTTCTCAGACTGTGCTTTCTTTGGGCAGCACATGGAATTCCCCTTGAATGGTGGACTATTGGTTCCATGACAAGTCAGACAATCATACCTGAAAGATCGGATTACGTTTCCAAGAGATTTTAAATCAAATAGCAAAATTTCACTAATCGCAGCTTAGGACAAAGCTGTTGCCATCTCAGTTAACACTAAGCACAAATAAAGGCATTTTATCTTTCATTTATAAATTAAGAAAAACACATCCTAGAGTTTCACACATATACAGTAAATAGTTGGTTCAAAAGCCCTAGAAAATTCCTGGCTACTGTGAGTTTCTAGATCAATGGGTATGAATTGAAAGTACATCTTTGATCTGAATTATCTGGTTTAACCATCACTTATGAAAATAGGTCTATTATTTATGATTTTCATAAGTGATGGTTAAACAATGCTAGATGAAACTCACTCTTTTTACTATAAGCAAATTTCTCCTTCTTGGTTGGGAAAGGTCCAAGTTCCTCAAATTTTAGTACTTTGGAATTTTATCACATACTGTTAGCAGGGCTGATAAGATCTTATGACCTCCCCAAAATAGAATGTCCCAAGGAACCTCACAAATAACTTAAAGAGTACTTTGCTACTCTTTCTCCCAATAGAAAATTATTATTGTTGTTATTCATTTTAAAGCAAAATATACCTCATTAAATATTTCAGTTTTTAAACATTATAATCACATTTTTAACAGTTCAATTCAATCTAGCAGCATTTCCAATATGTTTTCCCAAATTTTACAATATATGACAATTTAGAAGCACAATAACATAATTTGGTCAAATGCACTTTGTATAAAATGGCAAAAGTGACAAACTGAATGTGTTATCTTAATCATTTATTTGATCAATCCTGGCATTCCACACAAATCACATTGAATCCAGTATGGACAATAGTTCACATTTATATAGTGCTTACTATATGACAAGTACTATGTTAAGCACTTCAAAATTTTGTGATCCTCACAACAACCCTGTGAGGTGGATGATATTATTTATTATCACCTTTATATATGAGGAAAGCTGAAACAAAAAGAGGTGGAGTAACTTGCTCAAGGTCACAGAGCTAATAATGCATGAATTTTCCAGCATTACTCCCTCAAATAGCAAGTATTTTGTACTAAGTTCTTATTTACCATAATTATAATTTAGTTTCAGAACAAAATTTTAACTTAATCAAATCTTGATTTATAATCACTAATGGTAACATTTAAATCTCAATTGTCCTGAAGACCCACTGTTTTTAGTTAACTTATGTAGGCAAGGAAAAGCTATTCATTAAAAGAGAGAGGATGCCTATTAAATATTTTATCAGATAAGATAAGGAGAGAAGGTTTAGTTCCTGAAACTATTTAAAGTCCCAGGAGTTTTCTTTTGTAATCTTAAAGTGGTTGAGGAAAGGGAGGTAATGAAGACATTCAGTACTTGTCAAAGAGGCATTTTCCTGCAAGTTTAAATCAAAACCTTCTCAAATCACTTTTCCAATTCTAAATATCTCTCTCCACATTACTTTTCACTCACATGATCAATGCAAAAGGCTATACCTCCCTTTTGCTTACTTGTTTTCCTATCTCTACTTACTTAAACCCACTCTCTCTTCCAAATCTTTACTTGAATCCATCTCAACTTATTCCCAAGCATATACTAGGCTAACATCCCACTGAATCTATTCAATAAACAACTAAATTCTGTTGAATCATTTCAAACTAACTTCATTTCTGTTTAAAATCTAGTTTCTCTATCATCCTCCAGGAAAGGGGAGAGAGGCTGTTATATGCTTAACTTTAATCTTCAAACTTCCAAAATCTACTAAATTGTTTTGGCAATTACCATGATTTGGAAACTCATAGTGAAGATATTACAATTTAGTCACAAATTTTAGTCTCTAGTTCATAATGCTATAAATTTCCACAGATTGGGAACAAAGATTCCTTTCTTTTTTATCTGAGTTTCTTGTCTGCTCTACTAGCTTGACCAAGTTAGAAAGCCTTTTTGAAGACTTTAAAAGTTCCTCAGAAAAAATACTTTCTTTTTCCTTTGATCAGGCCCCAGGAAGAAGTTAGTAGATAGACACATAGATGTACTTGCTAGCATAGTTTTTCCTTCTTCTCTCACTGAAAGTTTGATCAAAAGTCAGTGTGCATAATTTTCTAAAAGCAATCTCAAAATATTTAATTTGACAAATAGGAGTGGGCTGTTTAAGGAGTGGGGGACATGACACTTTAGACCAAGCATCCCAGAATACCAATAGTGTATTTGTTAGGAGTGGGGTTGTTCAAGTGTCAATTTCTTTAATAAACAATAATCAAAAGTGCTGAATTTAGGCCAGAATAATTTATCAGCTGAATCCCTTGCAATTTTAGAGCAAATTTCATACAATTTAATAGCATGCTTTTTGGTCATTCCCAGCTGAACTGGGAGTTTTCCACGGTCCCAATATATGATAAATTTTTCCAGAGTGGTTCCCTTCCTCATGCTACTACCAGTTCCCATTATACCCATAAGAGCTATACTTAAGGTTTCCCTCAAGTTACTCCCTTAAAAGCCTTTCCTAACAATATAGGAGCTTCCCAGTAGTGTGAGGGTTTACCTTAGCTTGGGGAAATTGAGATAGAAGTTGAGGGGGAGGGAGTCTGACCTCCAGGGCAGTCCACCATGGAGAAGTCCCTTGGTACACTCTAAGGAGTTCTATGAGGCTGTCCCCAGGGGCCAGGGTCTCTCGTTTGACCTCCTGACTGGAATCCCAACTGTCATGAGTGAAATCGATAATGACTAAGGAAATAAAATCTGAGTTTATTGATTTTTTTAACAAGGCATGTAGTTGCATAGCCAATCAGATCCAGGGACCCCAGTAGGCACAAGGAAATGGAATGGTAATTAACAAAGCTTTCTTATAGTCAATAAAGAGGAACAAATCAAGTTACATAATCTTGAGCAAGAAAGATGTTTCTTGTTTTTGATTGGTCACAGCATGATAAAACCAGAAGATACTAATCATAAGTTGTACAGAACACTTTGTGGGGTTTTTTCAGAGCTTATATGAACAAAGCTTTTCTTGCCCAAGGTCACACAGCTAGTAAGTGTCAAGTGTCTGAGACCAGATTTGAACTCAGGTCCTCCTGAATCCAGGGCCAGTGCTT